>NW_027361692.1:5117500-5717500 GCF_039654945.1 Dendrobates tinctorius | reverse complement strand
AATATCCATGGTACCCCTGAAAACGTCATCTTGTCCTGCAAAAAATGAGCTGCAACACAGCATCATCAGTGAAAAAATTAAAACGTTATAGCTCGTAGAATAAAGCGATGCAAAAATAATTGTTTTTTATATAAAATTGTTTTCATTGCATAAAAGCGCCAAAACATAAAAAATGACATAAATGAGGTATCGCTGTAACCGTACTGACCCGAAGAATAAAACCGCTTTATCAATTTTACCGCACGCGGAACGGTGTAAACGCACCCCCCAAAAGAATTTCGTGAAACTCTGGTTTTTGTTCATTCTGCGTCCCAAAAATCGGAATAAAAAGCGATCAAAAAATGTCACATGGCCGAAAATAGTACCAATAAAAACGTCAACTCGTCCCTCAAAAAATAAGACCCCACATGACTCGGTGGGTCAAAATATGGAAAAATTATAGCTCTCAAAATGTGGTGATGCATAAACTATTTTTACAATAAAAAGCGTCTTTTAGCGTGTGACAGCTGCCAAATATAAAAACTCACCATAAATAGCAAATCAAACCCCCCTTTATCACCCCCTTAGTTATGGAAAAATAATACAATTTTCAAAAAAAGTATTTATTTCCATTTTCCCATTATGGCTAGGGTTAGGACTAGGGTTAGGGTTAGGGCCAGTGTTAGGGCTAGGGTTAGGGGTGTGTTGGGGTTAGGGGTGGAGTTAGAATTGGGGGGTTTTGGCACATCAGGGGCTTTCCAAACGCGACATGGCGTCCGATCACAATTCCAGCCAAAAAAGTCAAATGGCACTGCTTCCCTTCCGAGCTCTTCCATGCGCCCAAATAGTGGTTTACCCCCACATATGGGGTATCAGCATACTCAGGACAAATTGCACAATAACTTTTGGGGTCCTGTTACCCTTGGGAAAATAAAAATTGGGGGTGAAAAGATCATTTTTGTGGAAAAAATATGATTTTTTAATTGTACGGCTGTACGTTATAAACTTCTGTGAAGCCCTTGGGGGTTCAAAGTGGTCACCACATATCTAGATAAGTTCCTTGGGGGATCTAGTTTCCAAAATTGAGTCACTTGTGAGGGGTTTCCACTGTTTAGGCACATCAGGAGCTCTCCAAACTTGACATGGCATCCGATCTGAATTACAGCCAATTTTGGAGTGAAAAAGTCAAACGGCGCTCCTTCCCTTCTGAGCTCTGCCATGTGCCCAAACAGTGGTTCCCCCCACATATCAGGTATCGGCATACTCAGGACAAATTGCACAAATACTTTTCCAGTCCAATTTCTCCTGTTACCCTTGGTAAAATAAAAAAATTGAACCTGAAGTAATTTTTTTTGGGAAAAAAAGTTAAATGTTCATTTTTTAAACATTCAAAAAATTCCTGTGAAGCACCTGAAGGGTTAATAAAGTTCGTGAATGTGGTTTTGAGCACATTGAGGGGTGCAGTTTTTAGAATGGTGTCACTTTTGGGTATTTTCTATCATATAGACCTCTCAAAGTGACTTCAAATGTGATGTAGTCCCTAAAAATAAAATGGTGTTGTAAAAATGAGAAATCGCTGGTCAACTTTTAACCCTTATAACTTCCTAACAAAAAAATGTTGGTTCCCAAATTGTGCTGATGTAAAGTAAACATGTGGGAAATGTTACTTATTAAGTTTTTTTGTGTGCCATATCTCTGTGATTTAAGAGCATAAAAATTCAAAGTTGGAAAATTGCGAAATTTTCAAAATTTTCACCAAATTTCCATTTTTTTCACAAATAAATGCAAGTTATATGAATGAAATTTTACCACTAACACGAAGTACAATATGTCACGAGAAAACAGTGTCATAATCACCGGGATCCATGGAAGCGTTCCAGAGTTATTACCTCATAAAGGGACAGTGAATTGTAAAAATTGGCCCGGCCATTAACATGCAAACCACCCTTGGGAGTAAAGGGGTTAATCTTCACCATTCATACATTTTATTAAAAACTTGCTACTTTATTTTTATCTGATATCAGATTGTTTCACCTGTACAAACACATACTGTATTTTTTGGACTATAAGATGCACTTTCTTCCTCCAAAAATGTGAGAAAAATGGGGGATGCGTCTTATAGCCCGGATGTACTGGCTCTGGCTATGGTGGAGTGGTTTCAGCAGATCAGTGGGTCACAGAGACTGGAGCCGGCTGCTGCGGCTAATTACTCTGTCTGCTGCTAAAGAGAAATGAATATTCACTGCATTCCACGTCCATGGGCATGGAGGACAATGAATATTAATTTCTCTTTAATGGCATCCTGATATGATTGGCCCCCATCCCGGTCCTGGTATGATTGGTCCCATCCTTTCCTTATTCTGGTATAATTGGCCCCCATCCTGATATATATGGCCCCATCAGAAAACATTAAAAAAAACAAAGCATTACACTTACCTTCCCAGAGCTCTCATGAATCGTCCTGCTCCGATGCTAGCAGCTGCTTAATGCTTGTAAGCAGCGCATGCCAGGGAGGTCATACGCTGCTTGCAAGCCAAAGGGCAGCTGCCGGAATGCACAATGCAGACTGTGGGGACTGTGTGCGCAGACAGCATTCATTGCTCTTTAGCGAGCACAGTGTCAGCCGGAGCCTTCCTGCTGCTGCCGGCGGTCACATGTGCCGATACTTAAGAGAAATGAATATTCACCCCATTCCATGGGACCTTCCTGGCATGCGCTGCTTACAAGCATTAAGCACCTGCTTGCATTGGTGCAGGAAGATGCGAGGGAGCACCAGGAAGGTAAGTGCAATGGGTTTTTTTTTAATGTTTTTTGATAGGACTATACATACCAGGATGGGGTTGGGGGCCAATCATAACAGGGTAAGGATGGGACCATGCATACCAGAACTGGGATGGGGACAATCATACCAGGATGAGATGGGGGTGCCCTGCATACCAGGATAGGGATGAGGGCAATCATTCCTGCCAGGATAGGGCTGAGGGGGACCATTCCTACCAGGATTGGGATAAGGGGGACCAATTACCAGGATGGTGATAAGGGGGCATGCATACAAGTCTAGGGATCAGGAGGCATGCATACCAGGATGGGGATGAGGGAGCCATTTATACCAGGGTGGGGATGAGGGGGAGCCATACATACCAGGGTAGGGATGAGGGGGACCATGCATACCATGGTAGGGATGAGGGGGCCATGCATATCAGGATAGGGATGAGGTGGCCATGCATACCAGGATAGGGATGAGGGGGCTATGTGTATCAGGATGGGAATGAGGGGACCATATATACCAGGATAGGGGATATTAAGTACAGAATTGACCACATTTTTTGTTTCATTTTTTTTCCCCTAATTTCCTCCTCTAAAACTAGGTCTCCTGGTCTGGTGCATCTTATAGTCCAAAAAATACGATATTTAACCAAGCACAGTAAGAAGAGGGAGGTCCTCTCTGAGTAACTACCTTGCATGAAGGGTGGGCATAGTAATAACGAGGACCATTTGACAGTTTCTTTCTACTCAAAAAAGCGAGAAAGGAGTCCAGAAAGGAACTGTGTCTATTATGGTGGAGGTTGGTTAAGTGAATCTGCCATCACGTTTTTGCTAGTCCATTAGAGAGCAGCATAATGTAGTGACAGAGACCCTGATTCCATCGATGTGTTACTTACTGGGCTACTTCAGATCTACCAGTTATCTCAATGTTGAGCCTAATATAACAACTTACACACCACTGCTTGGCAGCTTTGTGAACACAGAGAGCTGCCAATCAATGGTGGGGGCAGAGGTATGCAGAGCTCATGAATGTGTAGGACTACATGACAGCAGATTTACTTGTCTTCCAATGGTAATCTCTTGCTAATAAAACAGTGATTTTATCAAAACTTCACTAAGCAGCACAGTAAGAGACACATCACTGGAATCAGGGTCTCTATCTCTACATTATGCTCCTCTCAGGTAGGTGGCAAAAACCTGCTGACAGATTTACTTTGAAGGGGTAAAAGTGTCATCATTATTGGACATAAGGCTTTATTCACCAACCTGAGTTCTTCCAAAACGATTGTATTATCATAAGGACCAACTATCATTTCTCCCAACTGCTCTTCATCACCTAACGGATGGAAAGTGATTTTATATCCTTTCACTTCACCAGGAGCAGGTTCCCACGTCACTCTGAATGTTGACATAGTTGGATCTGATGTTTTTAAGTTTCTTGGTGGTTTGAAAGGGGAAGCTAAAAATATAGTAAAAAACGGACTATTAACAAAACAAATCCAAACAAATCTTTACATTGTAGAAACTTCTGAAATGTTAGATAGGTATTTTCCTCTGCTTCTCAGTACCCCTAAAAATATCAATGTTTTATAGATTTATGCACTGAGTTAACCATCTTGTTAGGGCAATTTGGTGGCTGTAGCTGAGACAGAATGATCAATCTATGCTCACCATGACGGGTTGAATGACAGACTTAGTGCAAGAAAGTTGATGGTCCACTACCTGCTGTTACCTAAAGGTAACACTTTAAAGAAACAAGTTCAACAGTTGAGACTGGTCAATTTTTTGACATACAGTACTGAGTTCTGCCAAATGTACATTGGCTGGGAAGGTATAGTACAGCTATGTTCACATGTACTGCTGGAAGCCTAACAAAATATTCCACTGCAGAATTGGCCATTTATGCTACATTGGGAAAAAAAATAATCTTTCCTGGCAATGATTTCACTGGCAATGAAAATGTCTATGTTAAAAAAGGCTAGTTTTATATATGATTGTATATAGTCACTTTCTACAGACACCATTTCCATTCTGAAATGTAATAAACTTTCCATCACTGTTTCCATGGATTGTAAATTTTACTAACCAAGGGTTTTAATATTAAAATTCGTCTCAGACAGATTTTACCATGATCCCCTAGGTTTTGAAAAAAACATTATTTGTGATTTCCTGTTGTCACTTTCTTTTTCCTGTCTTACAGTATTCATTGACATTTTTGCCACAAATTTGTTCAACATGGCAAAGGTGGTTCATGAATTTGGCACAAGACAAAAACTGCTCTAACCAGTTTTCTTCAATTTCAATGTGTCTTAGAAAGTTCAGAGAATAAAGTTGTTTTTAACCATACCTGTTGTTCCTTCTCCTTGCCTTGCTTTTCCATCCCCTGATCTGTACACTGGGACTACTGTGATATCATAGGTGGTCCTGGGCTGGAGCCTCTTTAATACAGTGGAGGTGACTGCAGGTGGGACTTTAGCACTCACTTGTCTTCCACCTGCTCGTGATCGATAGATAACGCGGTAATTCACCACATTCCCTGGAGCGGGTTGCCACGTGACTTTCATTGTATTTTCTGTTTCATCAGTGACTCGGAGCTTCTTGGCATCTGGCGATACTGTTTATAACAAATAACATCCTGTGTTAGCGCATCAAATGGATTCTTCTAAGTAAAGTATTCAGGATTGAGAGTCCTCAGTAGTTGATACCTTTTAATGGCTAACTGAAAAGATGGTAATACATTGCAAGCTTTCGAGACTACTAAGGTCTCTTCATCAGGCTAGACTAATACAAAATCTGAAGTCACATATTTATGCACAATACAGCCTAGAAAAAATGCAATAGATAAGACAAGTGACGTGAAGCAGAACTATCAATATGGGAGAGGGAGAAACATAAATATAAACATTGGACCAGTTCATAGATAAGGAGTCTGGATGTTTTATGGTCCTCTGATTGGGGTCTAGTTCTGTGTTGCCCTGCAAGGTTTTAAAAGGAAATTCCTTAATTGATGTAAAAAGACATAAATCCATGCGACACATTCATTCCAGCACTGAGAGTGTCAAAGTTCGTCATAAATTTGTACTCCCAAACTCGTCTCTCTATCTGAGATGTGAAGTTACCTTTCAATACCAGTAATTTCATATCCATGCTGCTGTGATCAGGGATACAGAAATGTTTTGCCACAGGTAGATCCATTCTTTTTTCTCTTATTGTGTGACGATGAGCATTCATCCTTGTTCTAAGCTTTTGCCCTGTCTCCCCCACATACAGACCCCCAGTTGGACATTTAGTACAAATAATTAAGTACACCACATTAGATGTAATGCAGGTGAAAGTACCTGGGATCTTGTAGTCCTGATGTGAGTTGGGGATCTTTATCTTGTCCGTGGTCATTATAAATGGACAGGTTTTACATTTTATGTGACTTCAGATTTTGTATTAGTCTAGCCTGATGAAGAGACCTTAGTAGTCTCGAAAGCTTGCAATGTATTACCATCTTTTCAGTTAGCCATTAAAAGGTATCAACTACTGAGGACTCTCAATCCTGAATATTTTTCTATCTACTGGCTAACACGGTACAAAGATATACATCTTTCCTGTATCTAAGTAAAGTGAAATTCTTTGCTACTTTCATAAGTATTATAATCAAATGCACACATGTATGGGACTATTTAGAGAATTGTACATGAGCATTCTTAGGATCGCTTGTTTCTTGAATATCTGTCAATTTAAACAGGCGAGCAATCAACTGACGAATGAGCAAAGCACTTGCTCGTGAGGCGAGATGAGCTTGCTTAGAAGAACAGGATGTTCTATGGGTATAGAATGATAATATTAATAAACATTTTGTGTTCATAGAAGTGCGATCGCCTGTATAGGTTGGCGAATAAATGCCTATGCCGGGACGGTCATACCATTGGGACCGCCACACAGGGTCCTAGAGGTAAGGGCCCAAATACTGTTCTTGCACAGGGGACTTATCTGTCTGTCTGTGTCCACCAGTGGCCCTATGGTTACAAGTTTCACTTCTGACTGCAAAGTTAAAAACATTTCTTAGAGGAAGCCTAGTGATGATGACTGTGATAAACATGTGTATGTTGCCTTCATATCTATTGATTTCACTATTAATGTGGTAATCAATCATAAACTAGCAGTCCCTATAAAGTGGAAGAAAAAAATGTTTTTTTCCATAAGCAAATCAATATGATAAATACCAAGGATTCAAGGATTCAGTAAATCATCCACATGTTTTCCATATGTCTTTAAAATTGGAAATAATAACACTTGGGAAATCTGTCAACAGATGTCTCTGAGGGAATTTCCTGAAATTCTTGACATTTTATACATACAAAATAGGCCTATCTGCATCTAAGTGTAGAAGTATGACACACTCGAGATTAAACATGATGTCTAAGGTGATGCAAGTCAACAGCTGCACGAGTCCCGTCATAAAGTCTTGATGATATGGAAAATGTGTCACAGCTTAAATATGGTCATGGTCCACTGTAAGTATGGAAGTTCTATTAAATGAATGTGGGTTCTCTAGTGACTAACACTACAGTAAATGTGTTTTTCCCACAATTCTTCATTAATGCTGCCACACATGATAGCATAAGCCATCAAACTTACTAAACAATTGCATAGTACTTACTCAATGCAGACACACTAACAGTACACTTACAGTATACACAGGCAGTACAACAAAAGTTGGTAAATATTCATTATTTTTTCAAATATTTGACCATGCTGGGCTAAGTTTAAAGAGAGTCTGTCAGTAGGATAAACCCACCTCAGCCATCAATGTGGGCATGCAGGACATAAAAGAATGATAACTTGATAACTGGAATCTGATGTCTTTTTCCAGAGAAATCTAATTTTTTCTTAATCTGTAAATTAATTTTTAAGTTCTGTGGGCCGGACATAGATCTCCCTGACAATCTACCTACAGGCTTTATTTTAAATGATAGGTGGTGTTACCAGTGTGAGACATGTAGATCAGGACAACAAACTGTCAGTTATTACATGTCTCAACTTTCATTTAAACGATATCAAAGTATCATTTATTCAACTTACTATGACCTAAATTCCCATATAAATGTTTTAGGAGGGTTGATTCTACTGACAGATTCCCTTTAAGAAAAGGGATGAACAAACTTCTTAATTTTGTAATGTGTCTCACAGTAAATGAGTCCAGATCTTTATAACCAGCTCACTTTCTAAATGGTTTATACTCACAAATCAAAACACATAGTTAACATCAGAAAATGACTATGATACGCCACATTAAGCTATGGAAAACACTAATCAATTAAATTTAAACATAACGATAATTTTTGTAGAAGAGCATTCCATATACAAGGACATATTTAATATCCATTTGATCCTGAGAGATGTCAATTAAGCTCATCAGCATCCCTTATGGCTGTGGAAAAAGAATATTTATTAAGACTGGAGTTTCATATACCAGTCTTCATGATGGGTATGCAGGAGTAAGATGAGAAAGATCGTCTACAAGCTGCACTGCATATTAAAAAACAATTAAAGATATAATTTAGCGATATGACTTCTACCCTAATGTTATCTCCCAGAGATATGATTTGGCCCCTTTACTAATTTTTAATAATGCTATGGTCTCCCTTGTGCCTGTATTGCACAAGAGTATCTGGAACAGACATATGCAAGGAACCTAAGAACCACATGTGAAGCCTCATCCACTGGTTGGAGAATGTGGCTGTATATAATAGTTGAGAAGTTGTGTAATAAACATGAAAAAATCCATAAAAGGTTTTTATAAAGATTGAGTTTTACCTTCTGTAGTAGCTTCTCCTTCGAGGGGAGGTCCTTCACCACTTTTATAATTAGCAAAAACTGAGATTTGATACTTTGTCTCTGGTGTGAGGTTATCCAACACTGTGTTTATTACATCGCCAGGCACGTTCTTCTCTCCTGACTCATCATCAAACAGTGATTTCCATGAAACTCTATAACCTCGAACCATTCCAGGAGCTGCTGTCCACGAGGCTCCGATTGTAGTGTCTGTAATGTCCTTAGTCACTAAATCACGAGGTGACCCACGCTCTACAGAAAAATTATATATATTTATATAACGTTACATAAAGAATATCTGTACTCTAATAGCAACTTTACAAAAGTCAACTTCTTAAAAGTCACTTTAGTTGGGTGATGGAAATATAATCAACATGCCGTGTAGCTCATATGGTCATAAAATCTAATGGCATTCATGGGAAGAATAAAGCAATATCCTTTGTCTAACCGAGATATTCCCCCTGCTCAGATATGCCCATAAACCTCTCTGCTATAACAGAAACATACTTTACATTAGTGTCCCATAAAACCGAGTACATGTGACTGCCCTTGCTTTAAGAAATTGAATTATATACATGTCCATCCTAAGTAAGTCTTTAAAAAATATCTTATACTTGCATCTAAAGATTCCTGCCTTGACATATACAAGTCTCCTGAACTTGACATGCCGTTGCGTCAACTTACATGGCAAGACGTCAACAAAGCTATTGTAATCATCTAAGAGCTTGTAAGCTCACTGACATAAACATTAGGTTTGATTCACTAATGCAACCAAGAACACCATAAATAATGATAATTGCTTTCAGTTACAGGGTGGACTTTAGCAACACATGGATATCTGACCTCACAAGGAGCAAGGAGGAGATGTCTTTTGCAATAAGGATACAATCCTTTGTAATTTCTGTAGTCCCAAGAAACACAGGCGTAATAAGCATTTGGATGTAAAGTATATTTTGACACATTACCTTTATGAGTCTTACTCAAGTATTGAGTTAATTTGTACCATTAAATGGTTTAGACATTTGTGAAAAATAATAGGACATGCAGAACAAAATAATACCTAAAGATTTTTGCTCATATGTATACACACAAAAAATCTAAAGGCTTGACATTAGCTTATCTTCCAGCCTAAAAAAGGATTGGACATGATAAACTTGTTTTTCTAACTTTTACCATCAAGGTACAAATGGGAGGTCCCCATACAAATTATACTGCCAATATTAATCTGGGCATAGGTTGCTCTAGTCAACAGTACCTTCAGACAGCAAGTTTAATTAACTGTGAGTATGAGGATTCATGACTTTGGAGAAATTTTCTATAAATCAGTTATAAAAAGGGGGGTTTATATTCAAATAAATGGATGGTGGTAATAAATGGATATATTTGTTTTATATTGACTTGTAGGTTTCTGTAACTCTCATTCACTTGAAATAACAGATAGCCAAATCTATGGTTACTTATGAAGACCAAATAAACAGCCCATTGAAATCACTGGGTGTTCATGCTCCGATATTTAAAGCTATGTAAATAAATGAGTCAGCTATTTATTACATGCAAGGATCTTCTTGGGCGTTTGAGGGAGTCTCTGCTCTAGATTCATAACATTACACTAGTGCAAATGGAATACCATGGTAAAAATATAACTATACACAGAATAGTTTCATCACCGTTATTACTAGTAGATACTGTGCAGACACTTTATAGATATTGCCAAAAACTGTAACATGTGTGCGTATACTGTATTGATTCTCCATGCTCGTTCATCAATCTGGCCTTGCACATCAACTCTGGTGGGCCCATTGAGCCCACATCAGCTTATAATGATACATGTGTTAAAGCTCATTTAGACAGGCCGATCTCAACCCGTTAATGAGTGGTGGTCAACTATATATACACAAGTCGATCAATGCTCTTTTTCTGGCCTCTGTATATGAACCTCTGAAAACTTATGTGAATAGAACAAGTGTTATTACGTTTGTTCTGCCCCCATACAGCATCATGTTCTTACTGGGTGATGTACTGCCAATAACGATGGATTTTATGCCAACATAAACGATTTGATCACCAAATACACAATGGTCTTGCTCATTCGTCGGGTAATCGCTGAAATGTTTACACATTCTGGTAATTGAGAACACGTGTTCTTATGCACACTTATTCGCTAATCATCGGCTTGTCTGCATGTACCATTAGTAAGGTACAATTATAAAAAATATAGACCCTGATTCATTAAGACTGGTATCTTGAACACCACCTTTAATGAGGACCATACAGCAATAAGATGTGCCAAATTCTTTAAGAGACGTATGCCGCTAAATGAATTCTATGCCTCTGGCACATCACTAGAAATGCTACTCCAGTCAGGGACTAGAGTATCAGTTCTGTCATAAGAAATACTGGCACTATTGATAAATTTGATGGTTGAATGTAGCAATGCACCATGCTATCTCAACTCCTCTCCAATTTTCTGATTTCTAAAAAAGGGTTTTATGTCAGTTTTGTGGCGAAAACACTTTGATGAATCGCCCCAATAGCTCAAAATGATTTAATAAGATGCACTTCTTGATATCACTAATCATCCTAATTAATTATAAGTCACAATTATTAACTAAACAGGTTTAGGATTTGAACCTAATTCCATATGTGTTTATTTTCAAATTAAAGGACATTGAATTCGCACTAGTAGTAAGTCAACTAAAATAATGAGGAAGGGTACATGATTATCTTTTGAAAATGTAGTTTAAGTGAATGTGATTTCTTATGTATTTTCTCATTCTGTAGTAGACTACCCTTTGCCTTCATAATAATAATATATTCTTAAAAAAGAAAATTCTAGCAGGGCCAATAAAGTGAATATTATTTAATTCAAAATCAAATTAGAATTGAGTTGTTAAAGGATTTTTACTATTTCAAGAACTTTGAATTTAGCCCTGTTTCACACATCAGTTTTTTCCCCATCAGTCAAGATCCGCCAAATTTTGTAAAAAACGGATCCGCCAAAAAAGGGGCGGATCCGTTTTTTAAACCCATAGACTTACATTATTGGCGGATCCTGACCGACGGTCGTCCGTCACACCCGTTATTGTACGGATCCGCCAAGATTTTAGAGGCTCCTGGGCAGATGAGACGTACCCTGCAACGTTTTTTTGCAGTGACGGTCCGCTATTTTCACTCCGGGAGGCAGTTTAACCCTTGACTACCATCCCGGGAGCCGCTAACATCTCTTTCTCTCTCCCCGCGCCGATATCTTCTCGCGGACATCTCTGCTATGCCGCGAGACCATGCGAGATCGCGCCGATATCTTCTCGTGACCATCTCTGCAATGCCGCGAGATCGCGCCAATATCTTCTCGCGGCCATCTCTGCAATGCCGCGAAATCGCGCTGATATCTTCTCGCGGCCATCTCTGCAATGTCGCGAGATCGCGCCGATCTCTTCTCGCGCCCATCTCTGCAATCGGGAGCGGGTTCCTTTAAATTCTAACCTTCCCTGGATCCGTCCATCCGCCACTCCGATGACACCCGTTGCTG
Organism: Dendrobates tinctorius; assembly: GCF_039654945.1. Lineage (NCBI taxonomy): Eukaryota > Metazoa > Chordata > Amphibia > Anura > Dendrobatidae > Dendrobates > Dendrobates tinctorius. The sequence continues at coordinate 5,705,400 of NW_027361692.1, read as the reverse complement.
TCAGTCCGCCTGCGGATCCATTTTCCGCTATTTTGGCGGATTTCGACTGACCTTAAAAACTGATGTGTGAAACAGGCCTTACTTGACATCGAATTAAAAACTGAAATATTTAACACTTTAATAAACGTAGCCCTGATCATGGCTGAAGTTTTGAATTGGATTGTAGGTTTGATACAATGTAGCTCAATAGATAAAAAAAATAACAAAATGGGTTACATCCACTGACATCACAGGACTAAAAATGTTAAAAATCACAAAGTACATTTTGGAACTTCTTATAACAATAAGGCTTCATTTTCATAAAAAGGAGGCCCCTGAAGAACAAATATCTTACATGCCATAAGTAGTTTATTTATCTTCTGTATCATGATATACAGTTCTGTAAGATAATATGACAGGGAGAACTGGTGTCAAAAACTTTATGAGCAGAGTTCTTAAAAATATGAGTTTTCTCACATAATGAATGACTAATAGTCTCAGCATTCCCTGGATAGTCAACCAAAAGTCTGCCTTATTCTGAGTCAGCGTAATTGAAAATGTATGTTGTAAAACTCCATAGGCAACCCTTAATAGGTCCATTGTCCTTTCTTAGTGAAATGTGACCCGTCTTTCTCTCACACAGGATCATTTTACCAGAAAATAATCCAGATGCTGCTTTTCTAGAAATAGCGAACTAGGTCATAAAACTGACAATCTGCTTAACAATCACCTATTGTCATTGAATCACAGATGTATACTGTACCTCTGACCTCATGAAACGCAGTCTTCAGTGTGGTGGCAGAAAGGAGGCACAACTGCCAATAGTGCACATTCTGTATAGTCTACAATACCATTTAAAGGGGATCTGCTTCCAAATTTCACAAAACAAACTGTTTACAATACTAAATAGAACTGATAGGCCCAATGAAGCTGATGTGCTCACTATGTAGATCAATATCACATTGGCTGCACAATCCTTTTTTAAAGTTTTCTGCCTGATATTATGACGTGGAATGTGAATGCAAACAAACCAGCCTCACTAGATATAAGAGATCTGTTTAATAATATATAATCTTTATATTGCCAAATCTGGTGATACACTACTATCTTGGCATATGAGATTATCTACCACAATTTTAGCCTGTAGACACCTGAAAACTCATCTCTTCAGCAAAGCCTACAGCTTACAATAAAACCACTTCTAACTCATTACCACCTGAGATGTGCCAACTCCTTAAGTTATTGTCTCTTTCCTTAATAGTTTGAAGTTTGAAGATTGTAAGCCTTAAGGGTATGTCACACTAAGAGATATCGCTAGCAATATCGTTATAACTAGTGACGTTATAGCGATATTGCTAGCGATATCTCTGTGTCTGATACTTACCAGCGACCGGCTCCCCCGCTGCTTATCGCTGATCGCGCGAGAACGTTCAGGACTGTTTCTCGTCGTCAGCTTCCTGTGGCGCTTCCTGCTGTGAGGACGAGCGACGCGTGGAGCCGGGCGGGAGGACGCAGGATCGCCTAGTGTGACAGGTAAGTAGCGATCCCCGTCTCCAGCGATGTCGCTAGTGAGATCTGCCTATGTGGCAGCTCACTAGCGACCACTTAGCGATGTACCAGCGATCCTGACCGCGTCATATCGCTGGTCGGGATCGCTGGTACATCGCTAAGTGTGACAGTACCTTTAGGTTATGTTTATTTTACTAGTATATATATATATATATATATATATATTTATATACGCAGCAGGTGAAATAAGTTTTGAACACGTCACAAATTTTCTAAGGAAATATATTTCTAAAGGTGCTATTGACATGAAATTTTCAACAGATGTCATTAATAATCCAGTTCACGCAGGCAAAAAAAATGCTACCTCATATGAGAGCAGCATGATGTAGACAAAGAGAAGATAAGTCCAACAATGTGTCACTTAGATTACTGGGTGAAGTTGTTCTGATACAATCATAGCTTTTAGATTTAGAATGAAGCTGAGCAGAGAAAGATAATCCCGCCCACATCAGGCTCTCTGTGTACAAAGTCCATAGACAGTGAGCTGCTTAGTTGCAAGACTAGTCTGGCAATGTTAATCTCTTAGGGATAAATACTACACAGTTAGTAAACAGCAGGCACTTTGACAAGTGACACATCCCTGAATTCTGTGTTTTAATATATCTCATAAAATGCCCATGCGGTCTCGGATATGTTGGGGAATCTATATAGCGCTAACATATTCCGCAGCGCTTTACAGTTTGCACACATTTTCATCACTGTCCCCGATGGGGCTCACAATCTAAATTCCCTATCAGTATGTCTTTGGGGTGTGGGAGGAAACCGGAGTGCCCGGAGGAAACCCACGCAAAACGGGGAGAACATACAAACTCCTTGCAGATGTTGTCCTTGGTGGGATTCGAACCCAGGACCCCAGCGCTGCAAGGCTGCAGCGCTAACCACTGAGCCACCATGCTGCCCACATCATAATGTCTCTCAACTCCACTATCAAATAATCGATAGTGTACCTCTTGCTAGATGAGGTGGCAACAGGATACAAAGATTGAAAGAAAGAGAGGCTTATTGAATTTATGCTCTTCAAACTGTGGAACCTCTAGGCCTGAATAGGGAGTATGAGGTTTTCTATTAATTTCCATCAATTTCCATTTGAACTCTCCCTTTTCTCCAGACTTTCTACTATGGTATATATAAAAAAAAATTTTGTCTCTATAATAGCAATGTGGAGTGCAGGTGCTTTGATCCTCTTTTTATAGAGAACAATACGGGTATTCCACTATATTAGGAGTTTGCGTATGCATGTATATGTATGTATGCATACATATAGACACCTTAGGTTTTGCATGTATGTACTATATATGTATATGTATAAGATATGAATGTATAGGGTAGATGTATTGCCAGATATATATGTATATGTTTATATGATGTTTAACGTGTGTAAGCATGTGTACTTTTTTATTATGTATATCCATTTAACTACCATATATATATTTTTTTTTTATGTAATTCAATTATTTTTTCTTTTTGTCTCTTACAGACCTAATCGCGGGAGGAAGGTACCTATCTTTGGCTCCTATTCTTCCACTGGGTGTTTTTTTTCTCTCTTCCCTTTCTTTTCTCCTATTTTCCTTTTTTCTCCTTTCTCCTCTCTTTTCTGTGCATTTATTATCTTTCTTGTATAGACATACAATTATTTTTTTCTGGACCTGATTTAGTTCTAACATACAATAAAACAGAGTATTATGTAAATTCTTTTTCTCTCCCTATTTTTGATGTTTGCGCCGTTGCGGTTATTCATAATTTTTTTATATTACTTCTCCTGCCACACTTCCTGTTTTAGACACGTTTATGCCCCACTTCCGTCAGCGCTGACGGTCTGCACATGCGCGATATAATACCGCGCTTTTGTGACACACTTCCCTTTTACTGTTACGACCTATGCCCCACTTCCGTCCTATTAGACGGTCTGCGCATGCGCGATGCTGGCGCAAGGTACCGTCCCACCTGTTGCACATTTTAACAATTAATGGGCTATAAAGAGGCTCGTTCTGGCCTAGACACACATACACGCTTCACAGACAGCGGTGCAGATCCACACTACCACTTCTCTCTTTTGAGGTTTGTAAAGTTTAGCGATATATTGCCATATACAATTTCTTCTTTGATTACAATGTGTTTCTTACTTTATTCTTTCCTTTTTCTCTTTTACCTTACAGCTTCTGAAACTCCAATTTTTCACCACACAGGTACTTTTATTTCCTTTTGCTGCACAATCTCTTAAGGGTACCTTTAGCCGCATTAGGATGTATGTTACATATGGTTTTGAGTAACTGTTCTCTTCCCCTTTTCCTCATTTACAGATTGAACCCCCCCTTTTTTTGATGTACTATGAGGATTTACTCTGATGATGGAGTTCTCACTCCAGGGAGAGGAATAAATCTCCTATGTTTATTGTTTAATTTTGGCAATTATTAAATGTCTTTCTTCTATATTACCTCTGGTACTAAATACATAAGTCAGTGATACTGTACCAACTTTATTTTATGTCTATGGCGGACAAGATGTCTAACTTTATATTATGGTTGTATTTTGTTTAGATAAATACCCTTGATAAAGGCTTATTTGGCAAAACGTCGGGGATTCTGTGTGTGTGACAAAATAAAAATTGCATATTCAAGACTACTTGATCAGCCTCAGGTATTTATAATAATTTTCTAAAGGTGCTATTGACATGAAATTTTCAACAGATGTCATTAATAATCCAGTTCACGCAGGCAAAAAATGCTACCTCATATGAGAGCAGCATGATGTAGACAAAGAGAAGATAAGTCCAACAATATGTCACTTAGACTACTGGGTGAAGTTGTTCTGATACAATCATAGCTTTTAGATTTAGAATGAAGCTGAGCAGAGAAAGATAATCCTGCCCACATCAGGCTCTCTGTGTACAAGTCCATAGACAGTGAGCTGCTTAGTTGCCAGACTAGTCTGGCAGTGTTAATCTCTTAGGGATAAATACTACACAGTTAGTAAACAGTAGGCACTTTGACAAGTGACACATCCCTGAATTCTGTGTTTCAGCCTCTATCTTCTGCTGACTTCAGATTACATAATCAAAACCTGCTGAAGGATTCCCTTTAGGTTATGTGTAATAATATATATAACTAGCTGAAGAGCCCGGCGTTGCCTGGGCATAGTAACCAACTGTGGTTAGTTATAACAAATTATAATGATTATATTGCACATAAAAACCGTGCATCTAATCCTATCCTGTGTGATACTGACTGCTGAGCCATGTATCTAATCCTATCCTGTGTGATACTGACTGCTGAGCCGTGAATCTAATCCTATCTGGTGTGATACTGACTGCTGAGCCATGTGTCTAATCCTGTCCTGTGTGATGCTGACTGCTGAGCCGTGTATCTAATCCTATTCTGTGTGATACTGTCTGCTGAGCCGTGTATCTAATACTATTCTGTGTGATACTGTGTGCTGAGCTGTGTATCTAATCCTCTCCTGTGTGATACTGACTGCTGAGCCGTGTATCTAATCCTATCGTGTGTGATACTGCCTGCTGAGCCATGTGTCTAATCCTCTCCTGTGTTATACTGACTGCTGAGCCGTGAATCTAATCCTATCTTGTGTGATATTGCCTGCTGAGCCATGTGTCTAATCCTCTCCTGTGTGATACTGACTGCTGAGCTGTTTATCTAATCCTATCCTGTGTGATACTGACTGCTGAGCCGTGTATCTAATACTATCCTGGGTGATACTGGGCTCCCCCTGCAGTCTGTGTCAGAATGTGGTCTGTGTTGGCACGGTAATAAATTGTGTTATTTCCAGCTTTACGGAAGGACGATAACACCATAGAAATGATAAGAATAATAGGCTTCAGTTACTACAACTGTCTACAAAGAAAACTGTTGCTGATAGCAACCAATCACAGCTCATTTTTCATCTTTTAAACAAATCTGGGACAGCGTGGCGAGTTTTGAGTGGCGACTTTTGTGTTTCGACTTTTATGTGGCGAGGTTGATGTATGTGTGGTGAAATGTGTGCTGAGGGTGGTATATGTGTTGAAGCACGTGGTAGTGTGTGGCGCATTTTGTGTGTGGTTCATATCCCCGTGTGTGGTGAGTATCCCATGTCAGGGCCCCACCTTAGCAACTGTACGGTATATACTCTTTGGCACCATCGCTCTCATTCTTTAAGTCCCCCTTGCTCACATCTGGCAGCTGTCAATTTGCCTCCAACACTTTTCCTTTCACTTTTTCCCCATTACGTAGATAGGGGCAAAATTGTTTGGTGAATTGGAACATGCGGGGTTAAAATTTCGCCTCACAACATAGCCTATGACGCTCTCGGGGTCCAGACGTATGACTTTGCAAAATTTTGTGGCTTTAGCTACGACGGTGCAGATGCCAATACATACATACACTTTTTCCCCTATTATGTAGATAGGGGCAAAATTGCTTGATGAATTGGAACGCGCGGGGTTAAAATTTTGCCTCACAACATAGCCTATGACACTCTTGGGGTCCAGACGTGTCACTGTGCCAAATTTTGTGGTTGTACCTGCGACGGTGCGGATGCCAATCCCGGACATGCACACACACATACATACATACACACCCACATTGAGCTTTATATATTAGATTAAATTAATTAATAGAATTAATGGTGCTTTAAAATTATAATTATTACACAAAAGTATGTGAACACAACTGTAACTGTTAAGGCCCCTTTACATTTAGCGATGCACCAGCGATCCCGACCACGATATGACCCAGTCAGGATCACTGGTGCATCGCTAAATGGTCGCTAGTGAGCTGCCACACAGGCAGATCTCACTAGCGATGCAGCAGCGGTTGGCGGTCGCACTTACCTTTCAGACGCGGCGAGGGTATCCATCTTCCGCCCGCGTCCATGGCTCGCTCGTTAGCGCCAGCAGGAAGCCGACGACGAGAAATGGACCAGGCCGATCTCGCGCGATCAGCGATAGCCAGTGAGGGAGCCGGTCGGAGGTAAGTATCACATGTAGCGATATTGCTAGCAATACCGCTGCTGCGTCACAAAATCGATGACGCTTTAGCGATATTGCTAGCGATATCGCTATGTGTAAAGCCCCCTTTACTCATTGAATTCAAGTTTTTAATTCAGTCTCAGCCACCTGATCCTTCTATAGAGCTCCTTGAATTCAAGCGTGGTCCTGTAATCAGATGCTAGAGTGTAAACAACTCAGTTCATAAAACTCTTTCCTCATAAGTAGAGATGAGCAAAAAGATTCCCAGGACTCTGTTGCTTAATGCCAGTGCAAACATCCTCAACTGGCACTTGAATGCCGCCACCCTGGTTGCCACTGGTGCTTACAACGCAGTGTGACATCATGACGTTACAGTCTGTCGCATGTATTGACATCTCACATGACGCCATGATACAGTATCATGGATGCCTAATGCCTTGCAAACACCAGAAGCACCTAGAATACTGGCATTTCAGTGCCAGCTGAGGAATGGCTGCCACAGGGTACTGATGTAAATGCCAAACCAGGGTCATACAAATCTTTTTGCTTTTTTCTACTCCAAATAATTTCTTTCAATTCATTGGGAGTGGTATTATTGAAAAGTGAAAGTGTTTAGGAACAAAGGCAACTCAGCCATGAAAAGGAACTCGGCCACATAATGCTACAATGCGGAGGAGGGGGTGTTTTGCCTCTAGCTCCTCTCTATCCCCTTTATATAGAATCTTTTAAGTAGCAGCTGCCATCTTCTATCTCAGTAATGTAACTATTTGTCTTCATTAAATACAGATTTGACCCATAAATTGGGAATTTTCAGAATGAATGATCAGCCGTCATGGAGAAAGAAGCAGATTTCTCTCATAAGATATATTAAAAAGTTGCTTATTTTCACGTGTATGATCGATTTACAAAAGTAAAACAATGGTTACTCTTTAAATCACCAAGAGCAATGTCCAGCATCGAATGTGGTAATGAAAAGCACGCTGCCACTGGACAATGGAGCTGTGGAAGCTGGTTCTGTAAAGTGACCAAACATACTTCCACATAGTATTCTTCAGCATACCAAGACATTTGGATAGTTGTATGCTTCCAAACCTGTAGAAATAGTTTGGTAAAGGCCCTTTTCTGTTCCCGCATGACTGTGCCCTAGTGTACAAAGCAAGGTCCATAAAGAAATGGTTTGGTGTGGAAGAACATGACTGCTCCACACAGCCCTGATCTCAAACCCATTAAACACTTTTGCGATAAACTAGAATGAAGATTGTGAGGCCCATCAGTTTCTGACATACCAAATGCTCTTTTGGATGAATAGGCATAATTTCCCACAGACACACTTTAAAATCTTGTAGAAAACCTTCCCATAAGAGTGGATGCTGTTTTAACTGCAAAGGGGTGAACCAGGTCCATATTAATGCCTACGGGTTTAGAATGGGATGTCCTAAAAATTCCTGTGGATGTAATGTGTAGGTGTCCCAATACTTTTGTACGTATAGTGTCCGATTTATCAAAGCTTTCATACCAGAATTCTGGTGTAAAAGCTTTGAAAAGTCTCAAAATTTAGGCGCAACTCGAGGTTGTGTCAAAATTTTGCGACTTTTGGCATCTTTATGTCAGTTTCTCTCAACTACTCCAAAATGGGCAGAGCTGGGGCAGCACAGAAACGGAAACGGAACAGCTCGTCATGAGTTAGACAAACTATAGTGTTCTGTATGCCAGAATTCTCACTCCTGTACCTGCCTGGGGTGACACTTCTGGCAGAGCACATGGAGGTATGTACCCCTTCATAAATCAGGAGTATCTGACTCCTGTACTCCAATTCTTGACTAATCATATCCATACTGTATATACCCTTTCTCCTTGTTTTTGGTCAGAAAGCTAAATTAGTTATATGGATGGACAGAAAGAATATGAATACCATAAGGGGCAGTTTCTGCCAATAGTTGCTGAGAACTGAATGCTGTCAGAGAAGAGGGCGCTACTGCTCTTGTATAACACAGTTACATCCAGCAGTATTTATTTCTTCTAGTGTTAAAGACCTATAGTGTGCAGGGCACCTCGGAAATAAGCATTTTAGAAACCAGAGTGAAAGCACTAACAGCCCGGATACAATATATCTATCTAGCAGTGATTTAGTAGGTCTTTTTGGCCTACTAAATCAGTTTTAGTTTAGCTTTTGCATGTTTTATTTTCTCAGAAGACACAAGAATGGTTCCAGAAGGGAGGTGGCATTTAAAGAAAACCTTTCTGGGTCTAATTTCAGTTGACTAGAAATAGATATCAATGCAAAGACCCCCAAATGTGAACAAGCCCTTTAAATGGTCGAGATCAGATATCAAAAGTGCTAAAGTTAGAAGCAAACAGCACATATAACATAAAATAGAAATACTTATTAGAGGACTAAAGAGAGCAAACAAATGTACAAACAGATTTGCCCTTTTATCATTATTCCCAGAACAGTGGGTGGTACTACAGACAAAATACACAATAAATTCATATTAACCATGAAGTGACTTTCAAATGTCACAGACATTGGTACGTATCTTAAAATGGATTCAGCAGCAAACACTCACGATATACACAAAGAAACTTTTCACCAAAAGAGAAACGCACGGTAAACATGACATATGCTTCCAGCAGGAGGCCAAGAGCTTCATTGTAGAGAAATGTCAATTCATTTTAATTCTCACTGTAGGAGGAAGTTGATTTCTCAAACATTTGGAGGTTTCTAAAGAAACAGCATTAATAATACAGAATGAATTAACTGGCATATCAAGTTTTGCTCATTTCATGTCATGGAATGCCTTTCATAAAATCAGTGATGACATCATTTAATAATTGAAGATATGTTTTCACTACAGCGGATGTATTATGTCATAGCTCTTGGGTAATTGACATTGTTTTAAATGTATGCTATTATTACATACATATGTAGGGTATAGCATAGCTTCCACTTGTGGAGGATTACATGGAAGCTCATTCACTACTGCAGATGTTGTAGCCCATTGTTTGTCATTTACACAAAGGAGGTAAATTCGACATAAATTCAAAGTATATGCTTTCAGGCGCTAACTTAATCTTTCATGACTGTTCTGTCTTAAAGTTGTCTTACACATTATATTAATGCTGGCAAAACAGCCCATTTTGGTGGGACTACAAATATCCCCTATGGTAGATGTGGAGCGAAAATAGGCTAACCTGTTGGATTTCAGGATACTCAAACCTATCATTCTCTGGGAAGATAAGCTGTTGGCAGGTGCTTCACAAATTGATCCGTTAAAAAAACTTTTTTTCACAAAAATTTTCTTTTAGCCTCAGTTTTTTCATTTTCACATGGGCAACAGGATAAAATGGATCCTAAAATTTGTTGGGCAATTTCTCCTGAGTACACCGATACCTCATATGTGGTCATAAACCACTGTTTAGGCGCACGGCTGGGCCCGGAAGGGAAGGAGCACCATTTGACTTTTTGAATGAAAAATTAGCTCCAATCGTTATCGGACACCATGTTGCGTTTGGAACCCCTGTGTGCCTAAACAGTGAAAACCCCCCACAAGTGACACCATTTTGGAAACTAGACCCCTTAACGAACTTATCTAGATGTGTAGTGAGCACTTTGAACCCCCAAGTGCTTCACAAAAGTTTATAACGCAGAGCAGTGAAAATAAAAAATCATTTTTTTTCTTCAAAAAATATTTTTAGCACACTATTTTTTATCTTCACATGGCTAACAGGAGAAATTGGACCACAAAAGTTGTTGTCCAGTTTGTTCTGAGTATGCTGGTACCCCATATGTGGGGGAACCACTGTTTGGGCGCACGGCAGGGCTCAGAAGGGAAGGAGCGCCATTTGACTTTTTGAAATGAAAATTAGCTCCAATCATTAGCGGACACCATGTCGTGTATGGAGAGCCTCTGTGTGCCTAAACTTTGGAGCTCCCCCACAAATGACCCCATTTTGGAAACTAGACCCCCTAAGGAACTTATCTGGGTGCATAGTGAGCACTTTGAACCCCCAGGTGCTTCACAGAAGTTTATAACGCAGAGCCGTGAAAGTCAAAAATATTTTTTTTTCCTAAAAAAAATATTTTTTAGTCCGCAATTTTTTATTTTCACAAGGGTAACAGGAGAAATTGGACTCGAAAAGTTGTACAGTTTGTCCTGAGTACACTGGTACCCCATATGTGGGGGGAACCAATGTATGGGCACACGTCGGGGCTCGGAAGGGAAGTAGTGACATTTTGGAATGCTGACTTTGATGGCATGGTCTGCGGGCGTCATGCTACATTTGCAGAGCCTCTGATGTGCCTAAACAGTAGAAACCCCCCACATGTGACCTCATTTTGGAAACTAGACCCCCCAAGGAACTTATCTAGATGTATGGTGAGCACCTTGAACCCCCAAGTGCTTCACAGAAATTTATACCGCAGAGCCGTGAAAATAAAAAATAATTTTTTTTCCTCAAAAAAAATTATTTTTAGCCGGCAATTTTTTTTCCACAAGGGTAACGGGATAAATTGGACCACAAAAGTTGTTGTCCAGTTTGTCCTGAGTACGCTGGTACCCCATATGTAGGGGATGACCACTGTATGGGCACACGTCGGGGCTCGGAAGGGAAGTAGTGACATTTTGAAATGCTGACTGATGGAATGGTCTGCGGGCGTCATGTTACATTTGCAGAGCCCCTGATGTACCTAAACTGTGGAAACCCCCCACAAGTGACCCCATTTTGGAAAATAGACCCCCCAAGGAACTTATCTAGATGTCTGGTAAGCACTTTGAACCCCCAAGTGCTTCACAGAAGTTTATAACGCAGAGACGTGAAAATGAAAAAATCATTTTTTGTTCCACAAAAATCATTTTTTAGCCCCCAAATTTTTATTTTCCCAAGGGTAAGAGGAGAAATTAGTCCCCAAAAGTTGTTGGGCAATTTTTCCTGAGTACGCTGATACCCCAGATGTTGGGGTAAACCACTGTTTGGGCACATGTCGGGGCTTGGAAGGGAGGGAGCATCGTTTGACTTTTTGAATGCAAAATTGGCTGGAATCAATGGTGGCACCATGTCGCATTTGGAGACCCCCTGATGTGCCTAAACAGTGGAAACCCCTCAATTCTATCTCCAACCCTAACCCCAACACACCCCTAACCACAACCCTAACCCCAACACATCCCTAACCCTAATCCCAACCCTAACTATAACCCTAACCCCAACACACCCCTAACCCTAATACCAACCCTAACCACAAGCCTAACCCTAATCCCAACCCTAACCCCAACACAACCCTAAACCTAATCTTAACTCTAATCCCAACCCTAACCCTAATTCCAACCCTAACTCTAATTCTAACCCTAACCCTAACTCCACCCTAACCCTAATTGCAACCCTAACCCTAATTTCACCCTAACCCTAACCCTAATTGCAACCCTAACCCTAACCCTAATTCCACTCTAACCCTAACCCTAATTCCAACCCTAACCCTAATTCCAACCCAAACCCTAACCATAATTCCAAACCTAACCCTAATTCTAACCCTAACCCTAATGGAAAAATAAAAATATTTTGTTTATTTTATTAGTTGTGCCTACCTATGGGGGTGATAAACAGGGTGTTTATTTACTTTTTTTTCATTTTGATCACTGTGAGAGTGATCAAAATGAATGAATGGAATCTGCAGCCGCAGATTCGAGCGGGCGCACTGCGCATGCTCCCGCCATTTTCCAAGCTGGCGGCGCCCATGATCCAGGACCGTGGGACACCAGGAGCGACAGCGGCACTCGGAAGGTACCGGGGGGTGATTGGAAGCTGGGGGGTGATCGGAAGCCGGTGTGGGAGCCAAGGGAAGGCGGGGGAGCAGATGATGACAGCAGCGGCACATCACCACTTTCATTCAGTGGTGGGGGGCAGATCGCCAGTGGGGGGGTCAGATAACTGTCTCCAGCCATGTCTGATGCTACTGCAGCATCGGCCATGGCTGGTTTGTAATATTTCATCAAATTTCATTGATGAAATATTACTATCGCTCTGATTGGTTGCTTCACTTTTAACAGCCAATCAGAGCGATCGTAGCCACATGGGGGCGAATCCACGCTCCCTGTGGTGACGTACAAAGCCCCCTGTATCTGCGGGTCAGGTGACCTTTCATTGACCCCGGTCACCCAACCCGCAGGGGAGCTTTGAAGTCATGACACAGCATATGCGTAATGGGTCGGATTGGCACCGACTTTCATGACGCACATGCTGTGTCACAGGTCGGGAAGGGGTTAAGAATACCAATTTGGTAGGGAAAATGCCGATGACTGACAGCAGATACTACAATTGACTGTATCAGTAATATCAACAGACATAGAGTCAGGGGCAGACATAAAATTGATATCAAGCAACAAGATTACATCACACAATGTACAAGATATACACCAGAAAGCCTATTATACTTATATATCAAAGCATTAATAAATAGTAAAGCCACAGTAGATACAATGGCATAATGCTATATAGAAAACAGACAGTGACTATGTAAGGGGGTGACAGAGGCCGCCATGGCCTTTCCTTCTCTAAACAGTGTTTGCATTAAATATGAGCTGCTTCATAGAGTTTTCTGAACGTTAATGTATTTGTTTACTGCTATTATAATGTGCATGCACTTTACATCTATTTTGTACAAGATTATGGAAATATATAAAAGATAGAAAAGGACAAAATTGGGAATAGATTAGTGGGGCACAATAGAGGTAGGAAATGAGAGTCCCAGAATAAACTTAGTTGGAATAAGGGTTTTTCCAGGTTGGGAGGAGTTAGAACTGGGTGTAGTGTAGAGCAGTGAGATATAGTGGTGAGACTTCCTGTTTGAGGAGGGACAAGTGATGTATCATACACAACAGATGGGACATTGTGTTTCCTTTGTGGGGTGCCAGGGTGTGGAGACACAGCAGCTCCTCCTCACGACTACGACGCTGGTCACCTCACAACTACGTAAAGTGTATAAATGTAGTACCTAATGTGCCAAAGTGATGATCTAAGTACACATAGAATGTAAACAAATCCCAGATTTATGTACTTAGTGTAGATGGTCCAGAGTCCATCATAATGCCACTGTGAGGGAACAATACCCCAAGTGTATCTCCAAAAATGATGACTCCTCAGGGTTCACAATCTGTGACAGAGAGTAGAGAGAGAGGAGACAGCATAGTAGAATGATTCAGCCCTTAAGACTCAGTAAGGGTGCTCAAGGAACAACCACCAATCTGTTTCAGCAAACGCTGTAATGGGATAACCTTCACTGCAGCTCTTCCAGGACTTTCATACAATGAGGTAATATTTTAGCTCTGATGTCTGACCAGAGAAAACTCACATTGGACAGACAAACAGACTAATTTAGACAATTTTGGTTGGATAACACTACAACACTTATTGAAGAATGGAGCTTCTTTTCACAGTTATAAATTTTGAACTTTAAAAAAAGGACAAAAAATTGCATCAGTCCGATGTCATAAAAAAGCGGGCATAGCTGTAGTGACAATAGGGGCACTAGGTGACGCTAGGTATTTCATGCTACTAGTCTATTATGCCACTAGTTCTATTAAAGCAAAATAGCTCATGAAACATACTATCTCACAAGTATCACCTAGCAGAGGCGATCCTGTAAGTCAATGTCTGACCCTTTAAGTACCAAGCCAGAAAAAACATTTATAGACAGCCTATTTTGGGGATAGTTTTTTACTGTACTAGAGAGCTCATTTGTAATTTTTTTAATGGTATTTTCCCTATAAAACTGCATGATCAACTGGTCTCCCAAAGGATTTTCAAACCTGGAGAGCTATTTCAAGAAAATTGTTTCACTATTATTATTTATTATTTTAGCACCATTTATTCCATGGCGCTTTACATGTGAAAAGGGATATACTGTACATAAAAACAAGTAGAGTAATCTTACACAATAAAAGTCACAACTGGTACAGGAGGAGAGCGGGCCACTATGACAACACATGTCCATATGCCTTATTAGGGCATATACTGTAGATGTTATAGTCAAGGTGCCCAATTTGTGACACTCCTCTCTAGGGCAAGTCCAAGCATTTCATAGATGGATATTTATGTGACTGTCCATAGCCTCCTCTAAGTAATCACCTTTGGTAAAGTAGTCAGCTCTTTTTAAAAAAGATTTTGCATTCAAGAGGCAATCCTTGCCAGAGTATTTCCCATTTAAGTAACATTTTAAATCAGGCAAAAAACACCAAAATGAAGTTTCCATGCCTGCGCTCCAAGCAGGTTATGTAGGTAAAGAGTGGTGCAATTTTTCATTTGTTGCATCCAGGGCTTGGCACTCACATGCCATTTTGAAATATAAGGTTATTAACATGTTTTGTAATCAGATGACACATTTTTAAGAGGCATTAACTGGGTTACTCTCAATTCTGCCTACAGCAATGGAAAAAGAGAAAGTATTCAACCTCTAATTTCATCTCAGTAATCAACATCAAGACTGATTTAATATATTAACAACTAAAATGTATTCTGTGTTTGCTTTTTTAAATGTGTGCCCTTAGGTTGTAAAAAATGAACTTGTGCCAAGATTCTTCTAACCACCTCCTCACTCTTGGGAAATTCGATTACTAAAACAGTAGCATTAAAAAGCAGCCACAGATTATTGAATTCCGAGTTCTTCTGCCTGTAATTTCCATTACGTTTCTATTTGGGCCCTGAAAAGTTTGGTAACAATGAGTATTGTAGGACTATTAAAGTTGGACAAACAGGGAAAGCTGCCTGCACTTTTCATTAGCATTGTGCATTGAAAAGTTAATTGGATGCCAGCTACCACAGAAAATAGAACATATGAGGCTTTCTGTCCAAAAGATTAAAATGAAAATGACTGTCCACCTCCAGCATATCGGGTTCCATTTTCCCCTCAGTTTAGAGTGCCTGGAAAGAAAGCACGGTCAGCTAAATTTGTGTCTTCTGTTTAAATCATCAGTCCTAGCATATATTGTAAATGGTTGCTATACAATGAGACTTCTTTAATTTCCTTCTGTATATGAATTTCCTGAGTAGACCAAACATGCCGCATGATAATTGGCTGTAAACTCTGTTTAACAAATGGCAAAGTATTTGAGATAGTCAATAGGTTAACACTGATCTCTGGTTAAGGGACATATATTATTATTGATAAATGTTGGCATAAGCACATGACATATGCCAATCATCCATAATTTAACTAAATTACCTGCCTAAAATTATTAAGTCCATCATGTTCCATCAAACATCTCTGGTTAGTCAAGGTGTGGACTCCACAAGAACTGTTAAGGTGTCCTCAGGACTACAAGACAAAGGCATTAGCAACAGATCATTTAAAGGGGTTGTATGCTTAAACTATATTGTTGCAAATGTGTGGGAGATAGAATTTTCTGACACTAATATATTAGTATTATAAGATCTCCTTTTCTTGTTAATGCAACCTTTTTACAAATTGAACAGAATGTCTGTTACCAAAGTGGCTGCCATTGATTGAGAAATGACCAGATTTGTCCACCAGCCTCTGAAACTGAACAACACTGTGCATTCAAAATCAGAGGAGATCGAACAGATCTAGTCACATGCCCCTCCATTAATAGTCATTTTGTGGACTGGAGAGCTGTGAACACTCTAAGGAAGGCTACAACAATAAATGCAGGAGGAGAACCTGTAATATATATATATTAGTGCCTCAAAATCATGTTTCCCCCAACAGATTTGCTAAATATAAACTGTACAACCCCTTTAAGGCTGGTTTCACACTTGCGGTTTTTTTTTCGCTGTTTTTTTTTTAAAAACGCACCCAAACCCGCAAAAAAACACACACAAACGCATGATGCGTTTTTTATCTGCGCTTGCACTGCGCAAAAAAATGCGAGTGTGAAAGTAGCCTAACTCCTGTAATTTGCAAAGCAGCTTTTATAGATCGGCCTCGCTTTTCAAGATGCTAAATCAGAATGAGATCTGGGGAATTCAGATTACAAGTCACCACTTTGAACTGTTTATCAAATTCCTAAAACCATACAGTGTGTCAGAGCACATTATTCTGCTGAAAGAGGTCACTGTCATTATGGATTACTGTTATTATGAAAGGGTGCACTAACATTATAACATTGTCAGCAGAACATTGTCTGGGTCTGCCTCATTTCCATAGTGCATTTTCTTGCCATCTTTTAGCCAGGTAAGCAGCCCACATTCAGTCACCCATGGGTTGTAAAGGAAAACATGATCCATCAGACAAGAACATTTTCTTCATTGCTCCATGGTCTAGTTCTGAGCTCACAAGCCTACTGACTGTACATTTGTGGTTAGCATGTAGCTAAACATCTTGTCAATGCAATACCTTTCCATCATAGCATGCATCAACTTCTGTGGGCATGGTCATTATGGACTTCATTTTGCTCCTTTCCAGAGCCTTTGCCATCCATAACCCTGATACTGATTTTACAGCTGGCCTTCTTTTCATGTACTGGGAGCACTTCACAAGTCCTGCTATTTTGGACATTTGCTGACTGAGTAGTCCAGATGGCACAGTTTTGTTCTTGTCAATGTTAAACCATTTATTCTCTTTACAATGTATCAACTTCATAATTTACTGTTCACGTGCTGCCTCCCGTATCCAACTATTGTATAGAGACAATGGCAAGTAATTCATGTCAACTGACAGTGGTTTTATCATTATGGCTGATCGGTATACACACCCACCTAAATGCAATTATATGTTATGAAAATGAAAATAAATTATACTAATTCTGCTAAAAAGTATATTATTTTCTGCTAGTTTAACAACCTGATTTGTGTTTGAAAGCTATACTGTACTCAAGGGTAATCCGAAGAGCAAGTGTTTGCCTTCACGCTACATCACATTTGAGTCTTATTCAGAATGTTCAGTTTAAAGAACTTGCTATAAAAATAAACAGTTGTGTGGCTTCCATCAAGAATTGCTACGTATAGTCATAGTAAAGCTCCCTAGGCATAGTAAAAGTAACTCTACATAAAATTAATGAGTAATTTTGATTCTATAAACTAAAATAATATTTAGAAAAAAGTAGTTTTATAAAGTCCAGCCTTCACCAAAATCGCAACACTATTATCCTGAAATCTCTTTTTATCCCCTTAGCGACAGAGCCAGTTTGCAGCTTAATGACCAGGCCAATTTTTACAATTCTGACCACTGTCCCTTTATGAGGTTATAACTCTGGAACGCTTTAATGGATCCTGCTGATTCTGAGATTGTTTTTTCATGACATATTGTACTTCATGTTAGTGGTAAAATTTATTCGATAAGTCTTGTGTTTATTTATGAAAAAACAGAAATATGGCAAAAAAATTTAAAATTTTGCAATTTTAAAACTTTAAATTTTTATGCCCTTAAATCAGAGAGATGTGTCACATTAATTTCTTAATAAATAACATTTCCCACATGTCTACTTTACATCAGCACAATTTTGGAAGCAAAATTTTTTTTTGTTAGGAAGTTATAAGGGTTAAAAGTTGACCAGCGATTTCTCATTTTTACAACAAAATTTACAAAGCCATTTTTTTTAGGGACCACATCATATTTAAAGTCATTTTGAGGGGTGTACATGACAGAAAATACCCAAAAGTGGCACCATTCTAAAAACTAGACCCCTCAAGGTGCTCAAAACCACATTCAAGAAGTTTATTAACCCTTTAAGTGCTTCACAGGAACGAAAGCAATGTGGATGGAAAAAATTAACATTTAACTTTTTTTGGAAAAAAATTACTTCAGAACCAATTTTTTTTATTTTCACAAGTGTTAAAAGAGAAAATCAACCACAAAATTTGTTGTACAATTTCTCCTGAATACGCCGATACCCCATATGTGGGGGTAAACCCCTTTTTCAGCACACGGCAGAGCTCGCAAGGGATGGAGCACCGTTTGACTTTTTCAACGCAGAATTGGCTGGAATTAAGATCGGATGCCATGTTGCGTTCGGAGAGCCCTTAATGTGCCTAAACAGTGGAAAACTCCAACAAGTGACCCCATTTTGGAAACTAGACCCATTAAGGAACTTATCTAGATGTGTGGTGAGCACTTTGAACCTTCAAGTGCTTCACAGAAGTTTATAACGTAGAGCCGTGAAAATAAGAAATCCATTTTTTTTCCACAAAAATGATCTTTTCGCCCCCAAATTTTTATTTTTACAAGGGTAACAGGAGAAATCATACCCCCACAGTAATTATGCGATTTGCCCTGAGTACGCTGATACCCCATATGTGGGGAGGAACCACTGTTTGGGCGCATGGGAGAGCTCGGAAGGGAAGGAGTGCCATTTTGGAATGCAGACTTTGATGGAATGGTCTGCGGGCATCATGTTGCGTTTGCAGAGCCCCTGATGGGCCTAAACAGTGGAAACCCCCAACAAGTGACTCCATTTTGGAAACTAGACCCATGAAGGAACGTATCTAGATGTGTGGTGAGCACTTTGAACCTTCAAGTGCTTCACAGAAGTTTATAACGTAGAGCAGTGAAAATAAGAAATCCATTTTTTTTCCACAAAAATGATCTTTTCGCGCCCAAATTTTTATTTTTACAAGGGTAACAGGAGAAATCATACCCCCACAGTTGTTATGCGATTTGTCCTGAGTACACTGATACCCCATATGTGGGGGGGAACCACTGTTTGGGCGCATGGGAGAGCTCAGAAGGGAAGGAGTGCCATTTTGGAATGCAGACTTTGATGGAATGGTCTGCGGGCATCATGTTGCGTTTGCAGAGCCCCTGATGGGCCTAAACAGTGGAAACCCCCCACAAGTGACCCCATTTTGGAAATTAGACCCCCTAAGGAACTTATCTAGATGTGTGGTGAGCACTTTGAACCCCCAAGCGCATCACAGAAGTTTATAAACGCAGAGCCGTGAAAATAAAAAGTCTTTTTTATTTCCACAAAAGTGATTTTTTAGACCCCCAAAGTTGGTAAATAGTGGAAACCCCTCAATTCTTGCTCCAACCCTAACCCCAACACACCCCTAACCCTAATCCCAACCCTAATCCCTAATCCTAATTCTAACCCTAATCCTAGTTCGCCCTAACCCTAACCCTAGCCCAACCCTAACCCTTAACCCTAGCCCAACCCTAACCCTTAACCCTAGCCCAACCCTAACCCTTAACCCTAGCCCAACCCTAACCCTTAACCCTAGCCCAACCCTAACCCTAGCCCTAACCCTAGCCTAGCCCTAACCCTAGCCTAACCCTAGCCTAACCCTAACCCTAGCCTAACCCTAACCCTAGCCTAACCCTAACCCTAGCCTAACCCTAGCCTAACCCTAACCCTAGCCTAACTCTAACCCTAGCCTAACCCTAACCCTAGCCTAACCCTAACCCTAGCCTAACCCTAACCTAACCCTAACCTAACCCTAACCCTAGCCTAACCCTAGCCTAACCCTAACCCTAGCCTAACCCTAACCCTAACCCTAGCCTAACCCTAACCCTAGCCTAACCCTAACCCTAACCCTTATGGAAAACTGAAAAAAAAAATATTTTTTTTATTTCATTATGTGTGCCTATATAAGGGGGTGATAAACGGGGGGGTTATGTACTATTTTTATTATTTTGATCACTATGATCGTTTATCATAGTGATCAAAATAATGAATGGAATCTGCCAGCCGGAGCCAGCAGATTCCCGGCGGGCGCACTGCGCATGAGCCCGCCATTTTCAAGATGGCGGCGCCCATCGGATGACGCCGGCGGGCGCGGGACCACCGGGAGGGGACGGAGGACAAGGGAGAGGTACCGGGAGGGGACCGGGGGGATCGGGGACCCTATTTCGCTATCCTCTGATGTGCGATCACATCAGAGGAAAGAGAAACTAAATGTAAAATCGCGGCTTTTTTTTTTTTGCGGTCTCCGTTATAGGGTTAATAACGGCGATCGCAAAAGTGGGGGTCGGTAAAAACCGACCGATTCATGTTCTCTGGGGTCTCGGCTACCCCTGGCAGCCGAGGCCCCGGAGAAAATCTGACACTGGGGGGCGCTATTCACTTAAATCACAGCGCCGTGAATTAACGGCGCTGTGGTTTAAGTACCCTTAATTACCGCCGTTAAAAGGCGTATCGGCGGTCGTTAAGGGGTTATACAGATTCAAACATCTGTTTGGACCCAGAAATCTGGGGCATACAGCAGAGATGGATCAGAAAATAAACTTAGCAATCAGGTTACAGTTCTTTTTTTTATAAGGCAATGATAGCAGGTATCTGGGTTGGTGGTTGGTAGGTAGGTTTGTAGTTACTGTTTTGTTTTCTTCCTCTTATGCTCTTCATGACCATAAGAAGAACAATGTAACAAAGATCTTTTTGAGGTCACTGTATTTGTAGACAAATGGTGATACTTGAAAGGAATGTGTCGCCACAAAATGGCCTTTTGTTTATACAATTTTTCTGTGTAATATCAATTTTAGCAATGATTTTTTTCCATAAAATGATCTATATCAAAAATAAAATGGGGCAGTTGTAAACTTGTATTTCACATTGTTTCAGGAAATACACATGTACATTAACAGCAACAGACTGACTCAGGCACTATCTTTTGTATTGAAGCATCTAATGAGCATGTGCAAAAGTCACTGAAGGGAAGGGGAGCAGGAGCAACTATGATATCACTTATTGTGAATTGTGGATCCTGAGTTATCAATTGTGTATAGAGGTGTTACCTGACATTGTAATCCTGCCTGTAAAACTGCTGTAAATTCTTCCTGAGAGGATAGGAAGTATGGGTCTAATAAGGCTCCAGTGGCCAATATGAAAACTGAGCTTTATTTAATTATTTATTATTGTAGATTGTGATATGGAAAAAAGACATATATTTAACACAAAAACTTGATTGAAAAATAGGTAATTTTCCAAAGACACATTTGTTGAAATAGCTTGAACACAGCCTTATATTATTCCATAGGAAGGAGATCATCTGTAGCACTGGACAAAAACTACATTTGAAACATTGCAAAAAGTAATTCACTTGCCACAAAAATTCCTTTATAAACATCATAAAGCTACAACAACCAGAAAAAGAAACATAACAAAAATAGTTCTTACCATCAAGCGTAGTTCCTTCACCGGTGACGGCAGCTCCAGCTCCTGATCCATATAAAGCATTTACAGACAGGGAATAAGCTGTACCAGCATCCAGTTCTTTTAATACTGTATCAGTTACTGTTCCTCTCAGTGTGACCTCTTTGGGCTCCCCTCCTGCAGTTGGCACATAGGTTACAAGGTATTGCTGTACTTTGCCTGGTGCTGCACCCCAGGATAACCTCAAGCTTGATGTGGTGGCATCATAAACTCTCAGATTTCTTGGCTCTCCTAATACTGTATGTAAGATAAAACATGAGCCAATGTTAGTAATAATAAAACACTACAGAGAATTTTTATCATATTTATATGAAATTAGAAGATGTAAAAAAATACTAATGGGAAGTAGACTAAAACAGGTACTGTACCTTCCTCAGTTGCTCCATTTCCTAGTAAAGGTTTCCCTGGACCTGAGCGATATTCAGGTGTGACAGACACCTGGTACTTTGTGTCCGACATAAGATTCTGTAGTGTCACGGCTATTTCATTCCCTGGAACTGTCACTTCTTTACGTTGTCCCCCAGAAACTGGACGGTATCCAATCCTGTACCTTAAGACATTGCCAGGAGCTGGTGACCAGCCTACCTTAAAGCTATCCGTGGTCTCATCACTTACTATAAGGTTTCGAGGTGCTCCTTTCACTTTAAAAGTAAGGTGGAAAGAAGGAGAAATGTATGAATTTAATTTAAGAATCATGTGAAAGGTATAAAGAATTAGAAAATCATTTAAAATCATAAGTATAAACTGTGTCATAGGACTGAATAATCAAACACTTGTATGATCTCTCCATGTTTGCGTGGGTTTCTTCTGGGTACTCCAGTCTACTCCCACACTTAAAATAATTTAGATTGTGAGTCCCAATGGGGACAATGATGAAAATGTCCATAAAGAACTGTGGAAGATGATGGGGCTCTATAAATGAGTACAATAAATAAATAAAACACTTTTCAAAACCCCTTTTTATACATAATGGCTTTTTAATCTAGATTTGTCAGTGCAAATCATTGAACAATAAGAGTTATTTAAGTTAATAGAGTGCTTCACTTTATGAGGTCTATCACAACTTTATGTTGAAATGTCAATTGCTGCCAAAATGTTTTAGTATACTAAAGACTAAAGATACCTCCCAGCAAGAATTTAATAGAACATTTTGACAGGCTGACTCATCAGACTCTTTTCAGCTGTCTTTTTGTAAACATGGGTGTATTAAAATACTTTATGAGATACTATTATATCATTATTTTGTTATGCTTCTCAGCCACCTACTTTAATTTCTAAAATATGCAGAAATAAAGACAATGCCCTGATATATCTACGCAGTTTTGATTCAAAAGTTACAGGGTTTATGAAGGTCATAAAAAATAAGAGCTATTTCAAGTGAATGGCCTTGATTCCCCCTACATGATAACTCATTTTAGTTTTTGATAAGCAAACAAAAGATTCCTCTCAAGAAATGTTCCATCCAGCTCATATTCTTGTTACTTGAGTAATAAGATCATTCTCTACTAATGGTTTAACGTACTCAAGGTCAAAAAAGAGCTCCAGGCAACCAAAGGACATTCTGGTGAACCCAGACTTTGACATTATTATGATCCCTAAAGGTCTAAGAGTTTTTTATGTCTTGTGTGCAATTACCTTCTAATGTTGTTTCCTCTCCATCCAAAGGAGGACTCTCTCCTTCTTCATAGTCTGCAGAAACTGAAACAGCATAAGTAGTCTCTGGAAGGAGATTGGAAAGAAGAGTGGTGGTAGTTGTCCCTGGAACAGACACTATGATGTCTTCTCCACCAACAGCCACTTTGTACTTGACAAAGTATGACAGCACATCTTCACCTGCTGGTGACCAGTGTACTCTAAAGCTCCTGGATGTGACTTCGGAGAAAGTTAGATTCTGAGCAGGCGTTAAAGCTGTAATGATACCAAAAATAGACTGACAAAATTAGAACTATCATTGATAAGTGCTTTTAGTGTGTTTTTTTGTTATCAGTGGGGCTTAAGGCATAAAAAGTTTTGTGTCTATATGGATCCTAAGATGTAAATTTATCAGTGGAAGTCAAAGTTAAAGGGAATCTATCAGTAGGATCCACCCTATTAAGCCATGTACATGGGTATGCAGATCATGGAAACTTGAATAAAATTATACCTTGATATATGCAATCTGATGTCTTTGGGCCCTTACAGATTGCTTTTTTCCTATGTTCCGTGGCTCAATCGGTGGTCATGTCTGTACCCCCTGCCAAACATGATTTGAGCCTATACGCCAACATGGTCACTGACCATGATGATACAGATGAAGTCACTGTGTGCTCTGTCATGCAGTATTTTTGGCCATAGACACCTATTCGAGGGGGGAACCAAGACATATTAAATATAGTCATATATGGCTGAAAATGATGCATGACAAAGCAATTTGGGTTCTGCATAATTATAGTCAATGGCCCCAACGGCATATATGCACAAATCCGTTTAATGAGGGAGGAGGGTGGGACGTAAGCCCCAATGAGGCAACTGAAAGTAGGAAAAAACGCAATGTGAAAGGGCCCTTATTCCATAGAAATCCAAATCTTTCTTAATATGTAAATGAACTGTTAGATCTATGGGCCGGATATAGATCTCTCTTAGAAGCTGACTCAAGAGCTTATTTTAAATGAAAGGGGGAGTTACCAGTGTGAGATATGTAGATCAGGAGAACCAACTGTCAGCCATTAAATGTCTCACACTGGTAACTTCCCTTTTATTTAAAACAAGCTCTGGATGCATATTCTCAGTGAGATCTATGTCTGGCCCATAGTTCTTAAGAGCTCATTTACATATTAAGAAAAATGTGCATTTCTATGAAATAACATGTCAGATCCCAGATATCAAGTTATCATTTTATTCAAATTTTTGAATTCCTTTAACGGCTAAAGAGAGCATAGTCTTTTGATGATTTGCTTAGGCATGGATTGTACAGGTACTGAGAGTACAACATCCTTTTATGTCCATTAAAAACTTACATTTCCTCTTTATTGTTTGGAGTTCTTGTTCAATACGAAGACAGATGGATTGAGTTAGCTCAAAGGAAATTCTTTGAAAGGCATCAAAGTCTTCTACTGTGTAGACATGGGTTTCAGCAGGTGGAGAGGCAATTGCTTCCAACTCAGTTCTTACTGCATCTTTAACACCAACAGCAAAAATCTCCACATCTGAGTTTCTCAACTTTATAGCAGGGTCTTTGAAGGCATCGGAAGACTTTCCATCAGTAATGAGTATCATGACTCTTGGGACGTTTGCTCTTGCTCCCTTGCTCTCAACAAACACCTTTTCCCTGACAAAAGTCATAGCCCTTCCGGTGTTAGTAGAGCCCCCTCTATAAGGAAATGTATTTACTGCTTGAAGAATATCTTCAATACTGTCATACTTGTTCAAAGAAAATTCTGTATATGGATCTCGGCTGTACTGTACAAGACTGATCTGGACTTTATTGGGTGAGATGTCAAAGCTTTTAACTAGCACTTCCAGGAAGGCTCTGACTTTTGCAAAATTTACCACTCCAATACTATAGGAGCCATCAACAAGGAGGACAACATCAGCTTTTATATCCACTCCGCCGGAACATTCTACAAAATACAATACCATCATATGTTATAGCTTTTGGACATTATTGCAGGGAAGCATAAGTCAAAAAATATTGTTTTTACTTTGTATGCTTTGGGAAACTTCTTTACACAGGAAGGTAAACAATTTGAGTCAATATCTTACCTACTCTTATTTTCGTTGCCTGGGTTTTTTCCAGTGTTGAGATTGGCTCACTTGCTGTGAGTTCTTTCATTGCAAATACATTAATCTGGTACTCTGTATCTGGGGAGAGATCCTTTAGAGTAAGACTTGTAGTTTGAGGGCCAACATTCAAGGCTTGCTGTTTGCTTCCTGCCAACATAGGAATAAGCTGAACTCTGTAGCCTGTGATTTGGCTCGGTGAAGGCCTCCAGGTGATCTTCATGGATTTAGAAGAAATTTCTGTGACCATCAAGTCTGAAGGAGGATCCACAGCTGAAGTTTAAAAAAGGAATAAATAGATTAATAATATTTGAATTTTGTGGAACTATCCACACAGATGTTCTGAAGACTGCAGATATTAAAAATGAAATAGTATACTGTTAATATGTTATAGACAGTTAAAATTAACATGTTTTTCTACTGTTTTGTTCAGCCTGTGCTTGCTACTAACACGTGTTCTTCCAATAAAATGACATATCACTGCAACTCAAACTGTTTATATGGTCATGGTGCTCTCTGAAAGATAATTTATGGATTTAGCTATGCAATCTATTTCCTGAATGATAAATTGGTCTTTTAGTTTTTATGCAAATTAGGCGTAAGTGCTCTAGGAGTGCCAATGCACATCTCAAGGCTCTGACTCCATTGATCATTTACAGGTCCAGCCCTGTTTAGGCAAACCAGTAAGCTGCCAGTCAAGCAGAGCATGGTGGTGTGGGGTAGAGTATGGAGTTTGGAAGGCAGAGGCTTGGGAGGTAATGTGGCACGCCCAGAGCACTTAAGCCTCTTTTGCAAATA
Source organism: Dendrobates tinctorius (assembly GCF_039654945.1). Taxonomy (NCBI): domain Eukaryota; kingdom Metazoa; phylum Chordata; class Amphibia; order Anura; family Dendrobatidae; genus Dendrobates; species Dendrobates tinctorius. Next base: position 5,679,240 of record NW_027361692.1, on the reverse strand, counting down.
AATTAATACAGCATTTCTTTAGTCAAGGAGCAACAGACTGTCTCAGTAAAAGTATGGATATGATTATCATTCATAGAGCAAAATGATCATATAAACAGTTTGGTGGCCTGTCTGAATACAATATGGCCTGATTAATTCAGTATTAGGAAAGGTAAAACATGTTACAACATCTATACTACAGGCACATCTCTAGAGATATCAAATCAACAGTGAGTTAGCCTGATTGTTTCCAAACTTCCGATAAAGCTACAAATAGCAGCAGTGTTACAATTGTTCCTTACTGCAAATGTGATGGTGTGGGGTGGTGAGGTAACTAGAGTAACTGATTGTAGCAATCCGTACAGTAAGAACCCCCCACAAAGTAACATTTATCAGTGGATAGTTGAAAAAGTAAAGCCAGCTGGAATAGCCAAGTATACATTTATAAAAATAAAAAGGGATAGTACTGTCTACTTACCTTCTTCTCCACTAATAAGTTCACTTAGTTGTTCATCAACTCCAGAGCAAACTTGATTAATAATTTCATTCTGCACTTCCACTATATTATCAAAATTGGCTACACTGTAAACATGCTTTAGAGAAGGTAAGGAAGCCATTTGTTTCAGTTCTCTTGCATCTGCAGCCTTTATTCCTAATAGGAAAAAAAAATAGTACATCATTAATTGGTTATTTCCATTTGGAGGATTTGCATATTCCAAGGTTTCTGCAGCATAGTGTCCAATGCATTTAATACAATCGCTATCGTAAAGTGGGTAAGATGGGTTGATTACGTTAATTATGTAAAGTTACATTCCTTTTTGTCAAAAGAAAGTAAAAATATATAATCTAATGTGGTGTACTTAATTATTTGTACTAAATGTCCAACTGGGGGTATGTATGTGGGGGAGACAGGGCGAAAGCTTAGAACAAGGATGAATGCTCATCGTCACACAATAAGAGAAAAAAGAATGGATCTACCTGTGGCAAAACATTTCTGTATCCCTGATCACAGCAGCATGGATATGAAATTACTGGTATTGAAAGGTAACTTCAATTCTCAGAGAGAGAGACGAGTTTGGGAGTACAAATTTATGACGAACTTTGACACTCTCAGTGCTGGAATGAATGTGTCGCATGGATTTATGTCTTTTTACATCAATTAAGGAATTTCCTTTTAAAACCGTGTGGGGGCATCACAACACAGAACTAGACCCCAATCAGAGGACCATAAAACATCCGGACTCCTTATCTATGAACTGGTCCAATGTTTATATTTATGTTTCTCCCTCTCCCATATTGATAGTTCTGCTTCACGTCACTTGTCTTATCTATTGCATTTTTTCTAGGCTGTATTGTGCATAAATATGTGACTCTTCAGATTTTGTATTAGTCTAGCCTGATGAAGAGACCTGAGTAGTCTCGAAAGCTTGCAATGTGTTACCATCTTTTCAGTTAGCCATTAAAAGGTATCAACTACTGAGGACTCTCAATCCTGAATATTTTAAAAATATATAGAAAGTTTACATCCACGTATAAATATATTTGTTATGAAAAAGATTTGTCGTTATTCCTCCAAGTTTCTATTAAAGAGGTATTATCAAGTTGTCTCTTCAGCAGTTCAGAGCAATGCAATCCACTCACATTCTCCTTACTTCCTGATTTCTAGAAGGGCGTGCACTCCATCTTGAGCGACAGCACTGGGAAATAGAACTGTAATAATAGGAGAAATATAAAGCCCTGCAGAAATTCGCTATACCACATTCAGCAATCAGTGGTTTGCTCTGAGTCTACACTGTTGTCCCTGTACTTACACATAGAGATAACAAGGCATTTGAACAAGCACACAGCTCTGGACAGTGAGAGCAGAAAGTCGTGATCATGAGAACTATTGTGTAAGCTGCCACAACAGCATCTCTTCAGAAGATGAGAGAAAGAGGAGGGATGGAAAATGGGGAGAGAAGCTATAACTGCTTGAAAAAAATCAATGGGCTGGAGAGTTAATTGGGATTTTAAGACTTAACTCCTTTCTTGGAATGTAACTACTGGGCACTGTAGGCCAGGTACTAAAGGCCGGGCTTCATGGAATCAGCTGTACAGTATAAAGACAAAAAGCTTTCATTGCAGGAGAATGACAGCAGATAGAAAAAGCAAGTCGATTGCAAAATTGCTTATTTTCATGTTGTCTAATTAATTAAACCAATTTGAGAAATTGAGAATACTTTTTTAAGTTATTGATATATGTTACTGTGATAATATATTTTATTCAGTGGTTTAAAGCATGCTTGATATAAATAAAGATAATGTTTCTTACCCAATGTAAACACTTCAACTCCTAAATTCTGAAGCTCCTTTGCAGGAATTTCAACTTCATCTTGGGATTTTCCATCAGTAATAATAATTGCAATTCTAGGAAATCCTTTCCTGGATCCAGCAGATTGAACAAAGGTATTTCTTATCAAGTAATCTATGGCTTCACCTGAAATTAAATGATTGAATATTGCTGTTTCTATGCATAACTGCATGATGGTGGTAATATACATATGCTGTATGTGAACCTTTATCATTTCAGTCACTGTACCTCTCCCAATTAACACTGTAAGACCCATACCTGTCATGGTATTTCCTCCTTTGTATGGTATTCTCTTTATAGCAGCCAATAACTCGTTCTTCTTAAAATATTTGTTGAGGTTAAACTCTGTCCTGGTATCAGAGCTGTACTGAACAATACCAACCCTCGTCTTGTCTTCTCCAATGTCAAATGCCAAAACCATCGAAGTCATGAAATCAAGGATGTATTTGAAGTTAGCTCTTCCAACACTCCAAGAGCCATCCACAAGAAAGACTACATCAGCAACTGCGCTAATAGAACACCCTTAAAATAATATAAAATAAAGAGTTGGTATAAAAACACATCAGCATTTTAATGAAAAACATGTAACCAAGGTCAAGAATCATTCTGTAAACATGGGTGGACAATTGTATTACTGTGGCATTATGTAAGGCCAAGCACAATGATTGATAGCTCTATATCTACTGTGCAGATCTATACAAATACAGTATATATATATATATATATAGTGTAGAAATAGATGTCTGTGCTTTTTATTAGACACTTACTAGATAATGCAGCATAACTTGCTCCATATGTGAAATTCCTAGCATTATACGTATCACATCTGCTGCATATCTTTTACCCCTTTACCAGAAAGCAGTACTTTCTGGGTGCAGATGGGTAATTGGATAATTTCATTATACCCCAAAATTGACCTTATTATGAAGTAATAATACAAAATAAATACATTCAGTGATGACCACTTCTATAGTGATTCTTCTAGGGGACAAAACTTCCCTGATGGGCATCTACTGAATCTTTCAATATTGTTCTATAGTTCATGAATATAAAAGAAGAAAACCTTTGTATGTGTTTGACTAAACAGGAGGCATTAATAGATACTTTAGGGCTCTACAGAAATCTATTGGTGGCCTACTAGGTCTCTGTAGAACTTAGAGGTTACCTAAAGCAATTGGGGATGGAAGGGGTTGCCTTTGAATCTTTCATTCTCACCCAAAATGAAATTGACTTTTAAATACTCCATGTCAAAGTGGATCCGTCACCAGCTTTTACAATACTAGCTGCTTACATTATTAAACAGATTTCTTAGACCTGATGAGAGTTATGGATTTACAGATATGATAGTGTAGCTGTGTAATTATATTTAAAGAGAGCCTGTCATGTAAAAAAATGCAAATAACTTGCAGGTATGGGGTTAATCTGCACAGTTACCACACTAATAGCCTGGCTGCCAGAAGGAAATGAACTTAATCGCTGCCAGCAGCTACCAGCTTTCAGTCATAGAGGTGTGGGAGCAGTCACCACTTGGTATACTGTGAGCGAAGGCTGTAACCATGCCCAGCACTGACTGACAGAGCGAGGTGTCAGTCAGTGTCAGACATGGTTACACTATTTATACACATATTGAGAGGTGATTGAAGCTGGGCTGGCCACGCCTCTATGACTGAAAGCAGGAGAAATAAAGCTAATTTAATCCCAGTAGTCAGGCTTTCAGTGTGTAGACCATTTAGCTTTCGAAAGCTATTAACTTGCATAATAACCCTATATATACATGTTAATTGCATTTGGGGACATGAAAGGTTCCTTTTAAAGTTTTCACACCTGCTATTACAGTGAACATGTAGATGAACTAATAAAAAGCTCATTTTAATATCAGAAATACAAAGCAATTTCAATGCTGATTTACAAAATAAGTTCACCAGCATCATAAAGTCTAAGAGGTCTATTTAATGATGGATGACAGAGCTGTATGAAGGCACCTTAATCTAAACCAAACATCCTCAGTCATCATCTACACTTATAGTATGTGTCTTTTGGTTAATTCCCAGTGGTACTGATAGATACTGCAGATTACAGCACAGATAATATGTGACATAGCCAAAGGGCTAGAGTTAAATTGATGCTTCTACTGGCTCAACTCATAACATGAAACCATGAATGAATGCCAGTAACTTTTTATAGGGTTTTTATAGGGGTTGTTCTTGCCGCTTCAAAGTTTTTAAGTAATTCATAAAATTTAAATGGGTTTTGCTGTTTACGCAGTGAAAATAAACAATTCTGCTTTCTTAACAGTGCTGCCAAAGACATCACATAGGATACAGAGCAGCCCAGTTAGTTGGTCACATTTCACACCCAACCGAATTAGTGGAAAATGAGAGTATCCACGCAAGGTTACAGGAAGATAACAGAATATAGAACCACATACTACAAGTTTCCTATTTACTAGCAGGGCTATCACAGAGAGACAACCCAGGCTTTTAATGTGCATTTAATTTATTTGAATGTGATTATCCTGTGTTTCAGCAGACACTAGATAAATGCAGGGTTAGCACTTACTGCTTGACTTCTTTTTAATGACTGTAAAGGGAGAAGCAATTACTAAGATATATGTGCATGCCCCTTGACCTTATCCAATTCTTTATTACACATAGTATTTCATTAGAGTACATACGTGGTGAATCAGTGGATAGAACTTTCTTTTCTTCTGTCGTAACACGGCCTCCAGTTTGAACTTAAAAGAAAAAGTATAAGATTATATAATAAGTATTGAAAGTCTGGATTATACACAATGGAATTGGCAAGTTTTTATAAAGACTCCAGATAAAATGAGTGCTTGATAGCTGGAGCAGGAAGGTCAATCATTATTATGCAGTTTTGATGTAGTTTTTAAAGTCAATACCATGAATGGATAGAAAAAAGAGAGAAGTAGTAACTGTCCTTTACACTTTCTCTCTCTTATAATCCATGCATGGTTTAGGCTGTAAAAACTGCATTAAAAAATAGAAGAAAACTCTTTTTATAAGCTGCTATGTATAGGTATCTACAGGTGCTTCCCACAAAATTAGAATATCATCAAAAAGTTAATTTATTTCAGTTCTTCAATACAAAAAGTGAAACTTATGTATTATATAGAGTCATTACAAACATAGCAGTGATCTATTTCAAGTGTTTATTTCTGTTAATGTTGATGATTATGGCTTACAGCCAATGAAAACCCAAAAGTCATTATCTCAGTAAATTAGAATGATTATCAAAAAAACACCTGCAAAGGCTTCCTAAGCGTTTAAAAAGGTCCCTTAGTCTGTTTCAATCATGGGGAAGACTACTGACTTGACAGATGTTCAGAAAGCAGTCATTGACACACTCCACAAGGAGGATAAATTTTGCATTTCATTTGGAAATCAGGGTCCCAGAGTCTGGAGGATGAGTGGAGAGGCCACAATCCAAGCTGCTTGAGGTCTAGTGTGAAGTTTCCACAACCAGTGAAGGGTTGAGAAGCCATGTCATCTGCTGGTGTAGGGCCACTGTGTTTTATCAAGACCAAAGTCAGCGCACCTGTTTACCAGGAAATTTTAAAGCATTTCATGCTTCCCTCTGCCAACAAGCTTTTTGGAGATGGGAATTTTATTCTCCAGCAGGACTTGGCACCTGTCCACACTGCCAAAAGTACAAATACCTGGCTTAAAAACAACAGTATCACTGTGCTTGATTGGCCAGAAAACTCGCCTGACCTTAACCCCATAGAGAAACTATGGGTATTGTCAAGATGAAGATGAGACACCAGACCCAACAATGCAGATGAGCTGAAGGCTGCTATCAAAGCAACCTGGGCTTCCATAACACGTCAGCAGTGCCACAGGCTGATCGCCTCCATGGCACGCCACATTGATGCAGTAATTGATGCAAAGGAGCCCGACCAAATATTGAGTGCATTTACTGAACATACCTTTCAGTAGGCCAAAAAATGTCGATTTTAAAATCATTTTTCAAGCTGGTGTTATAAAGTATTCTAATTTATTGAGATAATGACTTTTGGGTTTTCACTGGCTGTAAGCCATAATCAACATTAACAGAAATAAACGCTTGAAATAGATCACTATGTTTGTAATGACTCTATATAATATATGAGTTTAACTTTTTGCATTGAAGAACTGAAATAATTTAACTTCTTGATGATATTCTAATTTTGTAAGAAGCACCTGTATATACTAATACAAAAATGCTAATCAATTTTCCTGTTTAGGGTGATGAGCAAAGTACTGCAGTGCGCAGGCGCTGGGCCTCTCTGACCTTTCCCGATGCATGCGCACTGCAGTACTTTGGGGAGAGAAGTACGCCTGCACAGAAGTCCGAGGCTGGGAGTGAGGAAGCAAGCAGGAGGGCAGCGTTGCAAGAAGACGGGAGGCACTGGACCCGGACCTGTGACCCCCATCGGACCGGACCGCATCAGACCGCCCTCCCCGGGTGAGTATAATAAAACTTATTTTTCTTATCTTGCAGGTTGAATGGAGGGCTTATCTACAGCATTATAGAATGCTGTATATAAGCTCTGAAAGGCGGTGGCTGCATCTTATAGCAGCCAAAACAGGGGACAGGTTCCCTTTAAAACACTGAATTCAACCATGTGTCACTTATCAAGTAGTGTGCTGTTGTTTACTTACAGTGAAGGTTTTATCACTAGGACTTTATCATTGCTGTGACTAACTGGCACGCACTTGCTAGTCCAACTCAACCCCTTCCTGTGATAAGCAGTTCACTGTCAATAGACAATGTACATAGAGAGCCTGGGTGCTGGATCTAATACATTTCTGCATGACCATCATTAAGTCTTTTGTTCAAAATGCCATTCTTAATAAATCAGGTCTATGGTGACAGTGAGTTATTAGAAAAGGAAGCAATAAAGATATTCTTCATCCCTTGGTGCAATCTGATTTCAATCTGATTTCAAGAAGTCCATCGCTGTGTCTCCATTGCTTCAATTTGGGTCTGACATTGCCTGTAGCACTGATGTCATGTGAAAAGTACAGCAGCCAATCAGTGAGCTCTGAGTGGGGCATTCTGTGTTCACTGGCAGAGCCATTGAGCTCACTGAATTGGATGCCATGCTGTCGACGTGATGTCAGCAATGCAGCCAGTATCAGATACCTGAAAAGGGACAGCCCCTTTAAGGGTTGGTTAACCTTGGCATTATCATCAGCTAAACACACTAAGCACATGGTAACAAAGGGAAAAGACATGAGACAGGGAATAGAGAAGACAAAATAGTTTTAAAAAAGTTTGTTTTATGCTCAACGAGGTTTCAGAAAGGTAACTTTCGGAAAGTTATACACTGCTTTGACTGCATACAACCTCAAAGAACCTGCGTAAATCCATCTGATCTCACAGCCAGAGATGAATGTAAGCGTGGCTATGCCGCCACATCCACTGTTTCTCCATTACGCAGAGAGATGAATTTAATGCTTATTAAGGTGGATACAATAATTGCATAGAATCAATCATAACAAGGCTAAAACAATACATTCCTCATCGATTGTGTAGTGCCATCTGTGAATGTGCTAATGAAAACAGTCGGATTGTGTATTCGTAATCATTTCAATGATGAATCTCAGCTGAGTACTTACTTGTAAGTTGGCCAAACACAGGTAAACTTTCCTCCGATTCATCATATGAAAGTATTGTGACCACATACTCAACATCTGGTATAAGTTCTGTAAGCACAGTTTGGGTTGCGGAAGCTGGAAGATCCAATTCCTTTGCAGGTCCATCTGGTAAGCATTAGACAAAGTATATTTAGAACATTTATTAAAAAAATTCAATGTCTTACTCAGAATTCTCTGTTTACCATTAGAGACTATATTACTTCATTATCATAAGCTCCTCATTCTGAAATATTTTGTATTTAGTATTTTAATGGTTGTTGATCAAAAAATGAAAAAATCAGGGTCAGACTAAGCGTATCTTGACCACATAAATTAAAGATTGATGGCACTGTAGCAACCACTATACATATGATGCAGTTGGTTGAGAAAACAATTTCAATTTAAGACTCACATGCAACTTTTGATGATCTTGCTACCTTTAAGGATTGTTATAACACTCTACACTGTGGCAGCTTTCATTTGGCCATGATCACTTGGGCACTGTTCTATTGGTCAGTTTACCCTTGGTTTTAAGAGAACCTGTCATCTCGGAAAACACTAACTACCTGCAGTTGTAAGGTTAGTCTGCAGGTAAACAGAGTTGCAATGCTGCCCGGCAGACTTACTGAAAGCGTAGCTTTTGGTAGAAAAATATCTTACTCTCTCACAGGCGCCACCAGCTTGAGTCATTGGGGCATCATTTTGATGGCTAGCTCACTCTGCACAAACACGCTGCAGAGCTGGATGGCCACCAAAGTGCCATTCTATAAGGCAGCCTGGCAGCATTGTAAAGCTATTTACCTGCAAATTAACAGCATAGCTCGGGTCACTTAGTGTTTTCTCTCATCCAAAAGAACCAGGCCGATTACCCTAATCACACTCTGATCAAACTCTGAACAGAGTATGATCAGTGATCTGAGTGTGTTACGATTTTCTCGGACGTGGAGAAGATAGGAAAAAATTCTCCATCTTCTCCATTCTGTAAGTCTGTGAAAATCAGATCGCACTTGGATGCCATGTGAGTGTGGTCTGATTTTTTTATCTAACTCAGTGATTTGCATGGCCGAGTGTGATCCGATTTATGGATGCAATTTGAACACATTTGGTGCAAGGTAAAATTGAACATGTGCACGACTCCATAGAATAACATTGGTCCGAGTGTGATCCAATATCTTGTTGGATCGCACTTGGACCTAAAATACGGTCGTGTGTACGAGCTCTGGATCTGCAGGTAAATAGCGCTTTCCTAGGTGTCCAGTTCCCTTCAAATTATCTAACTTAGCACAAATATTGTTTGTACATGGAAACGGCCGTCGTCTGGCTCTATTAATGCTAACCTCCTTCATCTGCTTGTCCCATGAACTGTGTCAAAATACCTTGTATGGTTGAATAAAGGACTTCATTTATTACAGCATATGGGTGAGTTCTGCATTTCTTCTACCTTTTTCCAGTTATGAAAATGTTTCACAACCTGTTAGGTTTGGTGATGTCATCTGGCCCTGTCCTTCCAATACTATTTGCACTGCATGAATGGCAGTTTAGAGAAACAATTCTGTGTCCGCTGATTTAGTCCTATTGTTACACTTCTACTTTGCCACTTGAAATAAACTTGTAATTCCCTACCAGCATAACATTAGCAGCACTGAATTATATCACTTTTCCGTAATCTAGCAACATAATATTTGGCAAGTCATTGTCAGACTCATATAAGGCAAGAAAAACATTGAGAGCTATATGTTTAACAGACCAGAGGCTTACGTAAGCTGAACTGTATAAATAACATCCAACTGCCAAAATTTTCCTTAATCCAAATCATGACTGTATGAATATCATAAACTGGAAGAGGCAGGCATCTGACTTACCAACTGTTGGGACAATAGTGATCTTGTACCCTCTTATCCTCTCATCTGGCCTTTGCCATGACATTCGAACAGTACTTTCATTTACTATTTCAAAATTTAGATCTGTCGGAGGCCCAACTGGAAGAAAACATAGATATATCAGTGACTGATGCATGTAGCAAATGTTATTGCACCCATCTTATCTTCGTGTGAACATTTCTTTGATAATATGGTTAGATGCTTTGGAGTTCCAGGGTATTCATGCAAAACCAAAGCAAAGGTGCAATAACATCTGCTACTCCGATGATTTTTCCCAAAACGGATGTAAGCTACAGTATGCATAGAAAGCTGACACAGAATAGCTTCACATACAGTTGTTTCCAACACCATAGGAGACTTCTGCTGGAAACAGTTCAAGCTGACATCAACGATAATAAAACTTACAATGCACAGCACAAACATTTACATCTTGAGTTGCTTAATCATTCAGGAATGATTAAGGATGATCAAGAATATTAGAAAACACACCAAGGAACATGGAAACTCACAGGGAGTAATGAGAAGTGAACAGATTTTCTGAGACAACCAAAGATTATTTACTACATGCTTGGTGTAGATCATGCCATAATTTGTGTAGTTTATACAATCTCGGTTTCCTGAGCATCACTGATCTAATATTATATACAAGCAATGCATTGATAATACTGATGGACGCTGTTACTCTTCGTTCTGTTTACACTACTTTGTTTTTTTTCATATATGTAAGGGATACTTTACGAATATGTTTCTGGCATTTTAATACATAAGGTATTTCCCAAAAATATCCAGCTAAAGAGAATTTTTTTATATCTATAAGTAAAATAATGACCGTTTACATAATTGCAATAGCATACAAATGCATTGCATAAATATTGTTTTATGACTCCTGATAGCACCAAATAATGAATATTGATTCAATAAAGAATTTTCAATTAAACTAGGGTATTCAAATATTATTGGAAATATTATTGGAATTATAGAGGGTGCAGAGGATGAGGTTGCACCCAGACCTTAGAGCAAGAGAGGGCTCAAAAGGTCCTTTTTCCTCTTTTGAGATCAGTTCTATAAATGAAATATAACAGTATGGGATTGCTAGTATTTGCATTGAGATCCAACAACTTTACGTTATGACTCTGAAGTCCATAGCATTGCAAAGCCTCCAGGAACCATTCCTAATGCATGGACAAGGGTTGGCAGGCTGTTTATAAAGAATATGGCCAATTATTGATCTGATATGGGATCCTTCGAAAGGAAAGAGTGCTTTATTTCTATAACAGGCAGACAGGTGGTCCATACTATAAAACAGCATTTTGACATCAAAATGCAAGTATAGACTTTCACAACAGACTGGTTAATGATGGCAAGACGGAATCACAGCATGTGGATGAAAGTTGTATAGAATACTGCGAGCACACAGTGGAGAGGGCATTTGTTAACCCACACATAACTGCACACAGAAAAAAAATCAGATGGCTGATAACAGGTATGATTGGACATTAAAAAATGGAAGGAATTATCTGCAGGTAGATTATTTCATGGCATCATGCGATATACATGAAATCATGATTTGCTTGAGCTCACCAAAATGAACAAAAGCCTCCATGTACAGATTGCATTACACACAGACTTTTTGTGACTTATTTTATAATGATATTCACTCAGTTTATAAATCAAGGCGCAAAGTGAGTATTAATCAGCAGGTAAGGAAGCATGTCTGCATTCTGAAGGGTTACTAAACTGAAAAGACCCTATTATTATGGTTCCAGATTACATATTTTCTTGTTTTTTTATTATTTAGTTTTTGAGCATCCACTTGAAAGTTGAAAGACCTCACTTGTGTCCTATGGTGTACAAATCATAACCAAGCTAAGCTGCAGTAAACATTTATGATACAGTATGTGCTTACTACTATTTGCTTCTGTATCTTGGGCGATTTTTCAGTTCATTTACTGTAAAAATACTATTTCAGTGTGTAAAAATCTTTTACAGGATAGTATTTATAATTACAGGGACTCTGTCAGAAAGCTTTTGGTATGCAATTTGAGAGCAACATGATGTAGGGGCTGACACCCTAATTTCAAAGGTTGTGTCATCTACAAGGCTGTGTGTTGCTGTTTCAATAAAATCAGTGTTTTATCCGCAGGAGATTATCACTAGAGGACTAGGTTCTTGGGCCTCCTAGTCAACTGCTCTGTGTAACCCCGCCCCACCACTGATTAGCAGCTTTCTGTCAATATACAGAGTACACAGAAAACTGCCAATCAGTGATATGGGTGGGGCTGTACAGGGCTCAGCACTCAGCAGAGAAAACTGATGCTCAAAAAGAAGTCAAGTTGTCTTCTGGACATTTCTTTGCCTTTACATTTAATTCTATTGTAAAGTATCTTCCAAACAGAAAACATCTGAAAAATGGACATCACTTCTTATAATCATTTATTGTTTTTGGAAACTTGAAGCAGATATAGGATGTCCAAAGGCCTGAACATATGAATAGTAAGTCCATTTACATAGGAATGGAAAAGCAGACTCTCAGACTCTTTGTGAGGGTTTCTGAGCACGTTTTTCAGGATGGATATCTGAAATCATTATTACACACTGATTACTTATACCTGATGACACCAGTGTACTTACTTTGCACATTCATGTCAGTTTGGCTGCATAATCCTTTTTGAAAATTCCTTTGAACGATTTTGAAAGCTAGACTAAACATCAGGATTTAACCCTCATTTTTTAAGGATTTTCCAAGTAAGTACGCCAGCCTCGTCAGGTTCAAAAAATCTATTTTAGTACTACTGTTTATATTGTGAGAATTGGTGACAGATTAGCTTTAAAAGTCATAGACTAATCTATAGATGTCTTTGCAACCATTAGGGAACCAGAAAGGGATATTCACTAATTCTGGCAAAACTGATAAATTTGGTTCTTCTCTGTATAATGGGTATTATTAAGGATAAATGGGTATATATTGTCATGGTACTTTTTTAGATGTTGAACTTGGGATTTTGGTTAGTTAGTACATAAATATTTATTAATATATGTTAATGCATTATACGCGTCATAGAGGACCCTCTAAACTATCAATGAGTCAAGCTTTATAATAAAAATATATTTAAATTATACATAGAAATATATATTTCTGAATATTTTTATTATGTACACTATTTATAAATTTAAACTCATACATATATATATATATATATATATATATATATATAAATAAATAAATATTTTCTCTTTATAGTTTAAATGTATGTTAGATGAAGGATTTTCTGAAGCAGTCAACCATAACTCTCCTGTCATTTTGTTATGTTGGAGTCATGCAAAAGCTTCTATAAGTCAAAAAATAAATACAATAATAAATACACGTTTCAGGCTTGCAATTGAATTTAAGGAATATCATTATAAAATACTATTTCGGTAGCAAAGGCTCAGGACAAATTTAATGCAAAGGCAGACAGAACTGACCTGAGCATGCTTCAAAAAGTACATGGTAAAGAGGTGACACCAACCTGGACAGCAATTTGACCTGTTGTGCAGATGACTTAGGTTTTACTGCCCGAGAACAGTAGCAGCCAAACTTGGTAAACTTCAAAAGACCGGATTCCAAGAGAAAAAAAAATAACTGTGGGGAAAAATCTGTAGCATCTGAAAAATCTGTCAACCTGTACAGCAGCATATGGATTTTGTGGCAGGTTTGCTTAAATTCTCTCCATATAGAAGTGTTTGTGAATATACCTCCTGATACAGTCATAACAGATCTTCATCACATAGCATACTTGGCAAAAATTCCCAATTCTTTGCATGCTTAAGGATCCTTCTCAGCAAAGAAAAGAAAATTATGAAGTGTCATTACTCCGCTTTGTTTTGACCTTTTTAGGTGACATTTCCAGGCATAGAATTCGCCAGCATTTCTTCTATGTTGATGAATACAGGATTATTTGGGGAAAACAACTAGTTACATTCATACAGTATTCTATAATGTTTTGTGTAGCCTTTAATCATTATAGGCACATTAAAAACCAGAAAGAATTAATGAATGGCATGCATACAAATGTCCTTCCATCACTACTGACATTTGTTGCCATATTCCTTTATTATTCCATCAGGAAATGTATAGATAACTTCAAGGGGCTGTCGCTACTCGGACAACTCCGTCTCAATCCCCTAAAATAATAACACCTACAGTATAATCACCTCCAGGTCTGGTGACAATCTGCTGACTCTCACTCCCTTTGGATGTATGTGATCTACCCAAAGGAGGCGAGCGTAGAGCCAATGCCAACACTGCTGGATCAGAGGTAAGTATAGGTGTTGATGCTTTACTGGGGGGGGGCCTTTTGGGATTGAGAATGGGTTGTCAAGTAGTGGACAAGGCCTTTAATGACTACCTATATTCAAAGCAAATGAACCTCTCTAGACCCTGGGTTTCCAATCTCCACTATTAATAAATGTGACACAGGCAATACTGGCTGGAATGTGTCACAGAGCATAGGAATACACCCTATTGACAACGGGGTTGCCAACCATCCGTATATTTACAGACATTAGTGTCCGGCAGAAAAATAAAAAGTCCATGATTTTTTAAAAAATCGTGATAAAATTTGTAATGCATATGCGTAAAAACCGCTCACATGTACAGTACATATAGAAGAGTGACCAGAGCGCACTGTGGACCCTGCAGAGAGCGGGATTCCTTACGTTGATGTAGTGGCCAATGTTAACATGGGTCAAGAAGCTGTCAGAACTTCTCAGAAGGAAGGAGGAGAAGTGTCATATTCACTGACTGCTCCAATGCTGTTCTCAGCATCTATTAGAGGTAGTGAAGAGGCAGAAGGACTGGCTGACAGCTGAAGATCTGGTCAGTAGTGCTGATTGATGGACAGAACACCACCAGGATGGCGCTACTGAAGATGTAAGAATGCATCAGCCAGAGGAACATCATATGTCAGTAATAAAATGTGTACAAATTTACTATTACCTATGAGTATTAGCATACTTGTGTGCACCTGTTCGTAAAAGTACATATAGATGTACCTGTGTAACGTGTTTACATGTATCGATGTGATTTGTGGTTATCTGTGTATGTATGTGTGTACACACGCACATAGCCACACTACACTATATATGTATATATATATATATATATATATATATATATACACACATACAGACAATGCACATTGCCATTTTTCCTATCCTTTATGCTGGCTATAAAATTCAGTATGTGCTTATGTGCGTATTATTTTGGACATCTCAAGGGGCGTGGTTTTATCAAGGGGCATGTCAAATGCCTGTATAAAATTTGGACAGCCCGTGAATTTTGGTCCAGTTGACCAGGAAAAATCTAATATAAGGTTGGCAACCCTAACTGACAAGGAAAATAAGAACAGCCAGTTTTCAATTCAGTGATGCAATTTCAGGAAGAATAACTGAGGAACAGAAGAACACAGATTTGTTGGAAAAAATGCTCCAGAATTATTTCATGGCAATACAAGCACTTACTAAAACAAATATGTCAGACGTGATGACAGGTCTTCTTTAACACATGCATTATACATATGGAAGCATGAGAAAAGCCCTAAAGGTGACGTCAAACATACACTGTATTCAACACCTGCAAATATATAATTCTTTAACACATTTGCTTATAAAAAGCTGAGGCTGCTGAAATGTAAAATGATTACTCAGAGGAAGAAATTCTGCTTCCTGCCATTACAAATGTTAGTCATGGCTGGCACATTATAACACAGGGTTATCCAACATTATTTTCGATGGGTCTGAAGGTTCAGCTCTTCTTCCTAGTGCATACAGAATGACTGAAATCCTGTAGACACCAAATGTTCAAATTAGAGTGTTATTCTTCATAGATGGGCATTGTTGGATAGTGTTTGTAAAAGTAATCTCTTTAATAGTTTTTAGTATATTAAAATTTGCAGCAGTACTTTAGATATTACCACATTCCTTATCTTTTGTTGACAGATCGTTACCTAAGAGACCGATCACCGCCGTCTAGCTTGAAAGAACTGCATTGAAACTGGCCAGGACTAGGAGGGAACCACACATTCCAGAGATCCTGACTACCTTCAAAACAGTTCTTATAATCTCAATAGAAAAGAGCTTGTACAGACTGAGGATTTTCTGCTGTCTAGCCGCGGTGGTCGGTCTCCTAGGTAACAAGAATTAAACAAAGGAAAAAATAAAGTGTTAATATTATATTGATATCTCAAGAACGTGTTAAAATTTTAATAAGCAGAAAATTGGAATATTTACAGTACAAGCACTAGCCAACAATGAACATGGAAACAACTCTTTGTTCATACATTTGTCATACCCATGGAAATGTAATGAATTTTTCTTTATTTTTAAAAAGTGTAGACATCAAGCAAACGCTAGTCACTATCTTGTGGATAGAAATAGGAAACAATATGCTATAGCAGAGGAGATTCCGTGATATTAGGCATCTATAATGACCTCTTCCTGTGCTATTACACTGCAGAGCAATGCTGTCTGGTTCAGTAAATATAGCAAATGGAATGGAGAATAATAAACTTTCTGGGAAGTATCTTGGCTTGTCTACTTTTCTAAATAAACATTTCTGACTCAGATCTGGTGGTGCAGTAAATGCAAGCTTCCAACTGAATTCAATTGTGTGTTTGATCCTTGTAACTAAGGTACAAATTAATTATTGCAGAATGTTAGTCTACTTGAACATTCAACGTAAAGTTAGAGTCACTGACCGTTTCTGCCGCCAATTCGGCAGCTGCCACTGACATCACATCGACAGAGCAGCAGCTTCTTTTTGCTCTGTTCTACTGACAGGGCTTGACTGCTGAAGTCATGCTGATTGACAGTCAGCTCCCCGATGTCTTACTGCAGGAAACCGGCTGTCAATCAGAATGATGCCAGCAGTCACGCCCCATCGACAAAGCAGTCCAGAAGAAGAAGAGCTGCTTTGTTGACATGCAGAAGATGAATTGCTGTCAGGGACCACTCTAAACCGGCATAGGATACAACGGCAGTTAGTTGCCTGTGTTAGCAACTACCTGTTTGTTAGTTTTTAGGCGCATAGCAAAAATAAATTCCTGGATAACCTTTTTAAAGGTGAAATCAGTACTACAAGCCAATTAATACTGAGTTGTCTTGGACAAACCAGAGCTGCAAAGGGAATGAGGATTAGTAAAAACACCATCCAAAAATGGTTGTTCCAAGGAAAGAGCTTAATAGAAACCTGTCACATTGCACATCAGTCTGATCTGTAGGCGTAGACAGAATGGTATAGAGAAAGAAGCTGAGCTGAATAATATGAAGGTTTGTTAGAAAAAGTTAAGTAAATCCTTGATTATTATGCATGAGTCGGTTGGGCAGTCCTACTCAGTGATTGGCATTCTTCTCTTTATGACTGCATGCAGAGATGGCTCTCAATTCCTGCGTAGGACCGCCCACTGGACCCATACATATAAACGCCAATGAATAAAATGAGCTTTTCTCAAACTCCTCCCACAACAATGTATATAAATCTGATCAGCTCTTCCCGCTGTACAATATTCTGGCAGCAAATCAGATACTATTTTAAACATGACAGGTTCCTCTTAAATGTGATGAGTTTTGGGTGCTGAATGTGGATATAACATTACAATATTATAAATTTACTGTCTTTAAGGTATGGAATAACAGAAAGATGAGATATAGTGTGATAGCCTGATATAAGGAGTCATAGTGGGGACAATTGTATTCCAGTGCTGTGCAAATTAATTGGGACAAAGCATTTTTTTAAGTAAAATCGTAAGTTGGTTACCAGTCAGTGATTCAAACCAGTTTTAACTGCTTTGAACAGGTGTGAGTGCCTGTTCAAAGCAGTTAAAACTGGTTTGAATCAATGACTGGTAACCAACTTAAGATTTTACTTTAAAAAAATGCTTTGTACCAATTAATTTGCACAGCACTGTAAATAACTTTACTATACTTTACAGTATAATACATTTACTTGTTATAGCAGTATATACCAATAAAATGTAAAATGCAGAACAGTATATCTATCATTTACAGGGTCATTACTTAATTCATGTACCCACAGAATCATGTAATATTGTAATTGCACTCTTAATAAATATGCTAATCTCTACATGCCTTTTAAGTACAGTGTAACAAGATTTGCCTAAGGAGTCTTTCAAATATTTATTTCATTTAAGTAGAGAGTAACACGATTTGCCTAAGGAGTCTTTCAATTATTTATTTGGCAACCACTCTCTAAAGAAAAATTATTAGTAGATTCTAATTAGTTGTTAATCCACTATCCATATTTAGCAATATTTATTACATGTTTTAAGGAAAAATGCAATGACACGCCCGATTAGTTAAAATTAAAAGGAGTCGTTCGTCAATTTTTAAAATTAATGGCAGTAAATTATATAGTATAAAGAATAATCACCTCTTCAAACCCCAGCTGTTCCAGTGTTGCTTCACCGGTGGTCCCCACTGGTCCTGTAGCAATGATGTCACGTTCTTCAATCACATGATGGTTACATGTATGACATGTGACTTCTGCGCTCAGTGATTGGCTGCAGTGATCATGTGATTGATAGAAATGATGTCATTGCTGCAGGATCAGTGGGGTGACGACAAATGGAACCGGAGGGGTTTAAATAGTTCGATAATTATTATTTTAGTATATTATGCCATGCAAATCTCCAACAACATATTTTACGGAAATTAGTACTAAAAATAATGTTACATTTCTTGCTTTTGAATAGAGGGAATGACCTCTAAATTAAATGTGCAGTCAATCCTTATAGATCCTAATAATGAAGCCTGCCTTATAGACATCCTATGTTAATATAGTCTAATGCAGCATTCCAGGAATATTCTTCATATAAACACATGCTCCATGTTGTGTTAATGTATTATCATCTGCATACCATGTCCAAGAAACCACACAGCTCAGCAGCATCCCTGTTAAAAAAGTCACTGCCAAAAATGGTTGTAACTCATTCCTCTAGTTTAGAAACAGATAAAGGGTTAGCAGCAATAAAATATACTGCATTTTGGCTATTTTCTGTGTGACAGCTGTTTGGTTTGGCTGCAAGGCTGGGTAAGAAGACAGCAACCGAAAAGCATGTAGATAAATTAGCCCTATTGTCTGTATGACTGTAAATTGTTAATAGAGTGCTACTGAAATGATTTGCTGTATATTTAATTCTAATAATCTACCAAAGAAGACAAGATTATTAGTTATTAAAGTAATACATAAGGGGTGGGGGGTGTGCGGGTGTACTCGGCTATTGTGGGGCAGAGGTAACACATTGGCTAGAATGCCAAAAGGCACTCATAAAAATTAGAAGACAGCAGTAGGTCAATGCCACATGGCAAGCAGGAACCCTATTACAGGCTT
The DNA here is from genome assembly GCF_039654945.1 of Dendrobates tinctorius. Classification (NCBI taxonomy): domain Eukaryota; kingdom Metazoa; phylum Chordata; class Amphibia; order Anura; family Dendrobatidae; genus Dendrobates; species Dendrobates tinctorius. The sequence goes on along the minus strand of NW_027361692.1, from coordinate 5,660,001 downwards.
TCAATAGGGTTCCAGGAGCATCAAAGTATGCCTCTGTCATAAATGCTGGGTGCCATGGGACTGTCACCAAATCATTTGCCTTGGTCTGGACATTTAGATTTAAAACTAGGGCAGCAAACTGAATATTTGACCTATGGAATAATAAAAAAATACTACTATACCAATAATAGAAGTCAATGTTTTTAAAGAAAAACGTTTAGTAGCCAACAACACAACTGTAGACCATTTAATTTACTGACAGCAAGGTATGTCAGATCCATATTCACATCCATATTTTAGATTGGCTGAAGAAAGATGGAAAACTTTTTTGAGCTATTAAATATGGTCCTGTCCTCATCATGTTTTTGCCCTACATTTACTGTGTAGGCTGATTAAGCTCCCAATGTTCATGCTAAAGGTGTGTATAGAGCTTTAATGCTAGAAGACTGTCTTTTAGGCCTCCATCTGGTCAATGTAAAGCAAAAAAAAGGTATGCCAATTCCATCCTGTAGAGTCTAGTAAAAAAAAAGTATACGTTAAACTTACACCTTTTGAATAGGGAAGTCCATTGGTGATGGATGCCAATATACGGCACCGGTAGTAGGCATCGGTTTAATACTTCATGAGCTTTTTGTATTAAATAACCATTAAGGGTCATCAATACATTAAAGAGATGACTAGCAGAGACATCCATCATCCGTATAACAAGCTATAATGGCATCTAATTAACATATATATCCATGGAACAGATCCCATATAAATCTACAGGTAATGACTGCCACTGTTAGCCATCCATCACAGCCTCTGTTCAATGTAAATATCACGATATGTTCTTGGCTTATACATTAACTAGAGTCAAAAAATGTGATGTGAACAGGAGGCAAATATATGAACTAAAAGATTTACTGTTGTGACTCCATGCAGAACCAATGAAAAGTCAAATGTACAATAAAGAAATGATGTTTCCATGTGTAGCAAACTTTTATCTCAGTCATTATCTATAACATCTACTGAACTGCAGATAAGCAGCCAAAACCTACTATAGATGCTCTCGTTAAAAGCCAAATTAAAGGTTGAATTTCTTCTTGTCTTGATAATATTTTCTGGGGCTTTGTAGGAAAAAAGAACAGAAAATGGAGGCTGGATGTATGTGATCAATACTTTGTAGAAAAAGTTGTAATGTTGTCCTGTTAAAGTGCATTCTATGAAACTGCACTTTGACCTTGCAGGCAAGTTGACATGTTACTATTTTTAAGTCTTCTTATGAAACCTATTACTTAATTGATTGACTATTATGTTCTGATTTCCTAAACCAGAATCTCTTGTTTCCTTTCACATGGCCAATTAAAACATCACATTTCAGCTGACTGCAGCTGCCACTAGAGGGCGCTCAATGCATACACAGTCATGCAGTTAGTTTTGATTTAAAGGGAGCTGTATAGATTCATATGCAGGGAGTTCCCACAAGTAGTGACTTCATGCTACCAAGATGTCATCATTTCAAGGGCTTGTCTCACAATAGTTATGGAATAGATAATATTTAATTTTTTTGCAATTCCCTGTTATAATCTTTAAAGTGGCCTATAGCTCAGCTATGTATCTGACTAAGGCTAGTTTCACACTAGCGTTTTTGAGCGTAGCGACGGCCTGCGCACGGCTGCTGCTAAGCCCCGCCCCCTGCCGCGCTTCCGCCGGTAGCTCCGCCTACCGGCGCATGACGCTGCATGCGCCCTGCGTCCCCTATCTTTATCACTGGGGGCGCAGGCCGTGCGCAGTATGCGTTTGGCGGCGCATGCGTCCTTTTGACGGTGCGCCGACCTGCGCCAAACGCAACCTGCTGCAGTTTGGTTGCGCCGGCGCACCGTCAAAAAGGCGCATGCGCCGCCAAACGCATACTGCGCACGGCCTGTGCCCCCAGTTAGGGGACGCAGGGCGCATGTAGCGTCATGTGCCGGTAGGCAGAGCTACCGGCGGAGGCGCGGCAGGGGGCGGGGTTAGCGGCGGCCGTGCGCAGGCCGTCGCTGCGCTCAAAAACGCTAGTGTGAAACTAGCCTAAGTCTTGCAATATTAGTTACGAAGAACAACACTTATAAAATACTTTTTACATTCATTTCTAAATTTTTAAGGCTGAGTGCAGACGGACTTTTTGGCCCTGCGGATTTTTCCGCGCAGAATGGAAGAAATCCGCAGGTCAAATGACCTGCATTTTTCCTGCGGATTTCTTCCATTTTTCATGCGGTTTTCATGCGTTTTTTGTGCGGTTTTCCATCGCGGTTTACCCCCTGCGGATTTGGTGACAGGGGAGATGGAAAACCGCACAAAAGAAGTAACATGCTGCGGATTTTGTACCGCGGGAAAACCGTGCGGAAAAATCCGCAGTGTCTGCACAGCGTTTTTTTTTTCCATTGATTTTAAGGCTACTGTACATCACAATGCAGAAATGCAACGTTTCTCCGCGGTAAAATCTGCTGCGGATCCGCTGCAAATCTGCATCGTGTGCACACAGCCTAAATGTTTTATGAACATGTTCTAGTAGTTAACAGTTTTAGCATACCTACTGTTACAATGCCATAATGCCCATAGTGCTTGAACTGTGGCATTGGCCATGTACCTTACCACAATACACAGTATACACAGAGTGCAACAAGGTTTTATCAACATTTTAAAACAAAATATAAATAAATAATTATTTACAACATGTACAAACATTGTAGAAAATTTTATTATATGTAGATATTCCATACTGCAGAAGTGCCAAGCAGGAGGGGTGTGCCAGTGCCAGGAGGCTTGTAATATTGCAACTTCATGCTTACACAAGCTTTTTCCAAATCCGGATGCCATGAAGAGTAGAGATGACAGATGCCAAGTCTATTCCTGTTGAGCTACAATACTATCTCCTTGACTGTGTTTTTGGGAACAAAAATGTTTTATTTGCACAACACAAAAATGGACAAAGAGAAAAGACAAACAAAAGAGAAAAGAAGAAGTTGAAGAAGAGAAGTAGAGGGAAAAAATGACAGCCCTATTACTTATTGATTCAATAGTTAGATGATAAATTAATGTATTACCTTCTGCCTCAATAGAAGATAAGAGCAGGACAGCACATAGTGCAGTCACTGCAAAGTGAAGCCGAATTTTCATTCCTTTCAATTTTCTGGTTTAAACCAACATGAATAGATCTGAAATAACAAAATTAATAACATTTTTAACAGTACATTACAAACATTGTCTTCATTTGTATTACCAGTTCCTACCTTGTTTCTTTTGATATCCAACATACTGAAGATAGATAGATAGATAGATAGATAGATCTGGGATAGATAGATAGATAGATAGATAGATAGATAGATAGATAATAGATGGATAGATAGATAGATATGGGATAGATAGATCTGGGAAAGATAGATAGATAGATAGATAGATAGATAGATAGATAGATAGATAGATAGATAGATAGATAGGGGACAGCTAGATAGATAGATAGATAGATATGGGATAGATAGATAGATAGATAGATAGATAATGAAAGAAAAAGAAGCAACACTTATCCCAAGTGACAGTTGGTACACACCCATTAGTTGTTATCAAACAACTCTGAAGATATATATCCAAGAAAAATAGGCAGCAGTCTAATATTTCAATTGTAAAAATACACAGATTTATTAGCTCATGTGCAAAATAAACTGCAATGGTTCAACTCTCAAATAGCTGAGCCAAAGGCCTGACAGAGCTAGAAAAGAATCATTACATGGGTCGTCTGCTGATGGAGATCTGAATTAATGATCCTAGATACAGAGTAGACTTGATGCGATTTTATTATCAACGCATTTCGAAGTCTTCAGACTTCTTCATCAGGATAAACCACAGGTAGGTGTATCCTTAGATATATTTGTAGATTGTGAGCCCTCGGGGGCAGGGTCCTATCTCATCCTGTACCAGTCGTGACTTGTATTGTTTAAGATTACTGTACTTGTATGTATTATGTATACCCCTCCTCACATGTAAAGTGCCATGGAATAAATGGCGCTATAGTAATAATAATAATATCGGGTTTATCCTGATGAAGAAGTCTAAAGACTTCGAAACGCGTTGACAATAAAATCGCATCAAGTCTACTTTGTATCCTGGACCATTCTTTCGAATCTCAATCAGCAGCGCAGATGACCCACCTATTTTTGATAGATAGATAGATAGATAGATAGATAGATAGATAGATAGATATTAGCTAGATAGCTAGATAGAGGATATTTAGATATTAAATAGACAGATATGTAGAAAAAAATGGAACAGCACAAATATTAGAACATCGGGTGCTCAGGCCTCCCCAGCAATACATCCATAACTTGCCAGAATTCCATAGAAACAATAAAGAAGGCGGCACTCCATTAGTATTCCAAGTGACAGTGGATTTCATTCAGACCCACATAGCGTGCTGTCTTTCCTTTTGTCTCTATAGATAGATAGACCTTGGACAATTTTGGTATGATCTATTGACAATGAAATGTCTACAGATGTATATTTGGTAGCAAATTCTTACAAAACTGTCTGACTTTGCAAAAGAAAGTACATAAATGATTTTGGGATTTATTCTTAAGTCCATACTTGGTGCAAGAACCAACATTTTTTTCTGCCCACAATTAGGATTAGGGGTTTTCGGTATGTCTGTCTTCCTTTACAATAGACTGATTAAATGGAATTGTTTCTTTTTTTGAATCTAAGCTAAATTACACAACTAGAACATATTTCAGTTGTGAGAATCCTGCATATAATATTGATATTGTGTCACATAAAGTATCGTACCCACAAAACTTCTGATCCTGGGAACGCTTCAGCAACTGCAACTTATTTGTGATGTCACATAACACTTTGCATGTTAGTCAAAATATGACGTCATTTGAAAGGATTTAGTATGGCAGTGCCAGGGCTCATGTACTGTATTTGATATATCAATGTACACAAACCCTGAACATGACCACACAGAGCTCCTATGGATCAGCACTAAGGACCTGTAATCACTGAATAGGATGACTGAAGTATTATAATCTCCCATAGAATCAATGATTCCAGGAGAGATTGATTCCTTTTGAGCATGGCATACTGTAACTATGTTTCTCTAAGCATGTATATCAATCTATAAGGTTCATTAGCCACAAATGATCAGTTAGAGCTGGTGCCTTCGAAGTTTGCACAGCTTTGCCACTAGAATAAAATGTTTATGAGTAGTGAAGGATAAAATTATATAAATGAAATACAAGACTTTTTTGGGGGAAAATATCATTTTCATTTGGGGTTTACTACATCTGTGCAAAGGCACTATACAGTACCTAAACAACTTTATGAGGCTGTAATGCACATGGCATTTGGCTAGTTTCATCAGATGCCACATTACATACAGTTGTGGCCAAAAGTATTGACACCCCTGCAATTCTGTCAGATAATACTCAGTTTCTTCCTGAAAATGATTGCAAACACAAATTCTTTGGTATTATCTTCATTTAATTTGTCTTAAATGAAAAAACACAAAAGAGAATGAAGCAAAAAGCAAAACATTGATCATTTCACACAAAACTCCAAAAATGGGCCAGACAAAAGTACTGGCACCCTCAGCCTAATACTTGGTTGCACAACCTTTAGCCAAAATAACTGCGACCAACCGCTTCCGGTAACCATCAATGAATTTCTTACAATGCTCTGCTGGAATTTTAGACCATTCTTCTTTGGCAGACCGCTCCAGGTCCCTGATATTTGAAGGGTGCCTTCTCCAAACTGCCATTTTTAGACCTCTCCACAGGTGTTCTATGGGATTCAGGTCTGGACTCATTGCTGGCCACCTTAGAAGTCTCCAGTGCTTTCTCTCAAACCATTTTATAGTGCTTTTTGAAGTGTGCTTTGGTTCATTATCCTGCTGGAAGACCCATGACCTCTGAGGGAGACCCAGCTTTCTCACACTGGGCCCTACATTATGCTGCAAAATTTGTTGGTAGTCTTCAGACTTCATTATGCCATGCACACGGTCAAGCAGTTCAGTGCCAGAGGCAGCAAAGCAACCCCAAAACATCAGGGAACCTCCACCATGTTTGACTGTAGGGACCGTGTTTTTTTCTTTGAATGCCTCTTTTTTTCTCCTGTAAACTCTATGTTGATGCCTTTGCCCAAAAAGCTCTACTTTTGTCTCATCTGACCAGAGAACATTCTTCCAAAATGTTTTATGCTTTTTCAGGTAAGTTTTGGCAAACTCCAGGCTGGCTTTTTTATGTCTCGGGGTAAGAAGTGGAGTCTTCCTGGGTCTCCTACCATACAGTCCCTTTTCATTCAGACGCCGACGGATAGTACAGGCTGACACTGTTGTACACTCGGACTGCAGGGCAGCTTGAACTTGTTTGGATGTTAGTCAAGGTTCTTTATCCAACATCCACACAATCTTGCGTTTAAATCTCATCAATTTTTCTTTTCCGTCCACATCTAGGGAGGTTAGCTACAGTGCCACGGGCTTTAAACTTCTTGATGACACTGCGCACGGTAGACACAGGAACATTCAAGTCTTTGGAGATGGACTTGTAGCCTTTAGATTGCTCATGCTTCCTCACAATTTGGTTTCTCAAGTCCTCAGACAGTTCTTTGGTCTTCTTTCTTTTCTCCATGCTCAATGTGGTACACACAAGGACACAGGACAGAGGTTGAGTCAACTTTAATCCATGTCAATTGGCTGCAAGTGTGATTTAGTTATTGCCAACACCTGTTAGGTGCCACAGGTAAGTTACAGGTGCTGTTAATAACACAAATTAGAGAAGCATCACATGATTTTTCGAACAGTGCCAATACTTTTGTCCACCCTCTTTTTTATGTTTGGTGTGGAATTATATCCAATTTGGCTTTAGGACAATTCTTTTTGTGTTTTTTCATTTAAGACAAATTAAATGAAGATAATAATACCAAAGAATTTGTGTTTGCAATCATTTTCAGGAAGAAACTGAGTATTATCTGACAGAATTGCAGAGGTGTCAATACTTTTGGCCACAACTGTAAGTGCCACATGCAGAAAATAGAGATGGGTTGTGTGCTTTTGGTAAGGATCCGAATGAATATAGCACAAGACACATAATATGCTAATGTGGTTTATTTTCAACGTGTTTCAAAGTCATCCAACTTCTTCATCAGGGAAAAACACCAAGGTTTTTCCTGATGAAGAAAGGACAAATAGTGGATACCATGTCCCATGAGAATTCTAATCCAACACCGATTGAGCAGAACAGCCTACCTTAATCGCCACTCTTTACCCTCTACTATATAAGCCCCAGGACGCTAATGGGTCTCTTCATATATTTACACATAGGATATATAAGCAGTCGGTACACTGATGAAAGTCACTGTTACATAATCAAAACGTTTATGTCACTGTACTGAAATTGTGGCTCTGTACCACTTTTGGATCACATTAAAATTGTTCAACTTTCACCATCTTGTGCGCCAAATTTTCAGTCAGCTTTCCTGATGAAGAAGTCAAATTACTTTGAAACGGGTTGGAAATAAACCACATTAACATGCTATGCATCTCGCGGTATCTTCGTTTGGATCCATACCAACAGTCCAGACAACCCATCCCTACTTTCTCGATTTGGCACTATATCGGTAATCCAACCCGTGGGGTTTCTCAGTGCACTTCATGTATTGTATCTCTCAAAACTTAACCAGGTGAACATAACCATTTTTACTTACCATATACTACTGTCCATCAGATAAAACCCTATTGCGCTTTTCTGTTCCCAATCCCTAGCTTCTTCTCCATATTACAGAAGTGACAACAGTGCTTTGCACAATATCTTTGTAACATGGTTTCAATCCAAAGGCACCATATAGCAGAATGTAGATTGTCTACCTTTCTGTAGTATAAAGGCTTTTTAAGATGTGAGTTAAAAAAAATGTTGTTGGCCCTATCTGCATTTGGTACCAAATGGCTCAATAACTTACTAAACATGTTGCATGGGTAAAAGTCCAATTTTCAAATGTACTGGCCATATTCTTTTGTCCTTATATGGCTGATATATGAGCCATACTATGTGTTAATGCTAATCTACAAAATGCTAAAGCTGAAGCCAATTCCAGACTACCACAACCCTCCAGAGGTCCAGCGCCTGTGGCAACTTGCATTTACAGCTCCTGAGTGTGTATTCTAAGTAATCATACCCAGGTGATTGGCTACAGGAGGGTGACGGAGTGCGGTTATTCACTTCCACAGAACTGCTAACCACTTTAGTTTTGGTGACTAAGCAAATTACTCTTCTACGCTTTCCAGCTCTTTATGTAAACTGGGTGTGATTTCAGGAATCCATTACCTCAGATGTTCTTCATGAAGGCTCCAAGGGTCTCTTCTTTCTGAATAACTTAGCCTCATTTACATTGCATTACTAATATCATAGTAGCATACTAACCATTCATTTTATTGTCAGGACTAATTCGAAATTCTTGCTATGAAAAATTCTCTAATAAAGTAAGCCTAAAGGAGAGAACTTACATAACTGGAGGCAAGAAACTGTGTACATACTATAGAAGCAGAACATGAACTTCGGTGTGGCCCTTGGATGTAGCAGATATAGGCAAGGTTGGTTGTAGCCCCTATTTTAATGGGTGGAGAATCTGAGCGGAGGCCCATTTTTAATAATTCTACAATTAAGAGTTTTGGTAATTAACAATATAACCATCATAGAAAGGAGATGGTAGCAAATAAACACCAAGATCTCCTGTCTTGGGTTGTTAGCTTAGAGTCATTATGTTAGCCATCACCAGAAGGGCTCTATAGAACCCCTCATGCCAAATACTTTCCTGGCAACAGGTATGCAGTCTATATAGCAAAGTAAGTATATGTTAATGCTATACAAATAGCTGGTAAAATAAAATACCGTTGCTAAATATACATAGAAAGAGCGAGAAATAATTGGATCCAACCCAGTTGGACTTGTAAGAATGCATATTTATGCTTCTGTCTTTAATTATATTTTATTACATTTTTATGGAATCTAACCATCTCTGATGTGTTTATGATACATAGAGTTTCCCAAAACGAGAAAATACTTGGACAGAGTCTCATAAAACCATGAGATGATGGATGGGACTAAACAATGAACTCAACAGTTCAACATAAGAAATGCAGACAGCAACTTTGGAGAATAACATTTGTAAAACGGTTACAGAGTGTTTCGTTGGACTGAAGATACTGTAGACTTCTGCAGACAATGGACATTCTTCCAGTGGTTATGATGAATTCCATTCCAATCCTAACTAGCTTAGAAATATGAACCCACTACCGGCGATGTGGTTAAGGACCCTTTGGACCCTAAGAAAAGTGCAACCATGATGTAATGCCCACAAGGGAGTCATTCAAAGATTGTAAAACACCATGATTGCTGCCACAGATGTTGCCTTAGAAGCAGCACAAAAGCAGAGCTCGCAGGATTAAGGGTCACAGTTTAGGTTTCCTTTTCTAATCATTCAGGCAGACACAATAAGGCTATGTTAGGTAGTGAGTGCAAAACCCATTACCAGAACAGTGTAGACATGTGTCCCTACGGCTCCTTTACACTACATTTACTCTGCTTGGCACATGATACAAGTGAGATGTGGTTAATTTATCCAGTGCTGACCATTCGCAAAACTCTGCCAATGTTTCCAGGAATCAAAGCGAAGCACACGTTCTACTTAACATGAATTCCTATTTACTCTCAATTATAGGAAAATTCGAAACACATTCAAAAATAACTGGGAATCAATAAACCTAACCTAATAAAACATAACTCTACATATCAGTTAATACAGTAATTGAAATAGCAGGAGTAACACAGTCAAAACAAGAGCACCAAGGAAACAGGCGCCATATGCCAATAGGTAGGACACGTTATTTGCAGCTTTGTATTTCCAAAGCAACTGAGTCACAAAAGTCTGCACTTCCAGCAAGGACTAAGAAATTAGTATTTCCTTAACACTGTCATCAATGATACATCCACATTCTCTGCATTAGATTCAGTTGCTTAATGTTCTTTTCTTAAGCTTGGAAGTGAACTAGAACAGGTATCATATATCACAGGACATGTCTTTCTTGCTCCCTGCATCGCCTAGTGGTTGGAAAAAGTACTACAATGGTATTAGAAAAAATAAAAAAAAACTCTTGATGAGTTTCCCTTCTGCCCAATACTTTCCTTTAGGTTTATACCTGTTTTAGCACTTTTTATAGAAGGAAGTCTACTGTGAGACAGTCATTCATAATCTGCTTCTTACTGGTTCCACAACACCTTCAACCAACGTGCAAAATTTATTATAAAAGCGACATTAACATTGAATGGCCAAGGCCCACTACAAATATATATATATATATATATATATACACACATACATACATATATATGTACACGCACACATACATATACACACGCACATACATATATACACTCACTGGCCACTTTATTAGGTACACCATGCTAGTAACGGGTTGGACCCCCTTTTGCCTTCAGAACTGCCTCAATTCTTCGTGGCAGAGATTCAACAAGGTGCTGGAAGCATTCCTCAGAGATTTTGGACCATATTGACATGATGGCATCACACAGTTGGCGCAGATTTGTCGGCTGCACATCCCTGATGCGAATCTCCCGTTCCACCACATCCCAAAGATGCTCTATTGGATTGAGATCTGGTGACTGAGGAGGCCATTTGAGTACAGTGAACTCATTGTCATGTTCAAGAAACCAATCTGAGATGATTCGAGCTTTATGACATGGCGCATTATCCTGCTGAAAGTAGCCATCAGATGCCTGTTCTTAGCTGAGAGGAGTGGTACCCAGTGTGGTCTTCTGCTGCTGTAGCCCATCTGCCTCAAAGTTCGACGCACTGTGCGTTCAGAGATGCTCTTCTGCCTACCTTGGTTGTAACGGGTGGCAATTTGAGTCACTGTTGCCTTTCTATCAGCTCGAACCAGTATGCCCATTCTCCTCTGACCTCTGGCATCAACAAGGCATTTCCGGCCACAGAACTGCCGCTCACTGGATTTTTTTTCTTTTTCGGACCATTCTCTGTAAACCCTAGAGATGGTTGTGCGTGAAAATCCCAGTAGATCAGCAGTTTCTGAAATACTCAGACCAGCCCTTCTGGCACCAACAATCATGCCACGTTCAAAGGCACTCAAATCACCTTTCTTCCCCATACTGATGCTCGGTTTGAACTGCAGGAGATTGTCTTGACCATGTCTACATGCCTAAATGCACTGAGTTGCCGCCATGTGATTGGCTGATTAGAAATTAAATCTTAACACACAGTTGGACAGGTGTACCTAATAAAGTGGCCAGTGAGTGTATATACATATATATATATATACGTACACATAAATATATACATACATATATATATACAATTATTTAAATATATTGCAAAATAGGAACAGAGAATCAAAGAATAAATTGTGGGACTCACCCTGAGTGTCACAGTTTTTTCTCTGTTCCTATCTTTGATATGTTTTGATGAATAAGGTAGCAGTGAACAGCCAATTCTGACCCTATCTGTCTATCGATCTATCTATCTACTTATCGGAGCTTTTCTAGATATGTTATCCACCAATATGAGAACAATATATGCTTCATAGGAAGTGGTAGAACTACAAATCTCAGTATTCTCCCATAAATAGCAATGCAAAGTATTGATATTGCAAAAAAAAAGAAATGCTATAGAATGAGATAAATGGATAAACCACATGGCAGCTGCTTATTAGCCATTAATTTCCAATCAGGTGCTGCTCTGGCTGCACAGTAATGACAGTGAGTCTATCCATGAGGAATTCCAGATGGTCAGCTTTTTATACAGACGTTTGCGGATCTCACAATAAATCATGAGAACTTTCCATACTTATCTTCCATAGGATCCCTGCACTTTAACACCTCTGTTGCCATGGGCTCCTGGAGGAAACTGACATTAACTTCTTCCTAGTCCTCACTGATCATCTTAGCTGACTCCCAGGTCACCAATCACAACTCCATTTTTCTTACTAGTTCCTTTCCATTGTGTGTACCCTGTTTGGTGCATTTATTACTGTACGAACACTTTGTAACAGACGCAAAGTCCAAATTATTCTTAAGTCATATGGAAAATATTTAGTCTGCAACCAGCAAAAGAACTGAATTTATAGCAAAAGTCCCAATTTCCCCAGCAGTGCGAGTGTTAATAAACATACAGTAAAATAGACATAATCAGTCCCAGACAGTAGATAGTAACTCTTTCTATGAAAATGGCAATATATTACTACAGACTGAAGGAGATGGGAGCTAGCAGTTTAAAAAAAAAGACTAAGAAAGTGACAGGAGCATAGGAAGAAGCAGAACGACTATGCAGAGGGTCCAACCTGCTCTCTATGAAGCTCTGTGGACTCAGGTCTCCTGGTCTCTTGCGGTCCAGCAGTGGATGCGATGCACAGGATCTTCTCCTCCCAAAGATGCTCGTTCCTTAAGGACTGTCTTCCTTCAAATGGGAAGTGTCTCTCCCCAATCTGCTCCTTATGAGAGGGCTGCTCCTAAAACTCCTCTAAAGCTCTTACGAAACAGCAGGGGAAGGTGGACCACTGCCACCGGGTGATAGATGCAATGCTTCTGTATGGGGGGAAGGAAGGAAGGTGGAAGGAGGGAGGGAGGGCTGGAAAAAAAGGGGGAGACTTTTACTTTTTTGGAAAGTTCCACATACTTTTCAAAATTCTTTCTCCATGATTCCTGTTCAGGAGCTAGTGCCAGGGGGTCCTCTGTGTCTTCTCAGAGCCAAAATGAGCAGCCACACTTGGAAGGAAGCTGGAAGCTCTCTTAGGTTTCCCTGGCAAATTTACAAAGGGATTTCTCAAACCAAGAAGAACAATGAGGGAAGAAAATGAACAGCTTTAATCTCCAAATGCTATTTGTTTCAGGCAGAGGAAAAAATAACTATGAGGTTTGCAAAGCAGCAATAGTAGTGGGTGCTCTTGAAACATCCAGCAGGTTTTCCATGAAGTAACTGTCTGCCTATTCCACTTATTTTCTGTGCCTTGTAGGTTTATTTGGCAGGGGCTCAGAACATTTGTAGAACCAATAAAACGTAAATTGTTAGGAGATGCAATGATTTTCGCAGCCTAGTTCTCTCAATGAGATTTCACCGACCCAGAAACCTAACATTCACTTCCCCCTAGCTGGCAGGACTGAGAATTGGAAGCGTTCGCTGTTAGCTGCCAGTGCAGACTGTGGTCCTGGTGCAGCACCGTCCTGCTCACAATACTGTGAACTACAGATCTCAGCATGCTTCCTAGCCATAATGCTTATTCTAGCTTGACCCAAGCTGCTGTTACTAAATCACTGCTCTCCCCATGTGTGCATTCTTGTCCCTGCTTGTAACATAAAGCTAAGGGCATGAAACCTTCAGTGTGCTAGGTGTGTGCTTAACTAACATCTACTGTTCTCTGTTGTCAACCCTAAAGAAGTGGAAGGAGCTGACTATAATGCTATTTAATGTCAAAAGTCCCCTGATGGTTAATTAGATTTCAGTTTCGCTACTTTCCTACATTTTTCACACCTATACATTATTAGCTACTGGCATCCCTAAGGCTATGTACCCACAATGTATTTTTGATGAGTTTTTGACTCTGCGAACTTTCGCTGCACTAAAAATGCAGCATACAGTTCCAGCAGAGTGGATGGGAGCTCTAAAAATCTCATGTCCTCTGTGAGGTTTTACTCAGTGTAAACTGACCTGCGGTGTGAGTTTCAAATCCGCATCATGTCAGTTTCTCTTGTGGGTACCCTGAGTTTTGTGTGTGGATTTTTCCCATAGACTTACATTAGATGTGGAAAATCCACAGGTAAGGCTACTTTCACACTTGCGCTTTTTTGCTGCGCGTTTTTTGCGCACACAAACACATGAAAAAAATGCATCATGCGTTTGTGTGCTTTTTTGCGGGTTTCGGTGCGTTTTTTTAAAAAAAGCATGCTTTTTTTTGCGTATTACAAAGCGCATGTATGCACACCCATAGACTTTAATGGGTGTTTTGCTGCAAAAAAAATGCATTGCGTGCGCATGCGTTTTTCGGGGGCAAATCGGACGCACAAAAAATTGCAACAGGATGCATTTTGTGCACCCGAGCGCACACTACAAAAAAACGCATGCGCGTACAAATGCGTACAAACGCATGTGTATGCGCACCTATGCGCACCCATGTTAAAGTATAGGGAAAAAACGCATGCTTTTTTTGCGCTAAAAAAACAGCGCAAAAAAAGTCAGTGTGAAACCAGCCTAATGGATGAAAATGCGTTTTTAGTGAATTTCTGCAGCGGAAACTCATCAAAAACGCATGTAACCGCACATGACTGTACCAATAAAGTTTTGTCAAAGCCAAATAAAAGGAAGTATCAAAAGCAAAGGAACTTTGTTTAAAAGATCACAAACCAAGAACAGACAAAAGCTCAGGGACTCAGGGTCTAAAACACATATAAAAAGACAAACGCAATGAAAAAATGCAAGTAACCTTATTTACCTAAGGCCAAATGCACACCTTCTGTATTTTACATTAATGTTCATAAGTTAAAGTCTGTAGTGGATAAATACGTTGAATATTTGGTGAGTATTTTACCTCAGTATTTGTAATGTACAAGTAGGAGTGGAACAGTCAGAGGAAAAGTATAATAGAAACACGTCACCACTTCTCTATTTTTCACCCACTCCTGTTTTTGGCTTACAGATACTGAGGTAAAATACTGACCAAATACTCTACATGTGCACATGGTCTTACACTTTTCCTCCGTCCTCCAAATTTGGCTTACAAATCTTGAGGTAAAAACTCACCAACTCAACGAGTGCACGTGGCCCTGTAGAAACACGTGCACCATTTCTGCGTTTTTACTCACATCTGGTGAGCATGCAAACGTGTGAAGTGAATGTGTGAATGTGGCTTAATAGGGGCAGAAATGGTGCAGAAAATTTGCAACATCTAAAACTCAACCAGAGCTCATCATGGTAATGCAGCCTAAAAGTTGTTTAGCTTTCAATTAATGTTGAATAAATGTAAGCATATAGACACTGCATGTCTTGCACTATGGCACTACCCATGTCATTTTGTACCACTGCCCATGTAGTGAGATTTGAAGGCTGTTCCAAAAGCAGATATTGCTTATTAGATTTAATAATCTGGGTTTCAGAACAGACCTGCCTGAAGAAGACATCATGTGCACATACCCTAAGGCCACGTGCACTCATTCAGTATTTGGCCAGGATTTTACCTCAGCATTTGCATTTTTCATCCACTCCTGGTTTTGACTTACAAATACTGAGGTAAAAAACTTACCAAATATTCAACATGTGCACATAGCCTAAGAGCACATTTACACTAGCTGACTGCAGCCGCTAAATGACCACCAATTACCTGAATAGAAGCTGATCAGCAGTCGTTTAATAGCCTTTTGAGAACTGGCCATCAGCACTCCACATGCGCTCATAATGAGGGACAGCATAATTGATCTGTGTGCATAGGCTGTCATTCTTGGACAATGCGCTACCAAGACAGATGATTTTTAAGCATGCTTAAAAATCATTTCAACCAATGGACAAAAGTTTTGCTCATTTGTTGGGTGCTTATCAGCCTGTGTACACTAGCCAGTTATAAAAAAAAAATACCACCCCCCCTAGAAATGTATTCTAAGAAGATAGTGTTAAAGAGAATCTGCCAGCGGGTTTTTGCTACCTCATCTGAGAACAGTGTAATGTAGGCAAAGAGACCCTGAATCCAATTATGTATCACTTAGATTACTGGTTGCATCCATTCTGATACAATCAGAGCTTTTAGATTTAGAATGAAGCAGAGCTGAGAAAGATAACTCCGCCCACACCACAGGTAACCCCGCCTACACCAGGCTCTATGTATACAACATCCATAGACACTGAGCTGCTCATTTCCCAGAAATGTTGCGGACTAGTCCGACAATGTTAATTTCTTAGGGATAAATCCTTCACAGTTAGTAAGCGGCATGCACTGTGACAAGTGACACATCCCTGAATTCCACGTTTCAGCCTCTATCTCTTGCTGTCTTCAGATGACATAGCAAAAACCTGCTGACAGATTCCATTTAAATCAGAAAAGAAATATTACAGAAAGTGATAGGAGTTTACACATGCTACTTATAATGTTAGCACAAAGGAAGATTGTGAGCTCAGCTATCAGGCAAAAAAAAAAAACTTGAAGATGACAGGCACTCTGCTATCCATTCATCATTTATACAGCGTGCATAATACCCCTGTCCTTCAAGATGATTACAAAGGGAGGGAAATCTGTGACCACAAAAGTTTGGTTTTAGTGGACACTGCTGAGAAGGAAATGACTTCACCTCCTGTTGATAAAACCATGATAACGTATATCCCACAGGAATGTACATCTCTGGATGAAGGCTTGACCACACAAAAAGTTTTTCTGGCATATGGAGTTTAGATAACTGTTAAGAAAGTCCATTTTAACTATTTTAATGTCAGGCTGTGCAGTGATGTCACTATGGTCTAGAATATATTTACAGTATTAGAATAGATGGAGGACACATACTGTTAAACTCAGCAGAACCACTATTTTCACCTCCAAGTTAGAACACTAGGGGTTAAAGAATTCATAGTCCCCTTGAGTGGTCCCTGTGCTTTCAACAAACTTTGTATCAATCAGTACAGGGAAATATAAGAAACTTTGTAATATAGGTAAATGTTTGGTCTTGTTGTTTTTTAACACATACTAAAGGTATTTTTTTCTTTCACCACTTATGAGCCACTCATCTCTTCTGCCTTTTAGACTTGTAATCCTCCCTGGAAAAAACTAAGAAAATCCATGCTGCTCAAGATAAAATGGTCTCCCAGCTCACCAAGAAATCAAAAAGCATGCCGTCTATTGCAGTCTGTGGAAAGTAGAGCAAGTGAAAAGAGGATGCTGCAGAGACAAATACACAGAGATATTGCTTTCTAGTAAGTGTTTTCTCTCACCCTGCACTTTATTATAGTATTATACATACTGTTGCTTTCAGTGGTGTGCTACCGCAGGTTAAGGGAGCAGGAGCTCCTCATGTCTCTGTGAGGTGGATGCTAGTCTTCACCAACTAGCTCAGCTAAAACTGACAATTAGAGATGGAGCTTGTAAAAAAAATGTGGAAGCAAGTTATACAATTTGCAGACTTTATAACTGCCCAGTATTTAGAAGTTCCCTTTTCTAAGTGACTCTCTTGGGTTTGGTTGCTGATACAATATGCTGTGGGGACCTACACATATCATGGTTTATGGTGTCCATACATTGTTTGTCCTGTGAATGGAAGGATCTCAAAGCAGAGAACCACCACTATCATGTCCATTTACCCTCACTGGGGATTTGTAAAGAGGTTGTCCAAATTGACATTTTATTTTGGTATAATCCCTCTACAAAATTGATTACTTCATCTAGGATATCCTCTGCAACACAGTGCAGTCATATAGGACAGAACATGATTCTCAACCCCCCCATATGCATTTAGAGAAATATCAGTCAAAGCCAATGATATTGAGGGGTATAGCCTACAGTTTATTGAGTAAGGCTGGGGTCACACTTGCGAGAAACTCACACGAGTCTCGCATCTCAATACCCAGCACTGCCGCCTGCGCTCGAGACCGGAGTGTGCGGCTGCATGTATTTCTATGCAGGTGAGCGCTCCGATCCCGAGTGCCGGCGGCAGTGCTGAGTATTGAGACACGTGACTTGTGTGAGTTTCTTGCAAGTGTGACCCCGGCCTTAGGGGGCTGATTGTCATTCGACTTAGGAATTTAGACTGTCGATTCTTTTGTTCTCCCAGAAACCCAGAAATATCTTTGGTGGCAGCTCGCTCATAGAAAACTTAGATGAGATCAGCCCAACAAACACTTCTGTGTATGGAAGAGCCAGTTTAAACAACAGCTATCCAATGCATTTGGCATATATATACTGTATATAATGCTTTACATTGGTAAATAGTTAAATGTTATGTACTAAGTTGATTCCATAAGCAGTAGTAGTATTTCCAACTCACAGACATTATGGGAAGTTTCTTTCCCAATATTTCTGAGGGATTACTGTAGACGCACAAATAGTTCTAAAAACCTGTAAATGACCGTTCCAATCTTTAATCATGAAATTAATTCTATATAGTCTCCATCACTTTCAGAAATAGCTACATTTAATTGGCTTTATCTTGGCTTTATATTTCCATGGCTATAATGTTTCAATGCAAACACATTTCGGGTCTTAATTTTATTACATTTATTGCTGTTTGGAATCAAGCATGACATATTGCCTCTTGTATTTGCTTCGTCATATGTTGCATTTGAGACCAATCAATAATTCCAATGAAGCTCTATTACAATGTATAGCCTAGAGAACCAAAGTCACGGACCTGTTGACAGATAGCCTTTGAAGCCCTAAAGGTCATCCTCTTTAACACCATTGTAACAGAAACCTTAGGGAACCAGCTGGAACACTCTGAAAGTATCATTTACCAGCAGTTTTCTTGTATGCTGTGTATTTTGGCAGTCACCGAGTGCAAATCTTAATTTTCCTGAAAAGAAGCAACTAAGAGAATTTCATTATTATTTTACCTTATTTGGTCACTTACAGCAAAAAAGTCTAAGTAAAAATGATTGTGATATTTTATTTCATCCATGAATTGATTATTTAGCACTGTCGAGGAATAACTCCACCTGAAAATGAGAACTATGATTCCGATTGCTTCACGCTCACCACTGTCAAGACCGGTTGCTTAATTTCATTTTTGCAGTGACAGTGAGCTGAGTTTTCTCTACAAATCATAATGAAGCCCTGTCAGAACACATTACTCCGCTCCTGCCTTGTAGGTTTATCCTTACCTCACCTTTGCAGAGGCATCAAGACTGTCTCCACCCAAGACGAAAAAATATATATATATATTTTGGGGTGTTGTATGATTAAATAGCATTATTTTACTGCTTATATGTGGATTGTGTTGGAATACTGAGTAACATATTGGGGTAGAAAAATGAGTTATGCTATACTTTATTCCTACATATATTATTATAGACAGAATTTCACGTGAGATCGTATCTGTATTTAGCAATGATACAAACTAACAATCTAATACTGTTTGGAAAGAAGTCAAATACAGTGAAAACTCGTTCAGATGACCACCCACAACTGTTTTGAAAATGGTCTTCTGCAGAGGTGGTCTTCGAAAAGTATACAATGGGATAAAAGAGTGGGCTTGTGTGGGGAAAGTGACTTGACGGACAGACGTGACTGGTAGAAGGAGAGGACGGTTTGTGCACTAGGGACAGAGATTGACAGGTTAGAAAGGTAACAGCAGGGAAAGACAGAAAAGGGAGTGCAGTACCGTGAATTGACCACAAGATGGCAGGGGGGAGTAGTACAGGACTTAACATCAGCTTGGGGCTTAGCAATCCGCTTAGTCATGGGGGGCGGGGAGATAGGAGCCCGGGTGGGAAATTCCCCTGTGAGCGAGGGGATAAATAGGAGAAGGCAGGGCTCCAGGAGAGATTAGTCCTGCGAGGAGCTCAGAAGAAGATTGGAAAGGGAGAAGAGCTCGGCCAGGGAAACGGACAAAGGAGAGACAGTCAGGGGGGTGGCCCTGACCTGACAGACCGCAGGACAGGCAAGGAGAAGAGACAGTCAGGGGGAGACCCTGACTCAACGGACTGCAGGACAGACGAGGCCCCGGGGGTAGCGATTGGAAGACGACCTCGGGCAGGTGAAGCGCTGGGGGTAGATTGGTCTTGGACAGCCCCCAGTGAAAGATCCGCGAGGTGCGTTACTGCGACTGGAGCTGAAGAATAGGTACCCAGGCCTGACGATACAGTGGTGTAAAGAAGTTGCGGTGCATGTTTGGTGGTCGTCAGGAGGACGACAAATAAATCCGGAACTGTTACAAGTGGAAGCTGTCTCCGTCTCGTCTTTGCCTCGTCTGGTAAGCAGTGGTCCACCCTCCAAGCCCGGCCCCCTACCACATTTGTGAAAGAGGTGGTCTCACAGACAGGCTTAACAAAATATAGTTTAAGGTTAACAGTTGTTTTAGGTTTTATTTCATAAATAAATTAAAATAAATAATTTTATAATATATCATATCAGAAATATCTACTTCTTTCTCCCCCCGGAACTGATCATTCATATTCAATTCATGGGTGAAATCTGTATTTAGTGAGGATAGATTTTCATGATATTGAGATAGGAGATGACAATTGGTGCTTATAAAATTCAATGGCAAGAGGAGAGTTAAAAGCAGACAAGGACATTCTGCTGCAAGTTCTCCTGAAATGACAGTTACAGTTCTCTGTAGAACATTATGAGCACATTATTTATCACAGTAATGGTGAATCGGACAAATTTTACCCACAAATTTTAAAGTTTCTTATTTTCACGTGTACTATTGATTTGTTAAAAAAAACCCCGAAAATGAAGGTTATTCTTTGAATAATCCAATTGACCAGTTTTAGCTGCTTCCTGTACCAGACCCTTTCTGATCTTTTCTGTCATTGTTTCATATTCTTATATCTATTTTTCAGGTAATTATGACGAGCCCATGTCTGGAGGACTCACGCCCATGTATAATACTGGCACATGGCCAAATCCAGGTGACGACCAGAAAAGAACACATGTTAACAGACACCCGGAGGCCCGTGTGTTGTCTCTGCATGTGCACACATCACACCCTCTGGGTGCAGACACAACTCACATTTAAACTTCTTACCTAAAGGCATATCCAGTATAAGTGATTTGGGCCACACCACAAAAAAAAAATGGATGAGCATGATTGATTAAACACTTACAGTCACAGACGCAGTCACTGCTAAATATTTGTAAATGGTGTTAGCAACAGCTTAGTATGCAAACCTTGAAATAATTGCAAAGCCTTCCCATAAATCAAGGCATTAGTACTAGCTTGGCAGCCAAGTGTTAACATGAGACCTTGTATGGGCAGCATAAGAACAAGTGAGGGTGAGAGGTTAAACCTTGTACATCCATATAATGACACGCAGGATGACCAAATTATTAAAGAAAACATCATTTATCTGATACGCCTGCCGTGTGCATGCAGGCCATATACCGCTTAATGTTATCTACACAGCATGCTGCTTGTGCTACCTTACAGGGGGTTTAGCAGTAATGTGGTAGGGTGCATATATGTTCAAGCCATTAACGGCACAATTCCACCTAATCCAGCATTACATGTATCCAAGTTTCCACGTTGAAACTTTTCTTAGCCCTCAGATAGATCTATTACAAAGTGGGTATGAAACTCTTACCAAGGAAAAGATACTGATAAAAAAAAGTCACAAAATGATTTTACATAAATTGCACCGTGCGATGTGAACTTTTAGCCTTGGACTTCTAAGTGACAGATTAATATGTAATATATACACAAATATCTAGAAATGATCATGCTTAGAAGAAGGTCATTGATATTGTGCAATGTGACATAATAATTAAGAAATATCAGGTAAGAGATAAATATCTACCAGAACAGGAGTCGCAATAGATTACTTATTTATCCAAATATTCCCATGGACAGTGATCGCAATGTTCTTTGTCTCCAATAGCAAATGATAATCTCTTTGCTGACCTTATTCATACACACTAAAGAAGGCCATACACATGTAACTTTTTTACCCAGTATAAATGCTGTTGTTCTCCAGAACCTGGCATTGTCTTTCTTTTGATCCTATTCCTCTCCATTTCTGTTTCAATAGATTTTTATTTATTTTTCCATAAAGAAAAAAAAAAAAATTAACAACAACACATGGGCGGACATACCACCGGTTCAACCGGTGCGGTTACATCGGGGCCCAGAGGCTCCAGGGGGCCCCTGCAGGGTGGCTAATAATGAGGGCAATCTGGCCTTTGTATCCGGCCCCGAGGCTCGGGGGGCCCCTGGCCAGATTGCCCTCATGTGCGGCAGGCAGGGAGAGATCCCTGCAGCTCCGCTGCCTACAAGAGAAAATAGCTGTGAAGCTGCAGGGATCAGTCCTGCTTCCTGCTCGACGCCAGCGCTTCCTGTCTCTGACACAGACAGTAATGCCGCTGGATGACGTCATCGTTCAGGGGCTGGCTGTGGCACAGAAAGGAAGCGTGGGCGCCGGTAATGCTGCAGGAGAGCCTGCAGTGCAGACAGGTGAGAGGTGCTGTGTGTGTATGTATGTATGTGTGTGTGTGTGTGTGTGTGTGTGTGTTGGTGTGTGTGGGTGTGCGTGCATGTGTACTGTTGCTGGGGAATGTGCAGACAGGTGATTGTTGCTGTGTGTGTCTGTGTGTGTGTGTAGATAGAGAAGAGGGCAATGATGGGGGTGATGGGGAGAAGGACATGATGGGGGTGATGGGAAGAAGGCAATGATGGGGTGATGGAGAGGGCAATGATGGAGATGATGGGGAGATGGAGGTGATGGGGAGAAGGCCATGATGGGGAAGGCAATGATGGGGTGATGAAGAAGGCCATTATGGGGAGAAGGCCATGATGGGGGTGATGGGGAGAAGGAAATGATGGGGTGATGGAGAGGACAATGATGGGGATGGTGGGGGAGGAGGAAGTGGTGGAAAGGGCAATGATGGGGTGGGGGAGAAGGCAATGTTGGTGGTAGTGGAAAAGACAATGATGGGAGTGATGGGGAAGGAGGCAATGATGGAGGGGGTGGAAAGTGCATTGATGGTGTGGCAGGGGAGAAAGCAATGATAGTGGTGGGGAGAAGGCAATGATGGAGCTGGTAAAGAGGGCAATAACGGGTGGGTGAGAGGACAATAATGGGATGAGGGGGGAGGAGGACAATGAGGGGTGTGGGGGATTGGGATGGGAGTAAGGAGGACTTATAATGGACGTAGGTACAGGGTGAGGTGGAGGAAGACATTATTGCTTATTATGTCTAACACAGTCCCTTAGTATATAGTGTACTCACTTATTATGTCTAACACAGTCCCTTAGTATATAGTGTACTCACTTATTATGTCTAATACAGTCCCTTAGCATATAGTATACTCACTAATTCTGGTTAACACCATCCTTAGTTACATAGTTTCCTCTTTTATTATGTATAACGCCGTCCCTTATTACCTACCATCCTCTCTAGTTATATATGGTGCCGTCCCTTGTTATATAGCTTCCTCTGCTGTTATGTACAGTGCTGTCTCTTACAGAGTGAATTCTTGTTAATTTTGTTATTAACAGCACCCTCTTTTATTACATAGTTCCCTCTCTTTTTAGATATAAAATGACTGCTGATGGAGGAGCCGGTGACCAGACGACCAGTCCATCAGCTCCTCCATTAGAAAAGAAGTTTTCCCATGCTCCATCAGCCACCATTGCATTATACAGCCAACAAGATGTGACGGTATGCAATAAAAAACAGGGCTCTATATAATCCAATATGTAAGGGACGGTGCTGTACATAACAAGAGAGGGCACTGTATAATATGGGACGGCAATATACATAATAAAGGAGACTATGTAATATATATACATGTATGTGTGTGTGGCTATATATATATATATATATATATATGTGTGTGTAGCTTTGTCGCCATAAAAGGAAGGGGGCCCAGACACATTTCTTGCACAGGGGCCCCAAGCTGTCAGTGTCCGCCCCTGCAACAGCAAGCTGTACATGTGGTATATCACTTCTACTGTATCTTTTAATTATATCTTCTTTAAATATCTTACTAAGACATATTATTTATTGTAATGGGAGAGATGGGCAGGGGAAGGGTAAGGAGGGGTGTTACAAGGGTAAAGGAATGGGTATATCCAAACCTAGGATAAAAACAGGAGTAATTGCTGTACAGTTCATTATCTCAGAAAATGAACACACAAATAAAACAATAAAAATATCTATCTGTTTAAACAAGTATAAACATACTATTACCTATTTTTAAAGAAAATACAATTATACCAACTTTATATCCACCAATAATACACAATATATTTACGTTTCTAATAATTCTACTCTTAATAGTACAAATTTTTGTATTACCAGCCTTCATTTCTTTTGCAATTGTGAATTCTCCCATTGCAAGGGAGGGATCCTTGTCAGCCACCCAAGGACTTCTCATACTGATTTTCTTTTTTTTTTCTTTCCTTTTTTTCCTTTCTCTTTCCTACTCTCTGGTTATTAGAGGGGACCAGGTGAATGAGGCTACTTTCACACTTGCATTTTTTTGTTCTGCGCTGCGTGCTCAGTGCAAACGCGCATAAAAAACGCATCATGCGTTTTGCATGTGTTTTCTTCTTTTTTGCGCATGGTTTTTGCAAAAAAGCATGCTTTTTTTGCGCTGACGTGCGCAGTCAGCGCTCCCATAGACTTTAATGGGTTTCTGGGTGAATTTCGTGCGCATTGCGTGTGCATGCGTTTTTTTTTAGACAGGTCGGACGCACAAAAAATGCAACAGAATGCATTTTGTGCGCCTGGGCGCACACTACAAAAATGCATGCGCATAAAAACGTGTACAAACGCATGACAATGCGCACCCATGTTAAGTATAGGGAAAAAACGCATGCGCATTTATGCACAAAAACGCAGCGCAAAATACGCAAGTGTGAAATCAGCCTGATGTTGTGAATTCTTTATTCCAGTGGGCCTCTCATTTCTGAAATACGGGCCCCATCTTCCCTGTATGTATCGCTAGTCTTTTGTGGTGCTCAAATTTTGCCTATGGGAGTGTTTCTTAAGGACAACGCCCACTTGGCTAAGAAGGCAAGATTTATATACAGGAAACAACAGGGAATATCTCAGGAATAGAGAGGTGCAAGAACAAAAGAAAATCATGCCAAATAAGGGAGAATGGAGGCATTTATACTAGGTTAAAGAAGTAACTATTTATGGAAAATGACCAATGCTCTTTAAAGAGAATCGGTCATCAGGATTTGATGTCTCAATCCAATACCATCTATATGAAGGTGCTGACTACATCCATTTCTCTATCATATTTTTTTATGTTTTACATACAGGACAGGCAGGTCACTGACCGTAGACATGTGGCAGGTGCCCGCTCACCGCACTTGAGCCTCATTTGCATAACAATTCAACAGTAAAATTCTCTAAAACTTAAGATCAGATTTTAAGGTAAAAGTGTGGATGCAATCAGCGTTACAGTGCCTTGAAATGAAAGAAGGCATTAGCTTAGGGTAGAAAAACTTGATGACAAATAGCCTTTAGAAAAAAAACGAAAAAGTTCCATATGGCCAAGCCCATGCAGTCAACTTATTACTTGATATTCTTACATTGTTATGTCACATGAGGTTACCATGTGTTGCATTAACAAACAAACACATATGATGAGAGAATAGACAGAGCCATAGGACTAAAGTACCAGTCGCTTCTAGACCCTGGTAGCTATATACAGACGGTATTGTAAATGGCACATGGCAGGTGATGGGCCTTGTTAGGATATGTGCCCACGATCAGAAAGCAGCAGCGCTTTGGATGCAGCACATTTTTGCTGAGTCCAAAACGCTGCGTTCTAATCATGCAGGTAAATCCGCATGTGTTCAGTGAACAATGCAGATTTACCGCATCCAATACACTCTATTGTGGAATTTGACACGCTGTGGGTGATTTCACGCAGCAGTACATTGATGCTCAGTGGCCATGGGATTTCTATAAATCCCATCCACTGTGCTTCTAATGTAGAACACAGCATTTTGGACGCAGCGCAAGGGTACTACGTCCAAAACACTGCTATTCCTGATCGTGGGCACGTACCCTTCCACATTTAGTGTTCAGACACAGGAGTTTCAATCTTTTCCTATGGGAGAAATCTCTTGGTTGCACCATTGACATCATAGTACTTTAGTTTTAATGCACCACTGTAAAGGACAGTTCAAAGGTTAGTCATACAATTAACAACGTCTCATAACGCTGCCATTTCTAAGCTACACACCTTAAGGTCCCGTTACATTTAACGATGCACCAGCGATCCCGACAACGATACGACCTGGTCAGGATCGCTGGTGCATCGCTAAATGGTCACTAGTGAACTGCCAAACAGGCAGATGTCACCAGCGATGCAGCAGCGGTCGGCGGTCGTTACTTACAGTACCTGTCACACGCAGCTCTGATGATGTCTTCCGCCCGCGTCCATGCGTCGCTCATCGGCACCAGCAGGAAGCCGACAATGAGAAATGGACCAGGACGATCTCGCGCGATCAGCGATATCCAGCGGGAGGCCGGGTCGCAGGTACGTGTCACATGTAGCGAGATCGCTAGCTATATCGCTGTTGCGTCACAAAATCGGTGACGCTTTAGCGATATCGCTATGTGTGAAGGGGGCTTTAGATATACCGGAGAGCGATCTGGGGTTCCTTTCTACACAAATATTAAAAAAGAGACTAAAGCAGTTAATGAAGTGAGATGACATGTTGTATTATTTTGAGAGGAAAGATGATAGCGAAGCTCAGAAAGGTAATAATAATGACATCAGCTCCTTGCTGCTTGCTCACACCAGACTACTTTGTTTCTGCAGCTAAATAAGTCACAGATGGTGGAATGGAGGTGCACTGTGAATTGTGTTACCTAAAGCCATTTGTTTAACAGCCTAGAAAGTACGTGGCAATAAATCTTAATAAACAAAGTGTAATGAGCTGAGTTAGCGCTACTTACATAGGGGATGTTTGCAATCTGTAAATAAATTACATAGGAGGCTTCTCACACGTAAAGATGCCCCAAGTCTGAGACTTCATAGTGATGTGACCCTTCTACTATGGCAAAAATGTGCGGGGTTTATAAATGGCTACCGCTGAAAATGCCTTTGCTAAATTCGTCTTACACAATCGACATGTTAGAAGTAGTGATGAGCTAGTATGCTCCGGTGTTCTCCTAGTAGTTTGGGTGTGCTCAGAGATTTATTTTGTGTCGCCACAGCTGCATAATTTGCAACTCCTTGACAGCTTGAATACATGTGGGGATTCCCTAACAAACAGGAAATTCCTGCATGTATTCAGGCTGTCTAGCTGCTGCAAATCAACCAGCTGCGGCAAAATAAAATAAGTCTCCGAGCACACCAAAATACTCGGAGAACACCCAAGCATGCTCGGAAATCTCGAGTAACCAGCATACTCGCTCATCACTAGTTAGAAGACTAACCAAAATAAGAGATAAGGTTTAGGTGAGATTCATCTAGCAGCCACTTATCAATCTCTGCCTTGCATTCCAGTCTTAGGCCGGGATCACACATATGAGATACTCAGACGAGTCTCGCATGTTAATACCCGGCACTGCCACCGACACTCGAGCAGAGCATGCGGCTTCATGTATTGCTATGCGGGCGCACGCTCTGATCCCAGTTTTGGCGGCAGTGCCGGTTATTAACATGCAAGACTCATCCGATGTGATCCCGGCCTTAGACTAAAAGTCTGCAATCTCTCTATGTGACAGCAGACTTGTGAATCCTCACATCACTCGCACTGTGTGGTGGGAAGAAATCTCCAGTGCCAGTGTCAGGAGCAAGTATGTGATTAGCATTAGTGATGAGCAAATGTGCTCGGATAACGTCTTATCCAATCAAGCACGCTCAGGTTTTATCCGAGCATCTGGGAGTGCTCGTATATTATGTTCAAATCCCTGCAGCTGTATGATTTGTGGCTGATAGCCAACCTCAACTTGTGTGGGGATTGCCTTTCTGATAGGGAAATCCCACATGTGTTGAGGCTGTCTAACAGCTGCAAATCATACAGCCGCAGGGACTCAAACATGATATCTGAGCACGCCCAAGATATTTGGATAACACCTGAGCATGCTCAGATAAGACATATCCGAGCATGTTCGCTCATCTCTAACTAGCATACATCCAGCCACATTCTGACGAGACTGTTTCCAGCCTCACTCAACACACTTCATAGAATCAATCATAGAATGGCAGAGTTGGAAGGGACCTCCTGGATCATGCAGGGGATTGGACCAGATGACCCATTTGCATTGAGTGAGACCACACCCATCTATTCATTATGCAAATCAGATTCTTGTAGTCACATGTCTGCCCACTCCCAACACCGAAGAATCCTCACAGCACGCAATGTGCACGATGTGAGGATTTACAGGTCTGTAGTCACAAAGTGACTGCAGACTTGCAGCCTAAGGCCAGACAACCCCTTTAAAAAGGACTTGTCGCTTGCAATAAATATGTTAAATGCTGCTGTTCTCCTGAATTTCACATTGGTTTACTTTTGTTCCTATGAGTCTCTGTTTGCGAGATATGGTCCACTTTTTCTTGTATATATGGTAAAGCTAATCTTTTTCTAAACCAATGGGTATTGCTCGCAACATGCCCTTTGGGAGTCTTCTAGAGTACTACAACCAGTTGTCCAAAAAGTTTTGTATACAGTGAAGAGAGAACCATATCTGAGGTACACAGAGGCACTGGATAAAAGAAAATACAAGATTCATGGGAACAATTAAAAAATTACAATCCTCCTTAAGGAATAAGGCTGGATTTAGCCTAGGTTCACACATAGTAAAAATTCTTAAATTATGTTGTAGATTTGGGTGTGGAAAGATCTAGAGATTTCATGTTCTGAAAAGTAATGAATGAATAAACCCATGTTGAACATAGCTGCATTTCCACAACAGGTAGGAAACAAATAGTGGTCGTAAATGATACATTCTCTAAATGGGAGCAGTGGGGACCGCAGGGATCTGTGCTGGGACAGATTCTTTTTAACCTCTTTATTAATGACCTTTTGAATGGAATTGAGAGTAAAGTGTCAGTCTTTGATGACAACACCAAACTATGTAGGATACTAAAATCTGACCTTGACATTATAATATTCCAGAATGATTTATTTAAGATGTCTTAATGGGCAAACACTTGGCAAATGTAGATAAATGCAGAATAAAGCACCTGGGACGGAGTAATCCTATTGCTGCATATAGATTATTTGGGAGTATACTCGGGACTACAGATCAAGAGAAGGACT
The DNA here is from genome assembly GCF_039654945.1 of Dendrobates tinctorius. Taxonomy (NCBI): domain Eukaryota; kingdom Metazoa; phylum Chordata; class Amphibia; order Anura; family Dendrobatidae; genus Dendrobates; species Dendrobates tinctorius. The sequence continues at coordinate 5,631,067 of NW_027361692.1, read as the reverse complement.
TGGGTATTCTGGTTACAAGTAAGCCGAGCAGCAATATTCAATGCCAAGTAGCAGCTGCAAAAGCAAACAAGATTTTAGGATGTATAAAAAGAGAGATAAAATCCCACGATCCCAATATATTGTTACCCCTTTATAAATCCCTTGTAAGGCCACACCTAGAATATGCGATCCAGTTTTGGAATCCACATTTTAAAAAGGATATTCAGAAGTTAGGATCAGTTCAAAGACGGGCAACTAGATTATTACAAGGGATGGAAGGCCTCACATATGGTGAGAGGTTGGAAAAGATGGGCTTGTTTAGCTTAGAATAAGGCCATGCGCACACGATGCAGATATTCAGCGGATCCGCAGCGGATTTTAACGCGCAGAAACGTTGCATATCCACATTGAAAAAAAATCCGCTGTGTAGACGCTGCGGATTTTTCCGCGTGATTTTCTTGTGGTTCAAAATATGCAGCATGTCACTTCTTTTGTGCGGTTTTCCACCTGCTCCATTCTCCATATCCGCAGGGGGAAATCCGCAGGGGAAACCACACAAAAACTGCAAGAAAACCGCAAGAAAAAAGGAAGAAATCCGCTGGAAAAGTGCAGGTCGTTTGACCTGCGGATTTCTTCAATTCTGTGCGGAAAAATCCGCAGAGCTAAAAACTACATCTGCACTTAGCCTAAAGACCACTCAAAGGGGATCTAGTTTACATGTATAAATATATGTGTGGTCAGTACAAAGGACTGGCACATGACTTATTCCTTCCAAGGACCATACTAAGGGCCAGGGGGCACTCATTACGGGTGGAAGAAAGGCGATCCCGGCAGCTAAATAGGAAATAGTTCTTTACAGTTAGAGCACTCAGATTGTGGAATGCCCGATCACAAGAGGTAGTAATGGCAGACACTATGGCAGCTTTTAAAAAAAAGGGCTGGATGATTTCCTTGATACACATAACATTGTAGGTTATAGTTAAACTAGTGACGATATGTGCAATTGGTGGAGAAAGGTTGAACTTGGTCTTTTTTCAACCTAAATAACTATGAAACTGTATGTAACTATGAAGGTGACATGAAAATCTGCTGCATTACTAGAAATTACAGTGAATTTCTTTATGTGAAGGTGAATGGGATAGGTAAAACCCCATTTTCTTTTATTGTATTACTACCTTGTTGTGGAATTTCAGTGCAGATTCTGCAAACAACATTTTGCTATAAATATAAGGTTTGTGAACCAAAGCTTATTCTATAACAGATTATATGTCACACTTATAGCTTGTCAACGACACAGTTAAAACAGCATGCAAAAATATGCATGCAATAATCAGTTACTTTTTTATTACTTTTGAAGCGGCAACATATTCCACAGCGCTTTACAGACATTGTCATCACAATTTACACTCATCAGTGTGCCTTGGGAGTGCGGGATGGAGCCCATTCAAATACGGGAGGAAACATTTGTCTGCTGTAAAAACTTACTAGCCAAAAACCACATAACATAGCCAGGGCTTAGCAGAGTAACTTGCATCTTTGGGCAATGCAGCGCACTTGCCTGCCTGCGTAAATACACCCTCATAATAAATTCATAGCCAGCAGAATCAATGCAGATATTGCCACGACTGTAACATTCGGAGTGGGGCTTGCAAAAAAAAAAAAAAATACATGCAGCAAAAATAACTCCATTCACAACCCCATTTAAAACATATGGAGCCGATTATACAACTTCAATGGCTGAGGAGTACATTTGCGTAGCCATACATTTTTCTAGAGGAACATGATGTGTCATTCAGGAGTCTGGAAAAATGGTGACAGACACAATTGAGAGGGGGGGCTTGTTTCCTGATTGGAAACCAGAGAAGGAAAAACTGAATAGAAATTGACTGAACAGTGGAAAAATATAATGATGTGTGAATTTAGAAGATATTTTGAAGTCCTGTATAACTTAAAGGGAATCTGTCACCCATTTTTAGTGATATCATGTAAAGATATCGCCCAATTGTGTGTCACATAAGGATTCTAGTAGAACTGTTGATTCCCCCTGACCCCGCACCTTTGATGCATAAATACCTTTTTTATCGGTTGAGATGTATGTAAATCACCGTGGTTCGGTCCGATGGGCGGGGCTTATTCGCATTCTCCCCCCCTCGGCTTGCTGAACGTAGCTTCATCTGTGAATATCACAGATGCCGTAGTTTTCTGCACTTGGGCATTGAAAAGGCCTCCAGCGCTTGTGCAGTATGGCTTCCTCAGCACTACGCAGGGCTTTACAATGCATCCGGTGGCCAGGAAGTGTGACCTGCATTTGAAGACTTCCGGGGCATAGACCTCCCTGAAAAATACCACAGTTGGGCAAAGCATACTGCGCAAGTGCCGGAGGCCTTTTCAATGCACAAGCGTGGAAACACTACGTGAATGGCAGGAAGAAGAACGAAGAAATGCGTAGAGCAAGACAGGGATGGGGGGGAGAAGGCGAATAAACCCTGCCCATCGGACCGGACCGCGGCGGTTTACATACATCTCATCCAAGATTAAAAAGGTATTTATACATCAAAGGTGCGGGGTCAGGGGGAATCAAAAGTCCTTATAGAATCCTTATGTGACACACTATTGAATGATATCTTTACATTATATCACTAAAAATGAGTGACTAGAGTTGAGCGACTTTGGTCGGATCGGGTTTCGTGAAACCCGAATGAAACAAAATAAGTTTCAGATGAAACTCGTCCGACTAGAGCAAAAAAAGTCGGAGTTTCGTCCGACTTTTATTTCCCATTGACTTGCATTGGGGTCGGGTTTCGGACGAAACTCCGACTTTGTTTTGCTCTAGTCGGACGAGTTTCATCTGAAACTTATTTTGTTTCATTCGGGTTTCACAAAACCCGATCCGACCAAAGTCGCTCAACTCTATGAGTGACAGATTCCCTTTAATTTATTTTGCTAAAATAAATATATTGGCATCAATAGAAATAGGAAATGCATTTCACTGTCCTATAGCTATACCCATATGTGAGAAAAAAAACGTTCCGATATCAGGACCGAAAAAACGGATGAGTGACATGTGAGTGTCGTGCGAGTACAGTGCGAGTGGCATTCCTGTTTTTTAAACGGAACATGCATATGCAATCCGTATGCAATGCGTTTTCTTTTTCCTCTGGAACTATTATTCTACAATTATTTACAGGACCATTTACAGTGTTCTATGCCACAGAATAGTAAGGTATCTGTAAAAAACGGATGGCATACGCATGGTCCGAGTGCTGTGCGATTTTTTTTCTTGCATGCATTGACTTGCATTAGCGAGTCTCATCCGAGATATGCAGCATATCGCAGCATGCTGCAATTTTTTTCTCAGACCGATTTCAGCTGAGAAAAAAATCACAGATGAGATCTAACCCATTGAATAACATTGGTCAGAGTGCAATCCGATTTTATCACGGATTGCACTTGTCCATTTTTCTCACAAATGAGTATGAGCCCTTAGTTGCATACTAGTCGGCTGTCCCTCTATATGTCCATTTAAAGGTGAAACAGTGTAAAAAAGTTGTTGACTATGAAAATATACAGTGCAATAGCGCCATCTAGAGATAATGTGATGAGATTTACATCAACTGTTTCTAAACCTACTTGTCAGCTCTACTCTATATAAGGCACTGCTCACAAGCCTGTGTTTGAGCTATACGCCAGGAGGATCTCCCAACACATACCCCTGATAAAAGGCAGTGGCATTTACAACAGAGGCATGCATCACTGATAGGCTTTCACTCTTTAAAAAAAGGCTTTTATATTGTATACATTTTTTTCCATCTGTGTCTTTTTGCCTCTGATAGGGAATTGTAGATCTATGGACACATTTGTCTTTTACACAAGAAGTTTTCCCAGTTCATATGCCAAATGCAGGCTTTGACAGAATGTGAGATGATCATAGCCTAACCGGGGTGGTCCAAATCCAGTCCTTGGGGCCTGCTAACCATCCACTTATTCCATTATTCCACTTACTAGGAGGTGTAAGCTGTTGTTGGAGCACCCCGCGGGGCCTGGGGGTACTCAGTACCAGGCCCATCGACTTCAATGGGGGATGGTGTCACGGCGGCGGCGACCCGGTCCTTGGCCCAGAGGCGTCCAGTAAGTAAAATAGGGGAAAATTGTGTGTTATTTAAGTGGTAAAAATGAAGATAAAGTTTATAGATGGTTAAAAACGTGACACCACCTGTGGTATTCTGGTCAGAGTCGACCAGCTCTGCGGTGTTGTTCGCCTGAGACTGTTGGTGTGTCGCAGCTTAGGTGAAAATAGCTCTCCACAGGTAGAGCAATAGTCCCAGGGCAAAGATGTTAAATTAATAGTCAAAATGGCTGTGAACGTTGGGGTGCAGAGAAATGAGAGAAAGACACAGAGAGGTGCAGTTTCTTTACCTTTTACTGGTAATAGGTTGCAGTCCGGAGTACCACATGCAGGTGATGGAATGAGTCCGGCTCACCTGGAGGCATTCAGGGGTTCCACCTTGCCAGGTGGGAATTTAGGACCTTCCTTCTGCGCTATGTGTGTGGGTCTCCGCTGTATATAACTATGCTGTGACCCTCTATTCGTGATGGTTTCACTAACCTGTACGGCTGTCAGCGTGAGCCTATTCCACGGGTACCATCCTTTTCACCATCAGCCCCGGGCTCCTTATCCGCTGACGTGCCCTCAGGTGTTCAATGTGCACAGGAATTTACAATCCCCTGTACTTTCAGATTCGGCTATCAGGGCGTACAGTTCCTGTCAGCCTAGGACTCTGATGTCCCTTTTCTCTTTATTAGCGCTTCACTCAGGGGGTCTGCTATATGCAGTATTTCAGCTTCCCTAGAGTCTCTCAGTCTCTGCTCTTGTCCTTTCCCTCTTCACAGATCAGCTCTTCCTATTGAGCTCCTCACCGATCAGCTCCCTGTCTTGAACTGACAGGATCTTCCAGAAAGATCCTTTTACCTCACGTCCTCACGTTTAACTGACATTTTTGCTCACAGCTGCCTCGTTTCCATGACAACTCCCTCAGCTGACTTCTAGCTGATTCACCAACCTCCTCTGCTGGCCAGAATTTATAAGGCAGCTCCCTTTTCTGACCTGCAGCAGGAAATTGTGATTTAATCTATGCTGCCTGGCATGGGGGTCCCTTTCTGCCTCCAAGCATGACTTTACCCATTAGAGGGAGGTAATGTCACTGTGACCACCGGACTCTGGGGTGTCACATTATTACTTAGTAACTTGTTTGAGAAGTTACGGCTATCTTATATAATTTACAAAGATGCTCAGATCCTTAATATCAATGGTGATCAGAGTAACAGCGGCTCCTCTTCCAGCTTCTGTGTGTGACAAAGGAGATCAGCTAGTTGTCTCTATTAAAGGGGTATTCTCAAGTAATCTCTCGAGCAGTTCAGAGCAATACAGTTTCCTTACTTCTTGGTTTGTAGCAAAACCAGCTCTCCTCCTTGAGTGACAGTTCTGGTGGTCAACAGAGCTTTAGTATTAGTTGAACTATAAAGTCCAGCACAAGTTCTACTGTAACGTATTCAGCTATCAGTGGTTTGTTCAGGATTGTGCACTGTTATCCCAGTATTTAGACCTAGAGATAACATGGTATTTGAACAAACATGCTGTTCAGCAAGAGCATACAGCCATGATTAGGAGACCTGCTCTGAAAGCTGCCAGGCTGGTGATTTATAACTGCATCTCTTCAGAAGATGAGAGGGTGAGCAGGGAGGGGAAGTGGGTTGAGCAGCTAACTGCTGTATAGAAAACAGTGGTCAGAAGAGAGCCTATTAGGATGTTAATAATTAATCTCTCTGATGGAATGTGATTACTGCACACTCTTGGCCGAGCACTAGAGGTTGGCCTCCATGGAAGTGAGCTGTATGCTATAAAAGATAAAAAGCTCTCATTGCGTAGAATGACAGCAGATAGAAAAAGGAAGTAAAGTTGCTTATTTTCACACTGTCTAATCAATTAAAGCAATTTACAATCTTGAGAATACCCTTTTAAGAGGGGGTGACTAACTAATTTCAATAACTAAGCCTGTTCACTCACTTGGATATCAGATTCATAGACTAAGAAGGGGTTGGCTTGGCTAACAAAAGACGTTTGACTTACATTAATGTAACTTCTATGGCCAGCTTAACTGTCATAATTCGGTTGTCAGGTGACTCGGGAACAGGAGCTCCTACCCTGTCCCTAACACTAGGGGGTGCCCTAGCTCGCCCTGTTCCCCGAATTACTTCTGAAGGTGAAGTTACCGGGGCCACCAACCTTGCCTTATCTCCTGTATCCGTCCTCCATCTGTTCCCTTACCCCACCCAGGGAAGAGGGGAGCAACCATGCACTGCAGTATGCCAATCAGACGAACAAGGCAACACAAACAAATATTATTCACATAAAACAGAGGAATGCACCAGGGAGTGGAGGATGGGGGAAAACCAAAGTAAGAGGAAGAAATGGAATTATCACACTTACAAACCCAAGCAACAGTCACAGATAAATCCTCCAAATTCCTTCTCATATAACCAACAAACAAAACTCCTCCCAGCCATGCAGCATAAGCTAGCTCCGGCGATGTGTTTCAGTCAGAATCCAGATTATACAGGGGATAGGAGTGGCTAACTGTGCTCAGCTGAGAGCTCAGACTCCCAGTGCTCCCAACATGGCCGATTAACTCCTCTACAGACAAAATAAATTAACACTATTTAAAAAGAAGGTAAAGTGCTTTTTTCAGAGCAGGAGTAGGAGCAATCAGACGCTGAGGTCTTCTGGCTTCTCTCTGTTGCGGTAAACCCGTGACATTAACATAATTACAGTGATGGAGAGTCTACCAGTTGTTTAGTGCTGATGTTGGAGCATATAATGATCTCTGTACAATAATCAATAGGTAACTAAATTATACCTAAAGTCTTGTAAACTTTAGCCTGTGATGTACGTTCAGAAAAACATACTGTAGACCCATTACTTGATTGCACCAGAATGTCCGAATGGTCTTTCTGGTTTTGCATGTGTAAAGTAATACAAATGTATCCATACAGCTATGATCACTGACGTCTCAGGTCTCATTTTTAAAAACAAGAGAAATCCTTCAAGTCTTTTCAGCATTTTGCTTCTCTGAAAGCCCAGGCCATTGCTGTCTGGCTCCTTTCCATCCGGCTGTCAAGTTTATGATCTGAAACCTTTGTACATATTTTAAATAACAGAAAAACACTCAGTTAAGTTCAAGCTGCTCCTGATGAACACCACAAATATGTCTGCTAAATGGAAAAATCTGATGTAATCTTTTAAGTGAATTTTCCATATGACGGTGATGCACATATAATAATCTACTCATGTTTGACATTTTTCAGGAGATACATGATCTCTATAACAGAACGTAGCTGATAATCAGTCTCTCGGCAGGAATGCTTATAACTCTAAAACTGGGGGATTTCCAATGCTACCAGTGTTATCTTTACGTGTATTCCCTTGTTACCTTCATATTAAAGAGAAGATTTAGTTTGGAGTCAACAATAAAAGAAAATTGTATAATGTTGAAAATTGAATAATTCTCCAATATATTTCAGCCAAATCCTTAGGGTTACGAGTAGCAATAAAAAGTATGCACAGCACTAAAATATCGGGTGCAGGGTTTCATAGGCATATACCAAATCTTATAATTAGAGTCCAGAAACAGCACTCCATGTAGCAGAAAAATCGTGCTCTTTATAAGCCCATGTGGCGATGTTTCGGTTCTGAGTGTAGACCTTTCTCAAGCTTTGAGAAAGGTCTGCACTCAGGACCGAAACATCGCCACATGGGCCAATAAAGAGCACGATTTTTCTGCTACATGGAGTACTGTTTCATGTTTTTGGACTCTAGGGTTATGAGTAGAGATGAGCATATATGTTCAGATTCGGTTACGAATATGATCGGAATCGAATATCGTTTTTGCAATAGTCGTCGAACACAGCCGAACATCATCTGAGTCAATGGGAGTAGAAATTACCGCATATGTTCGGAACCGAACATAAGACATACATTTGGCCCGAATAGCATTCGAATATGGAACGAATATGTCAAAATCAGACTTGGGGCCAAAATACGAACAAATTCGCTCACCTCTAGTTATGAGAATACTAATAATTAGGCCAGGGTCACACTGCGTTTATGCAGTCCGTTAGACGGACTGCGTTACACCGCAGTATAAAGCAGTGTAATGCAGTCCGTTAACACTGCCATTGAATCCCATTTTCTGGCGCATCGCGACGCATGCCGTAAACTGGCTTTATACTTCAGAGCTGCCAAGAATGCTCCTAGAGACTTATCTGCAGGACTGATTTATAGCATCCTACAGTATATTCTCTGCTAGAGGGATCACAAAATCTCTGAGAGACATTTCAACAGGATAACAACATTTAGAACTGAAAAATGAATACAAAAGTTTATTCCTTCTACTTTTGGTAACATTCAATCAACCCTTAAATTCCACTTGTGCTTCATGATCCTTACTGGATTCCACCAAGAAAATGAAAAAGCTGAATTTATTGTCCCTTAGCTTTACTTTGGCAACATTCTTCATGCAAAATTAACTATAAATAGTAAAGGATTAAGAAGGAAAAATTTGATTTTATAGCAACTAATAGTTTTAATTTCAGAAAGACACTGTATATAAATGTAAGCAGCTTGTAAGTAGCAAAAAACAGTCCACACACCTTTAAATATGTTGTGATCAATATATAAGTGTACTGTATATAACTACCCTGTGTGTCCGTACTGTCTAATTAAAGGGAACCTGCCAGCTACCACAGGTCCCCCAAAGTGCTGCCATCTATTTATTGATCCCGCTTCCTAACAAGCCCATGTTTATTACTTATAGAATTTTAAATTTGCCTAAAGTCAATTTTATAAGTAGACTTGCGATATGCTTGTTAGTGGGTGAATATTCGTGGGGGCATTGCTTCCCCGGATTAATCTACCCGCTAATTCTGTGATCACACTTATGTAGGTGTGAGTAACATGATTTGCAAGAAAGGCATCACTGACAGTTCTTTTTATATATCTTCATCCCTGGCAATTCACATTGAAACAGGGTGTACACTACCGCTCTTCATCTGCATACTGCGCATGCCCGGGGTGCAGCAGTGATGCAGGACTTAGCCACCTGTTACCGCCGGCTCTGTAAATCTTACAATTAGCTGTCTTACATAATTGCTGCCTCTTTGGGTGGGCTCAGCACACTGATGAAGCTGTGGAACATATACCCCACTTCACTGCACATTGCCAGGGCGTTAAAGATTTGCAAAGAACAAGCAGTGATGGAGTTCTTGCAAATCATGGCACTCATGGCCACTGGGTCATTATAACATGATTAGTGGGACAATGATTAGTAGTTACGCAATAATTAGCATATCGTAAGATCATTTCTAATAGCGATTTTAGTCATATTTCAAAATTTGTAAGCCGCAAAAAATTTGCTTATTAGCAAGTATATAAAGGGATCAATAAATACATGGTGACAATTTAGGAGACTAGGCAAGCCAACATGTTCAATATGATGAATACATGAATTGGACTATTGCTATACACATAAAAAACGTGAGGTATTTAGTGAACATCTTTGGATCAAAAAACATAAAAGTCATCCAAACATGACAAGATGACTGGGCTGTGTAACCCTATCCAAACATCTTTCCAAAAAAGATTTAATTATGAGCTAAGTCTGAATCCTATTTCCTATTTCTTATATATTTCATCTGAGCACTGACTGGGCAAATAGAAAGATGAGTCATTAGTTAGGGACCATCCATTTTGAGGTCCACTTGGCGTGGTTGGATGGCTTTTACATTTTTTATCAAAAGTTTTTATCTTTAGTACCAGAGAGACAAAACAGTTTACAGGGAGCAGGAACAAGCGAAGTCAGGTCACAAGCAAAGGGTCTGAGTCCAGGAAGAGAATCAAGTCAAGCTGGGTCAGGCACAGAGGGGTCAATGTTACACAGGCAACAGCAAGTGTACGATTGATACCGGGGGAAGGAACTAGCATGCTTAACCCCTTAATGTCCAATGTCGGACACAGTCCGTCATTGGACGTCTCCCCTGCTTTGATGAGGGCTCCGGCGGCGAGCCCACATCAAAGTCGGGACATGTCAGCTGTTTTGAACAGCTGACATGTGCCCACAATAGGCGCAGGTGGAATCGCGATCCACGTGTGCCTATTAACCCCTTAAACGGCGCTGTCAAATGCTGATAGCGGCATTTAACCGGCACTTCCGGCCGCACAGCCGTAAATGAGCGCATCGCCGACCCCCGTCACATGATCGGGGGTCAGCGATGCGTTGGCATAACAACCAGAGATCTCCTGGAGACCTCTATGGTTGTTGATACTGCATTGCTATGAGCGCCACCCGGTGGTCGGCGCTCATAGCAATGCTGTCATTCTTCTACATATAGGCGATCTGCTCATCGCCTATATGTAGCAGAGCCAATCAAGTATGGGAAGCTTCTAGCCTCCCATGGAGGCTATTGAAGCATGCCAAAATTAAGAATAAAGGTTTAAAACATATGAAAAAATAAAAATAAATAAAAGTTTAAAACACCCCCCTTTCGTCTCATTCAAAATAAAACAATAAAAAAAAAAATCACACATACACATATTAGGTATCGCCATGTTCAGAATCGCCCGATTTATCAATCAAAAAGCAGCATTAACCCGTTTGCTAAACGGCATATCGAGAAAAAAATCAAAACGCCAGAATTACGGGTTTTTTTTGGTCGCTGTGACGTTGCATTAAAATGCAATAACGGGCGATCAAAACAACGTATCTGCACAAAAGTGGTATCATTAAAAATGTCAGCTAGGCCTGCAAAAAATGGAGACGCTACTGGTCTCGGAAAATGGCACTTTTTTTTTTTTTTAAAACAAACTTTGGAATTTTTTTTCACCACTTAGATAAAAAAGAACCTAGACATGTTTGGTGTCTATGAACTAGTAATGACCTGGAGAATCATAATGGCAGGTCACTCACTTTTAGCATTTAGTGAACCTAGCAACAAAGCCAAGCAAAAAACAAGTGTGGGATTGTACTTTTTTTGCAATTTCATCGCACATGGAATTTTTTTCCCATTTTGTAGTACACAACATGGTAAAACCAATGGTGTAGTTCAAAAGTACAACTCATCCCGCAAAAAATAAGCCCTCACATGGCCATATTGATGAGAAAAAAAAAAGTTATGGCTCTGGAAAGATGGGGAGGGAAAAATGAAAATGCAAAACTAAAACTACCCTTGGTCATTAAGGGGTTAATGTAGAAGCCTGATTAAGGAAAATGAACACAGGTGATTGCAGCACAGACCCAGCATAGACTGACAGCCCTGACACAAAGTAACAAAAAGACAGAAATAGAGTGGAGATTGTGACAGTACCCCCTCTTCAAGGGGGCCACCGGACTCCCAGATTTCCCAGGAAACCTCTTATGAAAGGCCTGGACCAATCGAACAGCCCTTACAGAATGAGCTCGAACCCAGGATCATTACTTAGGTCCATACCCCTTCCAATGTACCAGGTATTGAAGGCAATTCTAGACCATTCGGGAATCAAAGACCCTTTGTACCTCATATTCCAAGCTTCCCTCAATAGACATCGGAGGAGGCAGGGGCGAAGAAGACAGAACAGGGGGAATAAATTCCTTCAACAATGACTTGTGTAACACATTAGGAATACGGAAAGACCAAGGGAGCTTTAATCGGAACGCAACTGGATTGACCACCTTCAGAATTTCATACAGGCCAATGAATCTAGGAACCAACTTTAGCGAGGGCACCTTCAATTTAATATTCTTAGAGAAAAGCCATACCTTATCGCCCACTTAGAAGGCAACCACTGACAAGCACCTCCTATCGACCTTCTGCTTCTGCCAATGCTGAGCCACCCAATGTTATTTTTAACCTTCCTCCAAACATCCCTAAATATCCCCTCTTGAATGGTGACATCCACCCCAGGACACCCAGAACTTATCCTGGAAAACTCACCAAAATGGGGATGAAACTTGTAATTACAAAAAAAAGGGCGAGGTCCCCGTGGACTGATTAACCTGACTGTTAAAGGCAAACTCAGTCAGCGGAAGAAACGATGACCAATTCGCCTGTTGATCGGCAACAAAACATCTTAAAATTTGCTCCAAAGACTGATTTGTCATCTCTGTCTGACCGTTAGTCTCACGGTGATAAGCAGAGGAAAAGGACAAATCAATCCTCAGTTTTCTGCAGAAATACCTCCAAAATCTATAGATGAATTGTACACCCCTATCAGATATAATATTTAGAAGAATCCCATGTGATCATACCACATGAATATTAAACAGTTTGGAGAGAGTTTCAGCATTGGGTAACCTGGATAATGGGATAAAGTGAACTTGTTTGCTGAAGCGATCAACCCAAATAGCAGTAATTCCCCCAGACCACGGTAAATCTGAAATGAAATCCATGGACAAATGAGTCCATGGTCTTTGCGGAATTACTTTGGCGCGTGCACAAGTTTCACAAGCAGACACAAAATCTCTAATATTCTTATGCATAGCAGACCAAAAGAGTCTAGCAACTGCCTTCTGGGTGGCAGTGACCCAAGGATGACAACTCAACACAGAATCATGGAATTCCTGCAAGAGCCGTAATCTGAGATACACAGGGACAGACAACTTGCATTCAGGGGTATTGGAAGAAGCCAAGGACTGAGCAGTACGGATTTCAGCTTCCAGCTCAGAGGAAACCATGCCCACATCAAAACCCTGAGAAAGAATGGAGGAAAGAGGTTCTGGAGGAGATACAAAATCAAGACATGACAGAGCATCAATCTTCATGTTTTTAGACCCCAGTCTGAACGTAATAGAAAAATTAAATCACTTGGCAGATTCAATATAAGCAAGATTTTTGTGATCCATCACCATGGTGACTGGATGAACAGCTACCTCCAAAACATACCTACACTCTTCAAAAGCCAACTTAACTGCAAGCAACTCTTGATTACCCACATCATAGTTTCTCTCAGCAGGAGAAAATTTTTAGACAAGAATGCACATGATCGCAGGTTAGTTAAAGTCTCAGGACCTTGAGACAATAAAGCCCCCACCCTGACCTCAGAAGCATCTACCTCCACAATAAATGGCCTCTGGAGGTCGGTTGCACAAGAACAAAGAGCAGACATAAAACATTTCTTCAAATTTTCAAAAGCTCCAACCGCTTAAGGCGAACAAACCTTTAGCTCCACCCCTTTATGAGTGAGGTCCGTAAGAAGCTTGACGATCTGAGAAAATCCTCTAATAAATTTTCTGTAATAATTTGCAAACCCTAAAATGCACTGCAGAACCTTAACCCCTTTACTCCCAAGGGTGGTTTGCATGTTAATGACCAGGTCAATTTTTACAATTTTGACCACTGTCCCTTTATTAGGTAATAACTTTGGAACGCTTCCATGGATCCCAGTTATTCTGACACTGTTTTCTCGTGACATATTGTACTTCATGTTAGTGGTAAAATTTCATTGATATATCTTGTGTTTATTTGTGAAAAAAATGGAAATTTGGCAAAAATTTTGAAAATTTTGCAATTTTCCAACTTTGAATTTTCATGCTCTTAAATCACAGAGATATGGCACACAAAATACTTAATAATTAACATTTCCCACATGTTTTCTTTACTTCAGCATAGTTTTGGAACCAAAATTTTTTTTGTTAGGAAATTATAAGGGTTAAAATTTGACAAGCGATTTCTCATTTTTACGCCATTTTTTTAGGGACCACATCACATTTGAAGTCATTTTGAGGGGTCTATATGATAGAAAGTATCAGAAAAAATTGGACTGCAAAAGTTATTGTTCAATTTGTCCTGAGTACGCTGATACCTGATACTTTGGGGGAACCACTGTTTCGGTGCATGGCAGAGCTTGGAAGGGAAGGAGCGCCATTTGACTTTTTCAACACAAAATTGGCTAGAATTGAGATCGGACGCCATGTCGTGTTTGGAGAGCCCCTGATGTGCCTAAACAGGGGAAACCCCCCACAAATGACACCATTTTGGAAACTAAACCCCCCCCAAGGAACTTATCTAGATGTGTGGTGAGAACTTTGAACCCCCAAGGGCTTCACAGAAGTTTATAACGTACAGCTGTAAAATTAAAAAATCATATTTTTTCCAAAAAATGATTTTTTCACCCCCCAATTTGTATTTGCCAAGGGTAATAGGACACCAAAAGTTATTGTGCAATTTATTCTGAGTATGCTGATATCCCATATGTGGGGGTACACCACTCTTTGGGTGCATTGCAGAGCTTGGAAGGTAAGGAGCGCCGTTTGACTTTTTCAACGCAAAATTGGCTGGAATTGAGAACGGACACCATGTCACATTTAGAGAGTCCCTGATGTACCTGAACAGTGGAAACCCCCCTCAAGTGACCCCATTTTGCAAACTAGACCCCCCAAGGACATTTTCTAGTTGTGTGGTGAGCACTTTGAACCCTTCGTAGAAGTTTATAATGCCCGGGCATGAAAATAAAAATTCATATTTTTTCCACAAACATTATCTTTTAGTCCCCAATTTTTTTATTTTCCCAAGGGTAACAGGAGAAATTGGACCCCAAAAGTTGTTGTACAATTTGTCCCGAGAATGCTGGTACCCCATATGTGGGAGAAAACTACTGTATCGGCACATGTTGGGGCTCAGAAAGGAAGTAGTGACGTTTTGGAATGCATAATTTGATGGAGTGGTCTGCGGGTGTCATATCGCGTTTGGAGAGCCCTTGATGTGCCTAAACAGTGGAAATACCCCACAAGTGACCCCATTTTGGAAACTAGACCCTCAAGGAACTCATCTAAATGTGTGTTGAGCACTTTGAACCCCCCAAGTGCTTCACAGATGTTTATAACATAGAGCCATAAAAATAAAAAAAACATTTTTTTCCACAAAAATTATCTTTTTGCCCCCAATTTTTTATTTTCCCAAGGGTAACAAGAGAAAGTGAACCCCAAAAGATGTGCAATTTGTGCGGAGTAGGCTGATACCCCATATGTGGGGGTAAACCATTGTTTGGATGCATGGCAGAGCTTGGAAGGGAAGGAGCACCGTTTGATTTTTTTCAACGCAGAATTGGCTGGAATTGAGATCAGATGCCATGTCATGTTTGGAGAGCCCCTGATGTGCCTGAACAGTGGAAACCCCCCAATCCTAACTCCAACCCTAACTCCAACACTCCCCGAACCGTAATCCAAACCCTAACCCTAGTCCTAACCCTAACCTTAATGGGAAAATGGAAATAAATACATTTTTTTTATTTTATTATTTTTCCCTAACTAAGGGGGTGATAAAGGGGGGTTTGAGTTATTATTTATAGTGGGTTTTTATGTTTGGCAGCTGTCACACGCTAAAAGACGCTTTTTATTGCAAAAAATGGTTTTTGCAGCACCACATTTGGAGAGCTATATTTTTTCCATATTTTGACCCACAGAGTCATTTGAGGTCGTATTTTTTGCAGGACGAGTTGACATTTTTATTAGTACCATTTTCGGGCACATGACATTTTTTGATCGCTTTTTATTCTGATTTTTGGGATGCAGAATGAACAAAAACCTGCAAATCATGAATTTCTTTGGGGGGGCATTTACTCCATTCTGCATGTGATAAAATTGATAAAGCAGTTTTATTCTACGGGTAAGTACAATGACAGTGATACGTCTTTTATATCATTGTTTTATGTTTTGGCGCTTTTATACAATAAAACCTATTTTATATGAAAAATAATTATTTTTGCATTGCTTTATTCTGCAAGCTATAACTTTTTTATCTTTTCACTGATGATGCTGTATGGCAGCTTTTTTTTTTGCAGGACTAGATGACGTTTTCAGCGGTATCACGTTTATTTAATGTATATCCATCTTTTTGATCGCGTGTTATTGCACTTTTTGCTTTCTTGAACAGAAAAGGTACATTTTTCAATTTTAGCGAACAAACAATTATCCCTCAACCTTTGCAAAACCAAACGGACATGTTTATAATGTGAATCCAGGTCAGGTGAGAAAATCAGAATGTCATCCGAATAAACCACATTAAATCTCCCAATATAATCAGAAAAAACATCATTCATAAAATTTTGAAAAACTGCAGGTGCATTCGTTAGACCAAACGGCATGACGAGATCTTCAAAGAGACCTTCAGACGTTAAAAATGCTGTCTTCCACTCATCACCTTCACAAATCCATATCAAATTATATGCCCCTCTAAGGCTAGATTCACATTTGCGGTCGAGTCCGCAGCGTTTCGTCCGCAACCATGAACGCATGCAAAAACGAATAAAAATGTAGCGTTTTTTAGCCACATCATGTTACGCAAGACGTCCAAAAAACACTGCGTTTCTACACATTTGCATGCCTTTTTGCCTGAGTTTGCATTTCTTATGCGCATGCTTCCCATAGTGAAAAATTTTTCCTGGAGAAATGGGCGTTTCTCATGGGATTTCATTATATAGACCCTTGTAAAGCTGAAATGATCAGATTTTGCTCCTGTATCCTGCATCAAGATGGATATTCGCAAGGAGAGTATCTATTGTAAACTGGATATGGATATTAAATTGTTTCTTGCCTTTGCCTTTGCATATGAGCAAGAACAGAAAAGACAGAGAAGACAGCATTGGCGCTTTTGGCAACACTCCATTCTTGAAGTCCAAGAGAGCCATGGAGCCTACCACTCCTTATTCAGTGAGCGCCATGAAAACCCGGAGAAATATTTTGATTACACGAGGATGTCTCAAGAGAGCTTCAGGGATTTGCTGGATCATATACAAGGAGCCATCAGCAGGCAGGACACCCAGTTCCCTAGAGCGATTCCAGCTGATGAAGTCTGCTGGTGACACTTAGGTGCGTATTATTTAAAACTAAACGTCTGTCATAGTTATTATTGTTCTGCAATGTCCTCATTTTTTCTTTTTTTTTTTTTATAAAACTCCTGTCGGAAATATTATTATTCATAATATTTTTTTCTTTCTCTGTTTGGCAGATTCCTGGCTACCGGAGAGAGCCTATTATCGCTCCATCTCCAGTTCCGGATTGGCCTTTCCACCTTTTCTGGGATTGTTGCAGACACTTGCTGGGCTTTGTGGGATGTTCTGCATCAAGAATTTATCCCCCCACCCACCACGGAAATCTGGCAGGAAACTTTCTATGAAATGTGTAATTTCCCCAACTGTTTGGGAGCAGTGGATGGGAAACATATTAGGATTACCAAACTGGCTCGAAGTGGATCCGAGTACTTTAATTACCGTATATACTAATTTTACCACAAAAAACTGGGAAAACTTATTGACTCGTGTATAAGCTGTGAGGTAGCGCTGTCATTCAAGTAGGGGATACTCACTCAGCAGCCACAAAATTAGATCCGGCACAGGTTTTCCATAAAGCAATAACAGTCCATGCGGTTTATTAGGCATCATAAACCATGACCAGCAACATAAAAATCATATAAACGGCATAGCCTCCATGACAGAGTTTCACTCTGTTAGCAATGTCCAATACGCAGGCTTTTCAGCCTCACAGTTATATCTCACCCCGTCAGGGTTCTCTCATGGCTGCTTCTCCATACTGCAGACATTCATTCCCTCCAGGGAACTCCCAGGCACTTGCAGCCATTAAACACAGCATCCACATGCTGTCAGGAAGGTGGCCACACGAGACCTTCCAAATGGACCAATCGGGTCCCTGCATTCACCCCATGTGACCTACCATGGCCACATTATATGGTCCATAGCCACGCCCACCGGGTCACATGACTATGACCTCATCACAGATCCTTCACACACATATACACTTTACAATAGCGTTATTAAACACACACCCTGGGTGGGTTTGTAGGTAACTAGTCCCTGACACATTGAACCAGCACCTCAGCAGTATCACTGCTGATTAACACACACATAAATCTCCATCTCAAGGCCACCCACCTTGAGATACATAACGGTCATTCAGTATTTTGCCATTCATCCACTTTCCTGGGACATCCATACAGCGCCCCCTAGTGGACACAGTGGTCACTACACCACATACCTCCCCCCTCTGTTCAAACTTGTGGGGTTGAACACACAACATTACACCAGGATCTCGAGACCGGGCACTCATTACATCTTACCCCACAGGTTGATAGATCCATCTCCGTCCATCATACGGCCTCCCCCACCCCCAGCGGTCATAAGTCTTAGTTATGCCTGAGTCTGACTCGTTCAGAGTCTCACAGGAACTACGGTCTCTCAATGTCATCCTGCCAGTCGAACTACCACTTGCTGACATTCTTCGGCCATCTGACAGAAAAAACTGACGGCACATCTAGAACTAGTCTGAATAGGTGCATACCAAAAATAGCTTACATATCAAAAGAAATGGTAGCACACAATTGCATTAAAACATTAAATATGAAATATGTGAAATACAAATAGCATAATGGCTTTTATAAGATATATCATAATGGCTTTAGTAAGGCATATCAAATATGAAATATGTGAAATACGAATAGCATAATGGCTTTTGTAATCTAGAAACTTGATGAAGGACGGAGTGCTCAGTCAGAAAGCTAGTATACAACTGACAGAAAAAACTGACGGCACATCTAGAACTAGTCTGAATAGGTGCATACCAAAAATAGCTTACATATCAAAAGAAATGGTAGCACACAATTGCAATAAAACATATCAAATATGAAATATGTGAAATACGAATAGCATAATGGCTTTTATAAGATATATCATAATGGCTTTAGTAAGGCATATCAAATATGAAACATGTGAAATCCGAATAGCATAATGGCTTTTGTAATCTAGAAAACATATGAGATACTTAGCACAAAATTTGGCCAAAAGATGTTAGCCCATTCACCAACGTCAAGGTGATCTCAGATTGAACGGGTCTCTATACTGACTGCCTAGTGTGAACTGACATCTGGCTAGTAACATGATAAAGCCTGTATTTATAGGATGATAGGAACCAAAAATGTGATTGAATGCAATTAAAATCACCACTTGATGAAGGGCGGAGTGCTCAGTCAGAAAGCTAGTATACAACTGACAGAAAAAACTGACGGCACATCTAGAACGAGTCTGAATAGGTGCATACCAAAAATAGCTTACATATCAAAAGTAATGGTAGCACACAATTGCATTAAAACATATCAAATATGAAATATGTGAAATACGAATAGCATAATGGCTTTTATAAGTTGATATATCATAATGGCTTTAGTAAGGCATATCAAATATGAAATATGTGAAATACGAATAGCATAATGGCTAATGGTTGTTCATAGCCTTTCACTAGGCATTGCTCCTACTAGCCAGTTTCCTACTCCACACTGATGAGGGGCAATACCCCGAAACAGCTGTCTGTGGATGGATACCATGTTTTGGCATAGGTGGTTTCCTTCATTGGAGACTGCCCTTCCCGTGGTTGTTCCTTCCCGGGGAAAGACCTGGCTAGTCATTGCTTGCGTTGAGAAACATGTGATGGTGTCTCCGCGGCTGTTGATTTACATGCTTTTGCATATTTCCCATAAGGGATGGGGGCATTGCTCTAGATCACTGCGTTGAGAAACATGTGATGGTGTCTCCGCAGTGTTGGATGTTGATCTCCATGAGGTCACTCATCCTTATGTTCATAGCCTTTCACTAGGCATTGCTCCTACTAGCCAGTTTCCTACTCCACACTGATGAGGGGCAATACCCCGAAACAGCTGTCTGTGGATGGATACCATGTTTTGGCATAGGTGGTTTCCTTCATTGGAGACTGCCCTTCCCGTGGTTGTTCCTTCCCGGGGAAAGACCTGGCTAGTCATTGCTTGCGTTGAGAAACATGTGATGGTGTCTCCGCGGCTGTTGATTTACATGCTTCTGCATATTTCCCATAAGGGATGGGGGCATTGCTCTAGATCACTGCGTTGAGAAACATGTGATGGTGTCTCCGCAGTGTTGGATGTTGATCTCCATGAGGTCACTCATCCTTATGTTCATGTTTCTCAACGCAGTGATTCTAGAGCAGCTGTTTCGGGTTATCATTGGAGACTGCCCTTCCCGTGGTTGTTCCTTCCCGGGGAAAGACCTGGCTAGTCATTGCTTGCGTTGAGAAACACGTGATGGTGTCTCCGTGGCTTGTGTTTTGCATGTTTTTGCATATTTCCCATAAGGGATGGGGGCATTGCTCTAGAATCACTGCGTTGAGAAACATGTGATGGTGTCTCCGCAGTGTTGGATGTTGATCTCCATGAGTTCATTCATCCTCATTTTTCACAGTCTTTTACTAGGCATTGCTCCTACTAGCCAGTTTCCTACTCCACACTGATGAGGGGCAATACCCCGAAACAGCTGTCTGTGGATGGATACCATGTTTTGGCATAGGTGGTTTCCTTCATTGGAGACTGCCCTTCCCGTGGTTGTTCCTTCCCGGGGAAAGACCTGGCTAGTCATTGCTTGCGTTGAGAAACACGTGATGGTGTCTCCGTGGCTTGTGTTTTGCATGTTTTTGCATATTTCCCATAAGGGATGGGGACATTGCTCTAGAATCACTGCATTGAGAAACATGTGATGGTGTCTCCGCAGTGTTGGATGTTGATCTCCATGAGTTCATTCATCCTCATTTTTTACTGCAGTAAAAGGGGACATTGGAAAAGGGAATGTCCTGATTGCCCGTCTTCAACCTGGTCAGCGGGAAACGACTAGGTCTGGGTAGTCAACGGGGAGACTACTCAGACCCTCAGGTACCCTTTTCCTCATTTTCTAAAGTGTTACTGCATGTGGAACTATTTGTGGATGGTAGTTCTTTTTCCTCTACAGCCTTCGTGGACTACGGATCATCAATTAACCTCATTGACTCCCAATTGGTCACACACTGTAAGATAGGGACAGTTAGGCTCAAGGTTCCGATCAAGGTGATGGCCATTGACTCCTCTCCCCTCACTAAGGAGGGAATTCTCTTTATGTCTGACTTGTTTTCACTCAGAGTGGGTACTACTCATGTGGAAAACCTAAGTTGTTTTGTTCTGGACAATCTACCTGCAGGGTTGGTGTTGGGCATGCCCTGGTTACAACGTCATAACCCAGTTATTAACTGCAAAACGGGGGAGATTGTTCAATGGGGGTTTAATGATTTTAAGTTATGTGATAAATCCGCACTGCTGGTTGAACCTGTTAAATCTGTGTCTGTATCATCTGTCGAGCTGGAAGGTATTCCGGAATGCCTGAAGGACTTCGAAGATGTATTCTCTGAAAGCGAGGCCGAGACGTTACCGCCACATAGACCCTTTGACTGCGCTATTGAGCTGGTCCCGGGGGCTAAATTACCTAAAGCCCGTCTGTTTAATTTGTCCGGTAATGAGCACTTAGCTATGAAGGGGTACATTGCTGAAAGTCTGCGCAAAGTACACATACGTCCTTCAGTCTCACCTGTGGCGGCAGGTTTCTTTTTGTAAAGAAAAAAGATGGCGGGTTACGTCCCTGTCTCGATTTTCGGGAGCTTAATCAGATTGCGGAACGGAATACGTACCCCCTTCCGTTGATTCCCGATTTGTGTAACCAACTATCAGGGGCAAAGTGGTTTTCTAAACTGGATCTTCGGGGGGCATATAATTTGTTAAGGGTCCGAGAGGGGGATGAATGGAAAACCGCGTTCCTCACGACCGAGGGACTGTTTGAAAATTTAGTCATGCCGTTTGGTCTTACTAACGCCCCCGCCATATTTCAGAATTTCATCAACGTGGTATTCTCGGATCTCATTGGTCATTTTGTCGTTATGTACTTAGATGGTATTTTGATATACTTCTCCGACAAGCACTCTCATTTGGAACATGTACGAACTGTTCTCCAAAGACTGAGAGAAAATCATCTGTATGCCAAATTAGAGAAATGTGTATTCTGTGTGCAAGAATTGTCTTTTTTGGGATTAATTGTATCCGGTGAGGGTTTTCGCATGGACCCAAAGAAGGTGCAGGCCATTGCGGATTGGGTGCAACCCCGAGATCTTAAGGGTCTTCAGCGCTTCTTGGGGTTCGCCAATTATTACCGCAAATTTATCCGGGGGTTTTCACAAGTGGTCAAACCTCTCACGGATCTAACATGCAAAGGTGCGGATGTGAGAAATTGGTCCTCACTCGCAAAAGAGGCCTTTGTGACGCTGAAAAAATGTTTTATGTCTGCTCCTGTCTTGGTACAGCCAGATCCTTCCAAACCATTTGTGGTGGAGGTGGATGCCTCCGAGGTGGGGGTGGGGGCAGTGTTATCCCAAGGGTCTGCCACTCTAACCAACCTCAAGCCATGTGCTTTCTTTTCCAGGAAGTTCTCTTCTGCTGAAAGAAATTATGATGTAGGCAATAGAGAGCTTCTTGCGGTCAAGTTGGCCTTTGAGGAATGGAGGCACTTTTTGGAGGGGGCCAGTCACCCGGTTACTGTGATCACTGATCACAAAAATTTGTCATACATTGAGTCTGCTAAAAGATTAATGCCCAGACAGGCCCGTTGGTCACTTTTCTTTTCTCACTTCCAGTTTACTATTACATTCCGTCCAGGGTCAAAGAATGTCAAGGCTGATGCCTTGTCTCGTAGTTTTCACCTTGTGTCTGCCCCTGAGCCACCGCCCTCCATCCTGCACCCTGGGGTGGTGTTAGCAGGGATCTCGTCTGAATTGGAACGGGAAATTGAGGGAGCCCACTCGCTGGCTCCTGCGGCCAAGCCAGGGGGCAAGTTGTTTGTCCCAGAGCAACTTCGCCTTAAACTCTTGCAAGAGTTCCACGAATCCAAGTTGTGTGCTCACCCTGGTATATCAGCCACGCAACTGGCAGTGGCTAGGATCTTCTGGTGGCCTACTCTTGGTTCTGATATAAAGAAATTCATTTCTGGTTGTGGGGTCTGCGCTCGTTCTAAAAGCTCCCATAGCTGGCTGGCAGGGGAGCTGATGCCCTTGGAGGTTCCCGAAAGATCGTGGACCCATCTGTCCATAGATTTTATTACCAATCTTCCCTCTTCCAGGGGTAATACGGTGGTATGGGTAGTGGTGGACAGATTTTCAAAGCAGGCTCATTTTGTACCCCTGTCCGCATTACCTTCAGGTGAGACCTTATGCAGATTGTTTGTGCAGCATGTGGTCCGCTTGCATGGGGTACCCCTGAATGTGGTGTCTGATCGTGGTGTGCAGTTTGTGGCTAAGTTTTGGCATACTTTCTGCAAAAAATTAGGGATATCTCTGTCATTTTCATCTGCATACCATCCTGAGAGTAATGGTCAGATG
This sequence comes from Dendrobates tinctorius, assembly GCF_039654945.1. Classification (NCBI taxonomy): domain Eukaryota; kingdom Metazoa; phylum Chordata; class Amphibia; order Anura; family Dendrobatidae; genus Dendrobates; species Dendrobates tinctorius. The sequence continues at coordinate 5,607,800 of NW_027361692.1, read as the reverse complement.
GAACGCACTAATCAGTCTCTGGAACAGATCCTCAGATGTCTGACTTCTGCTAGACAGAATGACTGGTGTGATATACTGCCGTTGGCTGAATTTGCCTTCAATAATCGGGTGAGTCAATCCACTGGTATATCTCCTTTCTTGATCAACTATGGGTTCAGTCCTCATTTTGGTGAGTTTTCTCATCTGGATTCGGGGTGCCCCGGGGCTGAGGACTCTGATCAGCGGTTAAAAGATACATGGGCAGAAGTCCAGCAACGTATATCTAGGTCTCAAGGCAGGTATAAGTTTTTCGCGGACAGGAAACGAACACCTGGTCCCATGTTTCAGGTTGGAGAGAAAGTTTGGCTCTCCACGCGAAACATTAAGTTAAAGATTCCGTCAGCCAAGTTGGGCCCCAAATTCATTGGCCCGTACAAGATTGTGGAAAAAATCAACCCAGTAGCGTACAGGCTGTGCCTTCCACCCTCTTTCAAGATCCCTAACATCTTCCATAGATCTCTACTGAAACCGTTTGAAGCAGTCCGGGGAGAATCCGAGTCCGCTGCTCCTCCGGTTTCGGTTGAGGGACATGTGGAATATGAGATTGGTCACATCGTAGATTCGAGGTTGGTACTGCGGTCAGTACAGTACCTAGTTCATTGGAACGGGTATGGGCCAGAGGACAGGTCCTGAGTGCCGGCCCGGTTGATGCATGCGGATCGTCTGGTTCAGGCTTTCCATGCTAGATACCCGGGCTATCCTGGGGGTCCAGAGGCCCCCCTTTGAGAGGGGGGTACTGTCATGATACAAGTGCTGGGTGACTGTCACTGCGGGGGTTAATGTTCTGACCTCAGTGCAGACTCTCACCTGCACACCTGGGACCTATTATGGTGGCCTCTCATTGGTTCTGGGGAGGCTTCTTATAGCCTCAGGAAGCTCCCATCCCCCGTCAGTTATACTTTCGCCCTTGGCATTGTGTGGTGACCCCTGAGTGTGTTAGTGCTGTGTTCTGGTTGCATGATTCTCTGTGTATGACTCGGTCTGTTCTCTGGATTTTGCTTTGGATTCTGCCTGGTACCTTCTACGTCTGTTTGGTTTTGACTTCTGCTTGGCCCTGACTATCCGTTCTGTCTCATCCCTGGTACTTTACTGATATCTTGTGTATGACCTTTGGCTTTATCTGACCTCCTATCTGTTTATCCCTCCTGTACCTCGCTTGCCTGTACATGACCCCTGCTTTGCCCGACTTTGAGTTTTTTACCTTCTTTGAAAGCAGGACGCTAAGCCCTGCCCCCTTGCAGTCACATGACCATAGGTCCTGTGCCGGCTTGCTAAACTTCTACATTCAGGTCCTGTGCATCTTTATTTTCCGGCTGTTCTTGTCCCCAGGGGTCCCTACGGTGCGGGTGAGTCCCTGCTTAGCGGAGGCTGTACGCCGGCGCTGTCAGGACCCTGACACCGCCCCACAGTTTCAGAACCACAGCCGGGCAGTGACTTCCCCAACCGTCAGCTTTCCGGGCTCAGCATTGCCAGCACTGCAACATGCGTTTTTGGAAACCGTTGCCCTTAGTAACCGGACTTTGCAGTCCTCTTCCATTGCTCCTAGCAACAAGGCTACAACATTGCCCATAGCTTTCTCCACCAATTGTGAGGTAGCGCTGTCATTCAAGTAGGGGATACTCGCTCAGCAGCCACAAAATCAGATCCGGCACAGGTTTTCCATAAAGCTATAACAGTCCATGCGGTTTATTAGGCATTATAAACCATGACCAGTAACATAAAGATCATATAAACGGCATAGCGTCCATGACAGAGCTTCACTCTGTTAGCAATGTCCAATATGCAGGCTTTTCAGCCTCACAGTTATATCTCACCCCGTCAGGGTTCTCTCATGGCTGCTTCTCCATACTGCAGGCATTCATTCCGTCCAGGGAACTCTCAGGCACTTGCAGCCATTAAACACAGCGTCCACATGCTGTCAGGAAGGTAGCCACACGAGACCTTCCAAATGGACCAATCGGGTCCCTGCATTCACCCCATGTGACCTACCCTGGCCACATTATATGGTCCATAGCCACGCCCACTGGGTCACATGACTATGACCTCATCACAGGTCCTTCACACACACATATACACTTTACAATAGCTTTATTAAACACACCCCCTGGGTGGGTTTGTAGGTAACTAGTCCCTGACACATTGAACCAGCACCTCAGCAGTATTGCTGCTGATTAACACACACATAAATCTCCATCTCAAGACCACCCACCTTGAGATACATAACGGTCATTCAGTATCTTGCCATTCATCCACTTTCCTAGGACATCCATACAGCGCCCCCTAGTGGACACAGTGGTCACTACACCACATAGCCTAGGGTGGAAAATGCAGCAGGTACTGGTAAATTTAAAAAATTAAAATTGATAACAATAAAAGTAAAATTAATTGAGACATGAGTAGGTTAAATGTTTTTGAATATCCATATTGAATCAGGAGCCCCATATAATGCTTCATACAGTTCATGATGGCCCCATAAGATGCTCCACACAAAATACACCCCATATAATGCTGCACAAAGGTTAATAATGCCCCCATAAGATGCTCCATAGAATAATATACCCCATATGTTGCTCCATAAAGGTTATGGCCCTATAAGATGCTCCATAGATTATGCCCCATATGCTGCCCCATAAGATGCACCATAGAATAGGCCCCATAAGATGCTCCATAGATTATGCCCCCATAAGATGCCCCCATAAGATGCTCCATAGATTATGCCCCCATAAGATGCCCCCATAAGATGCTCCATAGATTATGCCTCCATAAGATGCCCCATAAGATGCTCCATAGATTATGCCCCCATAAGATGCTCCATATATTATGCCCCCATATGCTGCCCCAAAAGATGCTCCATAGATTATGCTCCCATGTGCTGCCCCCATAAAATGCTCCATATATTAGCCCCCCATATGCTGCTCCATAGATTATAACCCATATGCTGCGGCTGCAAAAAATGACATACTCACCTCTCGCCGCTGGGGGCCAGGTGTCAGATCCTGAGCAGGCGGGGACACCGGCGCACTATGCGGGACAGGTGCCAATGTCACTGCTGGCTCAGGACCCGGCACCTGAGATATTTACCTGTCCCTGGTCCATCGCTGCTCGCCGCTGTCTGCCGCGTCATCTGTCAGTGACATTCAGGCAGCAAAGGGCGCTAACCACGTCACCACGCCCTCTGCAGGCTGAATGTCACTGACAGAGGATGCGGCAAGCAGCGTTGGAGCGGGGACAGGTGAATATAGCATATACTTACCCCCTCCTGGCATGGTCTCTGATGCCCCGTACTCCCAAGGTCTCCCTTCCTTCGGCGGTCACGTGGTACCACTCATTAAACTCATGAATATGCGCATATTCATGAGTTTAATGAGTGGTACCATGTGACAGCTGAAGGAAAGGAGACAGTGGGACAAGCAGGCAGGCTGCAGAGATGCGTCAGGGGGTCAATATGATCTGATACCCCCGCTCCCCCTCCCCCGCTGACCCCCTGGTGTATATGACTCGCGTATAAGCCAAGAGGGGAACTTTCAGCCCCAAAAAATGGCCTGAAAATTTCGGCTTATACGCGAGTATATACGGTATAAAAAATACTTCTCAATAGTGCTCATGGACATTGCAGACTGTAGATTTATTGCCGTGGACATTGGATCTTTTGTCCGTGAAAATGACTCCCAGACCTTTAAAAACTCAGACATGGGCCAACGGTTGTATAGTAATACTTTTTATTTCCCCTTCCCATGACCTCTTCACAACACTCAAGGCCCACCAATGCCATTTGTTGTGGTTGGTGATGAGGCCTTTTAAGCCCCCCTCACACACAGCGATCTCGCTAGCGAGATCGCTGCTGAGTCACAAGTTTTGTGACGCAACAGCGATCTCACCAGTGAGTTCGCTGTGTGTGACAGCTATCAGCGACCGGCCCCCCTGCCGGTTATCGCTGATCATTGTTGAAACGTCTGGACATTTTTGGGGTCGCTGGTCTCCCACTGGCCAGCAAGCATCGCTGCGTGTGACAGACGGAAGACCAGCGACCAGCGAGCAGGAGCTGGTAACCAAGGTACACATCGAGTTTCTAAGGGGCGCGCGGTGCCTAGAAACCCAATGTGTACCTTGGTTACCAGCTCCCTGCATCAGCGTGCTGATAACTAAGATACACTGCGGGTAACTAAGCAATGTGCATCACTTGTTACCCGCGTGTCGCTGGTCCTGATCGCTGGTGAAGCTGCCTGTTTGACAGCTCACCAGTGATCATGTAGCGACACACCAGCGATCCTGTCAAGGTGATATCGTTGTCGGGATCGCTGGTGAGTCGCTATGTGTGACGGGGCCCTTAGATGTGTGGAAACTTACTGAAACCATACTCCAGTCGGGACTTGAACCACACAAAAAGGATTTTTAATTACCGACTGACCAGGGCACGAAGAACTGTTGAGTGTGCCTTTGGTATTCTTGTCTCAAAACGGTGCATTTTAGAGACAGCAATTAATCTCAAAATTGAGACAGTCGATGAGGTGGTCAAGGCATGTGTGGTTCTCCACAACTACATAATGGCTAAAGAGCGACCAACATTCGAACTCAATGAACCTGTTTGTAATGTGTTGCCAGATTACCATCATCACCCTCTGAGGACAACAAGGGAAGTTGCCCAAATGAGGGATACATTTGTGGACTACTTTGTTTCTGAGACTTGGCATGGCAAGATGCAATGGTTAAGAATATTCTTATAATTTTATGTAATGTTATGGCCTTTATAGTTTTAGTTTTAACCTGTACTTTAAATGTTTTTTGTTAATTAAAAAAATTTAATACAACACCTGTTTACTTTGTTTATGTCCCCCATGCTTTACACTTCGCCTGTTCTATTTGTCAGTGCTATGATTGGTAACTTCTCATTAGCTATATTGTCTCTTCAGTCTGCATTAATCGATAGTCCAATAGATTAATGCACACTGAAGAGATAATGGAGGATATCCACCTCATATCTTTACTCACCTGTCCATGTGTCAGAACTACTGCACTCAGGATGCAGAAAACACAGCATCCTGAGTGCAATAGTACTGACACCTGGGCAGGTGAGTATTGCTGACCCCTGACTTTTAGTGTTGTTTTACTTTTTTTGTTGGGGGGAGGATTTTCAGTTCTGTTTCTGGTTTTGCCACCTCATAGCTCCGTGACAGACACAAGAAAGAAAAGAACAGATTGTGTTTCATGGAATTAAAAAAAAAGAAAAAAACAGAGTGTGTGTGTATACAGAGATTTGTGTGTTGACGGCGCACGGTGTATGTTGCCGGCGACGAAAGAGACAAAGAACAAGCAGTGATAGGGGGCAAATAGCACAATTTTATTACAAAAAAAATAACTTTTTACAAAATGAGGGGAAAATGTTACAGACCTGGGGGGTGTGGAGACGGGAAGATTGGCTCGGGGTGGACAATGAAGGGGTTCCAGGGGAAGGGGCTAATAGATGTGTGTGGTCTAGGAGATCAAGGATCGAAGTTGACACATTAGGAGTGGAAACATGGGACGGGAGAGACATATTAGAAGGGAGTGACAAATTGGACAACACAGACACATTGGGAGGTGAGGGTGGTGGAGGGAGCACTACAGTTCTTTCACGCCTCGGTTCCCGTTTCTTCCTTTTGTGTTTGCCATGGCTTTGCTGGCTTTTTCTTCTCCTTGAAAGGGTGGGAGTGGTGGGTTCCATCGGCATGGTGGTGCTGGTGGACGGCCATGCAGGAGCAGGACTCTGCGTGATAGTGGCGGTGGACTTCCGTGCAGGAGCTGGACTTCTCTGGGCTTCTCTGTGTGTTCTCTGGGCTGTTTTCTCCCATGCATAAGCATCTGGCTCTTTACCCGTTTTATTCAGCTTAATAGGCTCTTTGTTTGAGCCGTTTGGGTTTTGTCTTGGCTACTATGCAACTTGCCTTATTTTGGCTCTTTTACAGCTGGACGAAATCTCATTATATGTGCTGATTTTCAACTTGGGTTAGGCTACTTTCACACATCCGGTGTGTGGGGTCCGGCGGCGTGCGGCGAAAAGCCGGGCCGCTGGATCCGGCCTGCAGCCGTGATACCGGATGTGTGTGCGGCGAGACGATACGGCTCGGACATTATTAAAGGAGCCGCAGGACAGAGGCAGCCAATGAGACAGCTGCTGAAAGGGAGGTGAGGGAGGAGAGGATAGGAGAGGAGAGGGGAGGGGAGGGGAGGGGAGGGGGGTGGAGAGAGAGAGACATGGGGGGTTAACATTAGTGTCCAGGCAAGAGAATCTCTCTCTCTTGCTGGGCACTTGTGGGGTTAACCCCACAGAGAGATCTCTCTCTCTCACCCAGACACTGTGAGTGTTAACCCCACAAGTGCCCGGCGAGAGAGATCTCTCACAAGTGTCCGGGTGACAGAGAGAGATCTCTCTCTCTCTCGCCGGGCACTTGTGGGGTTAACATTCTCAGAGTCCGGGCATGCGCTGTGGAAAAAGCCGGTCCGGCGCTGACAAAAAACGTTGCAGGGAACATTTTTTGCAGATGCCGGACGGCTAATTTATGCCGTGTCCGGCAACAACCGGACACGATGCATAACCATCCGGCACGATGCGGCGCCCATGAAAGCTTAAGGGACAAAACCGGATCCGGTGCTGGATCCGGTTATTAAAAATTTCGCCGCATCGTGCCGATGACAAAAACCGGATGTGTGAAAGAGGCCTAAGCCACTGTATGTATGTTTTCATGACATATCCATACCATTTGGGGTGATTAATTTTTTCTGTATAGGGAGTCCTCCCTGCGATTGGGGTTATAGATCAAAAAGACCTTTCTTTTTTTACCCCATTTGTGTGTTTTTGTCCCTTTTGCAGTAAGTGTACAATACATTAGATGATTTTGCAAACTTATGGGCAGATATTATTCTGTGCAATGTATTTCAGCAGCTATCTTTCTTGGCTGTGACTCCAATTTAATTTTCTGTTCACCCCGCTGTATTATCATTTGATGGTATGCTGTTTATATAAACTTAGAAAGCTGTTGATATACATTTATTTTGGCACACATGAGAGACAGGTGTTAGGCTAGAGCTTTATTACAAGCTCAGTTGTGGTACTGGTTACGTCACATGCGTGACTTTTTAATGTTTTTAATGTTTTTTGTGTGGGTTTGTACTCAATAAAGTTTGTATATTTTACATATCATTATGTGGTGATGCCCCTTTTTATGGCCTAAACTTTTCTTCTTTTCCTTATTGTGTTACAGTTTTTATAGGCCTGGGTTTGGATCCTACTACAATTTATCCTGTGGTGCCCCCTCAATTTGTATAACTTACCAATCAGTTGCAAAGGTACTCACTTCAGAATCCTGTCCTGTGTGCTCAGGGCTAGAGGCCATGGTGAAGAATGCTGCAACAAAGAGACAGAAATGATTACAGGCTGCAGGGACAAAAACAGACACACAGACATTAGCTTGTATACTCAAATTTTGCTTTAAATTCAGTGCCTTCACAGATGTCTTTCTTGCAGTCTCTTCCAGTGGCTTGAGAGTAATGGACAATGAGTGCCCACACCATATATATATATATATATATATATATATATATATACACAGTACAGACCAAAAGTTTGGACACACCTTCGCATTCAAAGAGTTTTCTTTATTTTCACGACTATGAAAATTGTAGATTCTCTCTGAAGGCATCAAAACTATGAATTAACACATGTGGAATTATATAATTAACAAAAAAGTGTGAAACAACTGAAAATATGTCTTATATTCTAGGTTTTTCAAAGTAGCCACATTTTGCTTTGATTACTGCTTTGCACACAGAAATGCTGCGGACACAACCGCAAATGTGAATCCAGCCTAAGATCCAGTTTGGAAAACCATTTGGTCCCGGAAAGTTGATTATATAGATCAAGGATAAGTGGAAGTAGATAAGTATTTTTAACTATTATTTTGTTTAATTCTCGGAAATCAAGGCAGGGACAAAGACCTCCATTTTTCTTTTAAACAAAGAAGAATCTGGCAGCTACCGGCAATGAGGAAGGGCGAATATGACCTTTTCATATACTCTCAATAATATACACTTTCATGGCTGACCGCTCAGGGACACAGACAAGTTATACAAGCGAGCCTTGGGTAATTTGGCATTAGGAATTAGATTAATTGCACAGTCATAGGGGCGGTGAGGAGGTAATATCTCAGACTCTTTTTCCCAAAAAAAATCTACAACGTCTTTCAGTTATTCTGGAAGACCCTCTAGACTAACAGAATAAACATGCACAGGTTTAAGACATTTTTTAATACAATAAGTACCCCATTTGACAATATCTCTCTGACTCCAGTCAGTAATCGGATTATGCATACGCAACCAAGGAATACCTAACACAATTCCAGCAGGTAAATTGTTCAAAACATAACAGATAAATTCAATATGAAGATTCCCTGTATTGAGTGTGAACTCCATCGTAACTAACCGAATCAGATTTTTGAGCAATGGTGTTCTGACAATGGCCATGATATGAATAGGGCTTTCTAACTTTAACTGTCCCTAATCCTAACTTCAGAACCAGTCCCGCATCAATGAAATTAGCAGCAGATCAGCAGTCAATAAAGACCAATGTGAACAGATATTGATCTTGAAAAAGAAGTTCAACATTCAACAACACCTTATCAGAATAAAGGGTACCTGTCTAAGTGACCTCCTCGACAATCACCCAGACTTAGGTATTTCCCGATGGCTTGTTTACTGCAGGTCATGCCAAGCAATCCTTTAGGAAATGTCCAGCTTGTCTACAATAAAGTCCAGGTTCCTGAGAGCGTCTCTGGGTCGCCCTCCCAGGGCTGTGGGGTACTCGGTACCGGGCCGGTGTCGGCGGGATGTGTCACAGCAGCGGGGACCCGGTCCGTGGCCCTGGGCGCCCAATTAATAGGGGGAGTTTGAATGGTAGAATGTAGTGAATGGAATATTTCGTGACGCCACCTGTGGTGTTCGGCAAGTGAGATGTTAAGCCGACACTGCTTGCAGATCCTCTGGGGCTGGTGGTGTGATGCAGCCACGATGGTGAAGCTCCCCACTGGTGAAGCTATAGCCCCAGGGCAGTGTAGATGTGGAGTTAGAGGAGAGGCACAAGCAGTGTCGAAGCTGGTACCCAAATGTAGCAGTGCTGGGTGTGTTGACGCAAGAATCAATGGAGGACACCAGGGCTTGAAGTTCCAAAGCTTTACTCAAAGTCTGTAGTACACACAGGTGCCTGCCTCCGTACTGTGTCCTCCGGGTCAGAGGCTCAATCAACCTCCAGGTCAGATGGAATGCTCCCTTCCAACGTTCCGCCAACATGTACCTTTCTGAACATCTCCTCTTATAGCACACCTTTAAGTGTGAAGATCTCCTAGTACTGAGTTACACTGGAGTTCCTCCTGACAGATGTTCCCAAGAACTCTACTTGTACGGTAGACAGCTGTAGCCTGCTTTGGAGACTCCTCACTCCTGAGTCCCGGCTCACTATCCAAGTTGCTGGTGTGCCCCCAAGTCTTAGATGGGAGTAGTGCATTTACAGCCCACTACTCCACCGTTGTCTGCTGCAGGACCATTAGCATCCATACAACCTCAGGGACCGGGCCCCGGCCTTACGCTTAGAACTTCTAGGCAGGGTTCTCTCCTAACCCACATCCTCTGTTCCCTTTTACTCCTTCGTTCCATACTAATCTCTCTCTCTTATAGAAGATCAGGTTTCAGTTCAATGTCTTTCTCCTTCTTTCCTTTCCCATGCCAGCAGACCCAGGTCACTGAGGTCTGCTGCAGCACCTCCTTCATCCATCCCTCTCTCAGGTTTCTTCTTTCCTCACTCCTCTCTGAGTGGCTTCCTCTCCCAGACTGATCTGTAATCCTAAACATTCCCGCTCTTTTATGTATTCTCAACTCCACCCGCCTCCCAGCACGTTTCGTGTTCCAAGCAGGGAGCCACCAAAGGTGCTCTGCTACACTCCAAGCAGGGAGCCTCAATGTGACTTTGCTGAACTACTGTGTTGTGTGGGGTGCGAGTGTTGGAGCGTGGTCAGGAGCCTCCAACTTACCTGGATGGTGGGGCACCACACCTCAGGAGAAGGTGCAGTACCACTGTGGCGACTGAGCCTCAGGGGCGCCACATCTCCTCTCCATAATCCTTGAGCTGGCAGCACCAACCTCCATAGGATCCACCTCAGATGCACAAACCAGGCCAGTTGGACAAAATGGAGCCTCTTTTTGCACCTCGCGTCTCTCCCACATCCTCCGGTCCATGCGAATAGCCTGATTCATGACCTCCACCAAGCAACCAGATGGAGCATGTAGAGCCAGATCATCCTTTAGAGAGTCTGAAAGACCCCTGAGAAATTGGCATCTGAGAGCTGCATCATTTCACAGGACCTCAGAAGACTACTCACGAAGCTCAATACAAGTCTTCTGCTGTGCAGTTCCCCTTAGTCAGGTTCATGAGCCTTGTCTCTGCCACCTTGACCTTGTCAGTTTTGCCATAGATCTGTCCTAAAGCGTCCAAAAAGGCATCCACTGAAAGACTTTCAGGAGCAAGAGAGGGTAGGAAGAATGCCCAGGTCCGAGGACCCCCGCAAAAGTGACATTATAATTCCCACCCACTGTGACTCATTCCCTGATGACCGGGGATGCAAGGTAAATAATAATTTGCAACTCTCTTTAAAAATTCTGATCTGGTCCTTTTCTCCTGAAAATCTGTCATGGAGTGCTATAACAGGTTCAGGGGGGCTTAACGATACGTAAGATGGTATAGAAGTCATAACAGCGGTCTGAGGAGAGGGATTCTGAGGGGCTGTAAGAGTACCAGAAATCTGGCCTTGTAATTGAGCATGTGAGGAAGCCAGTTTGCATTGTTCCGAGGCCAAATCTTGGACTAACTGAGTCAGATTCGCCACTTGATCACACAAAGTATGTAACGGATCTATAGGTGGGAAACTGAAAAAATTTTAACGGTCAATCGCAATGTGACGTGAGTCACTATAGTAAACAAAGTATATATACTACTTACTTTAAGTAAAGGGTGGTCAAACAATCCGAGGTCAGGTCCAGGAAATGGCGCAGTATGAAAAAGGGAAGACAGAGACGTAGTCCAATACACGAGCTGAGGTCAGGAAAGCCAGAGAGACAAAACAGTTTACAGGGAGCAAGCACAAGCGAAGTCAGGTCACAAGCAAAGGGTCTAAGTCCAGGTAGAGAATCAAGTGAAGCTGGGTCAGACACAGAGAGCAGAGGGATCAATGTTACACAGGCAACAGCAAGGGTAAGATTGACACTGGGGGAAGGAACTAGCATGCTTAAGTAGAAGCCTGATTAAGGAAAATGAACACAGGTGATTGCAGCACAGACCCAGCACAGACTGACAGCCCCGACACAAAGTAGCAAAAGGGCAGAAACCGTGTGGAGATCGTGACAACATCATTCTCATTCGCCGGCGAGTCTGTGCTTGAAATGGCTGGAGCGGACATTGCCGCTGGACCGCAGACAGGTAAGTAGAAAGTATTTTGTTTTTTATTGAAAGCAGCAAACTCCAATAATTTTTGACGGCAGGATGGAGAGAACAGGGAAAGATGGAAACAAATGGGGCAGGATGGAGACAGATGGGGCAGGATCATGGGGCATGGTGGAGACAGATGAGGCAGGATGGAGACAAATGGGCAGGATCATGAGGCAGGATGGAGACAGATGGGGCAGAATGGAGAATTATGAGGAAGGCTCATGAGGCAGGATAGAGAGATAGGGAAGGATCATGGAGCAGGATGGATACACATGGGGTATGATGGAGACAGATGGGACAGGATAGAGACACATGAGGCAGGATGGAGACAGATGGGGCAGGATCATGTGGCAGAAGGAGACAGATGGGGCACAATCATGGGGCTTGATGGAGACTGATGAGACAGGATGGAGACAGGTGGGGCACGATGGAGACAGATGAGGCAGGATGGAGACAGATGGGGCAGGATGAAGACACATGGGGCAGGATGAAGACACAAGGGGCAGGATGGAGACAGATGGTGCAGTATCATGGGGCAGGAGGAGACAGTTGGGGCAGGATGGAGACACATGAGGCATGATGAAGACTGATGGGACAGGATGGAGACAGGTGGGGCATGATGGAGACAGATGGGGCAGGATCATGATGCAGGGTAGAGACAGATGGGGCAGGATGGAGACACAGGGGGCACATTGGAGACAGATGGGACACGATGTAGGCAAATGGGGCAGGATGGAGACAGATGGGGTAGGATCGTGGGGCAGGAGGAGACAGATGGGGCAGAATCATGGGCAGGATGGAGTCACATGGGGCACGATGGAGGCTTATGGAACAGGATGGAGACAGGTGGGGCACGATGGAAACAGATGAGGCAGGATAGAAACAGATGGGGCAGGAGCATGGGGCAGAATGGAGACAGATGGTGGAGGGTGGAGCAGGATGGAGACAGATGGGGCAGTATGGAGTCACATGGGGCAGGATGGAGACAGATGGGGCAGGGTCATTATGCAGGATGAAGACAGATGGGAAGAGATGGAGACAAATGGGGCAGGATTGAGACACATGGGGCAGGATCATGTGGCATGATGGAGACAGATGGAGCAGAATAGAGACAGAAGGGGCAGGATGTAGATAGATGGGGCAGGATCATGGGACAGATAGGGCAGGTTGGACACAGATGGGGCAGGGTGGAGACATGTGGTGCAGGATCATGGAGCAGGATGGAGACACATGGTGCAGGATTATGGGGCACGATGGAGACAGATGGGGCAGAATAGAGACAGATGGGGCAGGATGGAGATAGATGGGGCAGGATCATGGGACAGATAGGGCAGGATAGAGACACAAGGGGCAGGGTGGAGACACGTGGTGCAGGATCATGGAGCAGGATGGACACACATGGTGCAGGATCATGGGGCACGATGAAGACAGATGGGGCAGAATGGAGACAGATGGGGCAGGATGGAGAGATCATATGGGGCAGGATGGGACATCACATGGGGCAGAATGGATACTCATGAGGGCAGGATGGGAGAACATATGGGGCCAGGATGGGAGAACATATATCTGGAGCCAGGAATGAGACACAAGATGGCAAGGATAGGGCGTATTATTACTGTGGGGCTAATTAAGGGATATTATTTCTTCAGTGATGTATTTTTTGAGGATTCCATTTTCAATGGGGGATCCTGTTACTGTGCAGAGCGACATTATGTCATCTTTTTTCTTCATCTGGTGCAGTGTAGAAGTTGGGAAAAGATTACAAAATGTGCTCTGCAAGCAGTGCGCTAGACAACTGTGATATTTCCTGCAGAGATGAGTCCTGGCTGGAAGAAATGGTGGGAGTCTGTGATGGATGAAGATGAAAAGCGAAGATGAAGAACTTCACCTAGATATGTCACTGGTGACTCAGTGTATTACCTTACACGGATGCTATATACAGAGCTCCTGTATATAATGTCACTGGTGTGTACTGTATTACCTGTACAATGATAAGATATACAGAGCTCCTGTGTATTGATTGCAGTGATTGATGTGGGAATAGCACCAAGAACAGTTGGTAATATAGACATTGATTTGTAGAGATAGGTGCAGCCTACATCCAGGTAAGCTGGACTGAGCTTGAAAATTGTAGCAAAATGAAAGTCAGAAATAGCAGATCAAGCACTTGGCTGGAGCTTGAGCTAAGTAAAATGAAGCAACCCCTGTCAAGCACCTAGTTGCTGAGAGCAAAGCTATCTCAATCAGACAGTACATAGTTGGCTAAGCTGGCCTCATAAGGAATCTTGATATCTGCAATCCAAAGTTTTAAACCCAAGAAATATTTGTTTTTCTTAATATGTAAATGAGCTGGTAAGATCTATGGACTGGACAGCTAATTTTAAATTAAACTTATTTTAAATTAAATGAGGTGTTACCATTGTGAGACATGTAGATCAGGAGTGCAAACTGTCACTCATTACATATCATTCTGATAACTAGTGTTGAGCGATACCGTTCGATACCCAAAAATATTGTATCGGATGGTATCGCCCGATACGAAAAAAATATCGGGTATCGCCGATTCCGATACCGCAAGTCCCATTCAAGTCAATGGGACTTCCGGTATCGGAATTAAAAAAAGCCCTTTATTTCCTCGTTGGCTAATTCTACATAATTGAAAACAAAAGAAATACTCATAAACACAAACAGGCTAAGATAATTATAATACAGGCATACTATGTATTGCACCTGTATGTCACCGTTTGTGAACTGGGACCTCAATATAGATCCATCGCAAAAACACTATAAAAAAGGAGGTGGAAAAAACCACTAATATACGACCACAGATCCAGTATAAAAATAGAATATCTTTATTGTGACAAGTATGCAGAACAAGACAAAAACAGTGTGATAATACACGTAGAACAACCCACGTAGCATGGAAAACGTGGCAGACCCGACACAGGAACTCACAAACTTGTATTACAGATCAGATGAAATATGCATACATACAATACATCTGTAGGCACCTAAATTCCTAATACTTAATGTGAATCATATCAATCGCAAATCAAATCAACCCTAAAGGCATATCACAACATCCGAGTAAGTCCCATAAATCACTGCCTCATAAGGATCAAATAAATACCATGCAGGGGAGATCATAAAAGGGATATAGGTGCCACCGTCATCCTATTATATCGAAATCGACATAATGTACCTCTGGCTAATGTACCAGTCCTAGTATTGTTACCTCAAAATGCCGCTCATGCAATGTGTATAACCATGTTAACCCAAAAGGGCAGCATAATACCGGGAATCGATAACGGTAACATCTTACCAAAGTATGTCGGTGGGTGAGAGAATCCTGGGGGGTCCGCGCGTCTGCCCCGACGCGCGTTTCGGATGCTCGTCCTTCGTCAGGGGGCGTGGTAAACATCAAGACCGGAAGATTTAAAAAGGCCGCGGACCGGAAGTCCGACCAGAAATGACGCATCCGCAGTCATGACGACCGGGGATGCGAAGCGGCGTCAGCGTCAATCAGTGCGCGCCAAGGTATCAAAGACACCATGGCAACGCATCGACTAGAGACGCCGGAGACCGCGTCACAGCCCCAGACCATGACACGCATGCGTACTGGTCAGGACGGATCAAATGGGCCAAACTACAATCCATAATAATTGGCACAGCAAATATTTCTAGTCACATAACGGCCATAATGTTTAGAGAGGACTACAAGGCGATCATACTCCATAACTCAAATTCACAGTTATACTAAAGGGGCATAATACATACATTCAATAACAGTATATATGCCTCTTAATAGGAACATCAATAGAGGTATATATACTTTAGATATATTAGCCACATATACCCCATAGGGCACATCGATACAGATGCCATCAAACTAAATAATATAATTACCCATGTCACCAATAATTAATAATAATATCTCATTAATAGCAGATGTAGTATATACCATATAACATGTATCGAACAGCAGGCAAACGGGCATATAATGTAAAACAGGCAGGTTCATAAATCCACCCAATAAACCTTCCATTACATAAAGGCAATATAATAGACATTTAACAGGATAATAAATACATATATCCCTATGAATAACTACATAGTCTACCCCAAGAGTAACCTCTAATGGCTCATTAAATATATAGACTCTAATTATACAAATTTAGCAAAGATACACATATATAATGATTGGGATATAACATATAGGTATATGGCCCTCGTAGATCTAGATGAAGATGTTCCACGGATCCGGCTCCTGATGCAACACAATGTAATGAACTACAGGCCTACAATAAAAAAATACATTAAAAAATAAAAATTAATAAGGCTGGTTTCACATTTGCGTTTTTTTTCGCGGTAATTTAGCGCTAAATAGCGCATGCGTTTTTTTTTCCTATACTTTGCATGGGATGCGCTTATGTGCGCATACACATGCGTTTGTACGCGTTTTACCGCGCATGCGTTTTTTTGCGGTATGCGCTCGGGCGCACAAAATGCAACTTGTTGCATTTTTTGTGCGTCCGATTTGCCTCAAAAAAACGCATGCGCGCGCAATGCGTTTTTTTACAGCAAGACACCCATTATAAGTCTATGGTGAGCATATGTGCGCATTGGCATGCTTATGTATGCGTTTTTTTGCACATGCGTTTTTTTTTTTACCATTAGTTTAGACAATGGAATTTAGGGGTTTGGGTAAAGTTAGGGTTAGTTAAGGGGGTTTAGGGTTAGGGTTAGGGTTAGGGTTAGGGTTAGGGTCAGGGTTAGGGTTAAGTATGGTTTGGTTAAGGGTTAGGGTCAGGGTTAGGGTTAGGGTTAGGGTCAGGGTTAGGGTTAAGTATGGTTTGGTTAAGGGTTAGGGTCAGGGTTAGGGTTAGGGTTAGGGTTAGGGTCAGGGTTAGGGTTAGGGTTAAGGTTAAGTATGGTTTGGTTAAGGGTTAGGGTCAGGGTTAGGGTTAGGGTTAGGGTTAGGGTCAGGGTTATGGTTAGGGTTAAGGTTAAGTATGGTTTGGTTAAGGGTTAGGGTCAGGGTTAGGGTTAAGTATGGTTTGGTTAAGGGTTAGGGTTAGGGTTAGGGTTAGGGTCAGGGTTAGGGTTAGGGTTAGGGTCAGGGTTAGGGTTAGGGTTAGGGTTAGGGTCAGGGTTAGGGTTAGGCTTAAGGTTAAGTATGGTTTGGTTAAGGGTTAGGGTCAGGGTTAGGGTTAGGGTTAGGGTCAGGGTTAGGGTTAGGCTTAAGGTTAAGTATGGTTTGGTTAAGGGTTAGGGTCAGGGTCAGGGTTAGGGTTAGGGTTAGGGTTAGGGTCAGGGTTAGGGTTAGGGTTAAGGTTAAGTATGGTTTGGTTAAGGGTTAGGGTCAGGGTTAGGGTTAGGGTTAGGTTCAGGGTTAGGGTTAGGGTTAAGGTTAGTTAGGGTTTGGGTTAGGGTTAAGTATGGTTTGGTTAAGGGTTAGGGTCAGGGTTAGGGTTAAGTATGGTTTGGTTAAGGGTTAGGGTTAGGGTTAGGGTTAGGGTCAGGGTTAGGGTTAGGGTTAGGGTTAGGGTCAGGGTTAGGGTTAGTAAAGTCATGGTTTGGGTTAGTGTGAGGGGCCACCTAATGTTGGAAAAAAACGCAAACGCGGTAAAAACGCACTAAAAACGCATACAAACGCATAAAAACGCTGCGTTTTTTTCATGCATGCTCATAAAAATGCTTGAAAAAAACGCAGCAGTTGTATGCTTTTGTATGCGTTTTTCAATGCGTTTTTTTGCGGGAAAAACGCGCTGCAAAAAAAAGCAAGTGTGAAACAGGCCTAACAGCCAAATAAAAACAACCACGCTAAACGTGGATGACTAAATGCATAAGACAGTACAATCAGTGGGTGATCATAGAAAAGACGCAAAATTGAGGCATTAATTTAGCCCGTTCGGGTGGACCGTATTAAGGGTCCATATCCATCTTGCCTCACACTGGGCCAAACGTAGTGAAAGCCTACCTCCCCGAATACCTAGATTCAAGCTATCAATCCCTTTGACCCTAAGAGACTTGCTATCACATTGGTGATGTAACTTAAAGTGCCTAGGTATAGTCTTAAGCACCGAAACATCGTTTTCACTCGCCACAGCTTGTATCCCCAGCACGTGCTCCCTGACTCTAACGTTCAACTCCTGTGTGGTCAATCCCACATAGATCAGGGAGCTCGGACAGGTGGCGTAGTATATCACATATTTTGACAGACAAGTAATTCTCTTTTTGATTTTAAATATCTTAGTACCTGATGAGTCCGTAAATGTGTCGCCTCGATCAATATTAGTACAGGCCACACATTGTCCACAGGTAAAACATCCTGTTCGTGGAGCACCACCACTCATGAATGTCAATGGTGGATTAGTCTCGTAATGACTCCTAATTAAATGTCCCCGTAAGTTCTTTGCCCTACGATATGCAATTCTGGGCTTTTTAGGTAATATTTTGGCCATTATTGGATCTGCCAGTAAAATAGTCCAGGACCTTTCCAGTATCTTCCTAACCCTATCTGATTGGGAGTGAAAGGTGGTTAGGTTACAAATCTCAGTTGATCCACTTTAGATGGAGAATCATCAGTCTTATACAGTAAAGAATTACGCGTACTATATTTTGCCCGGTTGTACGCTTATTTAATGGATCTATGGCTGTAACCCCTCTCCTGGAATCGCTTTTTTAGGTCCTCGGCCTGTATTTCATAATCGGCATCTGTCGAACAGATACGCCTTAGGCGCAGAAATTGTCCTATCGGTACTGATCTAATCATATAATCGGGGTGTGAGGAGGAGGCGTGCAACAGCGAGTTCGTGGAAGTTGGTTTTCTGAAGATATTAGTCTGGATCAGGTCATGGTCATCCCTCCTCAATTGAACATCCAGGAATTCAATTTTATTATCATTGTGCACAAAGGTAAGCTTGATATTCAACGTGTCATCATTAAGCTGCTGGAAAAATAGTCCAAGCGAATGGCTAGAACCCTGCCAGATCAAGAACTCGTCATCTATGTACCTCGTCCATAATAGGACGAGGTCCATAGATGCGTGTAGATCAGACAGGAAGAGGTCCCTCTCCCACAGACCCAGGAACAGATTAGCATAGGAGGGCGCATAGGCCGCCCCCATGGCTGTCCCCTGGGTCTGCAGGAAGAAGGACCCCTTAAACACGAAGAAATTGTGCGTAAGTGCAAATTCAAGCACCTCCAGCACAAAACGTTGCAAACCCATTGACACATTGGAAGTA
Organism: Dendrobates tinctorius; assembly: GCF_039654945.1. Lineage (NCBI taxonomy): Eukaryota > Metazoa > Chordata > Amphibia > Anura > Dendrobatidae > Dendrobates > Dendrobates tinctorius. The sequence goes on along the minus strand of NW_027361692.1, from coordinate 5,589,008 downwards.
TTGAGGAAAAATTTGACGGCTCTCAGACCATCGGCATGACGTATACTAGTATACAGTGACTCGACGTCAGCCGTTACTAGTATAACATCCTTGTCTAGAGAAAGTCCATCTACTCTTCGCAATAATTGGTTAGTATCTTTCAGGAAAGATGGTAATTCTTCCACCAGAGGTTGTAATATTGAATCGATCCAGCGGCCAACATGTTCTAGATAATTACCACGACCTGAGACTATTGGCCTTCCTGGTGGACAATGTATATCTTTATGAATCTTTGGGAGCAAGTAAAAGGTTGATATAGTCGGCTCATTAACAACCAAAGCAGATCCCAATTCCTTAGTGATGATTTCTGCCTTAATAGCTCTTGATATAATCCCTCTGAGTTGGGAATCAAAGGCGGACAAGGGGTTAAACGTAAGTTTTTTGTAACAGGTATCATTCAATAACTGGCAAAACGCCTCTTTCTCATACATCGTTTTCAGCCATATAATTATGTTACCCCCCTTGTCCGCCGGCTTGATCACCACATCCGAGAGACCAAGCAGAAACTTTAACCTTTCTTGTTCCTCCCGATTCAAATTATCACTACGGATAAACCGTGGGATACTAGATAGTTCGTTGGATACAACTTTAACGAATAAATCAATGGAGCCACAGTGCGATAACGGAGGAAAACGTCTCGATCGCGGCCTAATAGAAGGAGGTATCTTACCTCCTTCAGCTGTGATATGCTCCTCAGATAATTCCTCCAAAATTCTTAACGTTGTCTGTTCGTCTTCTGTAGGGAAGAGTTTATATACATCGTTATTAAAAAAGAATCTTTTAAATAAAAGGGAGCGTGCAAAAACATGTAGATCCTTTACTATAGAAAAAACATCCGGGCCGGAAGCTGGAGAAAAAGAAAGACCTCTATATAGTAGTGAACAGTCAAGGTCAGACAACACATGCTGACTCAAATTAATTACCTTGTTTGTATCATGGCCACTTTCATGGAATCGGGTCTTATATCTTTTATAGGGATGATAATCATGGTTCCTGTTCCGTCTATTCCCTGACCGAGTACTTCCTGACCGAGTTGTCATCGAGGAGACTGATGCATCAGATTCAGTACTTAGTGAGGATACAGATTGATTAGAGATAGTCCTTTGTATCTGACGTATATAAGTAGGTATCTTTCTCCAGTGATATACAATATAGAGGTCTTTCTTTTTCTCCAGCTTCCGGCCCGGATGTTTTTTCTATAGTAAAGGATCTACATGTTTTTGCACGCTCCCTTTTATTTAAAAGATTCTTTTTTAACGATGTATATAAACTCTTCCCTACAGAAGACGAACAGACAACGTTAAGAATTTTGGAGGAATTATCTGAGGAGCATATCACAGTTGAAGGAGGTAAGATACCTCCTTCTATTAGGCCGCGATCGAGACGTTTTCCTCCGTTATCGCACTGTGGCTCCATTGATTTATTCGTTAAAGTTGTATCCAACGAACTATCTAGTATCCCACGGTTTATCCGTAGTGATAATTTGAATCGGGAGGAACAAGAAAGGTTAAAGTTTCTGCTTGGTCTCTCAGATGTGGTGATCAAGCCGGCGGACAAGGGGGGTAACATAATTATATGGCCGAAAACGATGTATGAGAAAGAGGCGTTTTGCCAGTTATTGAATGATACCTGTTACAAAAAACTTACGTTTAACCCCTTGTCCACCTTTGATTCCCAACTCAGAGGGATTATATCAAGAGCTATTAAGGCAGAAATCATCACTAAGGAATTGGGATCTGCTTTGGTTGTTAATGAGCCGACTATATCAACCTTTTACTTGCTCCCAAAGATTCATAAAGATATACAATGTCCACCAGAAAGGCCAATAGTCTCAGGTCGTGGTAATTATCTAGAACATGTTGGCCGCTGGATCGATTCAATATTACAACCTCTGGTGGAAGAATTACCATCTTTCCTGAAAGATACTAACCAATTATTGCGAAGAGTAGATGGACTTTCTCTAGACAAGAATGTTATACTAGTAACGGCTGACGTCGAGTCACTGTATACTAGTATACGTCATGCCGATGGTCTGAGAGCCGTCAAATTTTTCCTCTATACTTCCAATGTGTCAACGGGTTTGCAACGTTTTGTGCTGGAGGTGCTTGAATTTGCACTTACGCACAATTTCTTCGTGTTTAAGGGGTCCTTCTTCCTGCAGACCCAGGGGACAGCCATGGGGGCGGCCTATGCGCCCTCCTATGCTAATCTGTTCCTGGGTCTGTGGGAGAGGGACCTCTTCCTGTCTGATCTACACGCATCTATGGACCACGTCCTATTATGGACGAGGTACATAGATGACGTGTTCTTCTTGATCTGGCAGGGTTCTAGTCATTCGCTTGGACTATTTTTCTTGCAGCTTAATGATAACACGTTGAATATCAAGCTTACCTTTGTGCACAATGATAATAAAATTGAATTCCTGGATGTTCAATTGAGGAGGGATGACCATGACCTGATCCAGACTAATATCTTCAGAAAACCAACTTCCACGAACTCGCTGTTGCACGCCTCCTCCTCACACCCCGATTATATGATTAGATCAGTACCAATAGGACAATTTCTGCGTCTAAGGCGTATCTGTTCGACAGATGCCGATTATGAAATACAGGCCGAGGACCTAAAAAAGCGATTCCGGGAGAGGGGTTACAGCCATAGATCCATTAAAAAAGCGTACAACCAGGCAAAATATAGTACGCGTAATTCTTTACTGTATAAGACTGATGATTCTCCATCTAAAGTGGATCAACTGAGATTTGTAACCACCTTTCACTCCCAATCAGATAAGGTTAGGAAGATACTGGAAAGGTCCTGGCCTATTTTACTGGCAGATCCAATAATGGCCAAAATATTACCTAAAAAGCCCAGAATTGCATATCGTAGGGCAAAGAACTTACGGGGACATTTAATTAGGAGTCATTACGAGACTAATCCACCATTGACATTCATGAGTGGTGGTGCTCCACGAACAGGATGTTTTACCTGTGGACTATGTGTGGCCTGTACTAATATTGATCGAGGCGACACATTTACGGACTCATCAGGTACTAAGATATTTAAAATCAAAAAGAGAATTACTTGTCTATCAAAATATGTGATATACTACGCCACCTGTCCGAGCTCCCTGATCTATGTGGGATTGACCACACGGCAGTTGAAAGTTAGGGTCAGGGAGCACGTGCTGGGGATACAAGCTGCGGCGAGTGAAAACGATGTTTCGGTGCTTAAGACTATACCTAGGCACTTTAAGTTACATCACCAATGTGATAGCAAGTCTCTTAGGGTCAAAGGGATTGATAGCTTGAATCTAGGTATTCGGGGAGGTAGGCTTTCACTACGTTTGGCCCAGTGTGAGGCAAGATGGATATGGACCCTTAATACGGTCCACCCGAATGGGCTAAATGAATGCCTCAATTTTGCGTCTTTTCTATGATCACCCACTGATTGTACTGTCTTATGCATTTAGTCATCCACGTTTAGCGTGGTTGTTTTTATTTGGCTGTTATTAAATTTTATTTTTTAATGTATTTTTTATTGTAGGCCTGTAGTTCATTACATTGTGTTGCATCAGGAGCCGGATCCGTGGAACATCTTCATCTAGATCTACGAGGGCCATATACCTATATGTTATATCCCAATCCATTATATATGTGTATCTTTGCTAAATTTGTATAATTAGAGTCTATATATTTAATGAGCCATTAGAGGTTACTCTTGGGGTAGACTATGTAGTTATTCATAGGGATATATGTATTTATTATCCTGTTAAATGTCTATTATATTGCCTTTATGTAATGGAAGGTTTATTGGGTGGATTTATGAACCTGCCTGTTTTACATTATATGCCTGTTTGCCTGCTGTTCGATACATGTTATATGGTATATACTACATCTGCTATTAATGAGATATTATTATCAATTATTGGTGACATGGGTAATTATATTATTTAGTTTGATGGCATCTGTATCGATGTGCCCTATGGGGTATATGTGGCTAATATATCTAAAGTATATATACCTCTATTGATGTTCCTATTAAGAGGCGTATATACTGTTATTGAATGTATCTATTATGCCCCTTTAGTATAACTGTGAATTTGAGTTATGGAGTATGATCGCCTTGTAGTCCTCTCTAAACATTATGGCCGTTATGTGACTAGAAATATTTGCTGTGCCAATTATTATGGATTGTAGTTTGGCCCATTTGATCCGTCCTGACCAGTACGCATGAGTGTCATGGTCTGGGGCTGTGACGCGGTCTCCGGCGTCTCTAGTCGATGCGTTGCCATGGTGTCTTTGATACCTTGGCGCGCACTGATTGACGCTGGCGCCGCTTCGCATCACCGGTCGTCATGACTGTGGATGCATCATTTCTGGTCGGACTTCCGGTCCGCGGCCTTTTTAAATCTTCCGGTCTTGATGTTTACCACGCCCCCTGATGAAGGACGAGCATCCGAAACGCGCGTCGGGGCAGACGCGCGGACCCCCCAGTATTCTCTCACACACCGACATACTTTGGTAAGATGTTACCGTTATCGATTCCCGGTATTATGCTGCCCTTTTGGGTTAACATGGTTATACACATTGCATGAGCGGCATTTTGAGGTAACAATACTAGGACTGGTACATTAGCCAGAGGTACATTATGTTGATTTCGATATGATAGGATGACGGTGGCACCTATATCCCTTTTATAATCTCCCCTGCATGGCATTTATTTGATCCTTTTGAGGCAGTGATTTATGGGACTTACTCGGATGTTGTGATATGCCTTTAGGGTTGATTTGATTTGCGATTGATATGATTCAAATTAAGTATTAGGAATTTAGGTGCCTACAGATGTATTGTATGTATGCATATTTCATCTGATCTGTAATACAAGTTTGTGAGTTCGTGTGACGGGTCTGCCACGTTTTCCATGCTACATGGGTTGTTCTACGTGTATTATCACACTGTTTTTGTCTTGTTCTGCATACTTGTCACAATAAAGATATTCTATTTTTATAATTGAAAACAAATAAGAATCATGTAGAATGTATTGTGGGAGGTGGAGGAGACATTAAAGGCATAGTGGTTTATTCAAATCACATGGCATAGCATTAATTCCAATTTTTTTTTCAAGACATTCGCGGTTAAAAAGATATTGACTATGTTAACCTTTTTTATATTTTGTCAGATATGTATGTTTCACAACTTCCATGCTCTTCACCTTCTTTTGTACTTCTCCCACACTTTCTCCTTCATGATCCGCAGCAGTAGCATTTTTTTCATCAACTTTTTCTTCACCTTATTCATCTTCTTCTTCTTCATCTTCTTCCCATTAATTTTTTTTTCCATTCTTCATATTCTTCTTATTCAGCTATTATTAATTTTAATATGCTATTTCTTCATCTTCTTCCTATTCTTCTTTGTCTTCATTTTCTTATGGTGACAGGCATTCCTGTAGTACTTATCTATAAAAGTTATAAGATTACACCTTACGTTCTGCCTGTCACTAAAGATTTACAACAGGATTTGTCCGCGTTCAGTTTGGCCTGCAGCAGCAGGCATTTTCCAGGGGCACCACGAGGAGGAACGGACTCACCCCCATTTACTGCTTAGTCTTCTTCTGCTTATAATTTTGATTTCTTCTATGCTGATTTTTAGTCTTATGCTTAATGTTCTTCTGCTTTCTGTTCTTCTGCTTTTGCTTCTTCTGCTTCTTGTTCTTCTGTCTTTTGTTCGGTATCTTGGTGGTTGTCTTCATGTTCTTTGTTCTCTTGGTCTTATTATTTAGGGTCATATTTCTGGTCTTCTTTGGTGTGGTCTTCAGGGTCGTCGTCATCAGGGTCGTCGTCATGGAGATCAATAAGGATTACCAAAGACAATTTCAAAAAGCTTGATCTTGGAAATGTAGCAGAAGGTACAAGAAGGCTGAGAAACTGGCGAGAACCAGCAGACAGTGCTGGCACCCGGATGGGTAGCAGAAGGAACAAGAGCCAATGGCACTACCGAGGACCAACTGACGGTGCTGGACCACGGTTACTAAGCAGAAGGTACCTGTGCTAAAAAGCACTACCAAGGACCAGCTGACAGTGCTGGACCTCGGATACCGAGATGGAGGCACCTAGGCCAAAGGCTGTGGCGAGAACCAGCAGACAGTGGTGGCACCCGGATGGGTAGCAGAAGGAGCAAGAGCCAATGGCACTACCGAGGACCAACTGACGGTGCTGGACCACGGTTACTAAGCAGAAGGTACCTGTGCTAAAAAGCACTACCAAGGACCAGCTGACGGTGGTGGACCTCAGATACCGAGATCCGGCACCTAGGCCAAAGGCTGTGGCGAGAACCAGCAGACAGTGCTGGCACCCGGATGGGTAGCAGAAGGAACAAGAGCCAATGGCACTACCGAGGACCAACTGACGGTGCTGGACCACGGTTACTAAGCAGAAGGTACCTGTGCTAAAAAGCACTACCAAGGACCAGCTGATGGTGCTGGACCTCGGATACCGAGATGGAGGCACCTAGGCCAAAGGCTGTGGCGAGAACCAGCAGACAGTGCTGGCACCCGGATGGGTAGCAGAAGGTACCCATTCAAAGCAAAGTAGCCAGGCCGCAAGCCGGCCGCAGTTACCGAAACCCACAGTCCTACAGGGGGTCCAAGTCCCATTGGCACTACGGATCCAGCCTTCAATGCCAGTTCCCGCAGCCCACATAGGAGTCACCTAAACTGCAGGCACCGTAGAGTCGGCTAACCCGGCCGCAAGATGACAGGACAGCGGATTGGTGGCATAGTGACCTTGACACTACCCGGAAACAGCAGGCGTGCTGAAAACAGGCTGGGCAACAGGGAGTACCCGTGCCAAAGACACTGCCGAGAACCAGCTGACGGTGCTGGAACCCAGATGGGTAGCAAAAGCTACAAGAGCCAATGGCACTACCGAGGAACAGCTGATGGTGCTGGACCACAGTTACTAGGCAGGAGGCACCTGTGCTAGAAAGCACTACCAAGGACCAGCTGACGGTGCTGGACTTCGGATACCGAGATGGAGGCACCTAGGCCAAAGGCTCTGGCGAGAACCAGCAGACAGTGCTGGAACCCGGGTGGGTAGCAGAAGGTACCCATTCAAAGCAAAGTAGCCAGGCCGCAAGCCTGCCGCAGTTACCGAAACCCACAGTCCTACAGGGGGTCCATGTCCCATTGGCACTACGGATCCAGCCTTCAGTGCCAGTTCCCGCAGCCCACATAGGAGTCACCTAAACTGCAGGCACCGTAGAGTCGGCTAACCCGGCCGCAAGACGACAGGACAACGGATTGGTGGCATAGTGACCTTGACGCTACCCGGAAACAGCAGGCGTGCTGAAAACAGGCTGGGCAACAGGGAGTACCCGTGCCAAAGACACTGCCGAGAACCAGCTGACGGTGCTGGAACCCAGATGGGTAGCAAAAGCTACAAGAGCCAATGGCACTACCGAGGAACAGCTGACGGTGCTGGACCACGGTTACTAGGCAGGAGGTACCTGTGCTAGAAAGCACTACCAAGGACCAGCTGACGGTGCTGGACCTCGGATACCGAGATGGAGGCACCTAGGCCAAAGGCTGTGGCGAGAACCAGCAGACAGTGCTGGCACCCGGATGGGTAGCAGAAGGTACCCATTCAAAGCAAAGTAGCCAGGCCGCAAGCCGGCCGCAGTTACCGAAACCCACAGTCCTACAGGGGGTCCATGTCCCATTGGCACTACGGATCCAGCCTTCAGTGCCAGTTCCCGCAGCCCACATAGGAGTCACCTAAACTGCAGGCACCGTAGAGTAGGCTAACCCGGCCGCAACACGACAGGACAACGGATTGGTGGCATAGTGACCTTGACACTACCCGGAAACAGCTGGCGTGCTGGAACCAGGCTGGGCAACAGGGAGTACCCATGCCAAAGACACTGCCGAGCACCAACTAGCGTTGTTGGAGCCCAGGGACAATCATGGTGCAGGCCGAGGCCTACATGGTGGCAGTTTTTGATTGTTTGTAGGCTACAACAGACTGTCAACGTGCTCCAATTAGGCATCTGTCTCCACTCCGTTTCCAGGATTTCACGTGACCACCAACACCGCCAGTTTATGCGTACAGCAGCCATCTGCCCAATCCACACGTGTTCCTGGGTTACTGGGGTTCTGTAATGTCAGCAGAGCCCCTGATGTGTGTCTGCCACTGTCTCCTGCTCTGTCCACATTCCCACCGCTTGCAGTGGGAAGGTGGACAGCGCAGGAGACAGTGGCAGACACACATTGGGGGATCTGCTCACGTAACAGAACACCAGGAACACAGGAACACGTGTGGAATGCGTGGACGGCAACTGTGAGCAGGAACTGGCGGTGTTGGAGGTCAGGGGAAATACTAGAGACAGAGTGGAGACAGAGGCCAAATCAGAGAATGTTTAAATCTGAAGTAGTTACAATTTGGAGGCAGCAGCACTTTGCCCTCCACACAGCAGGGGATCAGCTGACGTTACCGAACCCCACTTACACATGAACGAGTGTGTTTTTCTGTGTGGACAGCACTTCCGAGCACCAACTGGCGTTGTTGGAGCCCAGGGACAATCATGGTGCAGGCCGAGGCCTACTAGGAGCCAGGTGTAAAGCTGAGGTATTTTGACTTTGGAGAGAGCAGGACACTTTGCCCTCCACACAGCAGGGGATCAGCTGATGTAACTGACCCCCACTTTCACATGAACAAGTGTTTTTTTCTGTGTGGACAGCACTTCCGAGCACCAACTAGCGTTGTTGGAGCCCAGGGACAATCATGGTGCAGGCCGAGGCCTACTAGGAGCCAGGTGTAAAGCTGAGGTATTTTGACTTTGGAGAGAGCAGGACACTTTGCCCTCCACACAGCAGGGGATCAGCTGACGTTACTGACCCCCACTTTCACATGAACAAGTGTTTTTTTTTGTGTGGACAGCACTTCCGAGCACCAACTAGCATTGTTGGAGCCCAGGGACAATCAGGGTGCAGGCCGAGGCCTACTAGGAGCCAGGTGTAAAGCTGAGGTATTTTGACTTTGGAGAGAGCAGGACACTTTGCCCTCCACACAGCAGGAGATCAGCTGACGTTACCGAACCCCACTTTCACATGAACAATTGTGTTTTTCTGTGTGGACAGCACTTCCGAGCACCAACTAGCATTGTTGGAGCCCAGGGACAATCAGGGTGCAGGCTGAGGCCTACTTGGTGGCAGTTTTAGATTGTTTGTAGGCTACAACAGACTGTCAACGTGCTCCAATTAGGCATCTGTCTCCACTCTGTTTCCAGGATTTCACGTGACCACCAACACCGCCAGTTTATGCGTACAGCAGCCATCTGACCAATCCACACGTGTTCCTGGGTTACTGGGGTTCTGTAATGTCAGCAGAGCCCCTGATTTGTGTCTGCCACTGTCTCCTGCTCTGTCCACATTCCCACCGCTTGCAGTGGGAAGGTGGACAGCGCAGGAGACAGTGGTGGACACACATTGGGGGATCTGCTCACGTAACAGAACACCAGGAACACAGGAACACGTGTGGAATGCGTGGACGGCAACTGTGAGCAGGAACTGGCGGTGTTGGAGGTCAGGGGAAATACTAGAGACAGAGTGGAGACAGAGGCCAAATCAGAGAATGTTTAAATCTGAAGTAGTTACAATTTGGAGGCAGCAGCACTTTGCCCTCCACACAGCAGGGGATCAGCTGACGTTACCAAACCCCACTTACACATGAACGAGTGTGTTTTTCTGTGTGGACTGCACTTCCGAGCACCAACTAGCGTTGTTGGAACCCAGGGACAATCAGGGTGCAGGCCGAGGCCTACTAGGAGCCAGGTGTAAAGCTGAGGTATTTTGACTTTGGAGTGAGCAGGACACTTTGCCCTCCACACAGGAGGGGATCAGCTGACGTTACTGACCCCCACTTTCACATGAACAAGTGTGTTTTTCTGTGTGGACAGCACTTCCGAGCACCAACTAGCGTTGTTGGAGCCCAGGGACAATCAGGGTGCAGGCTGAGGCCTACTTGGTGGCAGTTTTAGATTGTTTGTAGGCTACAACAGACTGTCAACGTGCTCCAATTAGGCATCTGTCTCCACTCTGTTTCCAGGATTTCACGTGACCACCAACACCGCCAGTTTATGCGTACAGCAGCCGTCCGCCCAATCCAAACATGTTCCTGGGTTACTGGGGTTCTGTAATGTCAGCAGAGCCCCTGATGTGTGTCTGCCACTGTCTCCTGCTCTGTCCACATTCCCACCGCTTGCAGTGGGAAGGTGGACAGTGCAGGAGACAGTGGTGGACACACATTGGTGGATCTGCTCGCGTAACAGAACACCAGGAACACAGGAACACATGTAGAATGCGTGGACGGCAACTGTGAGCAGGAACTGGCGGTGTTGGAGGTCAGGGGAAATACTAGAGACAGAGTGGAGACAGAGGCCAAATCAGAGAATGTTTAAATCTGAAGTAGTTACAATTTGGAGGCAGCAGCACTTTGCCCTCCACACAGCAGGGGATCAGCTGACGTTACTGACCCCCACTTTCACATGAACAAGTGTGTTTTTCTGTGTGGACAGCACTTCCGAGCACCAACTAGTGTTGTTGGAACCCAGGGATAATCAGGGTGCAGGCCGAGGCCTACTAGGAGCCAGGTGTAAAGATGAGGTATTTTCACTTTGGAGGGAGCAGGACACTTTGCCCTTCACACAGCAGGGGATCAGCTGACGTTACCAAACCCCACTTTCACATGAACGAGTGTTTTTTTCTGTGTGGACAGCACTTCCGAACAACAACTGACGATGTTGGAGCCCAGGGATAGTCATTTTGTAGGCTGAGGCCTACTTGGAGGCCGTTTAAGATAAGACGTTGTTTGAATTTGGAGGCAGCAGGAGAGTTTGCCGTACACACAGCAGGGGATCAGCTGACGTTACCGAACCCCACTTACACATAAGCGAGTGTTTTGTCTGTGCGGACAGCACTTCTGAGCACCAACTGGCGGTGTCGTAGCCCAGGGAAAATCAGGTAGTAGGCCGAGGCCTACTTGGTGGCAGTTTGCGATTGTTTCTAGACTACTACTAACTGTCAACGTACTCCAATTAGGCCTCTGTCTTCACTCTGTTTTGAGTATTTCCTCTGGCTTCCAACCACGCCAGTTGCTGCTCTGAAATGCCGTCTGCACAACCCACACTTGTTCCTGTGTTACTGGGGTTCTGTAACAGCAGCTTCTCCCTAGAGGTGAGTCAGGCAATGTCTCCTGCTCTGTCCACATTTCCACTACAAGTAGTGGGAATGTAGACAAAGCAGGAGACATTGCCGTGCTCACCTCTGGAGATGAGCAGATGTTACAGGACCCAGGTAACACAGGAACAAGTGTGGATTGTGCAGACGGCACTTGAGAGCAGAAACAGGCGGTGTTGTAGGCCGGAGGAAATACTCAAAACAGAGTGGAGACAGAGGGCAAATCAGAGAACATATTAAATCAGAGGTAGTCAGAAGTTGTAGGCAGCAGAAGAGTTTGCCGTACACACAGCAGGGGATCAGCTGACGTTACCGAACCCCACTTACACATGAGCGAGTGTTTTGTCTGTGTGGACAGCACTTCTGAGCCACAACGGGCGTTGCTGTAGCCCAGGAAATAAAGTTCAGGTCATAGAAACATGAACACAACAGGAGACCTGGATCCTGTTGCCAGCCAATTATTTATTCTGGAAGAGGACTGGCAAATTCAGGTGAGATCCAGGCCTTGTTCATTTTCAGAAAAGTAAGCCGGTCAACATTATCGGCCGATAGTCGCGTGCGACGGTCTGTTACCACACCACCTGCAGCACTAAAGACACATTCCGATAATACACTGGCAGCAGGGCAAGCCAGCACCTCCAATGCATACTGGCTAAGCTCTGGCCATGTATCCAGCTTAGAGACCCAATACTTGAACGGGGAAGAGCCGTCTGGGAATACACTAACAGGGCAAGACAAGTAGTCTGTCATCATCTGACGGAAACGTTGCCTCCTGCTGACTGGAGCCGTCTGTGATGGTGTAGCCGTTTGTGGCGGTCCCACAAAACTTTTTCACATTTGGGCCATACTGGCCTTGCCTTGTCCTGCGGCACTGCCTCTGCTACCTCTTTGTGCAGAGCTTCCTCCACTGCCTCTACCCACATGGCTGCTTTGAAAAGCACTACCAGCAACACTTGTGGTGGGAATGGAGAACATGATGGCCTGCACAAGTGTTTCTTGGTACTCCCGCATTTTTCACTCCCGGTTCAACTGTGGTATGAGGCTTTGTAAGTTGTCCCGGTAGCGAGGATCTAGGAGGGTGTACACCCAATAATCAGCCGTGTGGAGAATGTTGGCAATGCGGCTGTCATTTAACAAGCACTGCAGCATTAAATCAACCATGTGCTGCAGACTGCCAACTGGACCGGAAACGCTGTCCCCAGCTTGAGGCAGCATCTCTGCCTGCTCAGCATCACCCCACCCTCGCTGTACACACTGACTACTAGAGCCTTGTGTACCTCCCTCCTCTGGAGAGATGTGTTCCTCCTCCTCCACTGACTCCTCGTCATCCTCCTCACTAAGTGTCCCCTGCCTGGGCCTTTGTGTGGAAGCACATTGCGCAGACTTGCCAGAAGCAGATGGCATTTCTGACTGCTCATCCTCGACCTCTTCAAAAACCTCCTCACTTAGTGCTTGTAAGGTTTTTTGAAGCAGACAGATGAGGGGGACAGTCATGCTGATTAGTGCATCATCTGCACTGGCCATCCGCATGGAGTCATCGAAGGCACGCAAAACTTGGCAGATGTCCCTCATAGTGGCCCACTCAGTGGTGGTGAAGTGTGTCCGGCGCACAGTGCGACTTGTTTGCGCCTGATGTAGCTGGTACTCCATTACTGCTGCCTGCTGCTCACACAACCACTCCAACATATGTAACGTTGAATTCCACCTGGTGGGGAGGTCACATATGATGCGATGTTCTGGCAGGCGGAATCGGCGTTGCAGAGATGCAATGCGCGATCTTGCCATGCTGGAACGCCGCAAGTGAGCACACTCTAGGCGAACCTTGTGCAGCAGTGCATCAAGATCCGGATAGTCCCTCAGAAAGCTCTGCACGACCAAATTGAGCACGTGTGCCAGACATGGTATGTGAGTGAGGTTGCCTAGGCCCAGAGCTGCCACTAGATTTCGGCCATTGTCACTCACTACCAAGCCTGGCTGGAGATTCGCTGGCACAATCCACACATCGCTCTCCTGCTTGATGGCATTCCAGAGCTCCTGTGCTGTGTGGCTCCGATTCCCCAAAGAAATTAATTTAAGGACGGCCTGTTGACGTTTGGCCACACCTGTGCTCATATCTGGCCTAACAGGCTCACGCAGTGCTGATTCCGAGGAACTAGAGTAGGAGGAGTACTCAATATGTACAGACTGCATTCCTGCAATCCTTGGAGTTGGCAGAATACGTACAGAGCCACTCTCCAGATCTGTACCCGGTTCCACAACATTGACCCAATGGGCAGTGAGGGAAAGGTATCGTCCCTGTCCATGGCTACTGGTCCACGCATCGGTGGTCAGGTGGACCTTGCTACTGACGGCAATTAGTAGCGCATTTTTAATTTTTCCCTCCACATGCTTTTGCAGGGCAGGGACGGCTTGCCTGCTGAAATAAAAGCGGCTGGGCACATTGTATTGTGGAACTGCCAATGACATAAAGTTCCGGAAGGTGTCAGTCTCCACCAGCCTGAATGACGGCATCTCAAGGGCCAGTAGTTTGGCAATGCCGGCATTCAGAGCCAGTGCTCGGGGATGGTTTGCCGAGTATGGCCGCTTTTTCTCCAATGCCTGTGCTACCGATTGCTGGTGAGTGGCCTGGGAGTGTGCTGATGACTGCGAACGTGGTTCAGTGGGTGTAATTTCACTGGGTCTCTGGACAACAGTGGCAGTGGTTCTTCCATGGCGTTCCAGTGAGGAAGCCGAACCTGCTGTGTGTGAGCTGGAGGAAGAGGCCCCAACACGAGCTGAAGAGGTGGTAGGTGCTGCTGAAGGTTGGCCTACATCTTCAGTGTGTCTGTGTAACTCCACCTCGTGCTTGGTACGCACATGTTTCCACATATTTGTGGTATTGAGGTTGCTCACATTTTTCCCTCGTTTCACTTTCTGATGACACAGCTTGCATTTGACAAAGCAAATGTCATCTGCAACTGTGTCAAAAAAAGACCACGCACTGCAAGTCCTGGGAGCGCCCGTTTTGTGTTTTGGAAGAGGATTGCTCCTCACGGGTGCCAAAGTGGAGGCTACAGGCAACCAAGTCTGCCCCCGCCCTCTCCCTCCTCTTTTGGCCGTTCGGGGAATCTCTTCCTCAGAGCTGCTCCCACCACCTTCCTGTGGCTGACGCCATGAGTCAAGGACCTCATCATCTCCACTCCCGTCTTCAAGCACCGGCTGGTCCTGGGTTGTCTCACCAGCACCGTATGCACCAGAAATTGGCAACTGAGTCTCATCATCATCAGATGAGCACTGAGGTGTGCTGACAATAGGCACTGGCCCACCCGCCTCTTCAGATTCAGAGGGACAAAGCAGTTGCGCATCACTGCATACTCCCTCTTCTTCACGTTCTAGAATGCTGCTTGGCTGGCCACCTCTTTCCAAGCCAACAGATTCTGAGAACAGAAGTAAAGATTGAGATGGCTCCTGTCCAGGGCTCTCAGACTGCCTGGGCAATTTGGCAGGTGGTGAAGAGACAGATGGTTGCTCTTCAGTGCTCTGGCCTTGGGAGGATGCGGAAGTCCTTGAAGTGGATGCGTTAGCTGCCATCCATCCGACAACGGCTTCAATTTGTTCGTCACGCAGCAGTGGGGTACGGCGAGGTCCTACAAAGCTGCGCATGAAGGACTGTTGCCTGGTAAAAGTGGGGGATGCCGGGTCACTGGTGGCCGCAGCAGACACCGAATCCCCACGTCCTCTCCCTGCTGAATCCCCCCGTCCTCTCCCTGCTGAAACTCCACGGCCACGACCACGTGCCTTACTCCCTGCCTTCTTCATCTTGGTAGACTGATAAAGATAGGCAGAAAAGTAAAAAAGGGGTGGCTTAGTGTTCTTATTCCTGAACACCTGCTAACCAGTATAAGAAACACTAATTTGGCTAAGAGTGTGTGTACTACACTTTAATATGATCTAATGTGGCCTAGACAACTGTAAAGTGGAGTGTTTGGTGAACTTTATTTCCTTTTTTTTGGGGGGGGGGGAAGAAAAGGATGTGACCAAAGTTTGAAAGCTATAGTATCACAAACTTTTTGGAGCGATTACAATGCAGGAAGCTAACCTACAATGCAATTGATGAGGCTCCAAAAAATAGGGTGATACTAGTCTGGCTGGCCCTGAAGGGCACAAGCCAGCAAAAAGGCTCCTCTATAATCCTATATAGTGTTTGCAACCAACCAATGACAATGGATGCGGTTGGAAGCACACTAATATAGGAGCAAAAATCTGGCTAAATTAGCTGCAAAAAAAGGACTATGTACGAGGCAGTGATGCACGCTGAGCGGACTACAGCTAGCGGTGGCTGTAGAACACACTGCAACGTGAGCTGCACTCACACACAGAGAGACCTATCAGACAGCCAAAAACAGTGCAGAGAAATGGGCTATAGCACTGAAAGGCTGCTGAAAGGCTCCGCTGTCCACTCCTTTAGTGTTTGCAACCAACGTATATGGATACGTATGGAAGCACACTATACAGGAGAAAAAAAAAGGAGCAATAAAAGAAAAATGTGTATGAGGCAGAGACACACGCTGGGCGGCCTACAAGCAGACGTGCCTGCAGGACACACTACTCAGTGTGGGTCTGCACTCACACAGCCCTTGCAGACAGCTATTAAAACAGCGCTGCTGGGCTACAAAAATGCTACAGTGGTGGATTATGTAGCCTGGGTAGAGCAATAGATATTTTGGATGATCGCTATTTCTAACTGTCCCTCACAGTCTTCAACAGCAGCCTGTCCCTAACTGAATTCACAGCAGAGTGACCAGAAATGGCGGCTGCAGCGGTTTTTATAGTGCATCATGACATCATTTCAGCAGCCAATCACAGCCATGCCAGTAGTTAACATGCCTACATGCCTAACAGGATGTGCCCACACTTCTGAGGATCCCCATTGGCTGAATCAAATCGAGCGGGCTCCTAGCATTATGGGAACTTCCGATTCCGGTATTCGATATGAAAAAAGTATCGGAACTAAGTATCGGAATTCCGATACAGCTAATATCGGCCGATACCCGATACTTGCAGTATCGGAATGCTCAACACTACTGATAACGCCCCTCTCATTTAAAATAAGCTCTGGAGGGAGATGCTCAGGAAGGTCTATATCATGCCCATCAGATAACTTACATATTAAGATAAATATGAATTAGTCTGGTATAAAAAAAAAATCTGGAATAAAAAAATCAGTATAATTTTATTCAACTCTCTAAGACCTGCATGTCTTCATAGACAGCTTAGGAGGATTGATTCTACTGACAGATGCCCTTTAAAAGACCTTGGATGATGATGTCAGAGGTGTTTACCACAGTAACCCAACATAGACTAGCACAAAGGAAACCAGCCACAGGGAAAGGGACATGTGAGTAACACTAGGAAGCATTTTATTTTATTCCTGTATTAAATTTGTTTAATAAGATAATTATATTTGTATATATGTAATGTTTGTGTTAGTAAATTGTGAGGCAGTGACCCTTGTTACAACTAGGGGGCATTGTGTATTCTCCCCAGGATACACACAGAGCCGTATTGAGGCTATGGGAATGCATTGCGGTCACAGGCCTAGTAGGCATTGCAATGGTGAAGCAGTAACCGATGTCACAGGTAGGGGTCACTGTGTAGTTGGATCACCCCCCAGGGCAGGTGGGGTTCCTTTACTCATTACCGGGCCGGTGTCTTTTAGGGGATGTGTTGCGGTGGCGGTGACCCGGTCCGAGGTCCTGGGTGTCCATGTAAAATAGGTGGAAATGAATAAAGTTTATGTATAGATAAGTTTGTGATGCCACCTGTGGTATCTGGTCAGAAGGGGACCAGTGCTGCAGTGCAGATCCTCTGGGACAGATGGTGGAGTGCTGCAGAGGTGTAATAGCTCTACACAGGCAGAGCTGTAGTCCCAGGGCAGCAGTAGTAGATGTTGAGATAAATGGTGTAGTGTTTAGGCACAGAGATGTTGCATTGCTGGAGGGGTTGACACAGTAAGAAGGCAGAGACACAGCTGAATGCAGTTCCAAAGCTTTACTCACGTTTCTGGCATAGGCAGGTGCCCGCTTCAGTGCTGTGTCCTCCAGGTGAGGGGCTCAACCAATTCCCAAGCAGATGGAATACACCCTTCCAGCACTCCCTTTTGTGTGCCTTTTCTGAACGTCTCCTTACTAGCGCTAATCTGAAGTACTTGTAGTTAGGAATTACACTCAAGTTCCTCTTTCTTGCTGTTACTTATGACTCCACTCGCATGACAGGCAGCTGTAGCCTACTTCAGGGACTCCTTACAATCATGTCCCGGCTCACACACATTGCTGCTGTGTCGTCGAGTCTTAGGTGGGAATAAAGTGGTCACAACTTCTATTCCTCCGGTTTCTGCTGTAGGATCATTAGTATCACACACAGCCTTGGATACCAGCGCCCGACCTTTGGTGCATTAAACTTAGGTAAGGGCTCTGCTCTAGCCCTAGTCCCCAGCTCTCTCATCCTCACGTTCCATCCTTTTCTATCTTTCTTTTGAAGAACTGATCTTTCTTTTTCTCTCTTTCCTTGTCAGCAGCTCCAGCTCACAGGAGGCTGCTGCATATACATACTTTCACTCCATCCCTCTCAGGGGATTCTCACCTAACTTCCTGTTAGCTTTCTCCTCTAAGTGCAATCTAAGCTCCACCCACCTCCCAGCACTCTTCATGAACCAAAGCAGCTGCCATAGAGGATGCTCTGCTGTTCTAAAGTGTCTGCGCTGGGTGCAGGTGCTAGAGTCTGGTCAGGTGTTACCATCTTACCTGAGGAGTGGGATACTACACCTCAGGAGGAGGTGCAGTACCTCTGTGGTGACTGAACCCTCAGGGGCGCCACATAGTCTCCCCAGGAGCTGTATGAAGGCCATAGGTGTGCATGGCAGTCAAGGGTGTAGCTATGACTGCAATGCAAACTGATAGTAAAAGTAAGTTTTAGTCTTGGACATGTTAATGTCCAAGGAAGAGGCACGGAAAACCTGTTCTGGATGTTGTATTTGAAACAGATTGCAGTATGATTGTGTTGCAATCTGTTTCATTCCGGACCCAGGTTTTCCATGTGGCTGAAAGCCACAGGTTTCTTTGAAAAAAGCCCTGCAGGAGAGGTCTGAATGAGTCTGAGTAAGACTGAGTGAGTGCTCAGTGAGTCTCAGCTGTGTCAGGGCCAGAATGAGGCCTGGCAATCTGCAGTGTACACAGAGATGCAAGTCGTCCATGGTGACTGGTCTCGGATGTGGACAGTCCTGTGCCCGGAGGTGAACCGGAGGTGAATGTCCTGTGTCCGACAGAAGACTGACATGTGTAACGATTGCAAAACAGGTGGATATGGTGCCCAACTGCAATCAGGAGGATATCCTGGACTGTTTATGTCTATGTGAGTAAAGAGACTGTGATGCAGCGGTGCAAGACACCCACAGGAACTAGTCAGAGGAAGACTGGCATGTGTAGTGCCTGCAGCATGTAATGCTGTGTGAATAGAGTCTTGGATATGGTGCATAGACACCCACGGGAACTAGTCAGAGGAAGACTGGCGTGGTTAGTGTCTGTGTTCTGTCCTCACTAATTGAAGCAAACTTCATGTAGCTTAAACAGGCAGCTAAACCTCTATATACCAGGGTCCAATAAGGAGACTGTAGGTTGAATCTTTGGTTTATTGAAAGTAATGGAATATTGATGCGGTGAAACTAAAGTGAAACATATAAATACAGTCAGTACTGGGTTCATAGGAATACATAATATACATAACATAGATTATCTGCACTAATAGCTACCAGGGGAGAGCTAACTAAGCAGGGTAGTATGAGATAGGGATTAGATATAGGAAGCGTGATTACCTAACAGCGATGCTGACACAAGGGGGGTAGAGAAATGAGATGTTCCCAGGAAGCAAGCTTGAGAGAAAATGGAGGACCGGAGGGAAAAATGGGGGCTGGACTGAACCATAATGCTTTGCAAACTTACCAGGGTGCTTTGCAAGCTTTCCCAGAATACATTGTGAATGGAGGGAGAGATTAGGAAGCAAACACACAATAACAATGCGGCTATGACTCTGGTCACTAGATGGAGCCGAAAACAATGAAAACATTAAATCTATGGCAGAAACTGAACATTATGGATATTCTCAGCAAATCACTGTATATATATATAAACAAGTAGACAGTCAAAAATTATGAATTATGTCGGAGACAGAACACTCTGTAAAATGAAGGATACAACATATATTCTGCAAATGGTGAAATGGACACTAATTATATGCACTGAAGTTATATGCACTTGTATTGATTGGACGTTTATGTGTGAAGATAACACATTTAAGAGACTTTTGTATTTGAATTTTGTCGGTCACTGCCTCTTCACTGCGTACGGTGTTACAAGATATATTAAATTCAGAAGATATTTTAAAGAAAAAATGAATATTGATAGAAGGTGAACCAGATAATCAATACAATGGGTTAACTACTAATAACCTACCTATAAGCTATATTACAAATAAAGATTATGCAGACTGGTTTTTGCTGTATGTGTGTAATATATTTAGATCTACATAGACGAAGTCTTAAAAAATTGTAATGTATTATTTCACTACTAGGTGATTGATAACATTGTAGAACATCGTGTTCTTGACTTACAGTTTTGTCCAGAGCTATGTGGCTAGACATAATCTTTATGGCAGGCAGTAAATGAGGGTATGTCATGCACAGTATCACAGTATGTAACTCATTAGTAATGTTGCCTACAGCAGCCTCCCAATCATGGTATATTCCTGGAGTAATTCAATGAGCTTTTAAGCGTTCTTAAAAAAACAACTTTGACATTCAACAAACACCTGTACTTCAGCTCCCAAATCTATCTGTGAGTGCCTGCTATCCTGTAAGATGGACATTTAGGGCTGTGCTACATTTGGCATTATCAATATGGAAGATATCTTTATTTTACTATTCTCACTTGCCCACAAAAGCTGACAATGAAAAGTATGTTGGGCATATATTTGGTCATACAGTCTCTTTCTCTGACATAGTCTATCAAGCAGGGTCAGACTGCCCACCAGAGAACTGGAGGATTCTCCGATGGGCCCAGGCACTGACACCTGCTGGCGTACTGGCCAGAAGCTGCCTAGGGCCCCCACTGTTCCAGGGGCTCCCAGCCAGTGGTGTGTGGCTAATAGCGGCACACCCAGCTGCTATGGGGCCCCTGAGTCAGGGGGGCCAGCCCGGTGCCAGCGGAGCAGCAGCTGGAGACAGGAGCCTGTGCCCTCTTCTAAAGAGAAATGAATATTCATGCTTCCCCACATCCCCATGGGTGTGGAGAGGAGTGAATACTCATTTCACTTTAATAGCATGCAGTGTTAGCCGCAGGCTGAGGCTAACATTACCTGCATGTAAAGTCGGTGCAGGTGCATCGGGACCCCGGAGGTGGGTCTCTGCAGGACCGCTAACCTTGAGGGCAATAAGCAGGTAAGGGAGTGATCGCTGCAACTTGGCAGCGGAGCGGAGCTGCAGGGATCTGATTTCGTCCTGCTTCCTGCCTGGCACTTCCTGTCTGACATCATCATTCAATTATGCTGCCGGGATGTGCTGCGGCTGTGGGGAACGTGCGGAGTGTTGAGTGGTGCTGTGCATGCCTGTTTGGCTGCATGCATGCGTATGGATATGGTGCGGTGCTTTGTGTGTGTGAGTGTGAGAAAGTGGTGCCGTGCTGTGTGTGTGGGGTGCTATGTGAGAGTGGTGCTGTGTGTATTGGAGACTGGCAATGATGTGGGTGATGGAGAGAGCAGTGTTGGGGGTAGTGAGGGAGAAGGCAATGTTGTTGGTGTTGAAAAGGACGATGGGTTGGTGGGGGAGGAGGCAATGATGGAGGTGGTGGAATAGGCAATGATGGGGTGGTGGGGGAGAAGGCAATGATGTTTATTTGTGGAAAGGGCAATGATAGTGGTGGTGGGAGAGGAATGATGGAGGTGTTAGAATGGGCAATGATGGGGTGGTGGGGGAGAAAGCAATGATGGTTGTGGAAAGAACAGTGATGGTAGCGGTGGAAAGGACAATGGTGGGGGGGCAATGATGGAGGTGGTGGAATTGGCAATGATGGGGTGGTGGGTGAAAAAGCAATGATGGAGGTGGAGGAGGGCAGCATTATAACCTATGATGGGGGCTGCATTATACCCTCTGAGGGGGCTGCTTTATACTTTATGAGGGGGCTACATTATATTCTGTGGGTGGCGGCATTATATTCTGTGTGGGGGCTGCATTATTCTCTCACGGGCCTACATTATATTCTGGGGGTTACATCATACTATATGAAGGGGCTACAGTATATTCTATGGGGGGGCTGCATTATACCATATGAGGGAGGCTGCATTATATTCTATGAGGGGGGCTACATTATATTCCATGAGGGTGGCTGCATTATATTCTATGAGGGAGGCTACATTATATTCTATGAGGGGGATACTTATATTCTATTAGGGGGCTACCCCAACCCCTGCTACATAATTAAGACGTGTACTACCTTATATTATACCCGGATATTAGAGCGCTTTACAGCAAAATTGGTGGTCTTGTATTTATTTCTATGTAGCTACATAGTGGGCCCCAAGAATGATTTTGTCTGATCGGCCCATGGTGCTCCAGTCCGACTCTGCTATCAAAGTTCATTGAGCCTCCCACGCACCCTTCCTATCCTGTTGCCATAATCCCGGCTGATCCCATAAGTTATCACTGGAAGTTGTCAGTACTCCTCCGCTCAGTGTATGATTGCTATGCTGTTCTATGGAAACTGTCTTGCTGAGCTGTTTGTGTCTTGATTGACAGTTTGGTTGTCCAATATTGAGAGCGGCTTGCTGGGCTTTTGGTGTTTTGATTGACAGCTCTGCTGTCCAGTCTGTGACTGGGGTTACGGGACTTTCTGCAGGTATTCAGTATTCTGGTAATCGCATACCTATTTTACTGAGCTGTCTGCCCCTGATCCCTGCCAGACGTAGTTTGTGCTTACTGGTGAGTGTTAGCTTGATTCTGTTGCTCTGAGTTCTGATCTTCTGCTGCCGTTGGACCATGTTCTGACTACCCCTTTGTGTTGTCCTTTGGCTTTTGCTCTGCTATCTCTTGTTATTGACCCTGGACTGTTACCTGACTTACGCCTTTGTCTTTTGCCTTGGTTATCTACGTACTCTCTCGGTATTGACCCCAGAACATCTGACTCTTCTGTCTCACGGCTTGTCTGTGAGTAGTGACTAGCGTCACAGAAGTGACATTCCTGCTCACTCTGGCAGTTCTTCCGCAATTACAGTCATGCCTCTCCTGACACAGTCTCCCCACGAATCTTCTCAGCTTAACCCAAAGTAGAAGTCTCTTGGGCCTGGTGCGGACAGAACTAGGTCCTTGGCTCTTGACAGGCGACACCTGGTTTCTGAGGTTTGGCTAATGTGTGACATGGATTCTTGACCTCACCAGCGCTGACGGAACTTGGGGTCCTCCTAAATGAAACCCGCGCCTGACCAGCCATTGACCCACCTCTTGGTGGCCTACACTTCTCGATAGGGCCTGTTACATAGGCCTCGGTGGCATCTCAGCAGCACACCTTCTCCACTCCACCCTCAAATCTGCCTGTAGCTTGGCGCACATGGCTTTTGTATAAAGGAAGTCTCTTATGCTGGTCATCGTATCAGGTCCAACACACAAAGTCGCTCCCCCCCACAAATCTTCCAGCACCCATTGGTTCCACTTGATTTTGCCTGGCCAGCAGGTGGCAGTCTGACTTCGCTGATGCCACATCCTACAAGTCCTCTTCAGGGGTATCAATGCTTCCACTTACATCCTCCCCTCCTTTTTGCTCACCAGTCCTCGGGTGAATGGGACCCTTGCGGGTTCATAGTTTCTTTATGGGTAGTCCAAGTTCAGGCAACAGTTGAGTGCATTCCTTTGTTTTCTGTTGTATCTGGGACCAGACAAATTATTCTTGAGCATACCAATTGGGGGTATCCCGGTGTTGGACTGTTCAGTCCTGTGAGGCTCTTCCTGTAGAGGCACTTCTGGGGTACTTGGAGACTGCAAGTCGACTCCTGGATAATCTTCCTTCCCATTCAAGAACAGTGTTGGCATCTCTGGTGAAATCATCAGCACTGCAATCCATTCCTCCTCCTCCTCTTCCAAGACTCCCTTCGTGGGTCGTCAACCACTTCTCTTGGGGCCCGACCTCAGAGGAGTAGGGTCGCAGCATATGTCAGTGTAGCAACCAAGGTAACGTTGCATCATCTCAGTCAGGCCTAACCTCATAGACCGAGTTATTCGGTTCGATCGTTCTCACTACTCAGTAGGGTACCGCTTCCCAATGATGAGCCATTTTATTCCATGGTGGTTTGACCTGTAATAATACAAGGACGCCTGGAATGTGTTGACCACCTGACATTGGGGATTGACCTGAGTGTTTGACATTCCGAAAGTTATGCACAACCAGCTTCCTTACTGTCTGAAGTCACTGTCAGTGTTATTGAATCCAGCCATTTGGACTATGACCTGGACAGGGGTCCTCTGAATCTAGCTGCAGTTCAGTGATCTCTCGTCGCTTCACCCAAACAGAAACATGTAAGGAGTGTAACCAGTAGTCGCATGTACTCGATTGATATAAACCCACACCAGCTCAGACACGAATTTGATCCACCTCATCTTCTTGTCTTCCTCCAGGGTCTGCAACATTTGTAACAGGGTCTTGTTGAAATGCTCACAGGCCCTGTTCCCTTGTGGTTGATATGGTGTTCAGAACTTATTGATTTGATAGATACGGTACAGTTCATTTATTACTCCCCCTTAGAAGCAGGAGCCTTGGTCGGAGAGAATTCGCGTCAGGCACCTGTAGATCCAAATGAAATCCTGACAGATGCCTCTGTCTGCAGTTTTGGCTGTCTGATTGCAGGTGTGGGTCACCACCGTGAACTTGTTGAACTGACGAATCATCACCAAGCATTACCTATAGCCCTTGTGTGACGTTCCACTTCCAATCATCAAATAGTCGATCATCGTGACCTCCAAGGGTGCAGAGATTTGGAAATTCTGAATAGGAGCTCTCTCTGGGGTTTATTCAGCTCACACCAGCGACATATCTGGCAAACACCATCGACCACTTGTCACAGTTGGGGCCAGAACACCAGTTGTTGCAGCCACCGAAAGGTCTCTATACCGAAGTGGGCACCCCACTCATGCAATTCTTTAGCCAGCTGTACTACCAGTGCTTTTGGAGCTACTATCTACCATGTAACATCGAACTCTCGAGAAGGTTGTATCCTTCGGCACAGCAGGCCATTTTTCAGGAAAAGACTTTCCACTGGCCCAGAATCTGCAGGTTACTTGGGGTGAAGCAGTTCTAGTCTCCTGTTTAAGCCTTTTTCCCAGAGAAACCCACTTTTTCACCTTCGCCAGCTCCAGACTGTTGCAGATGTATTTACTCGTCTATTGAATGGCTCAGTATCTAGGGGGGTCTGGACTCTTTCCCAGACCCCTGGACAGTTACTACATCCACAGCAAACTGCCTAAAATCCAGGATCTCGTCGCCTTTAAGCTCCTCATTTATGTCTCTCTTCGGTCCAGCTTGGGTGACTCAGGACAGGGTATCTGCATGTGTGCTTTGATACTTGGACCAATATGAGATCTTGTACTGATATTTAGACATCCTTGTGACCCATCACTGCTCTAGCATGCCTAGCTTTGCATTTTTTAGGTGTGCAAGGAGGTTATTGTATGCACGTATTTTTCTGACCCCTGCAAATACTCTGCAAATTTCTTGGTCATGGCCCATACCAGTGCCAGCAGTTCCAGCTTGTCTGCATGTGTTTTTCTGACCTCTGCAAATACTCTGCAAATTTCTTGGTCATGGCCCATACCAGCGCCAGCAATTCCAGCTTGAATGAGCTGTATTTGTCCCAGTTATTTTCCATGTCTCTCAGTGACCTACTCGCATACGTGATCACTCTCTCTCTTCCTTCTTGCACCTGAGCCAATACTGCCTACAGTCCATACAGGCTTCCATCGATGTAGCAAGGGCTGTGAGAATGTAGGCCAAGATTGGCCCATCCGTCAGTGCAATCTTCAGTGCTTCAAATGCTTCCTCTTACCATGAGCCCCACTGCATCAGCTGACATTTGGCTCCCCCCAGTGGTCCCTTGCAACAACTCGTTGAGTGGCACTGCAATCTTGGCCAAGTCTTTTAGCAACCTACAGTAGTATCCGGCTAGGCATGGGCCACTAATGTACTGCAGCCACCTTCTCCATGGTGGGGTAAATGCCCGTACTAGACATAGTATGTCCAAAATATTCAATTTCCCACTTGAATAGGTGGCACTTCCGGGGCTTAATAATTATGTCATCTAGATATATCAATGTGGCTTCGGAGTTCAGATTTCCCAATCCCAAGCATCTCTCATCAGACGCTGAAAAGTTTGTGGTACCTTTATCAGTCCAAAAGGCATCCTTTTGAACTTGAACAGGCTCATAGGGAGGTAAAAAGCTCTTTTCTGGGAAACCTTCACAGCCACCGGGACTTGCCAGCAGCCACTGGCTAAATCAAGGTGTCACGACTCCCGGGTATTACTGCTGTGGGGAGACCTGCGCGCCGCAGCATGGGAGCTGAGAGAAGAGCGCCGGGTAACTAACCAGGTAACAACCAGAACCTGAACCATATGACAGGGTAGGAGGTGGTTGGGGGCGGAGCCAGACGCCGGGGTGCAGAGGAGATGAAAAACACAGGAGAGTAGTCAAACAAGCTAAGATCAGAACCAGGAGATCACTAGGTACCAAAAGGGTGAGACAAGAGATTGTCAGAAGGGAAGCCAGAGGTCAGAAATCCAAAAGAACAAACAAGAAGAGTACTGCACGGAGAGCAAGCAAAACAATTGTAAACCGAGCACACACTCCAGGGGTCAGACACACAGAATAGACGAAAGTATAGCTGACAGGGAATCCTAGTCCGGAGTGAGTGTAAATATCCCTCCCAGATCCAAAGGGAGGCCAGCAAAATGAACCCTGAGAGAACAGGACATTAACCATGTCCCAGCCATGACACAAGGAAGGAGAAATATTTAGCTTTTCCCAACTTGGATAAGCACTTCTCGATTCTAGGCAAGGAATAAACATCAAGTACATTACACACATTCAGCCTCCAGTAATCCACGCAGAACCTCAGGGTACCATCCTTTTTCCAAACAAACACAATGGGGTCTGCCCAGGGATTCTGGCTTTTGCAGTTCACGCCATTGTGTAGCATGTGACAGCATGTGAGCCAGCAGTGTCACTGTAGCTTCGGGCGGTATCAATGCTTTGACAAGGTGCTGGGAGGAAGCAGGTAACCTCTGAATCTGACTGACTAGCACCAGTTGTTGAAAAACCTTCTTACTAGCCGGATAACGAGTGGCATGGGTCCAGTTATTTTAATCCAGGCCCTCAACCAAGAATTCTCCCACTTCTTTTAGCACAATCGTGCCCAGGGTCACAACAGGTTCTCCTTCTGCAAGCCCCTTTGTCAGCACTATTCCATTTTGACCAAGATCTTTTCAACACACCCAGACAAATATCCACAGTACTTGCCGTCACCAGTCGGATGGTGCATTCCCTCAAGGAGAGAGCATCTTCAAGAAAGTGACTCTGCAAATATGCCTCAGGCATAGTGGTCACCTGAGACCCCTTGTTCATCAAGCAGCGATTACGTTGCCCATTGAATTCAGCCCAGGTAATGGGTCTCTTGGAGACAATGTCCTCAGAGTTCTCTCCACCACTCCCTGAGGCTCAAAACCCCATGGTATGCTTCACGACCATGGGGCACGTTAGTATAACGGACGCCCCATCACCTTCTTTCCCGATTTGGGCAGTTCCTTCAAATAAACCCCAGGTCCAACACTATGGTTTGCAGTCTGCTGATGGGCTACGCATGAGGCAGGGCTCGGGAGAAGCGACACAGGGGTTTCCCTGATACTACACAGCAAACCTGTAATGACCCAGATCTCTTAACGTATCTCCCATACACAGTCAAGCTCAGTGTGAGTTAACTCAGGCATGACCACTTCATGACTCTGGACTGCGTCGGTCAGGACAGGGGTCTCTCTCTCCAGGACTCTAACTTCGGAAGCCCAGGCACTCCTTTAATGCCTGCCTTAGGAAGGGTTCTCTCAGTCCAGCAATTAGTTTATCCCGCAGCACTTCATCCAATTGACGCAGTCCTTGGTGCTCATCTTAGCTCGTCTTGGTAGTATGTGCTGACATCTCCTGCAGTGCATTAATATACTGTGCTATGGTTTCACTTTTCCTTTGAATTCACTGGATAAACAGCATGCAGAGGTGCCCTAGATCCATAGTGTCACTGTACATGTCCTCCAAAATTTTTATCACCTTATTCACAGTGTCATGGTCTCTAGGCAGGTGGTACATGACTGTCTATCAGGCCTCCCCATCAAAGGTCAGGAGGGCTAGAACAGAAGGAGCCAAGGAATATATGTGTAACATGCTTCTCAGTCTCTCTAACCATTCCTACAGCAACACGCTGCTTCCCGTGAACTTGGGAAAGTTGCTAAGCATAGCCTCCAAGGGTATATGTCCCTTTGTGATCTCGGTCACAGACTGATCCACCATCTCTGTGTCTGAAGGTTGTGTGGGAGGAATGGCCCCCGTCGAGTGTCCGGGCCGGAACCAAAGGAGCCATCATCTGGGTTCCAAGGGAAACTGTCCCCGGGGGACAGAATTCGGGGACGGACCGTTCTGACCGACAGATGGGCTGGGGGAGGGACCAGTATAAAGGAGGCGGGGAATTCCCCGGACGATGAGTCAGCTGACCGGGACAGAGACTGCAGGAGAGCGTGGGAGTGACTGGAAGCTAGAGCGACCCACCAGTGCCAGAGAGGACTCTCACCGAGGACTCCAGAGGGACGGTGCCAAGGCGACCGGCCGAGTCTTGCTGCCCCACTCCAGCCCGCGGCCACTGCGGCCTCAGTTCAACCCGCGGCCACCCAACTCTCACCCGTGGCCGTGGCAAGTACCGTGCCGTCGCCAGCCACCACTGTCCCGCTCCAGTCCGCAGCAGGGGCCGGGCCTCTGCTGACCGCGGACTCCCCGTCGCAGCCGCTAGCTGCGCAGGTGGCCTGTCATTCGCAACCACCCATTGCTACCGCTTGCCCCAGTCCGGGGCCTGTGGCCCTCCCGTCCAAGGACTCCGCCAGGGCCTGTGGGGCTCCAGAGTCACCAGCGCGCCGGAGGGCGCCAAGACTCCGTCAACGCCTCAGCAACTGGGCCGAGCAACTACTACGCCGAAAGACCACCAACCCGAATGGCGAGGGACATCTGGACAGCTAAGTTGACTTTACAATTAAGGACCCGTAGTTGGCCATACCGCGGCCCTATAGTGATCAGCTATTGCCGGAAGTAGTCGTGTTCTACCCATTTGTGTTTGCTTGTCTAGAGCCCCTGCGAGGGCAACCCATGTTACCCCTGTTGGTGATCAGGCCATGACTGAGGAAAGTTCCCTCTAGTCTTATAAACGTTATTTTAGAAAGCACCAAATTGTCTCGCGACTCGTCACTGCATCCTGCATACCTGCAAATACCACAGTTGCATCCTACCGACTACACCAAGTGTAAAGCAGGAACCTGGATGCAACGCACAGATAACGCAAGGCATGGGCAGTTGGTGAATGATATATTTCTATTAAGATGCAGTAGTAGTTTCATAGTAATTTTAAAGTAATCTCTGAACAATCAATAATGAAACAACAATAATCCTAGAATATCAGACAAAGTATTTCGCTGTATAGCGATAATGTTCTTTTAGATAAGGTGGTGCTCCTATTGAGGGGAGTCACCACATGAGTTTCCTCTGTCAATCTGGCCCTAGTGGGAGTCACTAGGTTTTCCCGCTATTCCTCAAGTCTCTCTCTGACATAGTCTATCAAACCGCATTGAGCCTCCCATGCCCCCTCCCAAGCTGACCTGTTTCCCTAATCCCAGCCGACCCTGTTACCATAGGTTATAACTGGAAGTGAGGGCCCTGCTCAGCGCAATCGCAGGCATGTCTTTCCTTATGCAGTCTCCTCATGGACCTTCTCAGACAATGGAAGTCTTCTTGCAGACAGGACTAAACCTTGGCTCTTGACAGATGACACCCGGTCTCTGAGGTGTGGCCAATGTGGGGTATGGATTCTGGCCCTAACCAGCACCACAAAACTCAGGGTTCTCCTAAACGGAATCCATGCCTGGTCAGGCAATAACCAACCTCTTAGTGGCCTACACTTCCCACTGAGGTCTGTTATGCTGGCCACGGCAGCATCCCAGAAACTCATCTTCTTTACTTTCTTCTCTGGTGCCAAATCTGCTTTCAGCTTGAGGCAAACATGCTTGTCCTGGTGTTGGAGTCGTTTCTGCCATGCAAACTGATCTTGTTCATATCGTTCGGTGGGTTTTCCAGCTGTAGACCGCTTGATGCTTCGCAGTTCAGTTGGTGTAGTGGAATTGCCTGGGGTGGTGGGCGGTGGTTGGGTAGCTGGGGCCACGGGGGCAGGGGCCCCTGGAAAGTTGGTTTTTGCTGTTGAGAAGTCTTCTTCATCCTCATCATACCAGACTGGTGGCGTAGGACCTGGGGCCTCCGGAGGGGCCTCGTGTTGTTCAGGGTCCGTGGAGAGACAGGGACGCAACATGCTGCGGTGTACTGTTCGGACGAGTTGGTTCCCTTCTTTTTCAGATTGTATCTCGCACACAGGCCCATCTGGGCTTATCCAATGTAGTACCCGGTGCTTCAACTTGTTTTGGGGGCGCTGGTCCCATACGAGGACGCGATCTCCCACTTGGAATTCTGTTGGTTGTGATGGGGCTTTTCCTGGGTGTTCCAGGACTTAGATCTTTGTCTGTACTAGTCTGTGTAAAGTTTGCAGATGATACCGGTAATCCCGGACCCACAAGGAGACACCTGCCCATGGTCATTCCTCGTCTGGGTCCAACTCAACCTCGGTGATCCCTTTTCCTTCTCGTCTGAAGAGCAACGAGTATGGAGTGTAGCCCGTGACTCGATGAACCTGATTGTTGTATACCCAGACCAGCTTAGGGATGTATTCGGGCCAACAGGTTTTTCGGTCATCTTCCAGGGTACGCAACATTTGGATTAGGGTCCAATTAAATCGCTCTCAGGCTCTGTTCCCCTGTGGGTGGTATGGTGTAGTCTGAGATTTGTCAATGCCATACAGACGATGTAGGTTCTCCATTACTTTCCCTAGGAAGCAGGCGCCCTGATCCGAGTGAATACGTTGGGGACAGTCATACGCTTGAATAAAGTTCTTGGAAATGGCATAGGCCGTGGATTCCGCCGTTTGCTCTCTGGTGGTGGTTACCACGGCGAATTTCGTAAAATGATCCACCATAGCTAGGCAGTGCTCATACCCCTGGTGGGCCGGACCGATGGTCAGTTAGTCTATCATTAACAGCTCGAGGGGTGCCTTTGTTACTATTGTCTGTATATGAGCCCTCTGCTCCGGTGGTTTGGTCAGTTCACACTGACGACATTTTCTGCAAACTTCTTCCACTTCGGCTTGTAAACGGGGACGGTAGGCTATCCGCTGCAGCCACTGAAAAGTCTTTTGAGCCCCAACGTGGGCCCCCTTTTCGTGAGCTTCCCAGGCAATTTTGGCTAGCCGGGCCCCCGGCACTACCACCTGCCAAGTGGCTGTTGGCTCTGTGCGTAATTCCACTTTTCGATACAATAGTCCTTTTTTGATCGCCAATCTCTCCCACTGGTGCAGCATCCTCAACGTGTCCCGAGAGAGTGTCCTTCTTTGGGCATCACTGGGCAACTGTTTTGCGGCCACACATTGGCGTAGATGGCCAATTTCCTCATCTTCCTGTTGTTGGCGTATCCATTCGTCTTGGGACTGTTCCAGGATACCCCTTGTGGGCCCCACCCGGGACTGTTCTCTTGCAACCGCCACTGTTTCGGTTGTGCCTGAGGAAAATGGTGTTTCTTCTCCTTCCAACTCTTTATCCTGGCTCCACCCTGGGGCCCTATGTCAGATTCAGGACAGGACATCGGCGTGGACGTTCTCTGCCCCTCGTTTGTAAATGATCTTATACTTAAGCTTAGCCATCCTGGCTACCCACCGCTGTTCCAGGGCCCCCAACTTGGCATTTTAGAGTTGGGCTAGTGGGTTATTGTCTGTTCTCACCACCACCTCAGACCCCGCCAGGTTCTCCGCGAATCGCTCCGTCATGGCCCACACCAATGCGAGGAGCTCGAGCTTAAAGGAGCTACAGTTGTCCATTCGGAGATGTGAAGTGACTGACTGCCATAGGCGATCACCTTTCCTGACCGTCCTGCATGTGGGACAACACAGCCCTCAGCCCGTGCAAACTCCCGTCGGTGTGCAGAATAAACGGTTGGGAGAAATACATGTAAGCCAACAACGGGGCCTCCGAGCCGGGCTTTGAGGTCTCGGAAAGCTTCTTCCTGCGGTTCCTGCCATTGTATCTTCCAGCTGTTGGCACCGGCCGGGGTCCCTATTAACAGGTCCTGCAGGGGCCGGGCTCGGCGGGTGAAATTTTTCACTAAGCAACGGTAATATCCAGCCAGCCCCAGAAAGTCCCGCACATACTTCACCGTCTCGGGGGTGGGCCACTCCCATATCACAGAGACCTTTTCCAGAGACGTTCTCACGCCCTCGGCGGAGACAACATGTCCCAGGTACTCAATCTGTGTGTGGAACAGATGGCATTTGTGGGGCTTCATCATCAACCAAGATTTTTGCAGCTGGCCGAGCACCTGGCCCAGATGATACAGGTGGTCCTCAAATGTGGAGGCATAGATGATAATGTCGTCCAGGTAGATTAGGGTGGCCTCGAAGTTTAGGTCACCCAAGCATCGCTCCATTAACCACTGGAAGGTTCTGGGGGCTTTGGCCAGTCCAAAAGGCATCCGATTATGCTCAGACAGCCCCATGAGCAAGATGAAGGCCATTTTTGCTCTATCTTGTTCCGACGTCGGTACCTGCCAGTACCCACTAACCAAGTCCAGGGTAGAGAAGTATTTTGCCTTCCCAAGGCAGACAGGGATTCCTCTATACGGGGAAGAGCATATGAGTCCTTGATGGTGCAGGCATTTAGCCTCCGATAATCCACACAGAATCATAGCGTGCCGTCCTTTTTCCGTACCAGCACAATGGGGCTGCCCAGGGGCTCTGACTTTCTCGGATGACCCCTTTCCACAGCATTTGGCCCAATAGTGTCTTTACTTCCTTGTACAATTGCAGCGGAATCTGCCAATAGCGCTCTCTGATGGGGGCCGTCCCTTCAGTGGGGATTCCATGTGTAATCACTGTGGTGCAGCCGAAATTGTCTTTGTGGCGAGTGAACACCTCTTTGTAATGGCGTAGGAGGACTTACACCTGATGTATTTGGGCTTGCCATAGCCCGGAGAGTTCCGCTCGCATTTGCTCTAGGATCGCTCACCCCTCCTGCTCAGGTAGGGCCCCCAGGCTCTGGATGGATTTCACAGTCACTGCCCAGGGGTCCTTCGGAATTACCCCCAGCTGCAGCCCTGGGGGCGGGAGTACCTCCTCCAGGGGTTTAACCCATTTGGCCATCTCGCTCCGGGGCTTTATGACGATGTCTTGGTCCTCTAGATTGACACAGCATAAGAGGGATGTCCTCTTCCTCATGGTAGCCAGGGCGCGAGCCACCAGGAGCCCGGGGGGCAAGTGCTCGGAGAACGATGGCTCGACCTGCTCTTCCACTCCATCTAGAGGCACACGGGCTCGGACGGACAGTGCAATTACCATCAGTCATGGCGGTAGCATGAGCTGGGCAGCCGCAGGCGCAATCACCTTCCCCAACACCTCCCTCTCCTGGCAGGCCTCTTGTACTCACGTCCCCCGCACCAGCTGTGGGAAGACCTGCCTTTGGGTGGTGTGGGTGCTCCATTGTTTCAGAGTTGCTTGGGCTGGTTCACTGAGGAGAAGGCTGTTGAATTCCTTTAGTACATTCATGCCCAAGGTGACAGCATGCCTGTCGCCTGCGTCCCCCCGAGTCAGGACCACGCCTCGTCGGCCCAGTCCTTTGCCGCACATCGAGATCTGCATCCATGCTACTCCGACGACAGGAATCGGTAGCTGACTGGCGGCCAGCAATTTGATTACGGACCCCCACTGGGGCCTTGCGGCTTCGGGGAAGTGCTGCCGGAAGTAGGTCTCTGGCATGGTTGTAACTTGTAACCCCATATTCACCAGGCACCACACCGTGCGGCCCTCGAACACTGCCCAGATTAATGGGCACTGTGAAAACTAGATCTTCGGGACTTCCACCACCCCGCGTTGTGGGTTCTGGCTCCGAGTGGCATCCCCCCAACTCAGAGCCCTCTAGTTTTAATGACCGGCGGGGCGAGTTCCTCCCACGCCGGGGACACTCCTGGGCGAAGTGCCCCACTTCGCCACAATCAAAGCAGAGGAGGGATCGCGGAGGCCAGCCGGTCTGAGGGCCACAGGGGTTCACAGCTTCTACACTCGGCCCCGGTCGGTTACTCGTGGCTCAGCCCTCTTCTTCACCTCAGCCAATTCACTTCTGATAATCTTCAGCTTTTGTCTCATCTCTTCCACCCACTGGGGTTCACCAACGGCATTCACGGAGGCTTCGGTGCTCCGGGCCATCCCTACGGGGACTGTCACCCCCTGCCCCCATTCTCGTGTGCGCGCCTCACTCCCTATCTCAGAGAAGGTCAGATGCGGGTTCACTCGTACCCCACAAGGCCTGCTCTGTCAGAGAGTCCCGCAACCCAGTCACTCAAGAGGTTGCGTAATGTTATGTCTATGGGCCCCATGCCTACACCATCCTTTCGTTCAATGGCTGTATACAGTTCCTGAAAAACATTCATGTATTGCGTGACCGTCTCCCCCTCCTGTTGCATGCGACTAAACAGCCAGGTCCTCAGTTCTCCTACATCAGTAGGGTCCCCATGTGTTTCTTCCAGGATCTGCAGTACCTTAGCAAAAGTGTTTCGCTGTCCAGGGGATCTTATCACTGAGTCCCGGGCTTCCCCGTCCAATGCCATTAGAGCCACCTCAGTCTCCAGGGCAGGGGTCATCGGGTGCATCCTCAAAAACCCAAGCATTCACTCTGTCCAGCTCCACAGCATTGTATTACTACCCGAAAACCTTGGCAGGTTACTCAGCATAACTCCCAGAGATATACTGGACCTCTGCCACCCTCACCCCCTTGGTCAGCGAACTCCACGCTCAGAGACTGCATCCTTCTTCCAACTACGCCAAATGTGGTACTCGCAGGTACACAGGATGCAGTGATGAGCCAGAGACCGAGCAAGGGTTAAACTAGACTTTTATATATATATATATATATATAGAGAGAGAGAGAGAGAGAGAGAAAAGCTAACAACAGTTTTTCCACGCAGGGAATCCAAACACAAATACACAAGTAACAAAATGCTAAACAGTACGACGAGGGGTGGTAACTATACGGCCGCTCTAGGGCCGGCTACGGGTCCTTGGATTAGCTATAAATGCAAACAAAATGTTACTTATCAATCTCAGCCGCCAGGTCGTAGGCTTCGGGCATTCCCACGCCCTGGTTCTGGGGGAATGATGCAGGCCCCAGGCCGGTTCCCCTCCGCCGGGGTTGCCCCATCGGGTGGTGAGGTAGAGGCAGCCGCGAGTCTGGGAGTGCATGTAAGAGACGGCGGAACGCACTAAATATAAATAATAGGAAGTGCGTTCGCCGCCCAGGGTCCACCGTACAGTAGGTGTAACAACCGCTGCTGAGTAATGGCAGACTCGCTATATGGCGGTATACTGCGCTCGGGTTATACGTCACCCGAGGTGCGCAGAGCGGACTCTGTTAACCTCACAGATGTGCTTTAGTACAAATAAAGCATAAATGCCGAGCCTGTTAGCTTCACAGGTCTCAGCTGGCATGCACACACGGTATATGGTCACAGGACCCGGCCCAAGGCAGAGGTCGGTGTCTGACTTGAACTACCGTGCGTGTGGTGTCGTTACCGCGGATGCCAGTAAATGCTGCTAGCCGCTGCGCGGCGGTAACTACTGCCGCTGTACGACAGTGCCGTGAGGCAACACACTATCGGACGCTAGTGTAGCAGTGCGGTATGCACTGTGGCATATGGCTTGCCACTGACTGGCGCTGACTATAACAAATTCCCTATCCATATGCGTAATATCAGAGGGAAGGGATTTCATAATGAGTCAGTCACCAGAATCATACATCCATCACCATTCACACATAAGCAAGTATAGTCTATACTAGCGCATGTGCGAGCGGCCATTTGGGCCTTTTATAGCCATGCGCTTCCGGGACCTTCCAGACCTCTGAGACGGGCCAATCAGATCAGGACAAGGACCTGAGCACGTGACCCTCGATCTCCACTGGGAGATCGTCTCGTGGGCATGCCCAGTAGCATGGCAAGAGGACTTAGCCTCTGGAGTGGTTTCCTGTAAAGCAGGTTGCGCTACCATTGCTGGTCCAGAGGTGGCAGCAACATCCAGACCCAGAGAGCTGGTCTGAGCAGGGCGCCTGGATCACCGAGATTGCTGTGCAGGTCCCTGAGCGGTTGGAAAGGAATGGGAGACCGCTGGATATATGGCTCTGGATTCCCGCTGTGCAGCTGCAGGAATCCAACTCCTACCATTACCCCCCCTCCTAGGGCCCCCCCCCTCTGAGCCTCGCTATGCTCAAAGGCTGCGATCTGGAGCGGAGCGTGGATGTTCTCCACTGGCTCCCAGGTCTGGGCCTCTGGACCTTGACCCTTCCAGTGCACCAAATAAAAATTTTGCCACGCACAATCCTGCGTCCCACAATGGCGTTAACCTCAAACTCGTCCGAAGACAAGTCTGATGACCCGGCAGATGACTCAGAGAACCGGGCCATGTGAACAGGTTTGAGAAGGGACACATGGAAAACGTCAGAAATGGCTAAATGTGGAGGAAGAGCCAGGCGGTAGACCACTGAGCTGATTCGCTCGAGAACCTTAAAAGGTCTGATGTATTGTGGCGCGAGCTTGGTGGACTCAGCTTGCAGCTTGATGCTTCGAGCAGAGAGCCACACCAAGTCGCCGAGGGAAAAGATTGAAGCGGGTCGCCGACGTGTGTTGGTGGATGCCCTCATTCTTTCTTTAGAGGCACGAATAGCATCCTGAGTGCGTTCCCAAATGTCGCGAGCCTCCACTGCCCAGTCTGCCACCCTGGAGTCAGCGGAGGACACTGGCATCGGGACAGGGACGCGTGGATGTTGGCTGTAATTTAGAAGGAACGGCGTCTGACCAGTGGAATCAGCCACTGCATTATTCAGGGCAAATTCAGCCCATGGTAGCAAGGATGCCCAGTCATCCTGCCTGGCAGAGACGAAATTCCGCAGGTACGTGACCAAGGTTTGGTTGGCTCTCTCAACCAAGCCGTTTGTCTCGGGATGGTAAGCGGAGGGCAGGTTTAGCTCAATGCTGAGTAGGCTGCAGAGCTCCCTCCAAAACCGGAATGCGAACTGGGGACCTCGATCACTAACAATTTTGTCCGGCATGCCATGCAGACAGAATACATGTTTTATGAACAGTGTGGCAAGACCACAAGCGGAAGGCAACCGTGCGAGTGGCACCAGATGCACCATTTTAGAAAAATGGTCGGTGACCACCCAGATGACCGTACTGCCACCAGACTTGGGCAGGCCAACCACAAAATCCATGCCAACCATCTCCCAAGGTCTATCTGCCACCAGCCGAGGGTACAATAACCAAACCGGCCTCTGTCTAGAGGACCTGTTCTGTGCACACAAGACGCATGCTTGTATGTATTCCTTAGTGTCTCGAGCCATGTGCGGCCACCAATACGACCTTGCCAGGAGTTCTGTGGTCCGCTTATTGCCAAAGTGACCACCCACCCTGGACGTGTGTGCCCAGGCGAGAACCTCCGGCCGTAGCTGAGGAGGCACAAAGGTCTTGCCCGGTGGCACAGACTCGAGAGCAACTGGAGCCATGGTCGTAAAGCTCTCCGAAGGGAAAATTAGCCGTGGCTCAGCCTCCCCTTCCTCCGCTGAGACCACCGAGCGTGAGAGAGCATCCGCACAGACGTTCTTCTCTCCAGAGAGATAGTGCAAGGTGAAGCGGAAGCGGGAGAAGAAGAGGGACCACCTAGCTTGATGAGAGTTCAAGCGCTGGGCCGTTTGTAAATAGACCAGATTTTTATGGTCCGTATACACCTGGAAGGGAAACCGGGCTCCCTCCAGGAGATGTCTCCACTTGGAAAAGGCCAACTTCATTGCTAGCAGCTGCCTGTCCCCGATGTAGTAATTCTTCTCCGCCGGTGAGAAGGTCTTAGAGAAGAAGAAGCAGGGATGTTTCCGACCTTGAGCATCCTTCTGGAAAAAAACTGCTCCTGCACCGACGGAAGAGGCATCCATCTCCAGGATAAACGGTTTATCCACATTGGGACGGTGTAAGATGGGAGCGCCAGCAAAATGGGATTTTAGAGACGAGAAGACCTTGGAGACCTGTTCAGACCAAGCGTTAGGATTAGCTCCTTTCTTTGTGAGAGCAACCAAAGGAGCTACCAGTGTGGAGAAGTGAGGTATGAACTGGCAGTAATAGTTGACGAACCCCAGGAAGTGCTGCACTGCTTTAAGTGAGTGTGGTTCCAGCCAGTCCATTATTGCTTGCAGTTTGGCCGGATCCATAGCCAACCCCTGGGCCGAGATGATGTAGCCCAGGAACGGCAGGGACTCCTGCTCAAACTGGCACTTCTCCAGCTTGGCGAAAAAAGTTCGCCCACAGACGTCTCTCCGGTGGGAGGTCAAATCTGGCGAGAAGATAAGGATGTCATCCAGATAGACCACCACCGAGGTGGAGAGCATATCGCGGAAGACGTCGTTGACGAAATCCTGGAAGACAGCAGGCACATTACAAAGGCCGAAGGGCATGACCAGATATTCGTAGTGGCCATCCCTGGTATTAAAGGCTGTTTTCCACTCGTCTCCTTCGCGAATGCGGATCAGGTTGTACATCCCCCATAGATCTAATTTCGTAAAGATCCGGGCCCCTCGCAACCTGTCAAATAGCTCAGAGATCAACGGGAGTGGGTATTTGCTTTTAACTGTTATGGCGTTGAGACCTCTGTAGTCAATGCAGGGGCGTAACTCTCCGCTCTTCTTCTGCATGAAGAAGAACCCTGCACCAGCCGGCGACACCGACTTTCTGAGTAAACCTCTAGCCAGGTTCTCCCGGATATATTGAGACATAGCCTCGGTCTCAGGGAGTGACAGTGGCTACACACAACCTCTAGGGGGTTCCGTGCCTAGCAGAAGATCTATCGGGCTATTGTAAGGACGGTGCGGCCGGAGCGTCTCCGCAGATTTTTTAGAGAAGACGTCCGAGTGCTGGTGGTAAGGTTTAGGAAGCGCGGAGAGATCCGCGGGCACTTCAGTGGAAGCTACCTGAGCACTGCCCCTCAGGCACTTTCCCTTACAGTCCTTGCTCCAACCCAGTATATTCCCCGAAGCCCAATCAATGTGAGGGGAGTGACAACGGAGCCAGGGAACTCCGGGAAGCACCTGGTTGATGCCATCTGGCAAAATGAACAAGGACAGAATCTCATGATGAGAGGGTGAGATTGAGAGCCTGAGTGGGGCCGTCTGGTGGGTCACCTGAGATGGTAATGGTGCACCATTAACCACCCTGATGGTCAGAGGTTGGGGCAGTAACACCAGTGGAACAGCGCGTTTCTGGGCGAAGGTCGAGGACATAAAGTTCCCCTCAGCCCCGGAATCCACGGTAACCTCTACCTCCTAGGTGGAGGCCTCGCTATCTAATGTCCCTCGGAATACCGGTTTGGGAGAAAAGGGTTTCATATTTGCCTGACCACCACCTACGACCACTGGATGTGATCGTTTTTCTGACCGCAGAGGACACGTGCTAGCCGAGTGACCAAACTGCCGGCACTGTTAACAACGTGCGGAGCTTCGCACCGGACGTGCCTTGGGGCCGGCGTGAGACTCCTCCATAGGTTTGGAGGGTGTAAGCTCCTGAGCAGGAGATCTTAGCGGCTCGGTGAAGGTGGGAGCCAAATTAACCCTTCGTCTGGATTGCGCACGTTCCAGCCCGCGCTCCGTAAATCGGAGATCAATGCGGGTGGAGATGGAAATCACTTCCTCCAGACTTGTGGGGACCTCTCTGGTTGCTAGTATCAGGATCCTGTCAGCACCGGCGTGCAGCCTCCACTCAGCAGGGACTCACCCACACTGTAGGGGGGCCCGGGGTCAGGTACAGCAGGAAATTGCAGATAAACAGGACCTGTGGACGCTGAAGTTTAGCAAGCAGTCACAGGACCTATGGTCATGTGACTTCAAGGGGGCAGGGCTTAGCATCCTGCTTTCAGAGATGGCAGGACACTATACAGAAATACTCAGAGTCAGGTAAAATGGAGGTCATACACAGAGATATCAGTAAAGTACCAGGGATGAGACAGAACGGATAGTCAGGGCCAAGCAGAAGTCAAAACCAAACAGACATAGAAGGTACCAAGCAGAATCCAAAGCAATATCCAGAGAACAGACCGAGTCATACACAGAGAATCAAGCAACCAGAACACAGCACAAAGACACTCAGGGGTCACCACACAATGCCAAGGGCGAAAGTAAAACTGACGGGGGATGGGAGCTTCCTGAGGATATAAGAAGCTTTCCCAGAACCAATGAGAGGCCACCATAATAGGTCCCAGGTGTGCAGGTAAGAGTCTGCACTGAGATCAAAACATTAACCCCAGAAGTGCCGGTCACCCAGCACTGGTATCATGACAGTACCCCCCTCTCAACGGGGGGCCTCTGGACCCCCAGGCATGCCCGGGTACCTAGCATGGAAAGCCCGAACCAGGCAATCCGCATGCATCAACCGGGCCGGCACCCATGACCTGTCCTACGGCCCATACCCCTTCCAATTAACTAGGTACTGTACTGACCGCCATACCAACCTAGAATCTACGATGTGCCAATCTCATATTCCACATGTTCCTCAACCGAAACCGGAGGAGCAGCGGACTCAGATTCTCCCCGGACTGCTTCAAAAGGCTTCAGTAGAGATCTATGGAAGACGTTAGGGATCTTGAAAGAGGGTGGAAGGCACAGCCTGTACGCTACTGGGTTGATTTTTTCCACAATCTTGTACGGGCCAATGAATTTGGGGCCCAACTTGGCTGACGGAATCTTTAACTTAATGTTTCGTGCGGAGAGCCAAACTTTCTGTCCAACCTGAAACATGGGACCAGGTGTTCGTTTCCTGTCCGCGAAAAACTTATACCTGCCATGAGACCTAGATATACGCCGCTGGACTTCTGCCCATGTATCTTTTAACCGCTGAACAGAGTCCTCAGCCCCGGGACACCCCGAATCCAGATGAGAAAACTCACCAAAATGAGGACTGAACCCATAGTTGATCAAGAAAGGGGACATACCAGTGGATTGACTCACCCGACTATTGAAGGCAAATTCAGCCAATGGCAGTATATCACACCAGTCATTCTGTCTAGCAGAAGTCAGACATCTGAGGATCTGTTTCAGAGACTGATTAGTGCATTCCGTCTGACCATTACTCTCAGGATGGTATGCGGACGAAAAGGACAGAGATATCCCTAATTTTTTGCAGAAAGCACGCCAAAACTTAGCCACAAACTGCACACCAAGATCAGACACCACATTCTGGGGTACCCCATGCAAGCGGACCACATGCTGCACAATCAATCTGGATAAGGTCTCAGCTGAAGGTAATGCGGACAGGGGAACAAAATGAGCCTGCTTTGAAAATCTGTCCTCCACTACCCATACCACCATATTACCCCTGGAAGAGGGAAGATTGGTAATAAAATCCATGGACAGGTGGGTCCATGGTCTTTCGGGAACTTCCCAGGGCATCAGCTCCCCCGCCGGCCGGCTATGGGAGCTTTCAGGACGAGCGCAGGCCCCCACAACCAGAAATGAATTTCTTTATATCAGAACCAAGGGTAGTCCACCAGAAGATCCTAGCCACCGCCAGTCGTGTGGCTGATATACCAGGGTGAGCACACAACTTGGATTCGTGGAACTCTTGCAAGAGTTTAAGGCGAAGTTGCTCTGGGACAAACAACTTGCCCCCTGGCTTGGCTGCAGGAGCCAGCGACTGGGCCCCCTCAATTTCCCGTTCCAATTCAGACGAGATCCCTGCCAACACCACCCCAGGGTGCAGAATGGAGGATGGTGGCTCAGGGACAGACACAGGGTGAAAACTACGAGATAAGGCATCAGCCTTGACATTCTTTGACCCTGGACTGAATGTAATAGTAAACTGGAAACAAGAAAATAAAAAGTGACCAACGGGCCTGTCTGGGCGTTAATCTTTTAGCAGACTCAATGTATGACAAATTTTTGTGATCAGTGATCACAGTAACCGGGTGACTGGCCCCCTCCAAAAAGTGCCTCCACTCCTCAAACGCCAACTTGACCGCAAGAAGCTCTCTATTGCCTACATCATAATTTCTTTCAGCAGCAGAGAACTTCCTGGAAAAGAAAGCACATTGCCTGAGGTTGGTTAGAGTGGCAGGCCCTTGGGACAACACTGCCCCCACCCCCACCTCGGAGGCATCCACCTCCACCACAAATGGTTTGGACGGATCTGGTTGTACCAACACAGGAGCAGACATAAAACATTTTTTCAGCGTCGCAAAGGCCTCTTTTGCGAACGAGAACCAATTTCTCACATCCGCACCTTTGCATGTTAGATCCGTGAGAGGCTTGACCACCTGCGAAAACCCCTGGATAAATTTGCAGTAATAATTGGCGAACCCCAAGAAGCGCTGAAGACCCTTAAGGTCTCGGGGTTGCACCCAATCCGCAATGGCCTGCACCTTCTTGGGGTCCATGAGAAAACCCTCACAGGATACAATTAATCCCAAAAAAGACAATTCTTGCACACAAAATACACATTTCTCCAATTTGGCATACAGATGATTTTCTCTCAGTCTTTGGAGAACAGTACGTACATGTTCCAGATGAGAAAGCCTGTCGGAGGAGTATATCAAAATATCATCTAAGTAGATAACGACAAAACGACCAATGAGATCCGAGAATACCACATTGATGAAATTCTGAAATATGGCGGGGGCGTTGGTAAGACCAAACGGCATGATTAAATTTTAAAACAGTCCCTCGGACGTGAGGAACACAGTTTTCGATTCATCCCCCTCTCGGACCCTTATCAAATTATATGCCCCCCAAAGATCCAGTTTAGAAAACCACTTTGCCCCTGATAGTTTGTTACACAAGTCGGGAATCAACGGAAGGGGGTATGTATTCTGTACAGTAATCTGATTAAGCTCCCGAAAATCGAGACAGGGACGTAACCCGCCATCTTTTTTCTTTACAAAAAAGAAGCCTGCCGCCACAGGTGAGACTGAAGGGCGTATGTGTCCCTTGTGCAGACTTTCAGCCATGTACTCCTTCGTAGCCAAGCGCTCAGGGCCGGATAAATTAAACAGACGGGCATTAGGTAATTTAGACCCCGGGACTAGCTCGATAGCGCAGTCAAAGGGTCTATGTGGCGGTAACGTCTCAGCCTCGCTTTCAGAGAATACATCTTCGAAGTCCTTCAGGAATTCCGGAATACCTTCCAGCTCGACAGATGATACAGACACAGATTTAACAGGTTCAACCAGCAGTGCGGATCTATCACATAACTTAAAATCATTAAACCCCCATTGAACAATCTCCCCCATTTTGCAGTTAATAACTGGGTTATAATAACAAAAGAAAAGAGGCATGTAGAATATAGGGATCACCAAAAGTAGATTCAAAAATAAAACAGGTGTGGGTCAGAGGAATCGTACGGGACCCGGACACAGGGCAGTAATCAAGCCCAGGAAGTAAGATCGTAGACTTGCGCAGTCGCAGTAGAACAGGATGAGGTCTGGTTAGTGGTGTACAAAGATGGTGTCAAATGACTCCATTGCGCATGCTCAGGGCCGCACGGCTTCCGTGAACGGGATGATATGCTTGTAAAAGAAGATATATCGTGCAGCGCGTAGTGTCAAAAGGAGAGTATCCTGAACATTATGGGCGCGCCAAAAAATAAATATTGTAGACATATAACAAAGGAAATTAGTTAATTCAATACAAACAACAGATCCCCATAGGCGCCCGGAGACAGTACAAAGTCCAAAGCATCCAGAGTATCTACAACCTGACCCTATGTTAGTTTAAAAAACCATGTTTTTTTAATTATGCAGATAGAAGAAAATCATCTGCAAAGTTAAAGAGGCAAATGTATATAATCTAAATACTTTACTTAAATTTTAACAATATAACCTTTAATACATATTTCATCCAACCCTGCAATATGCAGTACCAGTGTAAAGATATACTAAGTAATAGTGCGACAATTATCACACTGGAACCTAAAAGGAAGCTGTAGAAAGAGGGGGGCAAGATTGTTGATGGCAATGTAAAAAAATAATAATACAGA
Organism: Dendrobates tinctorius; assembly: GCF_039654945.1. Classification (NCBI taxonomy): domain Eukaryota; kingdom Metazoa; phylum Chordata; class Amphibia; order Anura; family Dendrobatidae; genus Dendrobates; species Dendrobates tinctorius. The sequence goes on along the minus strand of NW_027361692.1, from coordinate 5,545,234 downwards.
CAATTATGGAAAGCATGAGCACAAAAATATGGGTGTTCCAAGGAGATGGCTAAAAAAGAGAGACCAACAGAGAGACCCAAACAAACTGCATAAAAAAAAAAAAAAAAAAAAAAAAAAATGCATATAAGAAAGATGCATGTAAGGAAAAATGAGTACAAATGATACAAAGAGTGGCTCCTATTGAGGGTCAATAATTTCCAATTGGTAACTCAAGGTCAAATGGACATGGTAAATAACAAAAAAGTCTATTACAGAGCCGAGTTCTTGATTGCAGTACATACAATTTTCAACCAGAGGTACACCGATGGTTAGATATCGAATGGATTGTCCGAAGAGATGAGGCACGTCCACCGCAGCACCCATACTTCCTAAGGGACACGGTCTGTGTATGCCAGCATTACCATTTTTTCCAGCAGGTTGTATGTTGGGGGCCCAATACAATATGGTCTCCGGATTCTCTGCTGGTACACATTGCAGCAGTTTGTCATTTTCTTCACCCGTTCTCATGCAGGATTTTCATTTGTGCATGAACTGTTTTTGAACAACTACTGCATTATTTGGGTTTGTGTTGCTTTGCATGCCATTGCACTCCATTATTAGGAGTTTTTGCACAACCTTGCCCTTTTTGCATGCAGGTCCTAGTCCCTTTGGACCATATTTTCAGTTATTTTGCATTTTCAATCATTTTGGTGTTGTGGATTGTTTGCATGGCCTCTACTTTTATTGGGTATTGAATACACCTTGATTATCGCCGTGCTATACAATTGTATATTTACTATGTGGGGTCGGTGCAGAGGCATTTTCCCTTCTTTGGGTATGTTTTTCATGGTCGCAATTTCGCGGTTTTCATTGTTTTTATATCAGCACTGTGTGTTGTTTTGTTGTGGATGTCTTAATAAAGATTTAATATATTTTTGAATCTACTTTTGGTGATCCCTATATTCTACATGCCTCTTTTCTTTTGTTATTGTTGCAGTCTTTCAGCATGTATTAGGTGATCCCTTACAGCGGTGCCCTCCTTATTGTGTGTTTTGTAAGCCATCATTGTTTTCAGGGGTTCTCCGTTTGTGGTCCCCTTCTTCTTTGGAGGTGGCACGCTGTTATATATATTTATTGTTCCTTACTGGTATTCTACCATTTTTTATATGGATTTATGTGCCAGGGAAACAGCTTGGAGCCAGAGAGCTCAGGGGATTTTTGACCCAGACAGCAGTGGTCCAGCTGTCACAGCTAACAAGGATGAGAGTTTCACCTCTACCTGTAACGAGTTGATTAATTTACATAAATCACTTACAAAAGTGTGGTGGAACATAAGGAGTTTGGAGGAATATAAAGTCACTGGCTTTGTACCAAGGGGTTTGAGAGTACAAATTTTCCCAGCTTGGGAAGTTGATGAAACTTTTCAAAACACATGGGAGGCCGGTCTAGTTAAATGCTCTCTCACTCTGATGGATATGCTGATAGACCATGATCAGAGCTTGCTGGTTAAACTAACGGATGATATCAAATTGTTGGAAAGTAAACTTTTGATTTTTGATTCCACTATGGTTACCTCGTTTAAACAACAACTTAAAACAGTCATTGATAAATTTGAAAAGGAGATCATAGAGGGGAAACGGCATAAATTCCAACGTGATAAGATGGATTTTAATAATGGTCGAGCGTTCAAATGGAGACATCGGGGTAATAAGCGGACGACTTCTTCTCAGCCGGCGGTTCATAAGGAAATCAATTCCAGATTTGATCAGTCCTCCAGTGATTTTTTATCATCGGATCAAAGCGACCCAGAAGGAGTAGCAGAAGGGGCAGACGCAAGACTGGGCGGCATAAGAAAAAGAAACAAGGCCTACAGACAGACGTCTCCAGGCTACAAGAGAGAAACACGGTACAACCACAGGAAACGGTGACTACCTTTCTTCCCTCATCTGTAACCGACGTATCATCTGATACAGGTAATTTACAAATCATTAATCTAACGTCTTACAATCTTACCACGGCAGAGAAATCTGGCCTAGAACGGGGATTAACTTTTGCCCCTATGAACACCTTGGATAAATTTACCTTTGTAAAGGATGTGTATTAGAGTTGAGCGAAACGGGTCGAAAAAATTCAAAAGTCGCCGACTTTTGGCAAAGTCGGGTTTCATGAAACGAAACCCGACCCTAGGATGAGGTCGGCCACGAGGTCGGCGACTTACGCGCCAAAGTCGCGTTTCAAAAGTTTGTTTTGCGCTCTTTTTCTGCCAATCAGGATCCACGGAGACTGTGGGCAACGTGATGACATAGGCACGGGTCACCACCATCTTTCAGAAGGGCATGCAAGTGATTGGCTTGTTTTGGTGGGCGTCACAGGGGGTATAAAAGGGCGTGCACGCCGACCGCCATCTTACTTCTGCCGATCTTAGTATAGGGAGAGGTTGCTGCTGATTCTGTAGGGAGAGCGTTAGGCAGGGAAGAAGACAAAAAAACTGCTTCTGCTGCTAGCGATTTGGCCTGCACAACACACAAGTCACTGTGTGTGCAGTGCAAGGGGAGGCTATATTGTGGTGTATCAGTGGTGTTGGTTGTTGGGCTGCCTTTTAAGGCTTCCTGACACGCTGGCATTGCTGTTTACCCACTGCTCCGCAAACTGCTTTTTTAAAAGCAATCCAATCTCCCTTATCCTCTCGTCACTTTGGTCACAGACAGCTGTGCCATCGAGCGTGTCACATAGCGCTCAGATATCAGTGGGCCGCACACAATCCACATGTGTCCACTGTCCAAAAGTGTACGCAGAGATTCAAAATCTCCATTATCCTCTCGTCACTTTGGTCACAGGCAGCTGTGCCATCGAGCGTGTCACATAGCGCTCAGATATCAGTGGGCCGCACACAATCCACATGTGTCCACTGTCCAAAAGTGTACGCAGAGATTCAAAATCTCCATTATCCTCTCGTCACTTTGGTCACAGGCAGCTGTGCCATCGAGCGTGTCACATAGCGCTCAGATATCAGTGGGCCGCACACAATCCACAAGTGTCCAGTGTCCACAAGTGTACGCAGAGATTCAAAATCTCCATTATCCTCTCGTCACTTTGGTCACAGGCAGCTGTGCCATCGAGCGTGTCACATAGCGCTCAGATATCAGTGGGCCGCACACAATCCACAAGTGTCCAGTGTCCAAAAGTGTACGCAGAGATTCAAAATCTCCATTATCCTCTCGTCACTTTGGTCACAGGCAGCTGTGCCATCGAGCGTGTCACATAGCGCTCAGATATCAGTGGGCCGCACACAATCCACAAGTGTCCAGTGTCCAAAAGTGTACGCAGAGATTCAAAATCTCCATTATCCTCTCGTCACTTTGGTCACAGGCAGCTGTGCCATCGAGCGTGTCACATAGCGCTCAGATATCAGTGGGCCGCACACAATCCACAAGTGTCCAGTGTCCAAAAGTGTACGCAGAGATTCAAAATCTCCATTATCCTCTCGTCACTTTGGTCACAGGCAGCTGTGCCATCGAGCGTGTCACATAGCGCTCAGATATCAGTGGGCCGCACACAATCCACAAGTGTCCAGTGTCCAAAAGTGTACGCAGAGATTCAAAATCTCCATTATCCTCTCGTCACTTTGGTCACAGGCAGCTGTGCCATCGAGCGTGTCACATAGCGCTCAGATATCAGTGGGCCGCACACAATCCACAAGTGTCCAGTGTCCAAAAGTGTACGCAGAGATTCAAAATCTCCATTATCCTCTCGTCACTTTGGTCACAGGCATCTGTACCATCGAGCGTGTCACATAGCGCTCAGATATCAGTGGGCCGCACACAATCCACAAGTGTCCACTGTCCACAAGTGTACGCAGAGATTCAAAATCTCCATTATCCTCTCGTCACTTTGGTCACAGGCAGCTGTGCCATCGAGCGTGTCACATAGCGCTCAGATATCAGTGGGCCTCACACAATCCACAAGTGTCCAGTGTCCAAAAGTGTACGCAGAGATTCAAAATCTCCATTATCCTCTCGTCACTTTGGTCACAGGCAGCTGTGCCATCGAGCGTGTCACATAGCGCTCAGATATCAGTGGGCCGCACACAATCCACAAGTGTCCAGTGTCCAAAAGTGTACGCAGAGATTCAAAATCTCCATTATCCTCTCGTCACTTTGGTCACAGGCAGCTGTGCCATCGAGCGTGTCACATAGCGCTCAGATATCAGTGGGCCGCACACAATCCACAAGTGTCCAGTGTCCAAAAGTGTACGCAGAGATTCAAAATCTCCATTATCCTCTCGTCACTTCGGTCACAGGCAGCTGTGCCATCGAGCGTGTCACATAGCGCTCAGATATCAGTGGGCCGCACACAATCCACAAGTGTCCAGTGTCCAAAAGTGTACGCAGAGATTCAAAATCTCCATTATCCTCTCGTCACTTTGGTCACAGGCAGCTGTGCCATCGAGCGTGTCACATAGTGCTCAGATATCAGTGGGCCGCACACAATCCACAAGTGTCCAGTGTCCAAAAGTGTACGCAGAGATTCAAAATCTCCATTATCCTCTCGTCACTTTGGTCACAGGCAGCTGTGCCATCGAGCGTGTCACATAGCGCTCAGATATCAGTGGGCCGCACACAATCCACAAGTGTCCAGTGTCCAAAAGTGTACGCAGAGATTCAAAATCTCCATTATCCTCTCGTCACTTTGGTCACAGGCAGCTGTGCCATCGAGCGTGTCACATAGCGCTCAGATATCAGTGGGCCGCACACAATCCACAAGTGTCCACTGTCCACAAGTGTACGCAGAGATTCAAAATCTCCATTATCCTCTCGTCACTTTGGTCACAGGCAGCTGTGCCATCGAGCGTGTCACATAGCGCTCAGATATCAGTGGGCCGCACACAATCCACAAGTGTCCACTGTCCACAAGTGTACGCAGAGATTCAAAATCTCCATTATCCTCTCGTTACTTTGGTCACAGGCAGCTGTGCCATCGAGCGTGTCACATAGCGCTCAGATATCTGTGGGCCGCACACAATCCACAAGTGTCCAGTGTCCAAAAGTGTACGCAGAGATTCAAAATCTCCATTATCCTCTCGTCACTTTGGTCACAGGCAGCTGTGCCATCGAGCGTGTCACATAGCGCTCAGATATCAGTGGGCCGCACACAATCCACAAGTGTCCAGTGTCCAAAAGTGTACGCAGAGATTCAAAATCTCCATTATCCTCTCATCACTTTGGTCACAGGCAGCTGTGCCATCGAGCGTGTCACATAGCGCTCAGATATCAGTGGGCCGCACACAATCCACAAGTGTCCAGTGTCCAAAAGTGTACGCAGAGATTCAAAATCTCCATTATCCTCTCGTCACTTTGGTCACAGGCAGCTGTGCCATCGAGCGTGTCACATAGCGCTCAGATATCAGTGGGCCGCACACAATCCACAAGTGTCCACTGTCCACAAATGTGTGCAGAAATTCTAAAACTCCCCTGTCCTATAGACACCTTGTACCTTGTTTTACATTACTATATAGTTTGTTGGATTTTGTCTACATTTCTACCAAAAATGAGGAAGGCTGGTGGAAGAGGCCGTGGAATTGGGCGGGGGTTGGCAGCTGGTAATGATGGTGTTGGTGGTGGATCTGATGGTAGTGGCAAGAGCAAAATAGGACGGAATGCAGGAGGTGCTGACCCTGCGTCATCGTCTGGCTACATAAGGCCTCGAACGCTTAGTTTTCTAGGAGTTGGCAAACCGCTTTTAAAGGCAGAGCATCAGGAAAAAGTTTTGTCTTACATTGCTGACTCAGCCTCCAGCTCTATCGCCTCCTCTTCTTCAGTTGTAAAAAGTAAAAGCACTGAGTCGTCATTGGAGGCTCATGCTCATGAACCACACCTTTCCTTGTGTCCTTCACCCAAACCAAGATTGAAGGATGACGCAGGCCATTCTACTGATTACTCCATGGAGCTGTTTTCACATACCATGCCTGGATTATCAAGTCAAATGGTGAATTACCCAGGCCAAGATGAATCTGACATGGAGTGCACTGATGCACAGCCGCTGATAGATGACTCTGCTGGTACATTCACTCAGAGCACTACATTGTCCTCGCAGTGTACAGAGCCAGATTCTGACCCTGATGAGACTCAGGTGCCCCTTCCCGCACACTATACCACCATACACGGTGACACAGAGAAAGGTGCACATGACATAGAAGAGGAGGTGATGGATGACCCAGTTGTTGACCCAGATTGGCATCCATTGGGGGAAGAGGGTGCTGCTTCCAATAGCTCAGATGAGGAGCATCCACAGCAGACATCGACATCGCAACAGCTGTTATCTGGCAGGCCCGAAGCACTCCAAAGACAGGTTCCAAACATCAAAATAGTTGCTGGACAGCTTGTCCAGAGCGTCAAAAGATCACAGCGTGCTAGGCCGCAAAATGTCTGCCAAAGTAGGAAGAGTGCAGTGTGGCACTTTTTTGAACAAAATCCTCATGATCAGGCCAAGGTTATCTGTAAGAAGTGCGCAAAGACCTTTAGCCGAGGGAAAAATCTGAAAAATTTGAATACCAGTTGCATGCTTAGACATTTAACCAGCATGCACTTGCAAGCGTGGACACAACACCAAACCTCAAGTGCCACATGTGCAACTGATCACAACGAAGGTAGTCAGCAACGCTACATTGTTTCCCCCACTGTAAGCCCACCGGTTAGCACAGCAGCAAATGTTGAGGTGTCGTTGCAAGGCCACAGCAGTCAGGGAATCCCACTGTTATATCAACGAAAGACTGATTCTAGGCCATCAGAAAGAACATCAACTCCATCACCATCATCAACCCTCTCTCAGTCCGCCCTGTCCACCGCTACTTCCACCATATGCAGCTCTCAAGTCCAGCTCACCCTCCCAGACACTATGAGTAGGTCAAGAAAGTACTCAGTCTCTCATCCGCGTACACTGGGTTTGAACGCCCACATTGCCAAACTAATCTCGTTTGAGATGATGCCCTTTCGGTTGGTGGAAAGCACAGCTTTCCACGAACTCATGGCCTATGAAGTACCACGCTATGACCTACCCAGTTGCCACTTCTTCTCTCGCAAAGCCATCCCAGCCCTCCACCATCATGTGAAAGACCGCATTGTCCATGCACTCAAGCAGTCAGTGAGCGGAAAGGTGCACCTCACAACTGATGCATGGTCCAGTCGGCATGGCCAGGGCCGTTACGTGTCCATCACTGCACACTGGGTTAATGTGGTGGATGCAGGGTCCACAGGGGACAGCGGTGGTGGGACAGTGCTGCCTAGCCCACGGTATAGGAAACAGTTGGCTGTAGGCGTTCCACCCTCCTCCTCCTCCTCCTCCTCCAGAAGCGACAGCTCGTCCACAGAGCGCAGTCGTACGAGCACTCCATCTGCAGCTGCCACTGTTGCACACGATGTGTCCCCCTATCGAGCAGCTAGTGGAAAGCGTCAGCAGGCTGTGTTGCAGATGATGTGTTTGGGCGACAGACACACCGCCGAGGTGCTGGCCGAGTACTTGAAGCGACAAACTGAGTCATGGCTGGGCAGTGTACATCTTGAGGCAGGCAAGGTAGTTAGTGATAACGGCCGTAATTTTGTGGCAGCCATAGCCCTTTCAAAACTCAGCCACATACCTTGCTTGGCTCACACCTTGAACCTGGTGGTGCAGTGCTTCCTCAAAAATTATCCGGAGTTAACAGCCCTGCTCCAGAAGGTGCGAAGACTGTGCGCGCACATCCGCCGGTCGCCTGTACACTCCGTTCGTATGCAGAAGCTGCAGCGATTTCTCCACCTTCCCAACCACCGCCTCATTATCGACATTGCAACAAGGTGGAACTCCACCCTGCACATGGTGGAGCGGCTGTGCGAGCAGAGGCAGGCCATAATGCATTTGTGGGAGGATACACGGCCAGGCACTTTGAGAGCAGACATGGAGTTGACAGGCGTGCAGTGGTCGAAGCTGAAAGACCTTTGTAAAGTCCTTCAGTGTTTTGAGGAATGCACACGGCTGGTAAGCGCAGACGACGCCATCCTAAGCATGAGCATCCCACTTATGCGTCTGCTCATGCAAACTTTGACGCACCTTAAGGAGCAGGCGTCTGCAGCCAATGTTGATGAGGAGGAAGAGGAGGAGGGAATCCTTGATGACATTCAGCCATTGTCTGCTCAGGGACCTCTCCTGGACGAGGTGGAGGAAGAAGAGGAGGAGGAGGAGGAGGATGATGGGGATGATTACTTAGGGGAGGAGGATGCATCTCGTGGGGCAAGTGAAAATGTTGGCGTGGCAAGGTCTGGTACAGGGTTTGTGCGTGACTGGAGGGATGTTGATTTGCCAGAAAGTGCTCCTCCACCCAGCACTCGCAGTGCATCATTGACACCGGGAACATTGGCCCACATGTCAGATTATGCCTTGCGGATTTTAAAAAGGGACCCCCGCATTGCCAAAATGATGAACGATGACGACTACTGGTTGGCCAGCATCCTGGATCCACGCTATAAAGGCAAGTTACAAAACATCATGCCACAGGAGAACCTTGACCTAATATTGGCTAATAAACAAGCAACTCTGGTAAATCGGTTGCTTGAGGCATTCCCAGCACACAGCAGCGGTGATGGTTCTCACACGAGCCGTACGGGCCGGGGGCAGCTTGGCAGAGGTGTTCGTGGTGCACACAGCAGAAGTGGCGTTGGAGACAGGGGTTTCATGACAATGTTGTGGACTGATTTTTCAAATACCGCTCACACAACTGGTAATACTGCATCGATGGAAAGTGACAGGAGACAGCAGTTGTCAACTATGGTTACAAACTACTTTTCCTCCCATATCGATGTTCTCCCACACAGGTCATTCCCCTTTGACTATTGGGCCGCTAAACTGGATACCTGGCCTGAATTGGCACAATATGCCTTACAGGAGCTCGCTTGCCCAGCTGCAAGTGTGCTATCGGAAAGAGTCTTCAGTGCAGCTGGATCAATCCTGACAGAAAAAAGGACCCGTCTGTCAACCCAAAATGTGGATGATTTAACCTTCATTAAAATGAACCACGCATGGGTTTCCAAGGATTTTGTCCCACCTTCCCCTGATGACACATAGGGTGACAGAAAAATGGCTTGCTTTGGTCCACCTCTTCCTGGTACTTCACCTATTTCGCCTTTTGCATCAGTTGAATGTCCAACATCAACATATGCCACTTTCTAAAACTCCCTAACTGTGCTGCCTCCCCCCCCATGGCCGGGGTCACCACCTAGCGCACGACACCGTGCGAGTGCCGTTGCCCTGGACAGGTGGGTAGGCCGACTCTTGGGTGCGGGCACTGGCACAGGGTCCCTCATAGTGCAATCAAGTGTCTCTGACGGCGGTGGTGCACACCCGCCGTCAGACACACCGCTGTACTATGAGGGGCCCAGTGCCAGTACCGACGCCCACGAGTGGGCCCCCCTTGCTTGGCCAGGGCCCCAGCATTTGCAATCTTTACCTCTCCCTGCTCCTCCGCTGTGTAATCTGGGCCGTCAAATCCATACTGTGCCTGACACCGTCTGAGCCTGCCTCCTGAGACATATATTTTGAATGTGTACGCTATCCATACATGTTATCCGGGGATACGGTACCCCTTCTAACCTTTGTGCAATGACGTGCAATCCATACTGGGCCTAACACCGTCTGAGCCTGCCTCATGCTGTATAGACATATATTTTGAATGTGTACGCTATCCATACATGTTATCCGGGGATACGGTACCCTTTCTAACCTTTGTGCAATGACGTGCAATCCATACTGGGCCTAACACCGTCTGAGCCTGCCTCATGCTGTATAGACATATATTTTGAATGTGTATGCTATCCATACATGTTATCCGGGGATACGGTACCCCTTCTAACCTTTGTGCAATGACGTGCAATCCATACTGGGCCTAACACCGTCTGAGCCTGCCTCATGCTGTATAGACATATATTTTGAATGTGTACACTATCCATACATGTTATCCGGGGATACGGTACCCCTTCTAACCTTTGTGCAATGACGTGCAATCCATACTGGGCCTAACACCATCTGAGCCTGCCTCATGCTGTATAGACATATATTTTGAATGTGTACGCTATCCATACATGTTATCCGGGGATACGGTACCCCTTCTAACCTTTGTGCAATGACGTGCAATCCATACTGGGCCTAACACCGTCTGAGCCTGCCTCATGCTGTATAGACATATATTTTGAATGTGTACGCTATCCACACATGTTATCCGGGGATACGGTACCCCTTCTAACCTTTGTGCAATGACGTGCAATCCATACTGGGCCTAACACCGTCTGAGCCTGCCTCATGCTGTATAGACATATATTTTGAATGTGTACGCTATCCATACATGTTATCCAGGGATACGGTACCCTTTCTAACCTTTGTGCAATGACGTGCAATCCATACTGGGCCTAACACCGTCTGAGCCTGCCTCATGCTGTATAGACATATATTTTGAATGTGTACGCTATCCATACATGTTATCCGGGGATACGGTACCCCTTCTAACCTTTGTGCAATGACGTGCAATCCATACTGGGCCTAACACCGTCTGAGCCTGCCTCATGCTGTATAGACATATATTTTGAATGTGTACGCTATCCATACATGTTATCCAGGGATACGGTACCCTTTCTAACCTTTGTGCAATGACGTGCAATCCATACTGGGCCTAACACCGTCAGAGCCTGCCTCATGCTGTATAGACATATATTTTGAATGTGTACGCTATCCATACATGTTATCCGGGGATACGGTACCCCTTCTAACCTTTGTGCAATGACGTGCAATCCATACTGGGCCTAACACCGTCTGAGCCTGCCTCATGCTGTATAGACATATATTTTGAATGTGTACGCTATCCATACATGTTATCCAGGGATACGGTACCCTTTCTAACCTTTGTGCAATGACGTGCAATCCATACTGGGCCTAACACCGTCTGAGCCTGCCTCATGCTGTATAGACATATATTTTGAATGTGTACGCTATCCATACATGTTATCCGGGGATACGGTACCCCTTCTAACCTTTGTGCAATGACGTGCAATCCATACTGGGCCTAACACCGTCTGAGCCTGCCTCATGCTGTATAGACATATATTTTGAATGTGTACACTATCCATACATGTTATCCGGGGATACGGTACCCCTTCTAACCTTTGTGCAATGACGTGCAATCCATACTGGGCCTAACACCGTCTGAGCCTGCCTCATGCTGTATAGACATATATTTTGAATGTGTACGCTATCCATACATGTTATCCGGGGATACGGTACCCCTTCTAACCTTTGTGCAATGACGTGCAATCCATACTGGGCCTAACACCGTCTGAGCCTGCCTCATGCTGTATAGACATATATTTTGAATGTGTACGCTATCCATACATGTTATCCAGGGATACGGTACCCTTTCTAACCTTTGTGCAATGACGTGCAATCCATACTGGGCCTAACACCGTCTGAGCCTGCCTCATGCTGTATAGACATATATTTTGAATGTGTACGCTATCCATACATGTTATCCGGGGATACGGTACCCCTTCTAACCTTTGTGCAATGACGTGCAATCCATACTGGGCCTAACACCGTCTGAGCCTGCCTCATGCTGTATAGACATATATTTTGAATGTGTACACTATCCATACATGTTATCCGGGGATACGGTACCCCTTCTAACCTTTGTGCAATGACGTGCAATCCATACTGGGCCTAACACCGTCTGAGCCTGCCTCATGCTGTATAGACATATATTTTGAATGTGTACGCTATCCATACATGTTATCCGGGGATACGGTACCCCTTCTAACCTTTGTGCAATGACGTGCAATCCATACTGGGCCTAACACCGTCTGAGCCTGCCTCATGCTGTATAGACATATATTTTGAATGTGTACGCTATCCATACATGTTATCCAGGGATACGGTACCCTTTCTAACCTTTGTGCAATGACGTGCAATCCATACTGGGCCTAACACCGTCTGAGCCTGCCTCATGCTGTATAGACATATATTTTGAATGTGTACGCTATCCATACATGTTATCCGGGGATACGGTACCCCTTCTAACCTTTGTGCAATGACGTGCAATCCATACTGGGCCTAACACCGTCTGAGCCTGCCTCATGCTGTATAGACATATATTTTGAATGTGTACACTATCCATACATGTTATCCGGGGATACAGTACCCATTCTAACCTTTGTGCAATGACGTGCAATCCATACTGGGCCTAACACCGTCTGAGCCTGCCTCATGCTGTATAGACATATATTTTGAATGTGTACGCTATCCATACATGTTATCCGGGGATACGGTACCCCTTCTAACCTTTGTGCAATGACGTGCAATCCATACTGGGCCTAACACCGTCTGAGCCTGCCTCATGCTGTATAGACATATATTTTGAATGTGCACGCTATCCATACATGTTATCCAGGGATACGGTACCCTTTCTAACCTTTGTGCAATGACATCCAATCCATACTGGGCCTAACACCGTCTGAGCCTGCCTCATGCTGTATAGACATATATTTTGAATGTGTACGCTATCCATACATGTTATCCGGGGATACGGTACCCCTTCTAACCTTTGTGCAATGACGTGCAATCCATACTTGGCCTAACACCGTCTGAGCCTGCCTCATGCTGTATAGACATATATTTTGAATGTGCACACTATCCATACATGTTATCCGGGGATACGGTACCCCTTCTAACCTTTGTGCAATGACGTGCAATCCATACTGGGCCTAACACCGTCTGAGCCTGCCTCATGCTGTATAGACATATATTTTGAATGTGTACGATATCCATACATGTTATCCAGGGATACGGTACCCTTTCTAACCTTTGTGCAATCACGTGCAATCCATACTGGGCGTGAGAATGGCTGGCGAGCTGTTAAGCAAGCTACAGCACCTGTCCAGACAAGTACAGGGATTCCCTAGCAAGGAGACTTATTTGATTGTTTTCTATGTTGGGACAGCAATTTTTGGGGAGCACTATACTCTGGAGAATGATAGATGGGGCCCACCATACACTGGAACATTCCAAAGGTGGACATCAGACACTGGAGCAGCATTTACAGGGCCCATTATACACTAGAGCAGTAGAAATGGGGCCCATTATGTTTGGAGCATTATTTGGGCCCATAAGACAGTGGAGCTTCATCCATGGGGACCAACATATACTGTAGCATTATGTGGAGCTCATCATATACTGTTTCAAACATTATATGGGACCAATGATTTTGTATGGAGAAATAGATGGGCCTCGTCATGAGATGTAAAAAGTGAGGTATTTTTCATTGTACTATACCGCTATTTCTCTGCCGTATCTGAGCATGATGAGTTGTGGTATGTGTTAAAGGGGCGCTCTTTCGCCCAGGGCACATGAAAACCTGCAGCCAGCCCTCCCCCCCCACAAATTTAGCCAAATAACCCCCATTTTTCAGTGCGTAACTTGTATTATGAAGTTAATTAAGGTTGACAAGCTTAAGTACGAAGAATTGATGCTTTTGGCATTCAAATGGGCACTGTAGGTGTGTTTCCTGTCCTCCTCTCACTGCCGACTTTTATTCCCCATTGACTTACATTGGGTTTCGTGTTTCGGGACGACCCCGACTTTTCCCTATAATCGGACGATCTTGCTCGACCCGACTTTTGGAAAAGTCGGGTTTCACGAAACGAAACGCGACCCTAAAAAAGCAAAAGTCGCTCAACTCTAATGTGTATCTCTTTTGCCGCCAATTGACTTTCAAAATGCTTTACCATCATCCTTCCTCAGCTGATAACTTTCCGGATGTAGATAGACAAGTCCACAGGGACCTGATGGATTTACTTCATGAGAGTGAGAATAACACGTCTAGAAGACCATTTACTGGCCGCCTGCCTTCTCAAAGTACACCCTTGCTGTCTCTATTTCCAGCAGTTCACATTTTCTTCATGAATGTATGTCGGGATATCACAAAACTCCCCCTCGACACTCATAGAAATCAGAATTTAAGTAAGCATGAGTACAAAGCACTTCTTGATTTACAGCACAATAAAGAATTTTTGGTACGGGAGGCTGATAAGGGGGGTAACATTGTGTTGTGGCCTAATTCTCTCTATTTGCAGGAGGTGATGCGTCAGTTGCAAGCCACTACATGTTACACCCGCCTTCCAGCAGACCCCACTAAAGTCTTTAAAAAGAGGTTGGACGCATTGATTGGGCAGGCCATGCGACAAGGGGCTATCAACAAGAAAGAGGCGGATTTTCTGGTCACTGCTGACCCAGTAGTACCCACGTTTTATCTTCTGCCGAAGGTACACAAATCTTTGGTTAATCCACCTGGTAGACCTATAGTCTCCGGGATTGGGGGACTTTTTGAAAAACCGTGTATTTACCTTGATTTTTTCTACAGCCCCTTGCTGCCAATTTGGGATCGTATATTCGGGACTCGACATTCCTTATTCAAATTTTGAGTAACCTATGCATACCAGCACAGACCCTACTGGTCACTTTGGATGTCGAGTCCCTTTATACGAGTATCAATCATGATTTGGGTCTGGAGGCTGTTGCATTTCATCTAAACAAGAACATCATGGGCGACAGGGAACATAATCAATTTCTTTTGGATCTGCTCTTCTTTATTCTTGATAAGAACTATTTTGTGTTCGATAGGAACTTTTATAGACAGACCATGGGGACCGCTATGGGGGCACGCTGTGCTCCCTCATATGCCAATTTGTTTTTGGGGTGGTGGGAGGAGTCGGCTGTATACCCACATGAAGATTTTAAAGCACATTGCTTTAAATGGCTACGGTATATTGATGATGTCATACTCTTTTGGACAGGCACAGAAGAAAGTTGCAGAACATTCATTAGAGAGTTGAACCAGAATAGCTACAACATTAAATTAACATCCAATATTTCTTGTACCACGGTGGAGTTTTTGGATTTGAGTCTCTCTTTGGAAGGCTCGCATATCTCCACCAGCCTTTACCGTAAGCCCACAGCTACCAACAGCCTCCTTCATTACACCAGTTTCCACCTCAAACATCTAAAAAACGGTATCCCCACAGGTCAGTTTCTTCGAGCTAAAAGGAACTGCAGTAATCCATCGGAGTTTTTATCAGAAGCAAGGACATTGACAGATCGCTTCAAGAGCCGCGGCTACCCTAAAAAAGCAATCTCTGCTTCTTACCAAAGAGCGAGGACAAGTACACGTGCAGAACTACTACAGAGGAAACCACGTGAGTCTTCTAGACCCTTGGGTATAGTGACTACATATAACAATCAGTGGCATGATGTCCGAAAAATCTTGGATCAGAATTGGGGTATTTTATTAAGTGAAACCAAATTGGTTCCACATATTTCCAACTCTCCCAGTTTGATAGCATGGCGGGCCCGTAATCTTAGGGATCGGCTATGCCATAGCCATTATGTACGTCCCACTGTCAGACTTAATAGGGGGGCCAGGATTTTTGGCACTTACCCCTGTGGGGACTGTAACATTTGTCAGTTTATGGTGGCTCAATTTGGCATGTCACTGTCTATTTATCCCTTTCAGATTGCACCCAAAAAGGCATATTTCAACTGCAAGTCACGCAATTTGGTTTATGCTCTCATTTGTAATTGTCCGAAAATCTATGTGGGACAGACAACTCAGGAACTTAGAAGAAGACTACAGCAACATTTATCCAACATTTCCACCGCCAACAGGGACCGGGAAAAAGGCAAACATATTACCCCAGTGGCGTCACATTTTTTAGAGGTACACCACGGGCGTTCTACGGGTTTAAGGGCATTGGCTTTGGAAGAGGTATCTTTGAATATTAGAGGGGGTGATGTAGGCCTGAGGCTTCTCAGATGTGAGTCCAAATGGATTCACAACTTGGGCAGCCTTTCTCCCAATGGCCTTAATGAGGAATTACTCTTCACAGGATTCTATAAACAATTATGACCTCTATCATTATTTGGGCTGTACCTCCATTGTTTGTGAGGCTTTAGCCATTTACTGCTCCTCTTTTTGTTTTTAACAGCTCCTTTCCTAGTCCAGTCTGGCTCCTCCTCTTTGGACCTTTTGACCCTACATCGTCACCATGAAGTCCTTGTGTCTCCTTCTCTCCTCTTTCTCCCCCCCCCCTTTCTGAGTTGGACGTGCCTCATCTCTTCGGACAATCCATTCGATATCTAACCATCGGTGTACCTCTGGTTGAAAATTGTATGTACTGCAATCAAGAACTCGGCTCTGTAATAGACTTTTTTGTTATTTACCATGTCCATTTGACCTTGAGTTACCAATTGGAAATTATTGACCCTCAATAGGAGCCGCTCTTTGTATCATTTGTACTCATTTTTCATTACATGCATCTTTCTTATATGCATTTTTTTTTTTTTTTTTTATGCAGTTTGTTTGGGTCTCTCTGTTGGTCTCTCTTTTTTAGCCATCTCCTTGGAACACCCATATTTTTGTGCTCATGCTTTCCATAATTGTCTGTATTATTATTTTTTTACATTGCCATCAACAATCTTGCCCCCCTCTTTCTACAGCTTCCTTTTAGGTTCCAGTGTGACAATTGTTGCACTATTACTCAGTATATCTTTACACTGGTACTGCATATTGCAGGGTTGGATGAAATATGTATTAAAGGTTATATTGTTAAAATTTAAGTAAAGTATTTAGATTACATACATTTGCCTCTTTAACTTTGCAGATGATTTTCTTCTATCTGCATAATTAAAAAACCATGGTTTTTTAAACTAACATAGGGTCAGGTTGTAGATACTCTGGATGCTTTGGACTTTGTACTGTCTCCGGGCGCCTATGGGGATTTGTTGTTTGTATTGAATTAACTAATTTCCTTTGTTATATGTCTACAATATTTATTTTTTGGCGCGCCATAATGTTCAGGATACTCTCCTTTTGATACTACGCGATGCACGATATATCTTCTTTTACAAGCATATCATCCCGTTCACGGAAGCCGTGCGGCCCTGAGCATGCGCAATGGAGTCGTTTGACACCATCTTTGTACGCCACTAACCAGACCTCATCCTGTTCTACTGCGACTGCGCAAGTCTACGATCTTACTTCCGGGGCTTGATTACTGCCCTGTGTCCGGGTCCCGTACGATTCCTTTGACCCACACCTGTTTTTGTTTGGCGCACCTATGTTTCAGGTATTTATACAACATCCACACACAACATGCTATCGCCCCTGATGAAGCCAGGTGTTCTGGCGTAACGCGTTGGGCGTCATCGTGCCTTTGCCCTTCCCCACACCGCAGCACCCATACTTCCTAAGGGACACGGTCTGTGTATGCCAGCATTACCGTTTTTTCCAGCAGGTTGTATGTTGGGGGGCCCAATACAATATGGTCTCCGGATTCTCTGCTGGTACACATTGCAGCAGTTTGTCATTTTCTTCACCCGTTCTCATGCAGGATTTTCATTTGTGCATGAACTGTTTTTGAACAACTACTGCATTATTTGGGTTTGTGTTGCTTTGCATGCCATTGCACTCCATTATTAGGAGTTTTTGCACAACCTTGCCCTTTTTGCATGCAGGTCCTAGTCCCTTTGGACCATATTTTCAGTTTTTTTGCATTTTCAATCATTTTGGTGTTGTGGATTGTTTGCATGGCCTCTACTTTTATTGGGTATTGAATACACCTTGATTATCGCCGTGCTATATAATTGTATATTTACTGTGTGGGGTCGGTGCAGAGGCATTTTCCCTTCTTTGGGTATGTTTTTCATGGTCACAATTTCGCGGTTTTCATTGTTTTTATATCAGCACTGTGTGTTGTTTTGTTGTGGATGTCTTAATAAAGATTTAATATATTTTTGAATCTACTTTTGGTGATCCCTATATTCTACATGCCTCTTTTCTTTTGTTATTGTTGCAGTCTTTCAGCATGTATTAGGTGATCCCTTACAGCGGTGCCCTCCTTATTGTGTGTTTTGTAATAACTGGGTTATGGCGTTCTAACCAGGGCATGCCCAACACCAACCCTGCAGGTAGATTGTCCAGAACAAAACAACTAAGGTTTTCCACATGAGTAGCGCCCACTCTGAGCGAAAACAAGTCAGACATAAATAGAATTCCCTCCTTAGTGAGGGGAGAGGAGTCAATGGCCACCACCTTGATCGGAACCTTGAGCCTAACTGTCCCTATCTTGCAGTGTGTGACCAATTGGGAGTCAATGAGATTAATCCATGATCCGCAGTCCACAAAGGCTGTAGAGGGAAAAGAACTACCGTCCACAAACAGTTCAACATGAAGTAACACTTTAGAAAATGAGGAAAAGGGTACCTGAGGGTCTGAGTAGTCTCCCCGTTGACTACCCAGACCTAGTCGTTTCCCGCCGACCGGGTCGAAGACTGGCAATCAGGACACTCCCTTTTCCAATGCCCCCTTTTACCGCAGTAAAAGCATAATTGCTTGTCCTTCCGGCGTTTCCTCTCCGTATCCTTCAGGGAGAGGGCGCCTACATCCGTGAGCTCAGGGGCAGTGTCTTTTCCAGTGGGGAACAATGGAGTCTCCACCTGCATCACCCCTCTGGCCCGCAGCCTGCGGTCCATCCGGACGGCCTGGGTCATGGCATCCTCGAGAGAGTTAGGTGGGGGATGTAATGCCAAGGCATCCTGCAGCCGCTCGGACAAGCCTCTGCGAAAGAGTCCTCGGAGTGCGACGTTGTCCCAAGAGACCTCTGCGGCCCAGCGGCGGAATTCAGTACAAAACCATTCAGCCGAGTGTTTCCCCTGACAGACGCTCATCACCATGTCCTCTGCCAATCGCACTCGGTCAGGCTCATCATAAATGTGCCCGAGGGCCTCAAAGAATGCATTCACAGACAGTCTCTCAGGGGCAGTGGGAGGAAGGGAGAAATCCCAAGCTTGTGGGGACCCTCTTAATAACGACATAATGACCCCTACCTTCTGGTTTTCATCCCCAGAGGAACGTGATCTCAAACTAAAAAAAAGTTTGCACCCCTCCATGCAGACCCTGAACTCCTTTGTGTTCCCAGAAAAAAAGTCAGGCAGTTTAACAGGTGGTTCCGGGGACACCAGAACAACATCCCTCGCCCCAGCCACCGGAGACCCAACAGACAAAGCCCCTCGTACTGTCTCAGAAACCTGCTGCTGAGAACGAGCCAGAGCTTGCTGCTCCAGAGATAAACCCTGAAACATCTGAGTCAGACTTTTCATCTGGTCAGCCAGAGACTGTATGGGATCCATAACTCTCTGCACAAAAAACCCCAAAAACGTAATGGTCAGTTATAATGTCAAGATCCCGTCAGCTCCGGCATGCAGCCTCCGCTGAGCAGGGTCTCACGCACACTGTAGGGGGGCCCGGGGTCAGGTACAGCCAGAAAGTGCAGATACACAGGACCTGTGGACGCTGAAGTTTAGCAAGCATTCACAGGACCTACGGTCATGTGACTGCAAGGGGGCGGGGCTTAGCGTCCTGCTTTCAGAGATGGCAGGACACTATACAGAAATACTCAGAGTCAGGCAAAACGGAGGTCATACACAGAGATATCAGTAAAGTACCAGGGATGAGACAGAATGGACAGTCAGGGCCAAGCAAAAGTCAAAACCAAACAGACATAGAAGGTACCAAGCAGAATCCAAAGCAATATCCAGAGAACAGACCGAGTCGTACACAGAGAATCAAGCAACCAGAACACAGCACAAACACACTCAGGGGTCACCACACAATGCCAAGGGCGAAAGTATAACTGACGGCGGATGAGAGCTTCCTGAGGCTATAAGAAGCTTTCCCAGAACCAATAAGAGGCCACCATAATAGGTCCCAGGTGTGCAGGTAAGAGTCTGACTGAGATCAAAACATTAACACCAGAAGTGCGGGTCACCCAGCACTGGTATCATGACAGCTAGAGTCTTTGACATGCTCTGCTAACCCTCTCCAAAACACAGGGATGAGTGCTTTATCGGGCCACTCTAGTTCGGAAGCCAATGTCTGGAATCGGACGGCATAATGGCTGACCGAGAGAGACCTCTGTGTTAGGGCCAATAATTGGAGAGAGGTGTCGTGCGTGATCCGTGGTCCCAAAAATACCTGCTTCAGAGCCGCGAGGAACTGAGCAGCCCCCTGAACCACGGGATCATCATGCTCTCACAAGGGCAAAGCCCACTCTAATGCCCTGCCAGATAAAAGAGAAACAATAAACCCCACCTTAGCCCGCTTTGTAGGGAACCGTGCAGCCAGTAACTCAAGCTGGATAGAGCACTGACTCATGAATCCCCTACAGGCGGTGCTGTCACCCGAAAACTTGTCAGGGAGCGGGAGGCAAGATATTGTCGGCATAGGCGTGAGTGTGGGCATGCGTGAGACAGCCTCTGCGACTGCCTGAGCAGGTGCTACTGTAGCATTCGCAGCTGATGTGGAGCTATCGATAGCCGCCAACCTGCTCTCCAGCTGCCAAATGTACCGCTGCAGCTGCTGCAGGTCCGCCATTATTAGCCAGACCCTGGCGCTAGTATAATGTTAGGGACGGTGGAACGCACTAAATATAAATTATAGGAAGTGCATTCGCTGCCTGGGGTCCACCGTGCAGTAGGTGTAGCAACCGCTGCTGAGTAATAGCAGACTCGCTATATGGTGGTATACTGCGCTCGGGTTAAACATCACCCGAGGTGCGCAGAGCGGACTCTGTTAACCTCATAGAGGCGCTTTAGTACAAATAAAGCATAAACGCCGAGCCTGTTAGCTTCACGGGTCTCAGCTGGCATGCACACACGGTATATGGTCACAGGACCCGGCCCAAGGCAGAGGTCTGTGTCCGACTTGACCTACCGTGCGTGCAGCGTCGCTACCACGGACGCCAGTAAGTGCTGCTAACTGCAGCATGGCGGAAACTGCTGCCGCTGTACGACAGTGCCGTGAGGCAACACACTATCGGACGCTAGTGTAGCAGTGCGGTATGCACTGTGGCGTATGGCTTGCCACTGACTGGCGCTGACTATAACTCTAATTCCCTATCTTCATGCGTAATATCAGAGGGAAGGGGTTTCATAATGAGTCAGTCACCAGAATCATACATCCATCACCATTCACACATAGCAAGTATAGTCTATACTAGCGCATGGGCAAGCGGCCATTTGGGCCTTTTATAGCCATGCGCTTCCAGGACCTTCCAGACCTCTGAAATGGGCCAATCAGATCAGGACAAGGATCTGAGCACGTGACCCCCGATCTCCACTGGGAGATCATCTCATGGGCATGCCCAGTAGCGCGGCGAGAGGACTTAGCCTCTGGAGTGGTTTCCTGCAAAGCAGGTTATGCTACCATTGCTGGTCCAGAGGTGGCAGCGACATCCAGACCTAGAGAGTTGGTCTGAGCAGGGTGCCTGGATCGCCGAGATTGCTGTGCAGGTCCCTGAGCGGTCGGAAAGGAATGGGAGACCGCTGGATGTATGGCTCTGGATTCCCACTGTGCAGCTACAGGAATCCGACGCCTAACAGTGCAGGCCACAGCCGTGGTATGGAGCGTGGCAGTTGCAGCCACGGGTCCGCGGTACAGGCCGCAGCCGTGGTATGGAGTGGGGCAGTGGTGGCCACCGGTCTCGCTGTACAGGTCGCAGGTGTGGGGCAGTGGCAGGCGCAGGTCCCATGGTACAAGCTGCAGAATGGAGTGGGGCAGTGGCGGTCATGGGTCTCGCTGTACAGGCCGCAGCTGCAATATGGAATGGGGCATGGGCACCCGCGGGTCTCACTGTACAGGCCGCGGTGTGGAGTGGGGCAGTTGCGGTCACAGGTCTCGCTGTACAAGCCGCAGTATGGAACAGGGCAGGGGTGGCCGTGAGTCTCGCTGTACAGGCTGCGGGTCTCACTAGCTCGGCACCGTCATCCCTTCCAGTCAGGTGAGCCTCTGTTTCTCTGGTCTTGAAGATGCGGACTCACTCTCCCTCTGGGAAGCCACCTAAGCTCCCCTCTCTAGCTGGTTCCCTTTGTCATCGCCCTGCCCCATTGTTTTGTCCCACCCCCACATTTTCTGATGGACTGTCGGTCCTGGCCTGCTATTCTTCCCCCCGGGAATGTATCTCCTGGGAACCTGGGTGACAGCCCCCTCAGTTCCGGCCTGGACACACGGTGGGCCCTTTTACTGGGGCTCTCTACCCTACACCTTTGCAGAGAAACAGCCCCAAAGCACGATGTTGTTCTTTGGATGCAACTCACCATTCTGTCTCCTCCAAACACGATGAGTTTTGTTTCTACCAAACATAGTCACATTGTATGAAAACTCAGACGCCCAGAAAAAAGTCCATTAATTGAAAGAATGCCATAGACTCCTTTAATAATATTAATTAAACCACACTTACAACCTCACCCATTTCCCCGATGCCCTCGTCATCTGCAAAAGAGTTAAAAGAACAAACAACAATATTCCTCACCTTTCCACAGAGATGCTGCTAATCCATTTGTGCCACGACAGGTCTAGCTCTGCTACATCTGGATGGCAAGCTGCATGGTTGCATCATGCAACCATGCCACCTGTCATCCAGTAGGCACTGAGCGCTGTGTGCTAAGTGTCTGCCTGTGAACTCCTATTCCTTGTCTGAGGGCACTGTGAGCGTGAGAAAGTTATCATGTTCGTGGTGCCCTCAGACAGGTCACATGAGTTCACAGCCAATGAACTCACTTCACCTTTCTGACATCAGCGTAATCGCGGTGGGAAATTTTCTCACGCTTGTGGTGATGTCAGACAGGTAATAATTCACAAGTATAAACTGAGCACATGCTGCTCAGTGTCTGCTGAATGCAGTCTGCCATCTAAATGTAGCAGAACTAGATCCATCATTGGACAAATGGATTATCATCTCCTCTGCAGAAAGGTGAGGAATATTGTTGCTTGTTTTCTTAACACTTTTGCAGAAGACAATGGCGTCGGTGGAATGCGTGAGGTCGTAAGTATGGTTTAACCCCTTAATGACCGGGGTTATTTTCATTTTTGCGTTTTTGTTTTTCACTCCCTTTCTTCCCAGAGCCATAACTTTTTTATTTTTCTGTCAATATGGCCATGTGAGGGCTTATTTTTTTGCAGGACAAGTTGTACTTTTGAACAACACCATTGATTTTACCATGTCGTGTACTACAAAACAGGAAAAAAATTCCAAGTGTGGTGAAATTGCAAAAAAAGTGCAATCCCACACTTGTTTTTTGCTTGGCTTTTTTTGGTAGGTTCATGACCTGCCATTATGATTCACCAGGTCATTACGAGTTCATAGACACCAAACATGTCTAGGTTCATTTTTATCTAAGAGGTGAAAAAAATTCCAAAGTTTGCTAAAAAAACAAAAAAAAAAAACACCATTTTCCGAGACCCGTAGCGTCTCCATTTTTCGTGATCTGGGGTTGGGTGAGGGCTTATTTTTTGCGTGCCGAGCTGACATTTTTAATGATACCACTTTTCTGACTTTTTTTCTCGCTACGCAGTTTAGCGATCGGGTTAATGCTTTTTTTTATTGATAGATCGGACGATTCTGAAAGCGGAGATACCTAATATGTGTATGTGGGATTTTTGTTTTACTGTTTTATTTTGATTGGTGCGAAAGGGAGGTGATTTGAACTTTTAGGGTTTTTTTATTTATTTTTTTTTTTAAATATTTTTTTTTTTTACTTTTGGCATGCTTCAATAGCCTCCATAGGAGGCTTGAAGCATACACAACTCGATCAGCTCTGCTACATATGGGCGATGAGGAGATCGCCCATATGTAACAGATTTACTCCTGTGCTTTCAGCGCCGACCACCGTGCGGCGCTGAAAGCCATCAGCCTGGAACAACCATAGAGGTCTCTATGAGACCTCTGGTTGTCCAGGCAACATGAGGCCGACCCCCGATCACGTGACGGGGGTCGGCAATGAGCTCACTTCTGGCCCGGCGGCCGGAAGTGCTATTTAAATGCCCGCTGTCAGCTTTGACAGCGGGATTTAACTAGATAATAGGCGCGGGCGGACGGCGATTCCACTTGCGCCTACTGCGGGGGCATGTCAGTTGTTCAAAACAGCTGACATGTCCCGGCTTTGGACATTAAGGGGTTAATTAAAATTGAATAAAGGAGTTTGTGTCATTCTTTGAATTAAAGGACTTTATTCTGGGTGTGTTTTTATACAATATGACTATGGGGTTAGTAATGGGGCGTCTTATTGATGCCTCTCCATTACCAACCTCTGGGTTTGATGCCACTTGACAACACAAAGGTGACATTAACCCACAATTATCACCCCACATGCCACCACTTCAGGGCAAGTGGGAAGAATGAGGCTAAGTGCCAGAATTTGCACATCTTAGAGATGCGCCTTTTCTCGATTGGCTGTGATCTGATGTTTTTAGCCTGGGGGGCCAGTATCCATTCTTAACACTTTTGCAGAAGACAGCGGCATCGGTGGAAAGGGTGAGGTTTTAAAGGGAATCTGTCACCCCTTTTTTGAGATATCATATAATGATGTCATTCAATTGTGTGTCACATAAGGATTCTCTTAGTACTTTTGCTTCCCCCTGACCCAGCACCTTTCATGCATAAATACCTTTTTTATATCAGTTCAGATGTATGTAAACTGCCGCGGTCCAGTCCGCTGGGCGGGGCTTATTCACCTGCTCCCCCCTCCCTGTCTTGCTGTGCGCATTTCTTCTTGTGTAGGTCATGGACAAACACGATCGCGGTGTACCGGGGGTTAAAGGGAAGCATCGGCAGGGAGGGGGCTCCCTCCGTGCTTCCCTGAGCCCCCCACAGCAGCGCAATGTGCAGCGCTGCTGCGGGGGGCTCCTTCCCTGCAGGTCCCCGGATCCAAGATGGCGACGGGGACCTTTGGGGGCCTGCAGGGAGCTGGCTTCATCAGTGCCTGCGCAGGCATGAGGAAGTCTGCTTCAATGCCTGTGATCAGCGGTCTGTCACAGGACAGTGATGTCCCACCTGGTACAATGTAATAAAGTTTAAAAAAGAAAAAAAAAGTGTAAAAATAATTTTAAAAAAATCGCTAAATAAATTAAAAAATATATATACTGTATATATTCCCTAATAAATTCATTTCTTTGAAATAAAAAAAAAATAAAAGTACACATATTTGGTATTGCCGCGTCCGTAACGACCCGCCCTATAAAACTGTCCCATTAGTTAACCCCCTTTAGCGAACCCCTTAAAAAATAAAAATAAAAAACTAAGCAAAAAAATTATTTATTATCATACCGCCGAACAAAAAGTGCAATAACGCGCGATCAAAAAGAGGCATATAAATATCCATGGTACCGCTGAAAACGACATCTTGTCCCGCAAAAAATGAGCCACCATACAGCGTCATCAGCAAAAAAATTAAAAAGTTATAGTTCGCAGAATAAAGCGATGCAAAAATAATTATTTTTTATATAAAATTGTTTTCATTGCATAAAAGCGCCAAAACATAAAAAAAGACATGAATGAGGTATCGCTGTAACTGTACTGACCTGAAGAACAAAACCGCCTTATCAATTTTACCTCACGCGGAACGGTGTAAGCTCACCCCCCAAAAGAAATTCATGAAACGCTTGTTTTTGTTCATTCTGCGTCCCAAAAATCGGAATAAAAAGTGATCAAAAGATGTCACGTGCCCAAAAATGGTACCAATAAAAATGTCAACTCGTCCCGCAAAAAATAAGACTTCACATGACTCGGTGGATCAAAATACGGAAAAATTATAGCTCTCAATATGTGGTGATGCAAAAACTATTTTTACAATAAAAAGCATCTTTTAGCGTGTGACAGCTGCCAAACATAAAAACCGCCATAAATAGTAAATCAAACCCACTGTTATCACCCCTTTAGTTAGGGAAAAATAATAAAATTAAAAAATGTATTTATTTCCATTTTCCCATTAGGGTTAGGGTTAGTGCTAGGGCTAGGGTTAGGGCTAGAGTTAGGGCTTAGATTAGGGTTAGGGGTGTGTTGGGGTTAGGGTTGGAGTTGGAAATGGGGAGTTTCCACTGTTTGGGCACATCAGGTGCTCTCCAAACGCAACATGGCGTCTGATCTCAATTCCAGCCAATTCTGCGTTGAAAAAGTCAAATGGTGCTCCTTCCCTTCCAAGCTCTGCCATGCGCCCAAACAGTGTTTTACTCCCACATATGGGGTATCAGCCTACTCAGGACAAATTGCAAAACAACTTTTGGGGTCCAATTTCTCCTGTTACCCTTAGGAAAATAAAAAATTGGGGGCAAAAATATCATTTTTGTAGAAAAAAATATGATTTTTATATTTTCACGCCCGGGCGTTATAAACTTCTGTGAAGCACTTGGGGGTTCAAAGTGCTCACCACACATCTAGATAAGTTCCGTGGGGGGTCTAGTTTCCAAAATGGGGTCAATTGTGGGGAGTTTCAATAGTTTAGGCACATCAGAGGCTCTCCAAATGCACATGACACCCGCAGACCATTCCATCAAAGTCGGCATTCCAAAACGTCACTACTTCCCTTCCGAGCCCCGACGTGTGCCCATACAGTAGTTTTCTTCCATATATGATTTATCAGCATACTCAGGAGTCAGGACAAATTGGACAACAACTTTTGGGGTCCAATTTCTCCTGGTACCCTTGGGAAAATAAAAAAATTGGGGACTAAAAGACCATGTTTGTGCAAAAAATACGATTTTTTTATTTTCACGCCCAGGCATTATAAACTTCTGTGAAGAACTGGAGGGTTTAAATCGCTCACCACACATCTATATAAGTTCCTTTGGGGGTCTAGTTTCCAAAATGGTGTCATTTGTGGGGGGTTTCCACTGTTTTGGTACATCAGGGGCTTTCCAAACGCGACATGGTGTCCGATCTCAATTCCAGCCAAAAACGTCAAATGGCACTGCTTCCCTTCCGAGCTCTGCCATGCGCCCAAATAGTCGTTTACACCCACATATGGGGTATCAGTAGAGTTGAGCGAAACGGGTCGAAAAATTTCAAAAGTCGCCGACTTTTGGCAAAGTCGGGTTTCATGAAACGAAACCCGACCCTAGGATGAGGTCGGCCACGAGGTCGGCGACTTACGCGCCAAAGTTGCGTTTCAAAAGTTTGTTTTGCGCTCTTTTTCAGCCAATCAGGATCCACGGACACTGTGGGCAACGTGATGACATAGGCAGGGGTCACCACCATCTTTCAGAAGGGCATGCAAGTGATTGGCTTGCTTTGGTGGGCGTCACAGAGGTTATAAAAGGGCGTGCACGCCGACCGCCATCTTACTTCTGCCGATCTTAGCATAGGGAGAGGTTGCTGCTGCTGACTCTGTAGGGAGAGCGTTAGGCAGGGAAGAAGAAAAAAAAACTGCTTCTGCTGCTAGCGATTTTGCCTGTACAACACACCAGTCACTGTGTGTGCAGTGCAAGGGGAGGCTATATTGTGGTGGATCAGCGGTGTTGGTTGTTAGGCTACCTTCTAAGGCTTCCTGACAGCTGCATTGCTGTTTACCCACTGCTCTGCAAACTGCTTTTTTAAAAGCAATCCCAATTTTTTTTTTGTCCTGCTGAGGTACTGAGCGTGCGTTTTTTCACACCATACAGCGGTGTACGCTGCTCACACAGTACCGCGTAATGGCTGTTATCACTGCCACAGTGAAGCTATCTGTGTGTCACTCTGTGAGAATATGTCGAGGACATGTTCCGTTCTTACAGACCTGCACCTACTAGTTTTGTCTAGCTTTCAAACAGTTAAATATATTTGCTGTTTGATCACATTCAAAACTATAGAGAGACAGCATGTGTCAGTCCGTATACTTAAAAAACATGGAGCTTGACAATTTTACGTACACCGGACAGCCGTGTACGTGCACGCTCCTCTCAGTACCGTGTAACGGCTGTTATCACGGCCACAGTGAAGCTATCTGTGTGTCACTGTGGAAGGATAAGTGAAGGACTTGTTCCGTTCTTACAGACCTACCCTCTAGGGAGATTCCTATTCTGCCCAATTCTACATACACCTTGTAGTTTGTGATACACTAGCCAATTTCTGCCTGTGACATAGCGCTCTGATATTCAGTGGGCCTCACACAATCCAAAAGTGTCCAGTGTCCACTAGTGTGTGCAGAAATTCAAAATCTCCCTTATCCTGTAGTCACTTTTTTCACACCTGTGCCATCGAGCCTGTGACATAGCGCTGTGATATTCAGTGGGCCTCACACAATCCATAAGTGTCCAGTGTCCACAAGTGTGTGCAGAAATTCAAAATCTCTGTGATCCTGTAGTCACTTTTTTCACACCTGTGCCATCGAGCCTGTGACATAGCGCTCTGATATTCAGTGGGCCTCACACAATCCAAAAGTGTCCAGTGTCCACTAGTTTGTGCAGAAATTCAAAATCTCCCTTATCCTGTAGTCACTTTTTTCACACCTGTGCCATCAAGCCTGTGACATAGCGCTCTGGTATTCAGTGGGCCTCACACAATCCATAAGTGTCCAGTGTCCACAAGTGTGTGCAGAAATTCAAAATCTCTGTGATCCTGTAGTCACTTTTTTCACACCTGTGCCATCGAGCCTGTGACATAGCGCTCTGATATTCAGTGGGCCTCACACAATCCAAAAGTGTCCAGTGTCCACTAGTGTGTGCAGAAATTCAAAATCTCCCTTATCCTGTAGTCACTTTTTTCACACCTGTGCCATCGAGCCTGTGACATAGCGCTGTGATATTCAGTGGGCCTCACTCAATCCAAAAGTGTCCAGTGTCCACTAGTGTGTGCAGAAATTCAAAATCTCCCTTATCCTGTAGTCACTTTTTTCACACCTGTGCCATCGAGCCTGTGACATAGCGCTCTGATATTCAGTGGGCCTCACACAATCCAAAAGTGTCCAGTGTCCACTAGTGTGTGCAGAAATTCAAAATCTCCCTTATCCTGTAGTCACTTTTTTCACACCTGTGCCATCGAGCCTGTGACATAGCGCTCTGATATTCAGTGGGCCTCACACAATCCAAAAGTGTCCAGTGTCCACTAGTGTGTGCAAAAATTCAAAATCTCCCTTATCCTGTAGTCACTTTTTTCACACCTGTACCATCGAGCCTGTGACATAGCGCTCTGATATTCAGTGGGCCTCACACAATCCAAAAGTGTCCAGTGTCCACTAGTGTGTGCAGAAATTCAAAATATCCCTTATCCTGTAGTCACTTTTTTCACACCTGTGCCATCGAGCCTGTGACATAGCGCTCTGATATTCAGTGGGCCTCACACAATCCAAAAGTGTCCAGTGTCCACTAGTGTGTGCAGAAATTCAAAATCTCCCTTATCCTGTAGTCACTTTTTTCACACCTGTGCCATCGAGCCTGTGACATAGCGCTCTGATATTCAGTGGGCCTCACACAATCCAAAAGTGTCCAGTGTCCACTAGTGTGTGCAGAAATTCAAAATCTCCCTTATCCTGTAGTCACTTTTTTCACACCTGTGCCATCGAGCCTGTGACATAGCGCTCTGATATTCAGTGGGCCTCACACAATCCAAAAGTGTCCAGTGTCCACTAGTGTGTGCAGAAATTCAAAATCTCTGTGATCCTGTAGTCACTTTTTTCACACATGTGCCATCGAGCCTGTGACATAGCGCTCTGATATTCAGTGGGCCTCACACAATCCAAAAGTGTCCAGTGTCCACTAGTGTGTGCAGAAATTCAAAATCTCCCTTATCCTGTAGTCACTTTTTTCACACCTGTGCCATCGAGCCTGTGACATAGCGCTCTGATATTCAGTGGGCCTCACACAATCCAAAAGTGTCCAGTGTCCACTAGTGTGTGCAGAAATTCAAAATCTCCGTTATCCTGTAGTCACTTTTTTCACACCTGTGCCATCGAGCCTGTGACATAGCGCTGTGATATTCAGTGGGCCTCACACAATCCATAAGTGTCCAGTGTCCACAAGTGTGTTTAGAAATTCAAAATCTCCCCTGTGCTTTAGACACCTTGTACCTTGTTTTACATTACTATATAGTTTGTTGGATTTTGTCTACATTTCTACAAAAAATGAGGAAGGCTGGTGGAAGAGGCCATGGAATTGGGCGGGGGTTGGCAGCTGGTAATGATGGTGTTGGTGGTGGATCTGATGGTAGTGGCAAGAGCAAAATAGGACCGAATGCAGGAGGTGTTGAGCCTGCGTCATTGTCTGGCTCCATAAGGCTTCGAAGGCTTAGTTTTCTAGGAGTTGGCAAACCACTTTTAAAGCCAGAGCATCAGGAAAAAGTTTGGTCTTACATTGCTGACTCAGCCTTCAGCTCTATCGCCTCCTCTTCTGAAGTTGTAAAAAGTAAAAGCACTGAGTCGTCATTGGAGGCTCATGTTCATGAACCACACCTTTCCTTGTGTCCTTCACCCCAACCAAGATTGAAGGATGACGCAGGCCATACTACTGATTACTCCATGGAGCTGTTTTCACATACCATGCCTGGATTATCAAGTGAAATGGTGAATTACCCAGGCCAAGATGAATCTGACATGGTGTGCACTGATGCACAGCCGCTGATAGATGATTCTGCTGGTACATTCACTCAGAGCACTACATTGTCCTCACAGTGTACAGAGCCAGATTCTGACCCTGATGAGACTCAGGTGCCCCTTCCCGCACACTATACCACCATACACGGTGACACAGAGGAAGGTGCACATGACATTGAAGAGGAGGTGATGGATGACCCAGTTGTTGACCCAGATTGGCATCCATTGGGGGAAGAGGGTGCTGCTTCCAATAGCTCAGATGAGGAGCATCCACAGCAGACATCAACATCGCAACAGCTGTTATCTGGCAGGCCCGGAGCACTCCAAAGACAGGTTCCAAAAATCAAAAGAGTTGCTGGACAGCTTGTCCAGAGGGTCAAAAGATCACAGCGTGCTAGGCCGCAAAATGTCTGCCAAAGTAGGAAGAGTGCAGTGTGGCACTTTTTTGAACAAAATCCTCATGATCAGGCCAAGGTTATCTGTAAGAAGTGCGCAAAGACCTTTAGCCGAGGGAAAAATCTGAAAAATTTGAATACCAGTTGCATGCTTAGACATTTAACCACCATGCACTTGCAAGCGTTGACACAACACCAAACCTCAAGTGCCACATGTGCAACTGATCACAAAGAAGGTAGTCAGCAATGCTACATTGTTTCCCCCACTGTAAGCCCACCGGTTAGCACAGCAGCAAATGTTGAGGCGTCGTTGCAAGGCCACAGCAGTCAGGGAATCCCACTGTTATATCAACGAAATACTGAATCTAGGCCATCAGAAAGAACACCAACTCCATCACCATCATCAACCCTCTCTCAGTCCGCCCTGTCCACCGCTACTTCCACCATATGCAGCTCTCAAGTCCAGCTCACCCTCCCAGACACTATGAGTAGGTCAAGAAAGTACTCAGTCTCTCATCCGCGTACACTGGGTTTGAACGCCCACATTGCCAAACTAATCTCGTTTGAGATGATGCCCTATCGGTTGGTGGAAAGCGCAGCTTTCCGCGAACTCATGGCCTATGCAGTACCACGCTATGACCTACCCAGTCGCCACTTCTTCTCTCGCAAAGCCATCCCAGCCCTCCACCATCATGTAAAAGACCGCATTGTCCATGCACTCAAGCAGTCAGTGAGTGGAAAGGTGCACCTCACCACTGATGCATGGTCCAGTCGGCATGGCCAGGGCCGTTACGTGTCCATCACTGCGCACTGGGTTAATGTGGTGGATGCAGGGTCCACAGGGGACAGCGGTGGTGGGACAGTGCTGCCTAGCCCACGGTATAGGAAACAGTTGGCTGTAGGCGTTCGACCCTCCTCCTCCTCCTCCAGAAGTGAAAGCTCGTCCACAGAGCGCAGTCGTACGAGCACTCCATCTGCAGCTGCCACTGTTGCACACGAGGTGGCCCCTATCGAGCAGCTAGTGGAAAGCGTCAGCAGGCTGTGTTGCAGATGATGTGTTTGGGCGACAGACACACCGCCGAGGGTGCTGGCCGAGTACTTGAAGCGACAAACTGAGTCATGGCTGGGCAGTGTACATCTTGAGGCAGGCAAGGTAGTTAGTGGTAACGGCCGTAATTTTGTGGCAGCCATAGCCCTTTCAAAACTCAGCCACATACCTTGCTTGGCTCACACCTTGAACCTGGTGGTGCAGTGCTTCCTCAAAAATTATCCGGAGTTAACAGCCCTGCTCCAGAAGGTGCGAAGACTGTGCACGCACATCCGCCGGTTGCCTGTACACTCCGTTCGTATGCAGAAGCTGCAGCAATTGCTCCACCTTCCCAACCACCGCCTCATTATCGACATTGCAACAAGGTGGAACTCCACCCTGCACATGGTGGAGCGGCTGTGCGAGCAGAGGCAGGCCATAATGCATTTGTGGGAGGATACACGGCCAGGCACTTTGAGAGCAGACATGGAGTTGACAGGTGTGCAGTGGTCGAAGCTGAAAGACCTCTGTAAAGTCCTTCAGTGTTTTGAGGAATGCACACGGCTGGTAAGCGCAGATGACGCCATCCTAAGCATGAGCATCCCACTTATGCATCTGCTCATGCAAACTTTGACGCACCTTAAGGAGCAGGCGTCTGCAGCCAATGTTGATGAGGAGGAAGAGGAGGAGGGAATCCTTGATGACATTCAACCATTGTCTGCTCAGGGACCTCTCCTGAACGAGGTGGAGGAAGAAGAGGAGGAGGAGGATGATGATGGGGATGATTACTTAGGGGAGGAGGATGCATCTCGTGGGGCAAGTGAAAATGTTGGCATGGCAAGGTCTGGTACAGGGTTTGTGCGTAACTGGAGGGATGTGGATTTGCCAGAAAGTGCTCCTCCAACCAGCACTCGCAGTGCATCATTGACACCGGGAACATTGGCCCACATGTCAGATTATGCCTTGCAGATCCTAAAAAGGGACCCCCGCATTGCCAAAATGATGAACGATGACGACTACTGGTTGGCCAGCATCCTGGATCCACGCTATAAAGGCAAATTACAAAACATCATGCCACAGGAGAACCTTGACCTAATATTGGCTAATAAACAAGAAACTCTGGTAAATCGGTTGCTTGAGGCATTCCCAGCACACAGCAGCGGTGATGGTTCTCACACGAGCCGTACGGGCCGGGGGCAGTTTGGCAGAGGTGTTCATGGTGCACACAGCAGAAGTGGCGTTGGAGACAGGGGTTTCATGACAATGTTGTGGACTGATTTTTCAAGTACCACTCACACAACTGGTAATACTGCATCGATGGAAAGTGACAGGAGACAGCAGTTGTCAACTATGGTTACAAACTACTTTTCCTCCCATATCGATGTTCTGCCACACAGGTCATTCCCCTTTGACTATTGGGCCGCTAAACTGGACACCTGGCCTGAATTGGCACAATATGCCTTACAGGAGCTCGCTTGCCCAGCTGCAAGTGTGCTATCGGAAAGAGTCTTCAGTGCAGCTGGATCAATCCTGACAGAAAAAAAGGACCCGTCTGTCAACCCAAAATGTGGATGATCTAACCTTCATTAAAATGAACCATGCATGGGTTTCCAAGGATTTTGTCCCACCTTCCCCTGATGACACATAGGGTGACAGAAAAATGGCTTGCTTTGGTCCACCTCTTCCTGGGACTTGACCTATTTCGCCTTTTGCATCAGCTGAATGTCCAACATCAACATATGCCACTTTCTAAAACTCCCTAACTGTGCTGCCTCCCCCCCCATGGCCGGGGTCACCACCTAGCGCACGACACCGTGCGAGTGCCGTTGCCCTGGACAGGTGGGTAGGCCGACTCTTGGGCGCGGGCACTGGCACAGGGTCCCTCATAGTGCAATCAAGTGTCTCTGACGGTGGTGGTGCACACCCGCCGTCAGACACACCGCCGTACTATGAGGGGCCCAGTGCCAGTACCGACGCCCACGAGTGGGCCCCCCTTGCTTGGGCAGGGCCCCAGCATTTGCAATCTTTACCTCTCCCTGCTCCTCCGCTGTGTAGTCTGGGCCGTCAAATCCATACTGTGCCTGACACCGTCTGAGCCTGCCTCCTGATGTATAGACATATATTTTGAATGTGTACGCTATCCATTCATGTTATCCGGGGATACGGTACCCTTTCTCACCTTTGTGCAATCACGTGCAATCCATACTGGGCCTAACACCATCTGAGCCTGCCTCCTGATGTATAGACATATATTTTGAATGTGTACGCTATCCATACATGTTATCCGGGCATACGGTACCCTTTCTCACCTTTCTGCAATCACGTGCAATCCATACTGGGCCTAACACCGTCTGAGCCTGCCTCCTGATGTATAGACATATATTTTGAAAGTGTACGCTATCCATACATGTTATCCGGGCATACGGTACCCTTTCTCACCTTTGTGCAATCACGTGCAATCCATACTGGGCCTAACACCGTCTGAGCCTGCCTCCTGATATATAGACATATATTTTGAATGTGTACGCTATCCATACATGTTATCCGGGGATACGGTACCCTTTCTCACCTTTGTGCAATCACGTGCAATCCATATTGGGCCTAACACCGTCTGAGCCTGCCTCCTGATGTATAGACATATATTTTGAATGTGTACGCTATCCATACATGTTATCCGGGGATACGGTACCCTTTCTCACCTTTGTGCAATCACGTGCAATCCATACTGGGCCTAACACCGTCTGAGCCTGCCTCCTGATGTATAGACATATATTTTGAATGTGTACGCTATCCATACATGTTATCCGGGGATACGGTACCCTTTCTCACCTTTGTGCAATCACGTGCAAGCCATACTGGGCCTATCACCGTCTGAGCCTGCCTCCTGATGTATAGACATATATTTTGAATGTGTACGCTATCCATACATGTTATCCGGGGATACGGTACCCTTTCTCACCTTTGTGCAATCACGTGTAATCCATACTGGGCGTGAGAACGGCTGGCGAGCTGTTAAGCAAGCTACAGCACCTGTGGTTTGCACACGTAAGTTTTTCATTTTTTCAGGAATGACGGTTAGGCCTAATTCCGGAACTGCGGTTGACCTGCACTTACTGGGAAATCATCGTTCGCGGGTAATAATTGTAATCAGTGATCCCCATCACTAACGTTGTTCAGCGGGTTATCTGCACCTGTAAGCGACAAACGCTGGCCTTTTCAGTGTAGCGCACATGCAGCCACGGACATGTAAGGGCATGACACACCAGTTATTGGCCAATCTCATGTGCCAGAGCCTCACGTGTCCCTCTAGTAAGCCGGACTCGGACCGCGGGGCATGACGGAGTCTCGTTTGTTAATGGAAATAAGCTTGCAATGTGTGCATCTTTTCTGTAGCTGGCATGGTTGAGGTTTCCCAGGTGGAGTCGAATTTAACCGTAGGCTCCACTCCTGGTGGTGCCCTTCTGGACATTCCTTTAAGGTTCAGCTTTGCAACCATACTGCCCACGTAAAACAAACACTTTGCCTTCATGAACGCTGTTTGGAGGGTCATGACTCGTGGGAATAACGCCGCCCAATCAGTTAACCTGCTAGAGAGACCCTTCGTTGCTCCCAAGCATGACATCACACTCCCTAGGAGGAAGGTAATGCCACTGTGGCGA
The DNA here is from genome assembly GCF_039654945.1 of Dendrobates tinctorius. Taxonomy (NCBI): domain Eukaryota; kingdom Metazoa; phylum Chordata; class Amphibia; order Anura; family Dendrobatidae; genus Dendrobates; species Dendrobates tinctorius. The sequence goes on along the minus strand of NW_027361692.1, from coordinate 5,509,721 downwards.
CCGTACTCCTGGGGGCGACACAAGTGCACTGATGCCCAGCCACTGCTCGATGAATCTGCTGGTACATTGACCCAGACCACTACATTCCCCTCGCACGCTACATGGCCTGAATCTGACCCTGATGAAACTCAGGTTACCCTTCCCATATACAGTTCCATCTTACACGGTGACAAAGAGGAAGCTGCAGATGAAAGTGCAGGTTCGGCCCACCCGCCATCAGACACACCACCGTACTATCAGGGGCCCTGTGCCAGTGCTGTCGCCAACGAGTGGGCCCCCCCTGCTTGCTCAGGATCACAGCACTTGCAAGGTTGAAATACTGTGCAGTGAGATGGAAGATGGGGACGACGAGGAGTCCAGACTAGTACAGGGATTCCCTAGCGAAGAGACTTATTTGATTGTTTTCAATGTTGGGACAGCAATTTTTGTGGAGCACTATACTCTGGAGAATGATAGATGGGGCCCACCATACACTGGAACATTCCAAAGGTGGACATCAGACACTGGAGCAGCATTTACAGGGCCCATTATACACTAGAGCATTAGAAATGGGGCCCATTATGTTTGGAGCATTATTTGGGCCCATAAGACAGTGGAGCTTCATCCATGGGGACCAACATATACTGTAGCATTATGTGGAGCTCATCATATACTGTTTCAAACATTATATGGGACCAATGATTCTGTATGGAGAAATAGATGGGCCTCGTCATGAGATGTAAAAAGTGAAGTATTTTTCATTCTACTATACCGCTATTTCTCAGCCGTATCGGAGCATGATGAGTTGTGGTATGTGTTAAAGGGGCGCTCTTTCGCCCAGGGCACATGAAAACCTGGAGCCAGCCCTACCCCCCCACAACTTTAGCCAAATAACCCCCATTTTTCAGTGCGTAACTTGTATTATGAAGTTAATTAAGGTTGACAAGCTTAAGTAAGAAGAATTGATGCTTTTGGCATTCAAATGGGCACTGTAGGTGTGTTTCCTGGCCTCCTCTCACTGCCAACTTTTATTCCCCATTGACTTACATTGGGTTTCGTGTTTCGGGACGACCCCGACTTTTCCCTATAATCGGCCGATCTTGCTCGACCCTAAAAAACCAAAAGTCGCTCAACTCTAGGTATCAGCGTACTCAGGACAAATTGCACAACAACTTTTATGGTCCTCTTACCTTTAGAAACATAAGAGTTGAGGGAGAAAAGATCATTTTTGTGGAAAAAATATGATTTTTTAATTGTACGGCTGTACGTTATAAACTTCTGTGAAGCCCTTGGGGGATCAAAGTTCTCACCACACATCTAGACAAGTTCCTTGGGGGTTTAGTTTCCAAAATGGTGTCATTTGTGGGGGGTTTCCACTGTTTTGGTACATCAGAGGCTTTCCAAACGCGACATGGTGTCCAATCTCATTTCCAGCCAAAAAAGGTCAAATACAGTCATATGTAAAAGTTTGGGCACCCCTATTAATGTTAACCTTTTTTCTTTATAACAATTTTGGTTTCTGCAACAGGTATTTCAGTTTCATATATCTAATAACTGATGGACTCAGTTATATTTCTGGATTCAAATGAGGTTTATTGTACTAACAGAAAATGTGCAATCTGCATTTAAACAAAATTTGACCGGTGCAAAAGTATGGGCACCCTTATCATTTTCTTGATTTGAACACTCCTAACTACTTTTTACTGACTTCCTGAAGCACTAAATTGGTTTTGTAACCTCATTGAGCTTTGAACTTCATAGCCAGGTGTATTAAATCATGAGAAAAGGTATTTAAGGCGGCCACTTGCAAGTAGTTCTCCTATTTGATTCTCCTATGAAGAGTGGCATCATGGGCTCCTCAAAACAACTCTCAAATGATCTGAAAACAAAGATTATTCAACATAGCTTTTCAGGGGAAGGATACAAAAAGTTGTCTCAGAGATTTAACCAGTCAGTTTCCACTGTGAGGAACATAGTAAGGAAATGGAAGAACACAGGTACAGTTCTTGTTAAGCCCAGAAGTGGCAGGCCAAGAAAAATATCAGAAAGGCAGAGAAGAAGAATGGTGAGAACAGTCAAGGACAATCCACAGACCACCTCCAAAGACCTGCAGCATCATCTTGCTGCAGATGGTGTCACTGTGCATCGGTCAACAATACAGCGCATGCATAACGCCTTTTTGTATGACCAAACAACTCAATCTTTGTTTCATCAGTTCACAGGACCTTCTTCCAAAATGTAACTGGCTTGTCCAAATGTGCTTTTGCATACCTCAGGCGACTCTGTTTGTGGCGTGCTTGCAGAAACGGCTTCTTTCGCATCACTCTCCCATACAGCTTCTCCTTGTGCAAAGTGCGCTGTATTGTTGACCGATGCACAGTGACACCATCTGCAGCAAGATGATGCTGCAGGTCTTTGGAGGTGGTCTGTGGATTGTCCTTGACTGTTCTCACCATTCTTCTTCTCTGCCTTTCTGATATTTTTCTTGGCCTGCCACTTCTGGACTTAACAAGAACTGTACCTGTGTTCTTCCATTTCCTTACTATGTTCCTCACAGTGGAAACTGACAGGTTAAATCTCTGAGTCAACTTTTTGTATCCTTCCCCTGAAAAGCTATGTTGAATAATCTTTGTTTTCAGATCATTTGAGAGTTGTTTTGAGGAGCCCATGATGCCACTCTTCATAGGAGAATCAAATAGGAGAACTACTTGCAAGTGGCCACTTTAAATACCTTTTCTCATGATTTGATACACCTGGCTATGAAGTTCAAAGCTCAATGAGGTTACAAAACCAATTTAGTGCTTCAGGAAGTCAGTAAAAAGTAGTTAGGAGTGTTCAAATCAAGAAAATGATAAGGGTGCCCATACTTTTGCACCGGTCAAATTTTGTTTAAATGCAGATTGCACATTTTCTGTTAGTACAATAAACCTCATTTGAATCCAGAAATATAACTGAGTCCATCAGTTATTAGATATATGAAACTGAAATAGCTGTTACAAAAACCAAAATTGTTATAAAGAAAAAAGGTTAACATTAATAGGGGTGCCCAAACTTTTACATATGACTGTAGCACTGCTTCACTTCTGAGCTCTGCCATGCGCCCAAATAGTCGTTTACACCCACATATGGGGTATCATCGTACTCAGGACAAATGGCACAATAAGTTTTACAGTCCTGTTACCCTTGGGAAAATAAAAATTGGGGGTGAAACGATCATTTTTTGTGGAAAAAATATGATTTTTTTAATTGTACCGATGTACGTTATAAACTTCTGTTAAGCCCTTGTGGGTTCAAAGTTCTCACCACATATCTATATAAGTTCATTGGGGGGTCTAGTTTCCAAAATGGGGTCACTTGTTGGGGGTTTCCACTGTTTAGGTACATCAGGGGCTCTCCAAATGTGACATGGCGTCCGATCTGAATTCCAGCCAATTTTGCATTGAAAATGTCAAACGGCGCTCCTTCCCTTCTGAGCTCTGCCATGTGCCGAAACAGTGGTTCCCCCCCACATATCAGGTATCAGCGTACTCAGGACAAATTGCACAATAACTTTTGCAGTCCAATTTCTCCTTGGTAAAATAAAAAAAATTGAACCTGAAATTTTTTTTTGTGAAAAAAGTTAAATGTTCATGTAAGCATCGTTCCTATTCTGCTGTGTTCTGGACTTTGCCCTTACTGTTGCCCTTAAGCCTGGCTTCATTCGGCCATACTGGTTCCTGTGACATCACCGCCTGTTGGACCCGCCCGCCGGGTTTAAATAGCTTTCCTGGACGTGACTACCTTGCTTGTATATCTCGTCCTGTACCTGATCTGCTAGCTGGGAGTTGCACGCTGTGCTACCTCCTTCCTTCCTTCTGAATCCACCTGGATTACCTGCTGCCTAACCGCCGCCGCCTGGACCTTCTGACGGTGTCTGCCTGAAGGCTCCTTCCAGCCCTGCCTCCACCGCTCACCGCTCCTACAGCACTCACGGTATGCGCTGAAGATCTTGACTGCTGTGTGCGTTTCACCTGAGAGACTTATCCCTGCTACCTTTACACATTCAGTATCAATTACCTAGTGACTTTCTCTGGCACTGCACTGTGCTCGAAGATTCCCCTCCCGCAAGGGAGAGGGCTAAGTGACAGTCCTTGCCTGCATTCTTAAGACTGTGTCTGCTTACATCTACATAGTGCTGGTGTGCAACTTGCTATCTACTGGACTGAGTTCTGCTGCTGTTACCACTGCTGTCATTGTCTGGCTCCGCCAGCACCTGTGCTGTTCTGTGCTGCTTGTTTAATACAAACTACTTTCACGTATACCTGTGTCTGTGACTCTATCATCTAGCCACTGTCTTCATAGAAACCTACTATACATCATTACAGTTCATTTTTAAAAAAAATATTCAAAAAATTTCTGTGAAGCGCCTGAAGGGTTAATAAACTTCTTGAATGTGGTTTTGAGCTCCTTAATGGGTGCAGTTTTTAGAATGATGTCACTTTTGGGTATTTTCTATCATATAGACACCTCAAAGTGGCTTCAAATGTGATGTGGTCCGTAAAAATAAAATGGTTTTGCAAAAATGAGAAATCGCTGGTCAACTTTTAACCCTTATAACTTCCTAACAAAATAAAATTTTGGTTCCAAAATTGTGCTGATGTAAAGTAAACATGTGGGAAATGTTACTTATTAAGTTTTTTGTGTGCCATAGCTCTGTGATCTAAGAGCATAAAAATTCAAAGTTGGAAAATTGCAACATTTTCAAAAATTTCACCAAATTTCCATTTTTTCACAAATAAACGCAAGTTATTTGAATGAAATTTTACCACTAACATGAACTACAATATGTCACAAGAAAACAATGTCAGAATCACCAGGATCTATGGAAGCGTTTCTGAGTTATTACCTCATAAAAGGACAGTGGTCAGAATTGTAAAAATTGGCTCGGTCATGAACGTGCAAACCACCCTTGGGGGTTAAGGAGTTAATTAAAATTTATTAAAGCAGTCTGTGTCATCCTTTTAATTAAAGGACTTTATTCTGGGTATGTTTTTATACAATATGACTATGGGGTTAGTAATGGGAGCATCTTATTGACGCCTCTCCATTAATAACCTCTGGGCTTGATGTCACCTGACAACACAAAGGTGACATTAACCCTCAATTATCACCCCACATGCCACCGCTACAGGGCAAGTAGGAAGAATGAGGCTAAGTGCCAGAATTTGCACATCTTAGAGATGTGCCTTTTCTCGGGTGGCTGTGATCTGATGTTTTTAGCCTGGGGGGCCAGTATCCATTGCACCTTCCTAGGCTATTAATATCAGCTCACAGCTTTCTGCATAGCCTTTACTGGTTATTAATTATGGAAAGGATTAAGTAGACAGTTGTGAGCTGATATTAATAGCATGGGAAGCTCCATGGGTATTACCCCTTCCCAGGCTAAAAACATCGGCCCCAGCCCTCAACTTTCTATATATATTTACTGTATGTAATCCATCTATTCAATCCTGTTGGCTCCTGCTGTCATTTTACAGTACACGGCTGCTGAATTGCCAGCTTTTCTTCTTTCTATCTATCAATCTGATAGATATATAGATGTCAGTATATATATATATATATATATATATATGTATTCTATGTGTATATATCTATTCTATCTATTCTAACCTGTCACTCAGTGATTTTACTGTATGCGGCAGATGAATTGCTGGCTTTTCAAAGGACATCGGTGCGTAAAAATCGGACAGCGCTCGCATGGTCCGAGTGCTATGCGATTTTTTTCCTTGCATCCATAATCCATAGGCTTGCATTGGAGAGTCTCGGCCGAGTCTCAGTGACGATTGCAGAATGCTGCTATTTTACACGCAAGCTGAATATGCCCTAGAAAATAAACGGTGATGTGAGCTGCCCCATAGATTAACACTGGGCCAAGTGCTATGCAATGTTTTCTCGCATAGCACTCCGCCATATTCTACTCGGCCATATTCTACAGTAGTGTGACTCCGGCATTACACAACTCTCTAAGATTTTGCTCTCAGTAAAGCTAAAAATTACACTGCTATAATTTGCAGACTCAGATATGGCAAGTGGTGTAGGTAGTATTTCAGAGAACACTATTTTGAGACCAGTACCTAAGCTTACAGTCTAATTCCATGAAATAATTTTTAAGGACCTTTTAATTACCTCTACGTATAGTGTATAATAACAAAACTGGTGAGTTATACTGGTTTGTAAAAGGCAATCACATTTGAAGCAACTGCTTGGGGGCAGATCACATCATTATCCACAATAATTTCCCTAAGGAAAGGAATAATTTCATAAACATTCATAATTAAATTTTTAGAGAGAAATGAATTGGAAAGAATGTGTTTTGGACATATTTCTAAGAGTTGGCACTTGCTCCTCACACATTAAGACCTCTAGGTAATAATAACCTGCCTAACACATTTTTGCTTCCTCTAAAGATTTTGTGCCAGGATGTGTGTTTTATTAATTAAACTAAACTGAAATAGAGAGATGAAACTGCTGTAATTAATATGTAAGTTTGTGGAAGGGCAATAACCCTTGTATTCTCACTTTACAGCATATGCACAAAAGAATCCTTCAGAACTGTTTGATTTAAGAGACTGCCGAGATTGTCTTTCAGCTTGTACATAATGTATCTTGTTTAAAAGATGCTTCGTACATAGAGTTGAGCGACTTTTGGTTTTTTAGGGTCGCGTTTCGTTTCGTGAAACCCGACTTTTCCAAAAGTCGGGTCGAGCAAGATCGTCCGATTATAGGGAAAAGTCGGGGTCGTCCCGAAACACGAAACCCAATGTAAGTCAATGGGGAATAAAAGTCGGCAGTGAGAGGAGGACAGGAAACACACCTACAGTGCCCATTTGAATGCCAAAAGCATCAATTCTTCTTACTTAAGCTTGTCAACCTTAATTAACTTCATAATACAAGTTACGCACTGAAAAATGGGGGTTATTTGGCTAAAGTTGTGGGGGGGGAGGGCTGGCTCCAGGTTTTCATGTGCCCTGGGCGAAAGAGCGCCCCTTTAACACATACCACAACTCATCATGCTCCGATACGGCAGATAAATAGCGGTATAGTACAATGAAAAATACCTCACTTTTTACATCTCATGACGAGGCCCATCTATTTCTCCATACAGAATCATTGGTCCCATATAATGTTTGAAACAGTATATGATGAGCTCCACATAATGCTACAGTATATGTTGGTCCCCATGGATGAAGCTCCACTGTCTTATGGGCCCAAATAATGCTCCAAACATAATGGGCCCCATTTCTAATGCTCTAGTGTATAATGGGCCCTGTAAATGCTGCTCCAGTGTCTGATGTCCACCTTTGGAATGTTCCAGTGTATGGTGGGCCCCATCTATCATTCTCCAGAGTATAGTGCTCCCCAAAAATTGCTGTCCCAACATTGAAAACAATCAAATAAGTCTCCTCGCTAGGGAATCCCTGTACTTGTCTGGACAGGTGCTGTAGCTTGCTTAACAGCTCGCCAGCCGTTCTCACGCCCAGTATGGATTGCACAAAGGTTAGAAAGGGTACCGTATCCCTGGATAACATGTATGGATAGCGTACACATTCAAAATATATGTCTCAGGAGGCAGGCTCAGACGGTGTCAGGCCCAGTATGGATTGCACGTGATTGCACAAAGGTTAGAAAGGGTACCGTATCCCTGGATAACATGTATGGATAGCGTACACATTCAAAATATATGTCTCAGGAGGCAGGCTCAGACGGTGTCAGGCACAGTATGGATTGCACGTGATTGCACAAAGGTTAGAAAGGGTACCGTATCCCTGGATAACATGTATGGATAGCGTACACATTCAAAATATATGTCTCAGGAGGCAGGCTCAGACGGTGTCAGGCACAGTATGGATTGCACGTGATTGCACAAAGGTTAGAAAGGGTACCGTATCCCTGGATACCATGTATGGATAGCGTACACATTCAAAATATATGTCTCAGGAGGCAGGCTCAGACGGTGTCAGGCACAGTATGGATTGCACGTGATTGCACAAAGGTTAGAAAGGGTACCGTATCCCCGGATAACATGTATGGATAGCGTACACATTCAAAATATATGTCTCAGGAGGCAGGCTCAGATGGTGTTAGGCCCAGTATGGATTGCACGTGATTGCACAAAGGTTAGAAAGGGTACCGTATCCCCGGATAACATGTATGGATAGCGTACACATTCAAAATATATGTCTCAGGAGGCAGGCTCAGACGGTGTTAGGCCCAGTATGGATGGCACGTGATTGCACAAAGGTTAGAAAGGGTACCGTATCCCTGGATAACATGTATGGATAGCGTACACATTCAAAATATATGTCTCAGGAGGCAGGCTCAGACGGTGTCAGGCCCAGTATGGATTGCACGTGATTGCACAAAGGTTAGAAAGGGTACAGTATCCCTGGATAACATGTATGGATAGCGTACACATTCAAAATATATGTCTCAGGAGGCAGGCTCAGACGGTGTTAGGCCCAGTATGGATTGCACGTGATTGCACAAAGGTTAGAAAGGGTACCGTATCCCCGGATAACATGTATGGATAGCGTACACATTCAAAATATATGTCTCAGGAGGCAGGCTCAGACGGTGTTAGGCCCAGTATGGATTGCACGTGATTGCACAAAGGTTAGAAAGGGTACCGTATCCCTGGATAACATGTATGGATAGCATACACATTCAAAATATATGTCTCAGGAGGCAGGCTCAGACGGTGTCAGGCACAGTATGGATTTGACGGCCCAGATTACACAGCGGAGGAGCAGGGAGAGGTAAAGATTGCAAATGCTGGGGCCCTGCCCAAGCAAGGGGGGCCCACTCGTGGGCGTCGGTACTGGCACTGGGCCCCTCATAGTACAGCGGTGTGTCTGACGGCGGGTGTGCACCACCACCGTCAGAGACACTTGATTGCACTATGAGGGACCCTGTGCCAGTGCCCGCGCCCAAGAGTCAGCCTACCCACCTGTCCAGGGCAACGGCACTCGCACGGTGTCGTGCGGTAGGTGGTGACCCCGGCCATGGGGGGGGAGGCAACACAGTTAGGGAGTTTTAGAAAGTGGCATATGTTGATGTTGGACATTCAGCTGATGCAAAAGGCGAAATAGGTGAAGTACCAGGAAGAGGTGGACCAAAGCAAGCCATTTTTCTGTCACCCTATGTGTCATCAGGGGAAGGTGGGACAAAATCCTTGGAAACCCATGCGTGGTTCATTTTAATGAAGGTTAGATCATCCACATTTTGGGTTGACAGACGGGTCCTTTTTTCTGTCAGGATTGATCCAGCTGCACTGAAGACTCTTTCCGATAGCACACTTGCAGCTGGGCAAGCGAGCTCCTGTAAGACATATTGGGCCAATTCAGGCCAGGTGTCCAGTTTAGCAGCCCTAATAGTCAAAGGGGAATGACCTGTGTGGGAGAACATCGATATGGGAGGAAAAGTAGTTTGTAACCATAGTTGACAACTGCTGTCTCCTGTCACTTTCCATCGATGCAGTATTACCAGTTGTGTGAGCGGTATTTGAAAAATCAGTCCACAACATTGTCATGAAACCCCTGTCTCCAACGCCACTTCTGTGTGCACCACGAACACCTCTGCCAAGCTGCCCCCGGCCCGTACGGCTCGTGTGAGAACCATCACCGCTGCTGTGTGCTGGGAATGCCTCAAGCAACCGATTTACCAGAGTTGCTTGTTTATTAGCCAATATTAGGTCAAGGTTCTCCTGTGGCATGATGTTTTGTAATTTGCCTTTATAGCGTGGATCCAGGATGCTGGCCAACCAGTAGTCGTCATCGTTCATCATTTTGGCAATGCGGGGGTCCCTTTTTAGGATCCGCAAGGCATAATCTGACATGTGGGCCAATGTTCCCGGTGTCAATGATGCACTGCGAGTGCTGGGTGGAGGAGCACTTTCTGGCAAATCCACATCCCTCCGGTCACGCACAAACCCTGTACCAGACCTTGCCACGCCAACATTTTCACTTGCCCCACGAGATGCATCCTCCTCCCCTAAGTAATCATCCCCATCATCCTCCTCCTCCTCCTCTTCTTCCTCCACCTCGTCCAGGAGAGGTCCCTGAGCAGACAATGGCTGAATGTCATCAAGGATTCCCTCCTCCTCTTCCTCCTCATCAACATTGGCTGCAGACGCCTGCTCCTTAAGGTGCGTCAAAGTTTGCATGAGCAGACGCATAAGTGGGAAGCTCATGCTTAGGATGGCGTCGTCTGCGCTTACCAGCCGTGTGCATTCCTCAAAACACTGAAGGACTTTACAAAGGTCTTTCAGCTTCGACCACTGCACGCCTGTCAACTCCATGTCTGCTCTCAAGGTGCCTGGCCGTGTATCCTCCCACAAATGCATTATGGCCTGCCTCTGCTCGCACAGCCGCTCCACCATGTGCAGGGTGGAGTTCCACCTTGTTGCAATGTCGATAATGAGGCGGTGGTTGGGAAGGTGGAGCAATCGCTGCAGCTTCTGCATACGAACGGAGTGTACAGGCGACCGGCGGATGTGCGCGCACAGTCTTCGCACCTTCTGGAGCAGGGCTGTTAACTCCGGATAATTTTTGAGGAAGCACTGCACCACCAGGTTCAAGGTGTGAGCCAAGCAAGGTATGTGGCTGAGTTTTGAAAGGGCTATGGCTGCCACAAAATTACGGCCGTTATCACTAACTACCTTGCCTGCCTCAAGATGTACACTGCCCAGCCATGACTCAGTTTGTCGCTTCAAGTACTCGGCCAGCACCTCGGCGGTGTGTCTGTCGCAAAAACACATCATCTGCAACACAGCCTGCTGACACTTTTCACTAGCTGCTCGATAGGGGGACACATCGTGTGCAACAGTGGCAGCTGCAGATGGAGTGCTCGTACGACTGCGCTCTGTGGACGAGCTTTCACTTCTGGAGGAGGAGGAGGAGGAGGAGGAGGAGGAGGAGGGTCGAACGCCTACAGCCAACTGTTTCCTATACCGTGGGCTAGGCAGCACTGTCCCACCACCGCTGTCCCCTGTGGACCCTGCATCCACCACATTAACCCAGTGCGCAGTGATGGACACGTAACGGCCCTGGCCATGCCGACTGGACCATGCATCAGTTGTGAGGTGCACCTTTCCGCTCACTGACTGCTTGAGTGCATGGACAATGCGGTCTTTCACATGATGGTGGAGGGCTGGGATGGCTTTGCGAGAGAAGAAGTGGCGACTGGGTAGGTCATAGTGTGGTACTGCATAGGCCATGAGTTCGCGGAAAGCTGCGCTTTCCACCAACCGAAAGGGCATCATCTCAAACGAGATTAGTTTGGCAATGTGGGCGTTCAAACCCAGTGTACGCGGATGAGAGACTGAGTACTTTCTTGACCTACTCATAGTGTCTGGGAGGGTGAGCTGGACTTGAGAGCTGCATATGGTGGAAGTAGCGGTAGACAGGGCGGACTGAGAGAGGGTTGATGATGGTGATGGAGTTGGTGTTCTTTCTGATGGCCTAGAATCAGTCTTTCGTTGATATAACAGTGGGATTCCCTGACTGCTGTGGTCTTGCAACGACACCTCAACATTTGCTGCTGTGCTAACCGGTGTGCTTACAGTGGGGGAAACAATGTAGCGTTGCTGACTACCTTCGTTGTGATCAGTTGCACATGTGGCACTTGAGGTTTGGTGTTGTGTCCACGCTTGCAAGTGCATGCTGGTTAAATGTCTAAGCATGCAACTGGTATTCAAATTTTTCAGATTTTTCCCTCGGCTAAAGGTCTTTGCGCACTTCTTACAGATAACCTTGGCCTGATCATGAGGATTTTGTTCAAAAAAGTGCCACACTGCACTCTTCCTACTTTGGCAGACATTTTGCGGCCTAGCACGCTGTGATCTTTTGACCCTCTGGACAAGCTGTCCAGCAACTCTTTTGATGTTTGGAACCTGTCTTTGGAGTGCTCCGGGCCTGCCAGATAACAGCTGTTGCGATGTCGATGTCTGCTGTGGATGCTCCTCATCTGAGCTATTGGAAGCAGCACCCTCTTCCCCCAATGGATGCCAATCTGGGTCAACAACTGGGTCATCCATCACCTCCTCTTCTATGTCATGTGCACCTTTCTCTGTGTCACCGTGTATGGTGGTATAGTGTGCGGGAAGGGGCACCTGAGTCTCATCAGGGTCAAAATCTGGCTCTGTACACTGCGAGGACAATGTAGTGCTCTAAGTGAATGTACCAGCAGAATCATCCATCAGCGGCTGTGCATCAGTGCACTCCATGTCAGATTCATCTTGGCCTGGGTAATTCACCATTTCACTTGATAATCCAGGCATGGTATGTGAAAACAGCTCCATGGAGTAATCAGTAGTATGGCCTGCGTCATCCTTCAATCTTGGTTGGGGTGAAGGACACAAGGAAAGGTGTGGTTCATGAACATGAGCCTCCAATGACGACTCAGTGCTTTTACTTTTTACAACTGAAGAAGAGGATGCGATAGAGCTGGAGGCTGAGTCAGCAATGTAAGACAAAACTTTTTCCTGATGCTCTGCCTTTAAAAGCGGTTTGCCAACTCCTAGAAAACTAAGCGTTCGAGGCCTTTTTTACCCATACGATGACGCAGGGTCAGCACCTCCTGCATTCGGTCCTATTTTGCTCTTGCCACTACCATCAGATCCACCACCAACACCATCATTACCAGCTGCCAACCCCCGCCCAATTCCACGGCTTCTTCTACCAGCCTTCCCCATTTTTGGTAGAAATGTAGACAAAATCCAACAAACTATATAGTAATGTAAAACAAGGTACAAGGTGTCTATAGGACAGGGGAGATTTAGAATTTCTGCACACACTTGTGGACAGTGGACACTTTTGGATTGTGTGAGGCCCACTGATATCTGAGCGCTATGTGACACGCTCGATGGCACAGCTGCCTGTGACCAAAGTGACGAGAGGATAATGGAGATTTTGAATCTCTGCGCACACTTTTGGACACTGGACACTTGTGAATTGTGTGAGGCCCACTGATATCTGAGCGCTATGTGACAGGCTCGATGGCACAGCTGCCTGTGACCAAAGTGACGAGAGGATAATGGAGATTTTGAATCTCTGCGCACACTTTTGGACACTGGACACTTGTGGATTGTGTGAGGCCCACTGATATCTGAGCGCTATGTGACACGCTCGATGGCACAGCTGCCTGTGACCAAAGTGACGAGAGGATAATGGAGATTTTGAATCTCTGCGCACACTTTTGGACACTGGACACTTGTGGATTGTGTGAGGCCCACTGATATCTGAGCGCTATGTGACACGCTCGATGGCACAGCTGCCTGTGACCAAAGTGACGAGAGGATAATGGAGATTTTGAATCTCTGCACACACTTTTGGACACTGGACACTTGTGGATTGTGTGAGGCCCACTGATATCTGAGCGCTATGTGACACGCTCGATGGCACAGCTGCCTGTGACCAAAGTGACGAGAGGATAATGGAGATTTTGAATCTCTGCGCGCACTTTTGGACACTGGACACTTGTGGATTGTGTGAGGCCCACTGATATCTGAGCGCTATGTGACAGGCTCGATGGCACAGCTGTGACCAAAGTGACGAGAGGATAATGGAGATTTTGAATCTCTGCGCACACTTTTGGACACTGGACACTTGTGGATTGTGTGAGGCCCACTGATATCTGAGCGCTATGTGACAGGCTCGATGGCACAGCTGCCTGTGACAAAAGTGACGAGAGGATAATGGAGATTTTGAATCTCTGCGCACACTTTTGGACACTGGACACTTGTGGATTGTGTGAGGCCCACTGATATCTGAGCGCTATGTGACAGGCTCGATGGCACAGCTGTGACCAAATTGACGAGAGGATAATGGAGATTTTGAATCTCTGCGCACACTTTTGGACACTGGACACTTGTGGATTGTGTGAGGCCCACTGATATCTGAGCGCTATGTGACACGCTCGATGGCACAGCTGCCTGTGACCAAAGTGACGAGAGGATAATGGAGATTTTGAATCTCTGCGCACACTTTTGGACACTGGACACTTGTGGATTGTGTGAGGCCCACTGATATCTGAGCGCTATGTGACACGCTCGATGGCACAGCTGCCTGTGACCAAAGTGACGAGAGGATAATGGAGATTTTGAATCTCTGCGCACACTTTTGGACACTGGACACTTGTGGATTGTGTGAGGCCCACTGATATCTGAGCGCTATGTGACAGGCTCGATGGCACAGCTGTGACAAAAGTGACTAGAGGATAAGGGAGATTGGATTGCTTTTAAAAAAGCAGTTTGCGGAGCAGTGGGTAAACAGCAATGCCAGCGTGTCAGGAAGCCTTAAAAGGCAGCCCAACAACCAACACCACTGATACACCACAATATAGCCTCCCCTTGCACTGCACACACAGTGACTTGTGTGTTGTGCAGGCCAAATCGCTAGCAGCAGAAGCAGTTTTTTTGTCTTCTTCCCTGCCTAACGCTCTCCCTACAGAATCAGCAGCAACCTCTCCCTATACTAAGATCGGCAGAAGTAAGATGGCGGTCGGCGTGCACGCCCTTTTATACCCCCTGTGACGCCCACCAAAGCAAGCCAATCACTTGCATGCCCTTCTGAAAGATGGTGGTGACCCGTGCCTAGGTCATCACGTTGCCCACAGTGTCCGTGGATCCTGATTGGCTGAAAAAGAGCGCAAAACAAACTTTTGAAACGCGACTTTGGCGCGTAAGTCGCTGACCTCGTGGCCGACCTCATCCTAGGGTCGGGTTTCGTTTCATGAAACCCGACTTTGCCAAAAGTCGGCGACTTTTGAATTTTTTCGACCCGTTTCGCTCAACTCTATTCGTACATAATGCTGTTTATTTACAGGTCACCAAGATGGCAGGTAGCATTGTGCAGCTGCAGACCCAAATAATCACTTTGGAGCAAATTTGTACTCTTACTAATGTCTATATTGCCTGTGGTTCTTGGCCTGACTTTTACCATGGTTCCATTATTTTTGGCTTATGACTGTCATTTTCCTATCTACTTCATACCATTTGTTTTATTGTTGTTTCAATAAAGTTTTCACTTTTTAGTACCTTGGTTCTAGTTAGTGCTTTTTTCTTTTATATTATTTTCATTATCCCTGCACTGAACCTTTCCTATACATCTTGGCACCATCATTTACTGATCATTTGATCAACACACTCATTGTGGGTGTTGGCTTGGTTTATAGGTTTTCCAAATAATCATGCTGTAGGTAGCCATCTAAATGACAGTTATCTTGCCGATAGCTGTAGGTGAGAGGGTTAGATGTCAGCATAATCTTAGGAAACGTTTAATGCTGACAACAAATGTACATGACTATGCTGATGGGGTGTGCCGCCATGTTCTGAAAAAGAACTAGTAGAGAAGCAGTCAATAGGAGATTAATGAGAGAGAGTGCCAAAGGTATTCCAGCAGTCCCTACTTGATTGATTCTAGTGATATAGTTGGTCCTAAAGCCACATACAAATTATGTCTGTCAGGCGAATGATGGTTTGGCCGATCACTCAGCCTGTAACTATCTTGACTGGCTCTCCCATACACAGGAGCACTCATTCGACCGAATGCTCATGTATTCTCCATAGGAGAAACATGTCTGGTGGCGGCTTATCACTGGGAGACAATACAATCTACAGACCAAAATTAGAAGTTCTGAAGCACTATCTCCCCGACAATAAATATTCCAGGGTTCCCATACACATTATAGTGCCTGTTAAACCTGTCATTATTGACAGGTTTGGCCAACATTAGTCCAGTATATATCGGGGCCTTAAAGCCACCTAGAAGGACTGCAGCATGATGGAGCTGGTAGCAGGCTTGGACATTGAGAATGGTGATGAACTGGAAGCTGGAAGCAGCCTGCAAATAAAGAATTTTTTTGGTGGGCTTAAAATCTGTGTTTGGCGAGTCTCTGGAGAGGAGAGTGCCCTGGTTTTTATGGGAGTAGACAATGATTTAAAACAATGACAACTGGTAAAATAGGCTATGGAGGCTGTCTATTGAAAAGGCAAGTTTGCAGTATTCTGTGCAGACTACCACTAACATGGCATGGGCCGAGTAAACTGTAAGTCTGGATGGGGTTAGCTCTGGGGAAATGTTTGATTTGACTGTTAAACTGATAGGAGATTTTATCCAAGACTGGTGTTGAGCATTCCGATACCGCAAGTATCGGGTATCGGCCGATATTCACTGTATCGGAATTCCGGAATCGGAAGTTCCCATAATGCTATGAGCCAGTTTGATTTGATTCAGCCAATGACAATCCTCAGAAGTGTGGGCACATCCTGTTAGGCATGTAGGCATGTTAATTAATGGCATGGCTGTGATTGGCTGCTGAAATGATATCATGATGCACTATAAAAGCCGCCGCCGCCATTTCGGGTTCACTCTGCTGTGAATTCAGATAGGGACAGGCTGCTGTTCAAGACTCTGAGAGACAGTTAGAGATAGCGATTTTCAAAATCATATTGTGCATTACCCAGGCTACATAAAAAAACACTGTAGCTTTCTTTTGCCTTGCAGCAGTGTTCACAGCTGTCTGCAAGGTCTGTGTGAGTGCAGCTCATGCTGAGTAGTGTGTCCTGCAGCCACGTCTGGTTGTAGGCCGCTCAGCGTGTGTCACTGCCTCATACATATTTTTCCTTTTTTGCTGCTCATTTTTCATTCTCCTATTAGTGTGCATCCATCCGTATCCATCTACATTGGTTGGTTGCAAACACTATATAGGAGTAGACAGCGGAGCCTCTCTGCAGCCTTTCAGTGCTAGTGCCCACTTATCTGCACTGTTCACGGCTGTCTGAGAGGTCTCTGTGTGTGAGTGCAGCTCACACTATAGTGTGTTCTACAGCTATGTCTGGTTGTAGGCCGCTCAGCGTGCGTCACTGCCTCACACATATTTTTCTTTTATTGCAGCTCATTTTTCATTCTCCTATTAGTGTGCATCCATCCGTATCCATCTACATTGGTTGGTTGCAAACACTATATAGGAGTAGATAGAGGAGCCTTTTTTCTGGCTTGTGCCCTTCAGCTGCAGCCAGATTAGTATTACCCTATTTTTTGGAGCCTCATCTTTTGCATTGTAGGTTACCTTCCTGCATTGTAATAGCTCCAAAAAGTTTGTGATGCTATCGCTTTCAAATCTTTGGTCACATCCTTTTTGTTTTTTTGAAAAAAAAAAACAAAATAAAGTTCACCAAACACTCCATTTGACAGTTGTGTAGGTCACATTAGCTCATATTAAAGTGTAGTCCACACACGCTTTATAAAATTAATGTTTCTTATACCTGTTAGCAGCTGTTCAGGAATAAGCACACTAAGCCCCCCCTTTGTACTTTTCTGCCTATCTTTATCAGTCTACCAAGATGAAGAAGGCAGGGAGTAAGGCACGTGGGCGTGGGCGTGGAGTTTCAGCAGGGAGAGGACGTCGGGATTCTGCAAGGAGAGGACGTGGGGATTCTGCAGGGAGAGGACGTGGGGATTCTGTGTCTGCTGCGAGCACCAGTGAGTCAGCATCTCCCAGTTTTACCAGGCAACAGTCCTTTATGCACAACTTTGTAGGACCTCGCTGTACCCCACTGCTGCAGGAGGAACAAATTGAAGCCGTTGTCGGATGGATGGCAGCTAACGCATCGACTTCAATGACTTCCGCATCCTCTCAGGGCCAGAGCACTGAAGAGCAACCATCTGTCTCTTCACCACCTGACAAAGTGCCCAGGCAGTTAGAGAGCCCTGGACAGGAGCCATCACAGTCTCTACTTCTGTTCTCTGAATCTGTTGGCTTGGAAAGAGGGGGCCAGCCAAGCAGCATTCAAGAATATGAAGAAGAGGAAGTATGCAGTGATGCGCAACTTCTTTGTCCGTCTGAATCTGAAGAGGCGGGTGGGCCAGTGCCTATGGTCAGCACACCTCAGTACGCATCAGATGATGACGAGACTCAGGTGCCACTTTCTGGTGCTGGCGAGACTACCCAGGAGAAGCAGGTGTTTGAAGAGGGGAGTGTAGATGATGATGTCCTTGACCCATCATGGCATGAGGAACAGGGAGGTGGTGGGAGCAGCTCTGAGGAAGAGATTCCCCAAACAGCCAAAACAGGAGGGAGAGGGAAGGGGCAGCCTCCACTTCGGCACCCGTTAGGAGCATTCCTCTTCCAAAAGCCAAAACGGGCGCTCCCAAGACTTGCAGTGCGTGGTCCTTTTTTGACACACTTGCAGATGACATTTGCTTTGTCAAATGCAAGCTGTGTCATCAGAAAGTCAAAAGAGGGAAAAATGTAAGCAACCTCAATACCACAAATATGTGGAAACATGTGTGGACCAAGCACGAGCTGGAGTTACACAGACACACTGAAGACATAGGCCAACGTACAGCACCACCTACCACCTCTTCAGCTCGTGTTGGGGCCTTTTCCTCCAGCTCACACACAGCTGGTTCGGCTTCCTCACAGGATCGCCAAGGAAGAACCTCTGGCACTATTGTCCAGAGACCCAGTGACATTCCACCCACAGTACCACGTTCCTAGTCATCCTCACACTCCCAGGCCACTCTACAGCCATCGGTAGCACAGGCATGGGATAAAAGGCGGCCATACTCGGCAAACCATCCCCGAGCAGAAGCTCTGAATGCTGGCATTGCCAAACTACTGGCCCTTGAAATGCTCTCATTCAGGCTGGTGGAGACTGACACCTTCCGTAACTTCATGGCATTGGCAGTCCCACAATACACCGTGCCCAGCCGCTTTTATTTCAGCAGGCAAGCCGTCCCTGCCCTGCAAAAGCATGTGGAGGGAAAAATAAAACATGTGCTACTAAACGCCGTCTGCACAATCCACACTTGTTCCTGTGTTACTGGGGCTCAGTCACGTCAGTTGATCCCCTGATGTGTGTCCGGCAATGTCTCCTGCTCTGTCCACATTCCCATTACTAGTAGTGGGAATGTGAACAGAGCAGGAGACATTGCCGGACACACATCAGGGGATCAACTGACGTGACTGAGCCCGAGTAACACAGGAACAAGTGTGGATTGTGCAGATGCCACTTCAAAGCAGCAACTGGCAGGGTTGGAGGCCAGAGGAAATACTAGAGACAGTGGAGCCAGAGGCCTAAGTGGAGCACGGTTACAATCAGTAGTAGTCTACAACCTATATAAAACTTGCTGCAAGTAGGCCTCTGCCTGCTGCATGATTGATCCTGGGCTTCAACACAGCCAGTTGTCACTCGGAAGTGCCGTCCGCACAGAGAAAAACACTAGCTCCTGTGTTAGTGGGGTTCAGTCACGCCAGCTGCTCCCCTGCTGTGTGGACGGCAAAGTCTCCTGCTCCCTCCACATTGACACAACATCTGATTTTCTACTTGTTCCAAGTAGGCCTCAGCCTGCTGCATGATTGATCCTGGGCTTCAACACAGCCAGTTGTTGCTCGGAAGTGCTGTCCGCACAGAGAAGAACACTAGCTCCTGTGTTAGTGGGGTTCAGTAATGTTAGCTGCTCCCCTGCTGTGTGGATGGCAATATCTCCTGCTGCCTCCACATTCAAGCTAGTTCATATTTTCAACTTTCTCCAAGTAGGCCTCAGCCTACTGCATGATTGATCCTGGGCCTCAACACAGCCAGTTGTCGCTCGGAAGTGCTGTCCTCACAGAGAAAAACACTAGCTCCTGTGTTAGTGGGGTTCAGTAACGTCAGCTGCTCCCCTGCTGTGTGGACGGCAAAGTCTCCAGCTGCCTACATATTCAAACTACTACTGATTTTTAACCGTGCTCCACTTCGGCCTCTGGCTCCACTGTCTCTAGTATTTCCCCTGGCCTCCAACCCCGCCAGTTGCTGCTCTGAAATGGCGTCTGCACAATCCACACTTGTTCCTGTGTTACTGGGGCTCAGTCACGTCAGTTGATCCCCTGATGTGTGTCCGGCAATATCTCCTGCTCTGCCACATTCCCATTACTAGTAACACAGTAGTGGGAATGTGGACAGAGCAGGAGACATTGCCGGACACACAACAGGGAAACAGCTGACGTTACTGAACCCCAGTAACATAGGAACAAGTGTTAATTGTGCAGGCGCCACTTCTGAGCAGCAACAGGCGGGGTTGGAGGCCAGGGGAAATACTAGAGACAGAGTTGGAGCACGTTTTAAATGAGTAGTAGTCTACAACAGATATTAAACTTGATGAAATTAGGCCTCAGCCTAAACCCTGATTGACCCTGGGCTCCAACATCGCCAGTTGCTGCTCAGAAGTGTCTTTGGCATGGGTACTCCCTCCTGCCCATCCTGGTTCCAGCACACCTGTTGTTTCCGGGGAGTGTCAACGTCACTTTGCCACCAATACGTGTCCTGTCGTGTTGCGGTCGGGTTAGCCGAGTCTATGGTGCCTGCAGTTTAGGTGCGTCCTATGTGGGCTTCGGGTTCTGGTAATAAAGGCTGGTTCCGTAGTGCCAATAGGACAAGCACCCCCTGAAAAAATGTGGGTGTCGGTAACTGCGGCCTGCTCGTGGCCTTGCAACTTTGTTTATCATGGGTTCCTTCTGCTACCCATCCGGATTCCAGCACCGTCAGCTGGTTCTTGGCAGTGCCTTTGGCCGAGGTGCCTCCTTCTCGGTATCCGAGTTCCAGCAACGTCTGCTGGTACTTGGTAGTGCTTTGTAGCACAGGTACCTCCTGCTTAGTAACCGTGTTCCAGCACCGTCAGCTGGTCCACAGTTGTGCCATTGGCTCTTGTTCCTTCAGCTGCCACTCTGGGTTCCAGCACCGTCAGCTGGTTCTCGGTAGTTCCAATTGACTCTTGTAGCTTCTGCTACCCATCCTGGTTCCAGCACCGTTAGCTGGTTCTCGGCAGTGTCTTTGGCACGGGTACTCCCTCCTGCCCAGCCTGGTTCCAGCACGCCTGCTGTTTCCGGGTAGTGTCATCGACACTTTGCCACCGACTCGTTATCCGGTCGTGCTGCGGTCGGGTTAGCCGAGTCTATGATGCCTGCAGTTTAAGTGCTTCCTATGTGGGCTGTGGGTACTGGTAATAAAGGCTGGTTCCGTGGTGCCAATAGGACAAGCATCCCCTGTAGGACTGTGGGTTTCGGTAACTGCGGCCTGCTCGCGACCTTGCAACTTTGTCTTTTTCATGGGTACCTTCTGCTACCCATACGGGTTCCAGTACCGTCAGCTGGTTCTCGGCAGTGCCTTTGGCCGAGGTGCTTCCTTCTCGGTATCCGAGTTCCAGCAACGTCTGCTGGTCCTTGGTAGTGCTTTGTAGCACAGGTACCTCCTGCTTAGAAACCGTGTTCCAGCACCGTCAGCTGGTCCACGGTTGTGCCATTGGCTCTTGTTCCTTCTGGTGCCACTCTGGGTTCCAGCACCGTCAGCTGGTTCTCGGTAGTTCCATTGACTCTTGTAGCTTCTGCTACCCATCCAGGTTCCAGCACCGTCAGCTGGTTCTCGGCAGTGTCGTTGGCACGGTTACTCCCTCCTGCCCAGCCTGGTTCCAGCACGCCTGCTGTTTCCGGGTAGTGTCAACGTCACATTGCCACCGACTCGTTGTCCGTACGTGCTGCGGTCGGGTTAGTCG
This sequence comes from Dendrobates tinctorius, assembly GCF_039654945.1. Classification (NCBI taxonomy): domain Eukaryota; kingdom Metazoa; phylum Chordata; class Amphibia; order Anura; family Dendrobatidae; genus Dendrobates; species Dendrobates tinctorius. Next base: position 5,488,173 of record NW_027361692.1, on the reverse strand, counting down.
AGTCTATGATGCCTACAGTTTAGGTGCTTCCTATGTGGGCTGCGGGTTCTGGTAATAAAGGCTGGTTCCGTAGTGCCAATAGGACAAGCACCCTCTGTAGGACTGTGGGTTTCGGTAACTGCGGCCTGCTCGCGGCCTTGCAACTTTGTCTTTTTCATGGGTACCTTCTGCTACCCTTACAGGTTCCAGTACGTCAGCTTGTTCTCGGCAGTGCCTTTGGCCGGGGTGCCTCCTTCTCGGTATCCGAGTTCCAGTAACGTCTGCTGGTCCTTGGTAGTGCTTTGTAGCACAGGTACCTCCTGCTTAGTAACCATGTTCCAGCACCGTCAGCTGGTCCATGGTTGTGCCATTGGCTCTTGTTCCTTCTGCTGCCCCTCCGGGTTCCAGCACCGTCAGCTGGTCCTCGCTAGTTACATTGGCTCTTGCAGCTTCTGCTACCCATCCGGGTTCCAGTACCGTCAGCTGGTTCTCCGCAGTGCCTTTGGCATAGGTGCCTCCTTCTCAGTATCCGTGTTCCAGCAATGTCTGCTGGTCCTTGGTAGTGCTTTGTAGCACAGGTACCTCCTGCTTAGTAACCATGTTCCAGCACCGTCAGCTGGTCCACGGTTGTGCCATTGGCTCTTGTTCCTTATGCTGCCCCTCCGGGTTCCAGCACTGTCAGCTGGTCCTCGCTAGTTCCATTTGCTCTTGTTCCTTCTGCTAACCATCTGGGTTCCAGTACCGTCAGCTGGTTCTCAGCAGTTCCTCAGCCTTCTTATACCTTCTGCTACTTTTCCAAGTTCGAGCTTGTGGAAATGGTTTTTGGTTCTCACTCTGGATCTTCCTGACGACGACCCTGAAGACGACGACCCTGAAGACCACACCGAAGAAGATGACCCTGAAGAAGATGACCAAGAGGACAAAGAACATGAAGACAACCACCAAGATGCAGAGCAACAAGAGACAGAAGACCAAGAAGCAGAAAAACCAAAAGCAGAAGAACATTAAGCATAAGACTAAAAATCAGAGCAAATGATATTATCTAAATTATAAGCAGAAGAAGACTAAGCAGTGTATGGGGGTGAGTCCGTTCCTCCTCGTGGTGCCCCTGGAAAATGCCTGCTTCTGCAGGCCAAACTTAACACGGACAAATCCTGTTGTAAATCTTTTGTGACAGGCAGAACGGAAGGTGTAATCTTCAAACTTTTATAGATAACAACTACAGGAATGCCTGTCACAAATAAGAATATGATGAAGAAGAAGAAGAATAGGAAGATGAAGAAGTAGAATATGAAGAAGAAGAATAGTTGAATAAGAAGAATATGAAGAATGTAAAAAAAAGAATAATAGGAAGAAGGTGAAGAAGAAGAAGATGAATAAGGTGAAGAAGAAGTTGATGAAAAAGATGCTGCTGCTGAGGATGATGAAGGAGAAAGTGTGGGAGAAGTAAAAAACAAGGTGAAGAGCATGGAAGTAGTGAAACATACTGTACATATCTGACAAAATATAAAAGAGGTTAATATAGTCAATATCTTTGTAACTCCGAACGTCTTTAAAAATAAATTAATTCCTGCTATTCCATTTGATTGGGCTAAACCTCTATGGCTTTAATGTCTCCTACACCTCCCACAATACATTCTACATTATTATTAGTTGTTTTTCTTCATGTAGAATTAACCTACAAGGAAAGAAAGGGTTTTTTTTAATTCTCATATTTCTGTCCCATTGACTTGAATGGGACTTCCGGGATCGGAATCGGCGATACCCGATACTTTTTGGATATTGGCCGATCCAGTACGATCCGATATTTTTCAATATCGGATGGTATCACTCAACACTATCCAAGACCAATCACTAAACATTGTACAGAGCTTTACTGGGTATTAGCTCATTGGGGGTGGAGGGTGTCAGCCTTTCACCAAACTGATACAACTTTTCCTAAGATAGCTAAGATTGGTCATCAATATCTCAGACCAGGTCAACCCCTTTAAACTCCTATCAACATATGACGTACAGTTACGTTATATGCTGACTACCAAGTTTTGATGGGGTTCAGGAACTGAGCCCGCATCTTTCAAGGCAGATGATGGCTATGATATTCTGCAATCTTCTCCCTCTAGCAGCTGCACATGCTGTTAACCTGTTAAATGCCACTGTCAGTCTTTCACTGCAGCATATATATTGTGCTCTCAGGTGGGTATGTCATTCCATGAGCCCATCGGCGCCCCAGTGACACAATTGCAGAACACTGATGGGTTGCCAGGAGGGCCCCTTGCCTGTCTTGACAGAATGCCTGTGAACATCAGATTCTTGCTGGTGTTCATAGGAGATTGTGTTTTTTGCTAATACAGTAATACTGTTGTATTGCCTTTTGCAGCAAAAGTGATCAGACGATTGCAGGTTGAAGTCCGCTAAGCGGACTAACAAATACAGTGAAAAGTGAAAGAAAATGTTATATATATATACAGTATATTGTGGTGTAGCGATCACTGTGTCCACTAGGGGGTGCTGTATGGATGTCCCAGGAGAGTGGATGAATGGCAAGGTACTGAATGACCGTTATGTATCTCAAGGTGGGTGGCCTTGATATGGAGATTTATGTGTGTGTTAATCAGCAGTGATACTGCTGAGGTGCTGGTTCAATGTGTCAGGGACTAGTTACCTACAAACCCACCCAGGGGGTGTGTTTAATGACGCTATTTTAAAGGGTATATGTGTGTGTGAAGGACCTGTGATGAGGTCATAGTCATGTGACCCAGTGGGCGTGGCTATGGACCATATAATGTGGCCAGGGTAGGTCACATGGGGTGAATGCTGGGACCTGGTTTGTCCACTGTGGAAGGTCCTGTCTGAGAGAGATGGGGGCTGCCTTCTGACAGCAAGTGAACGCTGTGTTAATGGCTGCACGTGCCGGGGAGTTCCCTGGAGGGAATGGACGTCTGCAGTATGCTAAAGGAACCACGAGTGACCCTGACGTGGGTGAGATAACGGAGGCTAGAAAGCCTGTGTATGTTTAACCTGTGTGACCACAGGGATTACAGAGCTGAACTCTGTCATGGACGCTATGCTGTTATAAGAACTTTATGTTGCTTCTATGGGTTTATGCTGCTGAATAAACCGCATGGACTGTTTTGGTTTTGTGGAAAACCTGGTGCCGGATGTGTTTTGTTCGCTGCCTAGCGAGTATCCCCTACTTGAATGACAGCGCTACCTCACATATATATATATATACTAAATGAAGAGCCCGGCGCTGCCCGGGCATAGTAACTAACTGTGGTTAGTTATAACAAATTATAATTATCCTCCATCCCATAGTCCCGTGCCCATATACCCATCATACATATCCATGATCCCATAGGCCCGTGCCCATATACCCATCATACATATCCTCCATCCCATAGTCGAGTGCCCATATACCCATCACACATCCTCCATCCCATAGTCCCATGCCCATATACCCATCATACATATTCTCCATCCCATATTCCCATGCCCATATACCCATCATACATATTCCCCATCCCATAGTCGAGTGCCCATATACCCATCACATATCCTTCATCTCATAGTCCAATGCCCATATACCCATCATACATATCCTCCATCCCATAGTCCCGTGCCCATATACCCATCATACATATCCTCCATCCCATAGTCCCATGCCCATATACCCATCATACATATCCTCCATCCCATAGTCCCATCACACATCCTCCATCCCATAGTCCCCTGCCCATATACCCATCATACATATCCGCCATCCCATAGTCCCATGCCCGTATACACATCACACGTCCTCCATTCCATAGTCAACCATTATGACATCATAATGAGCGGCGGGGCTTGCAAACTATGATAACATCAGCGTCGCCATGGCAACCATTGTGACATCATAATGAGGGGCGAGGCTTGATACGCACACACTGTTCCCCCAGTATGTAGATGGGGCATTATGACATCATAATGAGGGCCGGGGCTTGACGAGCACACACTTTCTCCCCGGTATGTAGATAGGGGCAAAATTGTTTGGCAAATTGGAACGCGCGGGGTTAAAATTTCATCTCACAACATAGCTTAGGACGCTCTCGGGGTCCAGACGTGTGACTGTGCCAAATTTTGTGGCTGTAGCTGCGACGGTGCGGATGCCTATACCGGACATACACACATACACACATACATACATACATACATACATACATACACATTTTGAGCTTTATATATTAGATATATATATAGTAGGGTTTCGCTCTGGTAGGCAATGGCAGGGTTGCAGTAATGAGGCAAAACACAGGCTTAAAGTCTAATTTCTGTGGTTTAATGTCACTTTGCAAACAGCAGGTTAACAGAAAATAAGAGAAAAACATAAATGTACTCCAGCTTGGAGAACCACTGGTCCCAGACTCACCCCTTGCACGCGACAGCCTTAACTAAGCAGCTGCCAGGTCCTGCGGCATCCGCCAGGTGCCATTCCCAGGGTTGTTGAGAGTCTTGCTGCTATAGTCCTGCAGCACGGGGATCCTGTATACAAGTTCAGGCTAAGTCCAGCCAAGTTCCTGTAACTTCCAGACACACACTCACCATGTGCCAAATACCAACCCCCATTACATAGCCCATAACCCCTCCCACCGGTGAGTTAGACATCACATGGGATGATCACGTGCCCATGACATCATCGCAGGTCCTGTCTTTAGGGAAAAACCCGGCCAAACATTAATCTGCTAGGAGAAATGTATCTCCCATCCAGTAAAACACCCTTTACTGTACCACATACCTCTCTCCTATATTCAACCCTAGAGGGGTGGACACATGACATACAGTGAACTCTGGACAGGGCAACTGCATTCCCCTGTAGTCTGCCTGCCCGATGTTCTACTGAAAATTTAACATTTTGCAGGGACAGGAACCACCTGGTGACTCAGGCATCCCTCTCCTTAGCTTGACTCATCCATGTAAGAGGGGAATGATCTGTCACCAACCGAATTGTTCTCCCCAGCAAATAGTAGCGCAATGACTCCAGTGCCCACTTGATGACCAGGCACTCTCTCTCTCCACAATACTGTACCTGGTTTCCGCTGGGGTAAGCTTCCGGCTTAGGAAACTAATGGGATGCTCTTCCCCGTTAACTTCCTGAGACAGCACGGCACCGAGCCCTATCTCAGAGGCACCAGTCTGAACAACAAACTCTCTTGAAATTTGGAGTGATCAGGACTGGTGTACCACACAGTACCTCTTTTAACTTTGTAAAGGCCCCTTCTAACTGATCATTCCAGTGGACCATCACAGATTTCCTTCCTTTTAAGCAGTCTGTTAAAGGCACGGACATGGTTGCAAAGTTGGGAATGAACCGCCTGTAATATCCCATCAAACCTAAAAAGGCTTTTACCTGTTTTGTTGTGAGAGGATGGGGCCAGTTCTGAATTGCCTCCACTTTGTTTACTTGAGGCTTGAGAACTCCTCTCCCAATGATGTAACCCAAGTACCGAGCTTCCTCCAACCCTATGGAACACTTCTTTGGGTTGGCAGTTAACCCTGCTTGTCGCAGAGAGTCTATCACTGCCTGCACTTTTGCTAAGTGACTTTTCCAGTCGGTGTTGTACACAATATCGTCTAGATAGGCTGAGGCATAGCGGCGATGGGGACAGAGAACAATATCCATTAATCGCTGGAACATTGCTGGTTCGCCATGCAACCCAAAGGGTAACACCTTATACTGGAACAGCCCCTCGGGCGTTACAAAAGCCGTTTTTTCCTTCGCCGCCTCTGTTAGGGGTACCTGCCAATAACCTTTTGTGAGGTCCAGAGTTGTAAAATACTGTGCCTGCCCAAATCGCTCTATCAGCTCGTCAACCCGGGGCATGGAGTAGGCATCAAACTTTGAAATGTCATTAAGCTTTCTAAAATCATTACAGAATCTTAGAGACCCATCAGGCTTGGGTATTAGAACTATCGGGCTGGCCCACTCACTTTGGGACTCTTCTATGACCCCTAACTGTAGCATAGTTTTCACCTCTTCTGAGGTGGCTTGTCGCCGGGCCTCAGGCACCCGATATGGCTTTAGTTGGACTTTGGCCTGTGGCTCCGTGACAATGTCATGTTGGATTAGGGAGGTGCGTCCGGGGAGCTCGGAAAAAACATCTATATTTCGGCTAATGAACTCCCGGACCTCCTGAACCTGTCTAGGAGACAAAGTATCTGCACTTTTGACTGTGGGTTGGGCTTCTCCTGCCTCGCCCCGAGGTAATGGAGCCTTCTCCATCTGAAACGCAGGCAGCGTACTATCCCCATCAAGGTTTTCTCTATCTTTCCATGGTTTAAGCAAATTAACATGGTAAACCTGTTCTGGCTTTCACCGTCCTGGCTGGTGCACCTTGTAGTCTACTGGCCCCACCTTTTCCATGATCTCATAGGGTCCCTACCACCTTTCAAGGAATTTGCTATCTATGGTAGGCACAAGTACCAACACCCGATCCCCAGGGCTAAAGGTTCTTACCCGAGCCTCCTGGTTATAGACTCGACTCTGTGACTGTTGTGCTGCCTCCATATGTTCCCGGACTAAGTGTAGGACTGTCTCCATTCTTTCTTGCATTTTTGCAACATGTTCTATCACACTTTTGTGGGGGGTAGGTTGGTTCTCCCAGGCCTCTTTGGCTATATTGAGTAAGCCCCGTGGATATTTGACGTACAATAGTTCAAAGGGACGAGAACCCCATAGATGCCTGAAGCACCTACTGCACTGCAAACAACAAATATGGCAATAAGAGATCCCAGTCCTTCCCATCATTGGAAACTGCCTTTAACATGCTTTTCAGCGTCTTATTGAACCTTTCTACCAGACCGTCTGTTTGGGGATGATAGACCGATGTGCGCAACTGCTTAACATTTAGCAAATGGCAGAGTTCCTTCATAATTTTTGACATAAAGGGGGTTCCCTGGTCTGTTAAAATCTCTGGAGGAATTCCCACCCGCGAAAACATACCCATGAGTTCCTTTGCTATAAGCTTAGCTGACGGGTGGCGCAGAGGAATGGCCTCAGGATATCGGGTAGCATAATCTAGAACTACCAGGATGTGTTGGTGTCCCCTTGCTGACTTATTGAGAGGCCCCACCAGATCCATTGCCACTCTCTCGAAGGGTACCTCTATAATTGGCAAAGGCACCAAAGGACTCCGAAAGTGAGGCTGGGGACTGGTTACCTGGCACACTGGACATGAATTACAGTACCGTTTAACTTCTTCATGGACCCCTAGCCAGTAGAACCACTGCAGAATTCGGTCTAGGGTTTTCTTTTGGCCCAAATGCCCACCAAGTACATGCACATGCGCTAAGTCCATTACCATCCTACGCTATGTATGAGGTACGAGTAACTGTTCTACCAGTTCCCCATGTATTTTCTCCACTCGGTACAACAAATCTTGGTGTAGCTCAAAGCGTGGCAGCACTGTAGCTGCCCCAGGTTTTTGGGGTTCCCCATTGACAAACAATACATTTTCTCTGGCCCGGGCCAAAGTAGGGTCTCAGAGTTGCGCCGTACCAAAATTGTCACCTGACACATTCAAGTCTGATAACTCGGGTCCCTGCGGCAAGTCTTCCACCTCTCCAGCCAATACTTCTATGGGAGAATTCGTCCCCTCGTCCACCGAAGAGAAGGTTACCCCTACCGCCAGCACTTATTCCTCCAAGCCACCAGGTTCATGCCCTACTTCTGGATAATGTAACCTGGTTGCCTCTGGTGCCGGCAGTTGCTCCGTGGGTGAGACAACAGATGGCCATAGAAAATAAAGGAAAGTCTCTTCCAATTATCACCTCATAATGCAAATTAGTCACAACCCCCTCCTCGTGGCACTGCCTCCCCGCTGGCATGCTGATCAACACAAGTGCGGTGGGATAGTCTTTTAAGTCCCCATGTATACACAACACACCAATTTTCCGACCTGTATACTCGCTGGTTTGTATCCAGCTGGCTCGTACCAGGGTTACAAGACTCCCTGAGTCTAATAGGGCCATAGCCGGAGTGCCCTCCACTTCAACCTGACACAAATGTTCCATATTGGGACCTTTCGGGGTGCCCATTGCACACATCGGTTCAGCATAGTGAGACTGGCGGTTCCCAGAGTTTGTGTCCATGGGCTCAGCCAGGTGGGGGCAATCAGCTCTCATATGCCCTGGTTCCTGGCACCGCCAGCAGATTATGGGGCTCCTTACTTCCCCAGATAAGTCCTGAGCGGCCTTCCTGGGCTCCGGTCTCCCAACCAGGGATGGAGACTTAGGGAACCTTCCTGTTACCTCCTGGGGAGTTCCTCACTGTAGCTCTTTGGTAGCTCCATACCTTTCTATGAGGTCTATCATCTGCATGGCATTAGTAGGGGATGCCTGTCCAACCCATGTCTGGAGGGAGTGGGGCAAAGCCCTCCAAAATTTATCAGTCACTATGCGGTCCAGCATGGCCATGGAGGACAACACCTCAGGCTGCAACCATGTTTGTAACAGGTGCAACAGGTTGTAATACTGGGACCGAGCTGGCTTGGAGGGGGTAAACTCCCACTGGTGTATCCGCTGGGCCCGAACTAACACAATTACCCCAAGACTTGCCAGTATCTCACACTTGATGACCGTGTAGTCGGCCATTTGCTCCGTGGGTAGGTCCTGATATGCTTTCAAAGGTCCTGGGGCCAAAAATGGAGTGATGATTTCTCCCCACAGGTCCTGGGGTAGCATCTCTCTCTCAGCGACTCCTTCGAACATCTTCAGGTACGCCTCCACATCGTCCGACTTCTCCATTTTGGGAACCACTCTACGAACCGCTTTCCGGACATCATGGATTCCCTGATTAGTTCCTTTTATCTCAGCTGTCATGACATGCTGTATCAACAGCTGATTGGTTTCCTGCTGCTGCTGCATAGCCTGCTGTTGTATAGCCTGCTGCCGCATGGCGCCCTGCTGCTGCTGCCGCATGGCCTCCTGTTGCTGCATAGCCTGCTGCTGCTGTGTAGCCTTCTGCTGCATAGCCTGCTGCTGCTGTTGCATGGCCTCTATGAGCGTTTTGACCGTGGCCTCCATTTCTGGAAAGTTCCCCACCTGGGTCTGTGCCACTTGTTTCACTCAGGACATAGGCTGGGTTACAGATCAAAAATAAGCAAAAACAGCCTGGCCTCACTGCGTTTGCCCACATTCAGTCGACCAATTGTAGGGATTCGCTCTGGTAGGTAATGGCAGGGCTGCAGTAACGAGGCAGCACACAGGCTTAAAGTCTGGTTTAATGTCACTTTGCAAACAGCAGGTTAACAGAAAATAATGGAAAAACATAAATGTACTCCAGCTTGGAGAACCACTGGTCCCAGACTCACCCCTTGCATGGGACGGGCTTAACTAAGCAGCTGCCAGGTCCTGCGGCATCCGCCAGGTGCCATTCCCAGGGTTGTTGAGTCTTGCTGCTATAGTCCTGCAGCACAGGGATCCTGTATACAAGTTCAGGCTAAGTCCAGCAAAGTTCCTGTAACTTCCAGACACACACTCACCATGTGCCAAATACCAACCCCCATTACATAGCCCATAACCCCTCCCACCGGTGAGGTAGACATCACATGGGCTGATCACGTGACCATGACATCATCGCAGGTCCTGTCTTTAGGGAAAAACCCGGCCAAACATTAATCTGCTGGGAGAAAAGTATCTCCCATCCAGTAAAACACTCTTTACCGTAACATTATATACATATATATATATAGTATATATATACACTCACTGGCCACTTTATTAGGTACACCTGTCCAACTGTGTGTTAAGACTTAATTTCTAATCAGCCAATCACATGGCGGCAACTCAGTGCATTTAGGCATGTAGACATGGTCAAGACAATCTCCTGCAGTTCAAACCGAGCATCAGTATGGGGAAGAAAGGTGATTTGAGTGCCTTTGAACGTGGCATGATTGTTGGTGCCAGAAGGGCTGGTCTGAGTATTTCAGAAACTGCTGATCTACTGGGATTTTCACGCACAACCATCTCTAGGGTTTACAGAGAATGGTCCTAAAAAGAAAAAAAATCCAGTGAGCGGCAGTTCTGTGGCCGGAAATGCCTTGTTGATGCCAGAGGTCAGAGGAGAATGGGCAGACTGGTTCGAGCTGATAGAAAGGCAACAGTGACTCAAATTGCCACCCGTTACAACCAAGGTAGGCAGAAGAGCATCTCTGAACGCACAGTGCGTCGAACTTTGAGGCAGATGGGCTACAGCAGCAGAAGACCACACTGGGTACCACTCCTCTCAGCTAAGAACAGGAAACTGAGGCTACAATTTGCACAAGCTCATCGAAATTGGACAGTAGAAGATTGGAAAAACGTTGCCTGGTCTGATGAGTCTCGATTTCTGCTGCGACATTCGGATGGTAGGGTCAGAATTTGGCGTAAACAACATGAAAGCATGGATCCATCCTGCCTTGTATCAACGGTTCAGGCTGGTGGTGGTGGTGTCATGGTGTGGGGAATTTTTTCTTGGCACTCTTTGGGCCCCTTGGTACCAATTGAGCATCGTTGCAACGCCACAGCCTACCTGAGTATTGTTGCTGACCATGTCCATCCCTTTATGACCACAATGTACCCAACATCTGATGGCTACTTTCAGCAGGATAATGCGCCATGTCATAAAGCTCGAATCATCTCAGATTGGTTTCTTGAACATGACAATGAGTTCACTGTACTCAAATGGCCTCCTCAGTCACCAGATCTCAATCCAATAGAGCATCTTTGGGATGTGGTGGAACGGGAGATTCGCATCAGGGATGTGCAGCCGACAAATCTGCGCCAACTGTGTGATGCCATCATGTCAATATGGTCCAAAATCTCTGAGGAATGCTTCCAGCACCTTGTTGAATCTCTGCCACGAAGAATTGAGGCAGTTCTGAAGGCAAAAGGGGGTCCAACCCGTTACTAGCATGGTGTACCTAATAAAGTGGCCAGTGAGTGTATATATATATATATATATATATATACAGTACAGACCAAAAGTTTGGACACATCTTCTCATTCAAAGAGTTATCTTTATCTTCATGACTATGAAAATTGTAGATTCACTCTGAAGGCATCAAAACTATGAAGTAACAAATGTGGAATTCTATAATTAACAAAAAAGTGTGAAACAACTGAAAATATGTCTTATATTCTAGGTTCTTCAAAGTAGCCACCTTTTGCTTTGATTACTGCTTTGCACACTCTTGGCATTTTCTTGTTCTATTTACAGCAACAGTTGTGGCTACAACGCAAAATAAAACTAATTGTGATCTGGGTCAACCTTTTTGACCAAGTCAGATTTAGGAAACTTGACATGGGAAAGTCAGGGTCATTTGTATACACAGCAAACTCCAGGAGTATTTGATGGTGGAGGCTGCCGTTTCAAACCTTATGTGGAGAGGTTAAAAATGTGGTGGGAGCAATGTAAGGGGGTGGCAGTGCTATGGACAGTGGAGACAAGCTGCCCCTTTAAGAGACAGCACCCCCTTGGTTAGAGCAGTGGGACATTCTGCTGTAAAGGCTGTTTGGTTTCATCTGCCAGACTACAGAGGGGAGGGGCTGCTTTTCTGTGTGCAGAAGAGACCCGAGATTTTTGCAGGAAGCAGGTGTGCCTGCCTGAGCTGAGAGGAAAAGAACGTTTAGTCTGCGACTGTGACTTTGTAAACTATTCTGGGGATTAAAAGGTGGCTTTCCTGTCTTGCCGTGAGAAGTCACGAAGAAAGGATAAGAAAGGAACCCAGAGGAGGAATCCATCTTTCCTAGGAGCATCATTGAACTTGCACACAAGGAAAACAGAGCTTCCAGGAAGAAGTGCGTACCATCTTGCAAAGCTTCAGGGGCCCCCGGGAATGGACTGGGATAGCAACTACTGTGAGTGTTAACCCCATGTGCGCACATGTTTAGGGATTAGGATACGTTGCAATAGACAGAGCATGGTAGCCGTGCGGCCGGAGTAGCAGCGGCCAGCTAGATTACAGTTAGAGTAGCAGCATACTGTACTTTATTATATTGTTTTGCCTTTTGCAAAATATACTGATCTGTGATAGCTGGTGCTCCGTGCCATTTGTACGGCCCAGCTAGAGAATATCACTTTTGTAAATTGTTTTATGTCATTGCATACCCCTGTTTACACTTTCCTAACACTGGATTCCTTGCCTGTAGATAAATTAACCCTTTGTTGCTTGCACCTCATCTTGTGTACCATAGTCTCCCTGCATTGCGGGGGTCCCCCGACCATCGCTTCAAGTGGCGCTGTGAGCAGGGTGACTATCACCAAGATGCAGGCAGAAGGCGGCAACGGCGAGAGTGCTAGTGTTAGTGGGGATGCTGTGGGCATTGGTGGAACCCCTGCAAGGACACTCCCTATGGGCACCATATTTAGTGTGCTTCCGAAATTTGATGGCAATAATATGCCCCTGTCTGATTGGGTGTCCCGGCTGCAAAGCACTCTGAAGATTTATAACATCAGCACAGACCTTGAAGTGGACATTGCTTTGACTGCCTTGGAGGGAGAGGCCCATAAAAATATCTGTCTACAGCCGGAAATCACCCGTAGTACCCTGAAGGAGCTAGTGAAATTCCTGGAAGAGCATCTACGGCGAGACTGCTAGCGCGGGACACCACGCCAAATATTTCTCTAGACTGCAGCAGGAAGAAGGGATCTCTCAGTATGCGACAGCACTGCAAGAAGTGTTGACAGAGGTGCAGAGCAAAGAGACGGATGGGCTCAGTGGCATGGGCTCCAAAGACCGGATACTCCGGGATCAATTCATTCTGGGACTGCATAGCACTTCCTTGAGGAGAGCACTGTCAGAACGGGTCCGTGCAGATCCGGCTCTTTCATTCCGTCAAATCCTGGCAGAAGCAGTGGCCCGAAGCAAGGAAGACAGTTACGCGTCTGGTGTGATGCGGGTCCAGGATGCCAATACCAGAGGGGACCCAAATCATCAGGAGGCGCTGGTCCAGGTAGTGCACAACTTGCAGCGGTCTCTTGTCAGTATGCAAGATAAATTGACCCGGATGGAGCAAAGAATGGGAGAACAACAGTGTGACTTAACGCACTCATATAACCATCCTTTGGCCCGACCTTTAAGGGCTCAATGGGTGCAAGCTCCACCCCGCCAGGCATCAGAGGCATGGAGGCAGGCTCAGGGTGCCCCTCGGCGAAGAGGAGGCATACAATGCTGGGAATGTGGAGGACAAGGGCACCTTGCCAGGGACTGCCGGAATTATGCTCAAAGCCAGCAACAGCCGCCATTAAACTACCAACCCCCGCAGTAACGCGGCAGTCTGTGAGGAAAGCAAGAAGGGAAGCTGCTCCTTATCATAATAAACACTTGATTGCTGGGGCTCCCATCCTGCGTGCTGAATTTGAGGGCGTTCCAGTGGATTGCTTGATAGATAACGGTTCACAAGTGACAACAATGCCAGAATCATATTTCAACCAGCATTTTCAGGCACTGGCTAAGCCAGAGAAGGAGACATTGATCCGGTTGTTTGCTGCCAATGAACAGGCGATCCCGGTCACAGGGGTTGTGTGGATGAATATTCGAATCTGTGGGCAAGAAGTAGGAAAGAAAGGGATCCTGCTAGTCCCTGAGCCCATCAAAGAAGATGTGCCTGTAGTACTGGGAATGAATATCCTACGAGAACTCGATCATAGAATCATAGAATCATAGAATCATAGAATCGTAGAGTTGGAAGGGACCTCCTGGGCCATCTGGTCCAACCCCCTGCTCAAAGCAGGATTCGCTAAATCATCCCAGTCAGATGCCTGTCCAGCCTCTGTTTGAAGACTTCCATTGAAGGAGAACTCACCACTTCTCGTGGCAACCTGTTCCACTCATTGATCACTCTAACTGTCAAAAAGTTTTTTCTAATATCTAATCTGTGTCTCCTCCCATTCAGTTTCATCCCATTGCTTCTAGTCTTTCCTTGTGCAAATGAGAATAAAGTTGATCCTTCTACAATGTGACAGCCCTTTAGATATTTGTAGACAGCTATTAAGTCTCCTCTCAGTCTTCTCTTTTGCAAACTAAACAATCCCAAATCCTGCAACCTTTCCTCATAAAACAGGGTTTGCAGACCGGTCACCATTCTGGTCGCTCTTTTCTGAACTTGCTCCAGTTTGTTGATGTCTTTTTTAAAATGTGGTGCCCAAAACTGGACACAATATTCCAGATGAGGTCTGACCAAAGAGGAGTAGAGGGAAATAATGACTTCACGTGATCTAGACTGTATGCTTCTGTTAATACATCCTAGAATTGCATTTGCCTTTTTTGCTGCTGCATCACATTGTTGACTCATATTCAGTCTGTGATCTATTAGTATACCCCAAGTCTTTTAATAGATCACAGACTGATCAGATAATGTTCACCAAACGGGGACCCAGTTATTGGAAGAAGGCTGCCACCCACAAGCCTACTCAAGAAGCCCTTCAGCAATTGATCCTCGTCTGTGGGACGCAGAAGAGTGTGCCGTCTTATCAGGTGGTAGGGGTCATCAGGGCCCCTGGGAAGGAGCCTGTAATCCTACCTCCCAAGCGAGAAAGTATATTACACCTTCCAGTGGGGACTCATCGCAACCTTGAAGGGCTGGAGGTCATAGTTCAGCCTGTGGTAGGTGGAGGAGCGGACCAAGAAGTTATGATAGCTCGTACGATAGCTGTGGTCCAGCGAGGACACGTCCCAATAAGAGCTTTGAACATGGGCCCCGGGGAAGTCACCTTGCCACGGGGGCAGAACTGGCCCAGGTGTACCTACACAAGGGCAAAGTGGTGAGTCAGAGGGAGATTTCTTTATTGCCGATCGAAGGTGCGGGGTGGACCCTAGCAGTCGCTGCGGGCCCTGAAGAGAAGCCATCCCCGAAGTGGAATGGGCGAATCATCCTTGACCAAATGGAAGTGGATGTGAAGACTCTTGGCCCTGAGCATGTGCGGGCGATAGAAGCTATGCTGTGGGAAAATTAGGCCGCATTCGCTCATCACGCCGAAGATTTTGGCTGTACTGAAGCGTTCACACACGGGACACCGACGGGGACGCTCGCCCAATTCGAGAACGATACCGACAAATCCCACCCAAGATGTACCAAGAGGTGAAGACATTACTGAGGCAGATGCTGGATTCAGGAGTAGTGCAGAGTAGTCAGAGCCCTTGGGCGGCACCGGTGGTGCTCGTCAAGAAGAAAATGGGACCATCCGGTTCTGTGTACATTACAGGAAACTCAATGCCTGCACTGTGCGAGGCTCATATCTGTTACCCCGCATCAAGGAATCCTTGACAGCGCTGGGGAAAGCCAAGTACTTCTCCACCTTGGACCTAGCAAGCGGATACTGGCAAGTGGCCATTGTCGAGAAAGACAAGGAAAAAACTGCCTTCATCCTCCCTATGGGATTGTTCGAGTTTAACGGGATGCCCTTTGGGCTCTCCAATGCTCTGGGCACGTTTCAATGGCTGATGGAAAAGTGTTTGGGAGACTTAAATTTTGAGGCTACCCTGATCTACCTGGATTACATCATTGTTTTCTCTGCCTCATTCGAAGACCATCTTGCCCGGCTTGGACAGGTACTCGGCTCATAACCTGAAGGTGAAGCCAAAGAAGTGCCACCTCTTCAAGAGAGGGATCGAGTACCTGGGCCACATATTGTCACAAGACAGAGTTCTGCCTTCACCAGAAAAAGTGGTTGCTATCCAGAAGTGGCCAGTTCCTCGAACCATGCGGGAACTCCAGGCCTTCCTTGGACTCGCTGGGTACTACAGATGGTTTGTCAAAGATTTCACAAAGGTGGCGAGTCCTCTGAATGAACTGCTGAGGGGGACCGCCGGAGTGCCGAAGACCCAATGCATCCCCTGGGACCAGAGGTAAGATGAGGCCTTCCAGGCTATAAAGAATGCTCTTACTTCAGCCCCAGTTTTGACCTAAGCAGATTTTGATCAACCGTTCCTGTTGTACACAGACAGTAGCATTCATGGACTCCGTGCAGTACTTTCCCAAATACAGGATGGACATGAGAGAGTCATTGGGTATGCAAATAGGTCCCTGCGAGACAGTGAAAGAAACCCCCATAATTACAGCTCTTTCCGGTTAGAGCTCCTGGCCCTCGTGTGGGCCATGACAGAGAAGGTTGCGGGCTTCCTGGCAGGGACCAAGATTCAAGTACGAACAGACAATAATCCCCTGGCCCACCTTGAGAATGTTAAATTGGGGGCCTTAGAACAATGGTGGGTGGCTCGCCTGGCCAAGTTTGACTTTACCATCCGTTATCGCTCTGCTACTGAAAATGCAAATGCAGATGGCCTGTCATGAGTGACAGTGGAAACTCCAGTGGGGGATCTCGATGAACAACTTCGAAGAGGAAGAAACCCCAAACTTCCATAAGTTCAAGACCCCAGTGGTTGCGGTCCAGTCGAGTAGGGAGGCCTGCGCACTACCCCGATCTCTAGGGAGAACTAATGAAGAGTGGGGAAATGTTCAAGATGAAGACGCAGGGCTGAGACAGATGAAATGCTGGGCAGCGCAGAAGCAGAAGCCAGGCAAACAAGAGAGAGATCATCTGGACGCTGAGATGAAGAGTGTCTTACACCAGTGGGATAGGCTGGAGGTGCAAGAATCGGTGCTATATCGCAAGAGGCAACAACCGAAAGATACTGAAGTAAGGTGGCAGGTGGTCATCCCAGGAGGAATGGCCCAAGAAGTGGCTAAAGATGCCCACGAGTTCAAAGCCCACTTCGGGTCCACAAAGACCTACCAGTGGTTACAGCAGCACGTGTACTGCCCCCGGTTGGAGTCTGTGGTAGAAGAGGTTTGCCGGCAATGTCAGGTATGCGACCTCATTAAGAGTACTGAACAAATGGCACCAATCCAGACCATACATACTAAGGAACCGCTAGAAGTCCTGATGATCGACTATCTCCTCATGGGACACTCAGCCCGGGGGCCACAGTACTGTTTGGTGATGACCGACTAGAGATCAAACTGCCGAGTTGGCGGGACGGGCCATCTGTGAAGACTTCATCCGAGTGTATGGGTGCCCAAAGCGCATAGACTCTGACCAAGGTGCATGTTTCCAAGGCAAGATGATGTAAGAACTGTACCATTTGTATGGAATCGAGTGGTCCCAGACCACCCCTTACCATCCTCAAGGCAACGGAGCATGTGAACACTTAAACCGGACCTTACTTCAAATGCTGAGGACGCTGGAAGAGGACAAGAAGGCATGTTGGCCAGATTTCCTGCCAGAGTTGGTCTGGACCTACAACAATCGGGTCCATTCCACCACGGGTTACACCCCCTATCTGCTGCTGTTTGGAAGAGCTGGACAAGAGATCATTGACTTGAAGTTGGAACAGCCAAAGGAGCTGATGGAGCGAAATGTCACTTCATGGGTGAAAGAACATCGGAAACGACTGCAAACATTACGGCGGTTGGTGGGTCAGCAGCTGCAGGAGAAAGAACATACGTTCCGTAAACCGATTCAAGAGCGAGTGCTAGGAGCACAATAGAATACCAGACAGAGCAGAGGACCTGAGAACAGCGCACAGCCAGGCTGGGACAAAGCAGACCCAGCCAGGAAGCACAACAATAATCAGGCACCTCCCATAGGGGAAGGTAGCCTGATATAGCACATGACCATGACAGGTTCTGGGTCAGATCCTAACTAGAAAGCACATGACCACTACAGCTTCCAGATCAGGTCCTCCATTATCATAGAGAGGACCGACCCAGGGGCAGCACTGACAGGAACGCGCAAGCGCAAATGTGACATGGAGGAGGAGCCCCGGGGACGAGAACTGCGCGTGCGCACCCGACGGGAGCCCCCGAGGGACCGCCGTACCGGAGGGAGTGACGTCGGGACCGAAGCCCCGCCTCCTGGTGAGCGCGGCATAACAACAAGAATATGAAAAGCTGTAAATGGGTAATGTAACACAAGCATACAGCTGTATACAGTGTTGGCCAAATTTGAAATCTCGGTATATATTTCCGGAGTCACCCTCAGACGCTCACTCAGTCTGGGTTTGACCATAATAAAAAATGTTGTTAAAAAGGTACTGGATAACAAGATAGCAAGTATATATATTATAGGGTACAATTGAAATCTCCGTACACATAGTCCCGTAGTCAGTCTCAGACGCTTACTCAGTATGGATTTGACTGTAATACTAAATGTCGAACAAAGGTACTGTATAACAAGATACAAGCTGTATCGAGTATAGGGTAAAAATTGGTATCTCCGATTCACCTCATATATAGAAGGCGTAAACCACACACGATCACTCACAATGGATGATACCGTAATACAAAATTTTGAACAAAGGTACTGTATCAGCACATACCAGGTGTATCCAGTCTAGGGGTAATTTTACATTTCCGTCTATACTTCCGTAGTCAGACACAGACACTCACAGGCTCAGTATGTATTACACCAGAATTTAACAAGTAGAAAAAGGGAAAGGTATTCGAAGCGTACAACAGTATACAGTGTTGTGCTACTTTTAAATCTTCGTATATATTTCAATCTCAGTAAGCCAGTCCAGACTCTTTGCTACTGGAAACTACATGGATACAAGTACAGACGGAAAGTCGAGTGATAGCAGAAATTTGGGAATTACTCATCGCAGGAAAACCTCACGGTACATGTTGCAGAGGCGATACAGACCCTCAATTACTGTGTCTGTGGAGACAGCGAAAACGGTTCTTTGTGAAGAAAGGATTGCTTTATTGCAGTAGCGTGGATCAAATCACCATTACTCGTCTCCATCAAACTGTGATCACAGGGAGAGATGTAGGCATGGTCCTCACTGCCTATCATGATGTGTCTGCTCATTTTGGAGTGCAAAAGACAGAAGCCACAGACCGTAGGTGAATCAATTGGATTGGCATGAGAGGAGACATTCAAAAATGGTGGCAGGAATGTCACACGTCTGTGACTAACACAACTGTGAAAGGTGATCATAAAGCACCACTGCATCCGCTTGTAAGTTGACGTTCATTTCAAATGGTAGAAATTGATCATCTGAAGGTAGAGGCCAGCAGGAAAGGCCATAGCTACATCTTACCCATCATCGATCAATAAAACAAATTTCTAGTGGCCGTCCCTGTGAAGGATTTAACTGCCCAGACTACACAGCGGTGAAGCAGGGAGAGGTAAGTATTGCAACTTGCAAGTGCTGTGGCCATGACCAAGCAGGGGGGCACATTCGTGGTCAACGGTACTGGTACAGGGCCCCTCATAGTATGCTGGTGTGTCTGACGGTGAGTGGGCCCCCCCACCGTCAGAGACACTGTATTGTACTATGGGGGGCCCTGTGCCAGTGCTGTCGGCCATCTGTGAGCCCATCCACCTGTTCAGAGCAACGGCACTTGCCCGGGTGCGCCAGGTGTTGACCCGAGCCATTGGGGAGGGGGGCAGCCTACTTAGGGAGGTTTCAAAAATGGCATATAATAATAATCTTTATTTTTATATAGCGCTAACATATTCCTCAGCGCTTTACAGTTTGCACACATTATCATCACTGTCCCCGATGGGGCTCACAATCTAAATTCCCTATCAGTATGTCTTTAGAATGTGGGAGGAAACCGGAGTACCCGGAGGAAACCCACGCAAACACAGGGAGAACATACAAACTCCTTGCAGATGTTGTCCTTGGTGGGATTCGAACCCAGGACCCCAGCGCTGCAGCGCTAACCACTGAGCCACCGTGCCGATGTGTTTGCTAGACATTCAGCTGCTGCAAAGGGTGGAATTGGGCAAGTCCGAGGAAGAGGAGGACAAAAGCGAGGCAGTTTTCTGGCAACCTTTGTGTCATCAGGGGAAGGTGGGACAAAATCCTTTGAAACCCATGCATGGTTCATTTTAATGAAGGTTAGATCATCAACATTTTGGGTAGACAGATGGGTCCTTTTTTCTGTCAGGATTGACCCAGCAGCACTGAAGACTCTTTCAGATAACATACTAGGAGCAGGGCAAGCGAGCTCCTGTAAGGCAGATTGTGCCAATTCAGACCAGGCGTCCAGTTTAGAGGCCCAATAGTCAAAGGGGAATGACTTGTGAGGGAGAACATCGATATGGGAGAAGTAGTTTGTAACCATAGTTGACAACTGCTGTCTCCTGTCAGTTTTAATCGATGCAGTATTAGCAGTCGTGTGAACGGTACTTGAGAAATCATTCCACAACATGGTCATTAAACCCCTGTCTCCAATGCCACTTCGGCTGTGTGCAACACAAACACCTCTTCCATTGTGCCCACTACGGCTCGTGGGAGAACCAGCACCGCTGCTGTGTGCTGGGAAAGCCTCAAACGGTTTACCAGAGTTGCTTGTTTGATAGCCAATATTATCTCTAGGTTCTCCTGTGGCATGATGTTGTGTAATTTGCCTTTGCAGCATGGATCGAGGATGCTGGCCAGCCAGTAGTCATCATCCTTCTTCATTTTGGCAATGCGGGGGTCCCTTTTTAGGATCCACAAGGCATAATCGCACATGTGGGCCAATGTTCCAGGTGTCAATGATGCACTGCCAGTGGTGGGTGGAGGAGCACTTTCTGGCAAATCCACATCCCTACAGTCACGCACAAACACTGTACCTGACCTTGGAACGCCAACATTTTCTCTTGCCCCCCTGAGAAGCATCCTCCTGCCCAAAATAATCATCCCCCTCATCCTCCTCCTCCTCCTCTTCCTCTTCTTCCTCCACCTCATCCAGGACAGTTCCCAGACCAGACAATGGCTGACTGTCATCAAGGCTTCCCTCCTCCTCCTCCGCTGCAGACGCCTGATCCTTAATGTGCATCAAACTTTGCATGAGCAGACGCATAAGTGGGATGCTCATGCTTATGATGGCGTCGTCTGCGCTTACCAGCCGTGTGCATTCCTCAAAACACTGAAGGACTTTACAGAGGTCTTTCAGCTTTGACCACTGCACACTCGACAATTCCATGTCTTCCCTCAAACGGCCTACCAGTGTATCCTCCCACAAATGCATTACAGCCTGCCTCTGTTCACACAGCCTCTCAACCATATGCAGGATGGAGTTCCATCTTGTTGCAACGTCTATGATTAGGCGGTGATTGGGGAGGTGGAGCAATCGCTGCAGCTTCTGCATACGAGTGGATTGGACGTTTCAGCGACGGATGTGTGAGCACAGTCTTCGCACCTTATGGGGCAGGGATGTTAACTCCGGATAATTATTAAGGAAGCACTGCACCACCAGGTTCAAAGTGTGAGCCAGGCAAGGTATGTGTGTGAGTTTTGCACGGGCTATGGCTGCCATAAAATTACAGCCGTTATCACTGACTACCTTGCCTGCCTCAAGATGTAGACTGCCCAGCCATGACTCAGTTTGTCGCTGCAAGTAGTCGGCCAGTACCTCCGGTGTGTCTGTTGTCGCCCAAAGCCATCATCTTTAACACAGCCTGCTGACGCTTACCACTAGCTGTTCAATAGTGGGACACCTCGTGTGCAACACTGCCAGCTGCAGGTGGAGTGCTCGTGCGACTGCGCTCTGTGGACGAGCTTTCGCTGATTGAGGAGGAGGAGGAGGATCGAAAGCCTACAGCCAACAGTTTCCTATAATGTGGGTTAGGCAGCACTGTTCCTCCGCCGCTGTCCCCAGTGGAGCATGCATCCACCACATTAACCCAGTGCGCAGTGATGGACACGTAACAGCCCTGGCCATGCCTACAGGTCCATGCATTTGTTGTGAGGTGCACCTTTCCACTCACTGACTGTTTTAGTGCATGGACAATGTGGTCTTTCACATGCCGGTGGAGGGCAGGGATGGCTTTTCGAGAAAAGAAGTGCCGACTGGGTAGGTCATAGCGTGGGACAGCGTAGGCCATGAGGTCATGGAAAGCTTCACTTTCAACCAAATGGTAGGGCATCATCTCTAATGAGATTAGTTTGGCAATATAGGCGTTCAAACACAGTGTACATGGATGACAGGATGAGTACTTTCTTGTCCTACTCAGAGTGTCTGGTAGGGTGAGCTGGACTGGAGAGCTGCATATGGGGGAAGTAGCGGTGGACCGGACGGAGTGAGAGGGGGTTGGTGATGGTATTGGTGGTGATGGCCTAGATTCTGTGTTGTGTTGCAAAACCATTGTGATTGCCTGAGTGCTTTGGCCTTGCGACGACAACTCCACATTTAGTGCTGGTGGTGTGCTTAATGGTGGCGGTGGTCTTACAGTGGGGGAAGCGATGCAGCATTGCTGGCTACCTTCAGTCGGAGCAGGTGCACATGTGCTACCTGAGGTTTTGTAGTCCGTCCACGCTTGCAAGTGCATGTTGATTAAATGTCTAAGTATGCAACTGGTATTAAAATTTCTGAGTTGTTTACCTCGGCTAAAGGTCCTTCTGCACTTCTTACAGGTAACCTTTGCCTCATGAGTAGGATTTTGGACAAAGAAGTGGCACACTGCACTCTTCCTACTATGGTATACATTTTCTGGCTTTGCGCGCTGTGCTAAGTTGACCGTCTGGCCAAGCTGTCCTGCAACTCTTTTAGTTTTTGTTCCACGTTTTTGGACAGCTACGGGCCTGGCAAATAACCGCTGCTGCGATGTCAATGCCTGCTGCGGATCCATCTCCTTATCTGAACTATTGCCAGCTCCACCCTCCTCCCCCAATGGATGCCAATCCGGGTCAACAACTGGGTCATCCATCACCTCCTCTTCAAAGTCATCTGCACCTTCCTCTTTACCTTCCTCTGTGTCACCGTGTAAGGTGGTATAGTATGCGGGAAGGGGCACCTGAATTTCATCAGGGTCAGATTCTGGCTCAATAGACTGCGAGGGCAATGTAGTGCTCTGGGTCGATGTACCAGCAGAATCATCTAGCAGTGGCTGTGCATCAGTGCACTCCATGTTAGATTCATCTTGGACTGGGGAATTCTGGATTTGACTGGATAACTCAGGCATGGTATGTGAAAAGAGCTCCATAGAGTAATCTGAAGTGTGGGCTGCCGCATCCTTAACTTTTGGTGGGGGTGAAGGACACAAGGAAAGGTGCTTTTCCTGACCAGAACCCTGCACTGATGACTCCGTGCTTGCAGGTTTCGAACGTTCAGAAGAGGAGGCAATAGAGCTGGTCGCTGTTTCGGCAATATACGCCAAAACCTGTTCCTTATGCTCTGGCTTTAAAAGCGGTTTTCCTACTCCAAGAAAAGGCAACCTTACAGACCTTCTTGGGCCAGACGATGACGCAGGCTCAGCACCTCCTGCCTTAGCTGCTATTGTGCTTTTGCCAGAACCAGTCGATGCACCACCACCATCAGTACCAGCTGCACCCTCCTGCCCAAGTCCGCCGACTCTTCCACCATACTTCCTCATGTTTGGGAAAATGTACCAAAAATACCAGCAGAGAGATGGTACTGTATGTAAAAATTAAATCTACGTATATATTTTGTTAGTCACAGACGCTCTTACAGTATGTATTGGACCGTAATCCAACAAGCAGATATACGGAACTGTATCAGAAGTGTACAGCTGTATACGTTTTTTGTGTAACTAACAATCTCCGTATATGTATTTACGGAGTGTCACACACACACACACGCTGACTCTGTATAGATGTGACTGTAATGCGAACGGTACATATACAATACTGTTTGAGAATCGGACAGCTCTATACGGTGTCTGTGTAGGTACCATGAGGTAATACATAGGTACCATTAGGTAATACATAGGTTCCAAGAGGTAATACATAGGTAACATGAGGTAATACATAGGTACCATGAGGTAATACATCGGTAACATGAGGTAATACATAGGTAACATGAGGTAATACATAGGTACCATGAGGTAATACATAGCTGATGATTACCTATTTAATACAACAAACGTTATAAACACAGGATTATAACACCTAGATAGTGCTTACCAACTATGCTTAGAGCAGGCTGTTTAAGAAGCATGAAGAACACGAATGGTGTAGTTTCTCCTAAAACACATGGAGGCATAATGGCTGCTGTTCCCCTCACAGTGTCACAAACAAGACTATGATGTAACAGGAACAATCCCACAATGCATTGCAAATCAAACTAGAATCTATGCATTAAACGGCCAGCAGGTGGTGCTGTTACCTTACAGTATGAAATATATGAAGGATTAATACACACAAAAAATACAATGTCTGTAATAATCGAAGACATAAAAAATGACTAGACCTTCTAGAGAGCAATTATATGGCTGGACAGAACAGTGTCTGTATGGAAAATTGTCAATCTCCGTCTATTTGTATAGGGACTGATACATGCTGTCTCTGTCTAGTTTTGACCGTCATCAAACAGCAGATATACAAAACTGTTTGAAAAGCGGACAGCACTCTAAGGTGTAGGTCTGGAAAAATGGAAAAACTCCTCGGCTTTTTTTTCCAGAGTCACACACAGATAGCTTCTATTTGTCCGTGATACAAGGCGGTACACGGTAGTGTGTGAGGAGCATACACCGCTATACGGTGTCTGTATTGACAATTGTCAATCTCCGTCTTTGTATAGGGACTGACACATGCTGTCTCTGTCTAGTTTTGTCCGTCATCAAACAGCAGATATACAAAACTGTTTGAAAAGCGGACAGCACTCTAAGGTGTAGGTCTGGAAAAACGGAAAAACTCCTCGGCTTTTTCTTCCAGAGTCACACACAGATAGCTTCTATTTGTCCGTGATACCAGCCGGTACACGGTAGTGTGTGAGGAGCATACACTGCTATACGGTGTGTGAAAAAATGAACGCTCAGTAACTCACCAGGACAAAATAATAAAAGTTGGAGTGTTTTGAAAAAAGCAGTTTGAACAGCAGTGTGCACACAGCAATGCAGCTAGCAGGTAGCCTTAAAAGGTCGTCTTATTTCGTCTTACTTCATCTTATTTTGCTTTAATTATTGTATTGTTAATGTTGTTACTTATGACTTGTGTTTTGAAACTGTTAAACTGTAAAGCGCTGCAGAATATGTTGGCGCTATATAAATAAAGATTATTATTGTTATTAAAAGGCAGCCTAATCACCACCAGCGCTGCTGCACACAACAAAAATCCTCCCCTTTCACTGCACACTAACTGTACAGTGAAAAGCGCTATAAGCAGAAGCAGTTTTTTTTTTCTTCTTCCCTGCCTAACGCTCTCTCTGTTCAGAATCAGCAGCACCTCCCCCTATTCTAAGATCGGCAGAAGTAAGATTGCGGTCTGCGGTCACAGCCTTTTATAACCACTGTGACGCCACACAAAGCCAGCCAATCACTTCAATGCCCTTCTCTAAGATGGTGGTGGCCGCTGCCCATGTCATCACGTTGGCCACAGTGTGCGTCCACCTTCATTGGCTGAGAAAAGGCACTGGAAGCATTATTTGAAACGCGACTTTGGCACTTTGATCGGCGACCTCATGGCCGACCTCACGCTATGGACAGGTTTCGATCAGCGAAACCTGACTTTAGCTAAAGTCGGCTATTTTTGAATTTGACCGACCTGTTTCGCTCAACTCTAGTACTGTATTGTTACAGACATGACTCCAGTCGTATCATCTGTGGACCCTCCGGCATTTGCCGAGGAGGAGGCCGGGAATGAGGCAAAGATAAGCGACGCGTTCTCTAAACAGCAGCGACGGGAGACTTGGAAAATAGTGCAGTAGAATATGGACGCATCCTCAGAACTGCCTTGCTGTACATCTGTAATCCACCATGACATTGTCACCAAGCCTCAGCTAAGGACACAAATGAAAATGTATTGTGTGACAGAAACCCGTAGGCAAGCCATTTCAGCTAAGGTGAAACAAATGCTCCAGCTAAGAGTTATTGAGAAGTCCAGGAGTGAGTGAGCTAGTCCAATTGTACTGATTCCAAAGCCGGACGGATTGTTATGATTTTGTATCAATTTCTGTAAATTGAATGAAGTGCCAAAAGTCTGACTTTTATCCAATGCCCCTGTGTAGATCAGCTAATTAAGAGACTGGGGCAGGGCTCAATCTGACCAAGGGTTACTGGCATGTCCCTCTGCTAGAGTCAGTGACATAAAATACCACCTTCATAACGCTGGAGGGTCTATATCAATATGTTGTCATGCCTTTTGAGTTACATGGGATCCCGACCATGCTTCAGAGGCTGATGGGCATAGTTTTAGAGCCCCATCAGAAGTATGACCTGGCGTACTTGAATGATATTATCTATAGTACCGACTGGCATACACACCTGCCTCAGGTGTAAGTGATAGGAGATTCGCTCAGAGCTACGGGCTTGTTGGCAAGCACAAAAAAATTAGCAATAGGTCTCAAGGAAGCTCATTACTTGAGGTTCGTGTTTGGCCAAGGGGGCTATCAAACCTCAAATAAACAACATCATAGTCATTAAAAAATGGCCCCGGACCCTTATTCCGAAACAGATAAGAGCATTCTTCTGCATCATCAGGTATTACAGAAGATTTATATCTAATTTTGCCAGGAGATCCGCACCCTTGACCAATATCTTAAAAGGAAGAAAATCTGTAATGGTTCGGTGGGGCCTCAGGTGGAGGAAGCATTCCAATTCATGAAATTGGCGTCCTCATCAGCCCCAACTTTAGAAACAATTTGATTGCTCACATGGATGCCTCTGAAGCAGGCTTACGAGCGGTTCTGTCGCAGGAGTCAAACAGAGAAGAATATCCACTCAAGAGATTCTGATCCCATTTTGCTCATACTCAGATCAAACTCTGATCAAAGTTTATTAAAAGTGTCAGCTGCATAATCAGATGAGACAGTGAGGGGAATTATATATATGAGGGTTGTTATGGTCCCCAGGATGTGCATAGAAACATACTGAACCTGCTGTAGCGTGCTGTAATTATATCCACAGCTGTGGTTACATCACAAAATAAAAGTGAGTGTGGACTGAGTCAAGCCATTTGACCAAGTCAGATTTAGGAAGGTAGTGGGTTCAGTCTGGGTCTTGGAAATGGCCCATGAACATGATTCCCATGATTCCCATTTAAACTTTCAGGTAAGGGTTGGGTGTGTCAGTATTGGTTTGCAAGCATGAGAACAGGAGGTTCTGTGTATGCCTGACTGTGTGAGACTGAACATAGACCAGAGCCAGAGACTAAGGGTACCGTTACACATAGCGACGCACCAACGATCCCGACAATGATACGATCTGGCTAAGATCGTTGGTGCATCGCAAGTAACAAGTCATACAGGCCGATGTCCATAACGACACATCAGCGATCAGCGATGTTACTAACGACCACGGCGATCGTTGGGACCTTGTCACACAGTGTCTATTGTAACAATTCCAACTTTGAATAGGCGTCCTTCAGCGCTAACTTTTCTACGCCCCTCTGCACTGATTGGTGGCCACAGCTGCGCTCTCATTATCTTATTGGGCGATGTATTTTACAACGCCCCTCTGCTGCGATTGGTGGCCACTACTGCGACCCCATCATAAAAAATCGAACTTATTTACGCTCCCATCAATTGCTCCGGAGCACAGAGCGCTATTGCGTTCATGTTGGTTTCACTTTTGTTTTTGCTTGCCTCAGCGACACGATCGGAGATGCTACTGCGTTTTTTCCCCTTGTTCTTCAGGATTTTTTGTCTGTATTTCAAGGTAAGCATTGTTTGCTGCATTTACATTTAATGGACTTATATCTATTATATTTAATCATAAATTGATTCACCTTTTTGTTATGCTTTGTCACCCATTTTAGCTTTCCTGCCGCGCCCGCCATCGCCATTTTAGGTTCTTGGCAGCGTTTACATTTATGGGCCATCTTTTCCTTTTATATATTAATAGTTTGCGTCTCCTTTTTTTCTGCCTTTGCACTGGCATGATCACCCATTTTAGTTTTCCTGCCGCGCCCGCCACCGCCATTTTAGGTTCTAGGCAGCGTTTAGATTTATGGGCCATCTTTTCCTTTTATATAATAAAAGTTCGCTTCTCCTTTTTTTCTGCCTTTGCACTGGCATGATCACCCATTTTAGTTTTCCTGCCGCCCCCTGCCACCGCCATTTTAGGTTCTTGGCAGCATTTAGATTTATGGGCCATCTTTTCCTTTTATATAATAACTAGCTGAAAAGCCCGGGCATAGTAACTAACTGTGGTTAGTTATAGCAAATTATAATTATCCTCCATCCCATAGTCCCATGCCCATATATCCATCATACATATCCACGATCCCATAGGCCCGTGCCCATATACCCATCTTACATATCCTCCATCCCATAGTCGAGTGCCCATATACCCATCACCCATCCTCCATCCCATAGTCCCATGCCCATATACCCATCACACATCCTCCATCCCATAGTCCCATGCCCATATACCCATCCTACATATTCGCCATCCCATAGTCGAGTGCCCATATACCCATCACACATCCTTCATCTCATAGTCCCATGCCCATATACCCATCATACATATACGCCATCCCATAGTCCCGTGCCCATATACCCGTCTTATATATCCTCCATCCCATAGTCCAGTGCCCATATACCCTTCACACATCCTCCATCCCATAGTCCAGTGCCCATATACCCATCACACATCCTCCATCCCATAGTCAACCATTATGACATCATAATGAGCAGCCGGGCTTGCAACCTATGATGACATCAGCATCACCATGGCAACCATTGTGACATCATAATGAGGGGCAGGCTTGATACGCACACACTTTTTCCCCATTATGTAGATAGGGGCAAAATTGTTTGGTGAATTGGAACACGCGGGGTTAAAATTTCGCCTCACAACATAGCCTAGGATGCTCTCGGGGTCCAGACGTGTGACTGTGCCAAATTTTGCGGCTATAGCTGCGACGGTGCGGATGCCAATCCCGGACATACACACATACATACATACACACACTTGAGCTTTATGTATTAGATAATTTGCTTCTCCTTTTTTCCTGCCTTTTCATTTTATATAACAATAATTCGATAACCCTTTTTTCAAATTTTTTTTTTCAGATGTCGTCCGACAAGCAAGAATTCATTTACGAATTAATTGAGAAGTATCGCTCCCTGCCGTGACTGTGGAAAATAAAATCTGCAGACAACAGCAACAGGATTAAAAAAAGGGAGGCCTATGAGCAGCTGTTCGAGTTGTACAAAATTCACAACCCAACAGAGACAGTGGACGAGGCTGTCGTGAAAAAAAAAATACAAGGCCTCCGTACCATCTACAAGAAAGAACTAAACAAGGTCGAAAAAACGACAAAATCAGGTGCTGGTACTGAAGATGTACCAAAGCTGTGGTACTTTGATTTAATGTCGTTCACGAGAGACCAGGAGGTACCAAGACAGATGGTAGCCATGTTGGCCAAAGAAAATGAGATCCAGTCTGAATCACCCGTAGGAGATGTA
Source organism: Dendrobates tinctorius (assembly GCF_039654945.1). Lineage (NCBI taxonomy): Eukaryota > Metazoa > Chordata > Amphibia > Anura > Dendrobatidae > Dendrobates > Dendrobates tinctorius. The sequence continues at coordinate 5,458,878 of NW_027361692.1, read as the reverse complement.
AGTACCTTTTTTTCTTCCCTCAAAAAAGCATTGTAATGTGGTATGTACATGGCAAGGTCAAATAGAAAATAGTACCTCTGGTTATACATGATTACTTTTGCAGGTGATAAAATGTTATGTTGTAGTATGATTTACAATAGCTTGATTTCTTAGCTTTAATGTTCCTTTTGTTATGTTATTGCAGGTGCCTGATGATGCCTTGTCGACGACTTCAGCCAGTAACGACATCGACTGCACGCCCATCGTCATGGAGGAGGATAACAACGAACCTACCCCTTCAGCATTACCTCGGCGACTGCACTCATCAGCACGCACAAGAAAGGCCCCCACCTCTGATACACCAGAATTCATTCAAATTGCTAAAAAAGTACTTACAATGCAGCAAACCCAACCGGTAATCACCGGTATTGCCCATTATGTTAATGAAAAAATTACAACTCTTGAAGAAACTCAACGTGTTCACGCTGAAAGGATCATTCTTGATGCTTTAAGCAAAGCGGCAACGGGGAAACTCAGTGACACGTCTGCCCTCGTTGACAGACAGCCTACACCATTTTACTCCTTGGCACACACAGGAACCTCTGGACAGTGCAATGCGGAGGGGGATAGACAGTACGCCAAGTCAGAATCTTGGGCCTCTGCAAAATTTCTATTTCACTCCACCGAGGCAACGGTTTAATGACTCAGACCCATATTACCAGCAGTTGTGATTCTTGTGTTGTTTTCTTTACTTATTCATTTCTTTCTACAAATGTTGTGTAAATTTTATGTTTAACATTTTGTTTACTGTAATTAAAAATTTATTTTGAATTTTAATTGTGGTCTACTTTTATAAATTCTCCATACCCTTTTTAGTGTGTGCTACAAATCATGGGTTATGGTATGGGTTCACTGCTGGTGAGGACCGCCATCAGGACGGTAATCTAGGAATGCATGCCCTGATTTTATTTTTAAGTTTTTTATTTCTTTTAATGTGTTGGTGCAATGTCTATTTTAATCCCTTCCTGACATGTGATGGTGGTTAAAAGTACTCACCGCACATCTAGCTAATTTCCTTTGGGGGGTTAACTTGCCAAAAATGGGCTACCTAGTGGGGATTTTCTACAGTTTAGGCACATCAGGCGCTCTCCAAACGCAACATGACAGCCGCAGACACTTCCATCAAAGTCTGCATTCCAAAACTTCACAACGTTATAGCCACACATGCAGAAAAGTGCCTTGGGGGGTTAAGTTACCAAAATGTTGTCATCTGTGATGTGGGTTCCGTCTTAACATGTTGACCAGCTGTGTTAAAGGGGTTACGGTGTTTGTGTATGGTTTTATATAAATTTTTTTTGTTTTGTTTTTTTTTCAAAAAAGTAGACACAGCAGGGAGTGTTAAGTTTCACTCAAAATTGTTTATAAAATATTTTTTAGATATCAAAAATGTCAAACTTTTTTTTTTTTCAAAACATTGACAACCATGTCAAATTGTTGAAAAAAAAACATTACTGCCTGCGGCCCTGTTGGAGGTAATCCACCAACCTTTCCAGCATCACTCCATGTTGATGCGTAGCTGCATTAATGGCCGCAATCATCCGCCGCTGCGAGGCCACAGGGTCCTGTAATAAGGTGTTGATTTCTGTAGACGGAAGAGTAGAAGTTAACCAAGCTTTATTCTGTTGCAATATCTAACAACAGGTACATGTTTCTTGTTAACACTAACGGTTTTGGGGCTCCCCTGCTTCTTCTGACGAGGGGCTTATTGCCCACCCGGATTCTGTGGCTACAACGGCTATGAAAACACAAAAAAAAAAATTACACGACAGGCCATCATCCTTTAAAGACCAAACTATCAGTTCGAACTAGTATGGAGTTTATATTATTAGCTGTAATTACCGGAAGACGAGCCAGCAGCAGTGTCACGGAGTGATGCTGGGGAGAAACCTACATCAGGGGATGACATGGAAGATGGCACATTTGGAGGCGGGGTGATTACAGGAGATGGGGTTGCAGCGTTAGGTGTACCACCTGGAGATGGTGGTGCAGATGGTGGTGCTGCTGGTGGTGCTCGCGTAGATGGTGAAGAAGCAGGTTGAGCTGCAAAGCTGCACAACCTTTTGAGGCAATCACTGGAACTAAATGATTCCTGTCAATGAGACTTCTGCACCTCTCAAAAGGTATTTTGGCCCACTCCTCAAGAGCAAACTGCTCCATTTGTCTCATGTTTGAAGGTTGCCTTTTCCAGATGGCATGTTTCAGCTGTTTCCCAAAGATGCTCAGTAGGATTTAGGTCAGGGCTCATAGTAGGCCACTTCAGAATAGTCCAATGTTTTCCTCTTGACCTGTGACTCAGACCAAGCTTTCTGACACTGGGCAGCACATTTCTCTCTTACATGATAAGATCAATGGCGTCCCTGTCGCCCCAACGCACGTTTCGTTTCTTCGTCATGCCTCCTGATGAAGAAACGAAACGTGCATTGGGGCGACGGGGACGCCATTGAACTTGTTTCTTATCATGTAAGTGCCCGCTCATGTTTTTTATATCGGACTGCATTTACTTAACTAGTTTCCATCTTGTGATAGCCGCATTGTAATTTGGTATACTATCATATTGGCAGTAAAATACCGATATATGGATTTCCCTGCATATGGGGCAGGCTATGCTTGCTATAATTATACTGAGGTGATATAATGATATAACATTCATTTTGGGCTACGTGTATTTTGGTTCCCTGTATCTCTGGCAGTATTTATTCATTTATTTATTTCATGGTAAAATGAATTTTTTGACTTATTATTCATAATAAAATTTACATTGGCAATTTATACTGTGTTGTTTCTGGTAGTTTTGATATTGTTGTCAGTTTTTTGCCATACATTTGTTGTTTGGGTTTTTGTGTATCACCCTGTGCCAGATGCAGCAATGCAGCCTCAGAACATAACAGAGCCTCTTCCATGTTTCACAGTAGGGACAGTGCTCTTTTCTTAATATGCTTCATTTTTCTGTCTGTGAACATAGAGCTGATGTGCCTTGCCAAAAAGTTCCATTTTTGTCTCATTTGTCCATAAGACATTCTCCAAGAAGCTTTGTGGCTTGTCAACATGTAGTTTGGCAAATTCCAGTCTGGCATTTTTATGATTTTTTTTTCAACAATGGTGTCCTCCTTGGTTGTCTCCCATGAAGTCCACTTTGGCTTATACAACAACAGATGGTGCAATCTGACACTGATATTCCTTGAGCTTGAAGTTCACCTTTAATCTGTTTAGAAGTTTTTCTGGGCTCTTTTGTTACCATTTGTATTATCTGTCTCTTTGGAGCTTAAATTTCTGAATAATATGCGCAACTGTAGTCACAGGAGCATCAAGCTGCTTGGAGATGGTCTTATAACTTTTACCTTTAACATGTTTGTCTATAATTTTCTTTGAAATCTCCTGAGACAACTCTTTCCTTTACTTCCCCTGGTCCATATTGAGTGTGATACACACCATGTCACTAAACAGCACAGTGAGTATCTGTAGCCTTCTCTACAGGCCCACTCACTGATTCCAAGATTAAAGACACCTGTGAGGCTAATTAGTGGACACAACTTGAATTAACATGTCCCTTTTGTCACTTATTTTCGGGGGTACCATCATTTCTGACACCGCTCACTACTCTTCCAGGTGTACTAGGGTAGCGAGCGGTGTCAGAAGAAAGGAGAAAGGGAGGAGAACATGCTTTGTGAAGTGAGCATGGTCAATCAGAAACATAAATATGTAAATGAGGAGCCTTAACAATGCACCAAACTCTTGGCCATGCCAATGGTGCATTGAAACCTCCTCATTTGCTGAGCAAGCAGGAGAATGGATGTGCAAGATGGGCACATGGACATGTGTGTGCTCCTCCATACTGAGAACCTGACTGTGGAGATAACAGAGGCACAGATAAGTGCCCGCCATACTAAGCGATATCGCTAGCAATATCGCTATAACGTCACTGGTCTTGTGACGCAGCAGCGATATTGCTAGCGATATCGCTGTGTGTGATACTTACCTCCGACCGGCTCCCCTGCTGTTTATCGCTGATCCCGCGAGAACGGCCTGGGCCATTTCTCGTCGTCAGCTTCCTGCTGGGCTTCCTGCTGTGGCAACGAGTGACGCGTGGACGCGGGCGGGAGGACGTCTTCATCGCCGCGTCTGACAGGTAAGTAACGACCGCCGACCGCTGCGATGTCGCTGGTGAGATCTGCCTGTTTGGCAGCTCACTAGCGACCACTTAGCGATGCACCAGCGATCCTGACCAGGTCATATCGTTGTTGGGATCGCTGGTGCATCGCTAAGGGTGACAGTACCTATACACCTTGTCCTGGTGGGACAGCTTTAAGCTTTTTTTGCTCAAAAACAGTGTTTACTAAATACCCTATGTTAATCATTCAATGCATTTGTTTTTTAATTATTTATTTTCATTAGGGTAAATGCACACATTGTCTTTTCTTTGGTTTTGTTTGTTTCCATGGCCAGTGTGAACATACTTTTACATCATGCGTGTTATTCAGGTCATACTCTGGGTCATTTTTCTGTTTTTCAAGTGTACTAGTGCCAGCAAGCAGTGTCAGAAGAAAGGAGAAAGGGAGTAGGATGTGCTTTGTGAAGCGAGCACTGTCAATCAGAAACATAAATATGTAAGGCTACTTTCACATTAGCGTTTTTTAGCGCAGCACTTTGTGCGCAATAGAAATGCATGCAAAAAACACATCATGCATTTGCATTTTTTAAGAGCAAGCGTTTTAACCAGTTTCAAGCCATGCTAAGTCTTAAAACGCCTGCGTTCCCATAGACTGTAATGCGTTATTTTGTCGCATTCCGTGCGCATGCGTTTTTTTACGCCGTTAGACGGACCCAAAAATGCAACAGGTTGCGACTGGCACGCCTAGGCGCACACCTTAAAAAGCTGCATGCGCACGAAAATGCGTACGACCGCATGCAAACGCTAGACCATGCGCATGCCATGTTAAACATAGGTGCGCATGATGCATGTGCATGGACGCGCACGATGCGCTGCGCAAAAAACGCTAATGTGAAACCAGCCTAAATGAGGAGCCATAACAATGCACCAAAACTGTTGGCCATGCCAAGGGTGCACTGAGTAGCAGAGGAAGAGACAATTTGGTTGAGCATTAATGCTATAGTGGCTCAGTGGTTAGCGCAATTACCTTTCAGTGCTGGGGTTCCTATTTGGCTGAGCAAGCTGGAGAAAAGATGAGCTAGCTGGACACAGGGACATGTGTGTGCTTCTCCATACTGAGTACCTGACTTTGGAGATAGCAGAGGCACAGAGTGAGTGCTGACAGCCCAGCAGTTCACTTTGTGAGAATAGGAGACAGTCCTGGACTAGTGTCATGTCTGCAGACCAACCAGGTTACCAGCATATGTCCACAGACTGCTTCCCAACCACAGAGGAGGATCCCGTCCCCACTCCAAGTGTTCCCAGGTATCTGAACTCTGAAGCCAAGCTGGATCCCAATGTGTCTGGAGACTTTCAGTTTCAAAGAGTCAGTACATCCTGCTGGGTTTTGTAGTTTACTGCTAAGGCCTCTTTCACACATCAGGTTTTCGCCGTCAGGCGCGATCCGGCACTTTTGACAAAAACCGGATCCGGCGAAATGCAATGCCGGATCCGGTTTCCCCCCCATTGACTTGCATTAGCGCCGGATCGAGCCGGATGGCCATGCGTTTCATCCGGTTTTCGCCGGATCCGGCAATGTGTCGCGATCCGGCGTCTGGAAAAAACGGCTACTGTAACGTTTTTTGTCTCCGGCGAAAAAGCCGGACACACCGGATCCGGCGTGTCCGGCTTTTTCACACAATGAAAGCCTATGAGCGCCGCAATGCGCCAGATCCGGTTTTTTTGGTCTGAGCATGCTCAGTAGCTCTGCCCACAAGACACATATATAAAAGCATGACAGTGGGACCCTCAGCCACACCCAACATGCCACCCAAGACAGCAACCAGGCGCAGGAGAAGGCAGGAGACCACTGCAGCAGCACCATCAGCACCACCACCACCACCACCCCAAATGGAGCAGCATGCTGAACAACGGGAGGGGAGTCCAGCAGCAGATGAGAGACGGTAATTATCAAATCCCCCATTCCTCCAAACTAGGGCCATGGAATATCAAGATATTCATTGGCCCTTTGTTTCTCTTTATTCAACAGCCGCCCAAGAGATGCAGCAGCAGCAACAGTGGCAGCACTGGCAGCAGCAGTAACACCACCCACAGGCATGGAGTCTGGCCAGCAGGAAGACAGCACATCTTCTTCTGGGAGCCCTCCCTCGCATCGTCAGCGTTTGACGGTAAGTTTTTATTTCCAAACTCCATCATCTCTGTAACATATGTCTATTCATTGCCTTTTATTTCAAAACAGGAATCACAAGCTGAAGAGGAGCTCCCAGAAGAAGAAGGAAGGGGTGGACAGACACCTGGAGTGGGCTCACAATTGGTAAGTTTTTTTGCATCAAACGCAGAAACACAACATCACACTACACACAACACATAGAAAACAATGTTCTGCAGACCACACACAGCAAACAAATGCCTACATCCAAACACATAAATTTTTTTCTTTTCTTCTTTAGTCTTCCCAATCTGGTGCTCGGCCAAGAGGTCCTCGCAGTGCCTCCCAGGGTCGCCGGCGACAGCAACGCGGCGGTCACCAGCGTGTAAGTATAATATTTAAGTGAAATTTTGGTACACTTTTTATTTCATGTCTTAAGTGTGATGACTAATTTTGCTATTTTTCTCTTTTACTTTAACAGCCATCACAGCGTGCTCCCGACTCAGACGGTGAGGATGGAGGAATTGATGTGGACCACCTCATCGATCTCGTCAGAGAAAGGGAGCCGCTATGGAATATGGCTGACCGCCGCCATGCTGACCTGATTGTTACCCGACGACTCTGGGAGGAAATCTGTTCGCTCCTTGTGGACCGCTGGGAGGACCTCGATGCTCGGGCCCAGATTAAAGAGCGTAAGTATATACAGTACCGGTTGCTTGATGTAAACCAGTGTTTCCCGAACTCCAGTCCTCGTGGTCCCCACGGATCATGTGTTCAGGATTTCTATTTACTATGGAAATCCTGAAAACATGACCCCTGGGGACCATGAGGACTGGAGTTTGGGAAACACTGATGTTGTATACTAACCACTTTGTCCTTTCTCGTTTCAGGATCCCTGAGGAGACCGGCACCGAGAGACACTTCGACCGCCCCGGTACATCTGCACCTTCCAGCCTTCCCACACATTCGACCCATCTGTCCCATCCACCAGCACAGGAGCATCGTGGCCGCCTACATTACATGAAGCTGCTGGTGAGGAGATCGCTTTCCCTTTACCCCACCCTTCTGCCCCTGCCACCTCTAGTACACCTGCGGGTACTGGGCGGCAGCTGCAGAGGGGTCAGGAAAAGACTTATGCGCCAGAGTTCTTGCATCTGAATGCATCTTTCCAGAACTGTCTAAAAGTCTTGTCAGAGCAAATCTCTGCAGGCTTTCAGCAGATCAACTCCAGCATTCTGGAGGTGAAGACACTTCTGCAAACCATGCATTCAGAAGCAAGATCTTCGCCAACCCACACCTTTTTCAGGTCTGTTGTGGAGCGCATGGAAATGCTCTCTCCTACCCAGCAGATGCATGTAATGCATTCATGCCACGGTGCTCTCCAGCACGTTACCTCCCAACCTCCTCCTCCCACCCCAGTAGTTCCTCCACCTGCACCCCCTCCAGCCACTTTCCATCCTCCCCCTCCTATTACATACCATCCACCTCCCCAGCACCAGCCACCTCCCCAGTACCAGCAACCTCCCCAGTACCAGCAACCTCCCCAGTACCAGCAACCTCCCCAGTACCTGACATCTCCGCACTTCCAGCAACCTGCCCCGTACCAAACTCCTTCCCCGTACCAAACTCCTTCCCCATACAACTTGCCATCAACATCATCTGCTCCTACAGTCCCTGCCCAACCCTCCACTCCACCGCCCACCACCTCTTCTGCCTCCCACATGTCCACCCATTCTGTAGCTTTTTCCACACCTTCACCTCTAACTGTTCCTTCCCCACCACGATCCCAGTCCTCTCTCCACACTCCCAGTGTCGAAGTGTCCCGCAAAATATTTTAAATAAAAGTAAAATTATCGTTTCACAATGGTTGTCTGTCATTTCTTTCTGCTGCGAACTATGTTTAAAAAAAAGGTTAAATACAGGGTATTTCAAAGGTAAAAAGGTATTCAAAACCAGGTATATAACTGTGGGTAAATTTTAGCTTTTTGCCACAGTTGTGTTCCTGGTTGTGTTTGAAGCAAAGTATTTCACCTAAAAAGTTGTGTTTATTGTTGGTGATTTCCTAACAATGTACAGAACTTTTGTTAAAAGGTGAAATACTTTGCATAAAACACAACCAGGTACACACCTGTGGCCTAAAGGTAAAAATAGTAAGACCATGACAAGATAGCCAACTTTGGTTGGCAAAGGTATATACTGTTGGTACAGAAGGTACACAAGTTTGGCTAAGGGCACAAATCTTTCACACTCTGTCATCCTGCCAGTGTACTCTGCCTTGAGGTGACATAAAGTATAGTGCAAAATTGTCCCTCATTACTGAAACCGTCACAGAACTTCTAGTGGTAATGTCATGGTAATCTTGCAAGGTGGTTTCTTCAGAGGTGTCCTCAATGGAAATGGGTTCCTTGCAGATAACAAAATTGTGGAGTACTACGCAAGCTTTGATCACCTCGTCCACAGTTTCTGTCTTGAGGTTGATCGCAGTCAATAGGACCCGCCATTTGGCTGTCAGAATACCAAAGGTACATTCAACCATTCTTCTTGCTCTTGCGGTAATTAAAAATGCGTTTTGTTCTTGACAATCCTCTGCTACCGTACGGTTTCAAAAGGTGTTCTGACAGCTGGAAGGCTTCATCCCCTACACAGACAAATGGCATAGGTGGACCAGATGTTTGCGGCAGCGGTCTAGGGGGTGGGAACTGGAAGGTGTTTCCATACAGTTTACGCCCCATGGCAGACAGTTTGAAAACTTGAGAGTCATTGGAGCGGCCATAGGCCCCAATATCAACAGCAATAAATTTGTATTCCGCGTCAGCGATGGCCATGAGGACAATTGAAAAATATTTCTTGTAATTGAAATATTCCGATCCCAATCCAGCTGGCTTTACAATGCGGATATGTTTCCCATCCACAGCGCCCAAGCAGTTCGGAAACTGACATATCTGTTGAAACATTTCTGAAATTTCAATCCACCTCTCTGTTGTGGGCTCTGGTAAAAACTCTTCAGCTAAGGAGTCCCACAGTGCACGGCATGTGTACTTCACTATTCCATATATGGTGGAAATCCCGAGTCTGTACTGGAAATGCAGTGACGAAAAGGATTCTCCAGTTGCAAGAAATCTGTGGGGAATTAAAAAACAATCAATTAGTTTAAAATCACAGCATTACATACCAAAACTCAGCTATAACACTTGGAGATACAAACTACCACCAACAAGATTGCAGTGAAAGTGTGCTCTGATGCGAGCATATCCAATAAATGTGGCTTACCTTAAAGTCACCATCAGACGCTCTGCGGGTGAAACAGAGAAGCGGCAATAGGTGTCCGCTTTTCTTATGAGGTGTGCAATGCGCTCCACCAAGTAATCAAAATTCTCCATTTTCATCCGAACATATCCAAAAAATTTATCCGGGTTTCGTCTAAGGTCCATGCAGAGTGTAGAATAGACCCCACCCGTCATTCTCTTGGCTGTGATGGGGTGGATCCACAAACGTCGTCTACGATGCCTGATGCGCTGCTGTCTCGCTCTCTCCTTCTCCAGAACAATCACCCTCAAACGATTCGCCTCCGCTGGAAAATCCGCCAAATTCTTCAAAATATTTCCAATCACAACATCCATCTTCGCCAGTAACTTGCTCTTCTCTCCAACCTGCACTTTCTCCTCTACAACCTGTCAAAGAAGGGCTGTAGGAACACGCTATATATAGTTTTTCAGTAGCCAATCCCGTTTGGAAGGCCACTAGGGGCGATTTTAAAAACCGGATCTGGCGTAATCCGTCGAAAAACGGAACAAAAACCGGATGAACCGGATGAGACGGATCCGGTTTTGTCTTTCAAGACCAAGATGGATCCGGCAGAAAAACGGATCCGTCACATCCGGTTTTACGAAATATTTGCCGGATCCGGCGCTCCGGCACGACGCCGGATCGCGCCTGACGCCGAAAACCTGATGTGTGAAAGTAGCCTAAGAAGTTTGTGAGAAAACTGCAACTGAACGGATTTTGCTGGGACTGTGATATTAGAGTGCACTGTGAGGAGACTGCAGGCACGTAGGATGCAGTAACGGACTGTATACAGACCAAGGATGAAAGGGGTTTATTATACAGTTGAAACTTCATGCAGGGAGAAAACAGAGGAATAATATCCCTAAGTTATCCCCATTAGCAAAAGACTAATGGGGATAACTTAAGGAACAGGGACAAGTAAAGCCAACAATACAATAAAATATAACTTATCACTCAGGCGCCAGTCACAGTTGAACTTCTGTCTGCGACTGGTGCTGCCTAGATTGCTTCGCAGTGGGGGTCTGTCACAATCCTGAGGTAAATGATGTAGTATCTTTTGACGTTGGCGGTGTCCTCCCGTGGTCCAGACTATGGCGGCGAATCCTCGGGATCCTGATGTGGGTCTTGGGTCCAGCAGATGAGGTGATGAAGAGGGATACGTCCTTATCCTCAGCGGTGAGTGTCCCAACACCATGGAGATTTGCAGCACTGCCCAAACACAGTTTACAATGGGCAGCCTGGTTCGCTGTGGCGAATCGACATACACCTAAGTCCCGTTCACACACCTTGTCTCTCACGGTCAGTACTGTCAGCGGGGGCGCCTGTGTCAGAGGTCTCAGTGAGTGCAGTGAGTCCCAGGCTCTGCTCTACCCAGATGCCTCTCAGCTGACTTTACCTCACAAGCGTCCCGCGGGCCCGAAGTTCCAGCCCAAACTGTCTGGTCACTCGCACGCTGCAGCTCTGTCTGCTTAGCCACGCCACCTTTTCTCAAACACAGAGTAATGTCTGGAGCATAGGTCTCAAACTGCATTCCTCGAGGGTCACAAACCATGCATGTCTTCAAGATTTCCTTAGCATTGCACAAGGTGCTGGAATCATTATCTGTGCAGGTGATTAAATTATCACCTGTGCAATACAAGGAAATCCTGAAAACATGACCTGTTTGCTGCCCTTGAGGAATGCAGTTTGAGACCTCTGGTCTGGAGTCTCAAGCTTTCTACCCCACAATATAGGTGACAGCCCCGTCGGTTCCAGACTGTTCATGGAGGAGATATGCCTAGTTAGTTCCTTCCCCTTACATTACCAACAATTCCTGTAAGCATGTCAACATCTGCAGCAACGAGGCCCCATCATTGCACTGTGTTGATTGCATTGTGGCAACCATTTCAGGCTATTACCTGTGCTTAGAGGTGTGTGCTTGCTTGCTCTGGTAGTGTGTCATCATCATCATCAACTGCAAGCTAGAACTATGAGATTGGGAAAAAGTACTATTAAGGCTAGTTTCACATTTGCGCTTTTGAGCGCAGCGACGGCCTGCGCACGGCCGCCGCTAAGCCCCATCCCCTGCCGCGCCTCCACCGGTAGCTCCGCCTACCGGTGCATGATGCTGCATGCGCCCTGCGTCCCCTATCTTTATCACTGGGGCGAAGGCCGTGCGCAGTCTGCGTTTGGCGGCGCATGCGTCCTTTTGACGGTGCGCCGACCTGCGCCAAGCGCAACCTGCTGCAGTTTGGTTGTGCTCGGCGCACCGTCAAAAAGGCGCATGCGCCGCCAAACGCAGACTGCGCACGGCCTGCGCCCCCAGTGATAAAGATAGGGGACGCAGGACGCATGCAGCGTCATGCACCGGTAGGCGGAGCTACCGGCGGAGGCGCGGCAGGGGCGGGGCTTAGTGGCGGCCGTGCGCAGGCCGCCGCTGCGCTCAAAAGCGCTAGTGTGAAACTAGCCTAAACAAACCACCTTGCTCAGAAAATGTTCGCCAATCTCAAATTTGGCACAAAGTAGCTCCTTCAGATTCGTGTTCAGTTTCCCGAACATTTTTCCTCAAAGTCAGCAAAATTTGGTCACAGTTCTGTAAATGATCATGTTTCCACTAATGCTTTCATTTTGACTTTGTCTAGGATAGTGGTGGTGCATGGTGAGCGGGGGGAGGGAATGTTTTATAAGGGGAGAGGGTATGTCTCGGTCAGAGGATCTGCAGAGTATAATTTTTTTTTCTTTATTAACTTGATGTGTGTATATTCCAGCAGCCAATCAGGGTGCAGAAACCATCCACAACATCATAACACCAGGTCTTTTGTGTCACATGTCCCTGGCCATATAAAAAGCGGACATCTAATTTCGCCATTTTCTCAGTGTCACAGTGCAGAGAGGCTGCTCCTCTTAGTGCTTCAAGTGAACTTGCCAGTTATCTAGATAGGATCCTGTGCTGTGAGAAATTGATCTTCCAGCATCTGAGTAGATTAAGCTAAAACTGTGTTGTAGTCTGAGAAGGCCCCATTTACTAATCCAAATCGATTGGGCAAAAACTGTGTTACAGTGAGGAATCAGAAGGCCACACTTATGAAATCCCATTTGATCTTTAAGAAATTATTTAAAAATAATATACATACTTTTTTAATAACTGGATTTACCATAAGTAAAGAAAATGGATGGAGATTATGAATTTCTTCAACTATGAGCTAAAGAATTACAGATCAAGGTCACTTTTGGAACATTAAGAACTTTAATTCAACCTGAGAAAATGGAAAATTTCAACATTTCCCCAAATCTGACCTGTGTGGGAGGGTGTCAGGAAGGAATGTAGTGATAAAAAAAAGCTGCGTGTGATGTTACATAGGAATGATTCCAGTCACACACACACATCTGTAGCACAAAGGAAAGGTAATGAGCAGGATCCAAACAGCAGCATGCACATATAGGGATTTATCCCTCTGCCACACGCTTTGGATGAGTGACGCAAAGGGTTATATCAACTTGAGTCTTTACCTCCTGTCACTAGCAGACACAGACAGAAAAGAGCCTTTGTGGAAAAACAGCTCTTTTCAGTCCAATAGTTCATCATAATGCACAATTTCAACTATTTTAGAGGTGGGAATAGGCCCCCTTACTTCTTGGGCCCCTGCACAGCCACACAGGTCACACCAATGATATGTTTTCCTCTGCCTAAGGCCCGGGGTCAGACTTGCAAGAAACTCGGACGAGTCTCGCACGTCAATACCTGGCACGGCCGCCAGCACTCGGATCGGAGCTTGCATGTATTTCTATTAGGGATATAAATAATGATAATGTTGAACGTAATGCTTCTGTAAGGAGGTGAGGACATAGCCCTGTAAATATTGTTACTGCATATTATCTGTGTGTTGTGTGTGTGTTTGTGTCCACACATTAGTTAAGATAGTTAGGTGTAGTATTAGAAAAGGGCCACTAGATGGGGGCACTGAGCTCATCAAGTTGGAAGACATCTGAGAGGTTAACTGAGAGGAGTGGCTAGACAGGAGGAAAAGAGATAGTTTCCCTGCATTAAGTCAGTCTAGCTGGGGGTAGCGAACAGCACAGGACAGGAGTAAGGAGCAGCGGAGTGCCTACAGCAGTAGCCATCACGTTGTGGTGTTAGAGGCTTTTCAGTCACGGACTGGTGACTGTAAGGCTAGTGAGACAGAAGAAGGAGTCTCGTCGGTCAAGTCAGCTAGCAAGGAAGAGCTGAAGTGACAACCCAAGCCAGTCTATGATTCCAGCCCGTATCTGGAGAATTGCAAGCCAGCGAGTTTCGTGGAAGGATCCTGTGGGAGTAGCAGCTGGAGTACAAGGGCTTTGTGGAGAGTTCAGTGAGCTGTGAAACTAGGATACGAACAGGAGCAATAGTGCCTTTAGGGGGTGAGCTGTAATGGATAAGTCGGGTACCTTCGTGGGCTGAAGTCGGGCTCTGCAAGAAGGGAAGTGTTCCGTGTTCATCGTGCTCCGTGTGACGTGTCAGCTTGCCTGTGTGGTGCATACGTGTGAAGTTAAGGAAGAAGTGACGTACTGCTGTAGATGAAGATGTATTGGTGTTACCAAGTAAAGAGTCCTGTTGCTGTATTGGATGTGCTGTGCCCTGAAGAGAATAAAGCTGAGTTGTTAAAGTTGATTCCAGCCTCTGTTTGCAGTCAATTAGGTCCCTAAAGTGAACAGCATATGGGTGATGAAACAGCCTCCAGCACAGTGAGTACTGGAGCGGCCGCACAAGTTACCCCCCCGGCGGCCGTGGTTTTACATTTGGTGTAGTCGGCAGGATCTCACTGCCCCAAATGGCGGCGAGACCTCAGCGGAGGTGAAGAAAAGAAACAGTCTGATAGTGACTGCAGCACTCTATAAGATCCAAATTGAAGAGAGTAGTGATGGGCAAGTGAAGATGATTAAAATACGGAATGTGACTGAAATAATGCTGAAAACTGAGACCAAGAAACCAATTGTGACCAAAGGAGAAGATCTGCAGTGTTCCTGTGAACCCTAAAATATCCACCAGCAAGATGGAGAATTCTGGCGCCAAAATGGACTGTTCTTGTCAACAAGCTGCACTTCGTGGGCGTGACAGTGTCTGGATGGTGCCAAATGTGAGCTGTCAGCAATGTTTGGTCCGCCCCTGGAAGGAGTGGTATGTGCAGCACCCTTTCCCCCTGAATGCTGAGAAGTGGGTGTAGAGGCCGGACAGAGCTCCACCCTGGAACGGGAGTGACCCAGCAGAATGTGCTGAGTGCAGCTGTCTGGCCTCAGTAGGACTCGGGAAGTTGACAGAGACATGTCAGTGCAGCTGAAGGAGCATCGGACGCACAGAGTGGCACTGGAGATGGGAGGAAGAGTCCAGACATGTCACCTGGAGCTTGGAGCAACTACACATGTGCACCCTGGAAACAAGTGCCGGAAGTGACCGTGAGCTGAAGTAGCTCACCCGAACGGAGGAGGACGCCACTGCAATGTGTGGGAGTGCTCCTGATGTCCGTGAAGAGGAGGAAGCCGAGCCGAGTGTCATGATCCAGGTTGGATATGACAGGTTTTGAATAAGTAACCTTTTTTTTCCTTTGAGCTGGTTGCTTGGAGTTGTTTTTGCCCCCGGTGGTCATTGGGGTTATTGCACAGTAGTGTCTTTTGTTCTAGTTTTCCCCCCGGTGGTGGTGAGCGTTATTGCATGGGAATCTCTAACAGGTGTGAGACTCTGGCTCCTAACTATAAAGGTGTGTCAGGTGTTCTCACTCACTGTTGGTGATATTGGTCTTTTCCAACCATCCTTGGTGAAGGAAGGAGCTAGAGAGAGTTCCTGGCAGCTCAGTCAGAACACTGGAGTGGCAGCTATGGTGTCAGCGAGGAGTTCTGGCAAAGCTTGGAGGAGTGACAGCTATGGTGTCAGGGTGGAGTTCTTGCAAAGCATGGTGGAGTGGCAGCTATAGTGTCAGCGAGGAGTTCTTGCAAACCTTGGTGGAGTGGCAGCTATGGTGTAAGCGAGGAGTTCTTGCAAAGCTTGGTGGAGTGGCAGCTATGTTGAAAGCTGCACTCAGATGCTGGACTCTGTTGCTGGAAGAGAACTGCACTCAGATGCTGGACTCTGTTGCTGGAAAGCTGCACTCAGATGCTGGACTCTGTTGCTGTAAAGCTGCACTTAGATGCGGGACTCTGTTGCTGGAAAGTTGCACTCAGGTGTTGGATCCGGTTGGAGGAAAAGATGCACTCAGGTGTCGGACTCTGTTGCTTGGAGCATTAGCCACAGAGCAAAGCTAAGTGGTGTTTCCCTGCTTGTCACTTTCCTCAATGTGTGTTTTAGTGCAGTGGTGGGATTAGTTTCTGCACCATCCACTTCACTAGTAAGGGATTGGTTCAGGGCGAGCTAGGGATTTCAGGTATCCTGATCGGCACCCGGTGCGGAACAGGCCTAGGGATCATTAGGAGTGTAGAGACACTGACTCAGGGGAGTGCAGGAGGTCTCCACGTCCCTGTTCGCTATCGCAGGGCCACCATTGTAATTGTTTTCCTGGTTTTCCCCTTTATTCTGAAATTCGCCCTGCTGGAGGCGGTGTATCCAGACATACGTGTACTACTGAAATTCGCCTGCTGGAGGCGGTGTATCCGGCTGCACGTTCTATTATTTAAATTCGCCCTGCTGGAGGCGGTGTATCCAGACATACGTGTACTACTGAAATTCGCCTGCTGGAGGCCGTGTATCCGGCTGCACGTTCTATTATTTAAATTCGCCCTGCTGGAGGCGGTGTATCCAGGGTCACGCGTGTCATATAAATTAGCCCTGCTGGTGGCGGTGTGTCCAGTCACACGTGACCATGACACGGAGGAGCTGAGGGCCGGACGGAGCGGAGCTGTGCAAATAAAGGAGGTGAGTGCTTCTCAGCCTCAACCGGTGGTGGACCACGCTGCCCCAATGCTGTCCCACTGCAGGGACGTGCGGCCTAAGGACTGCGCCACCGTGCACCCCCACTCCCGCCAGGCGTCCCCCAAAGCCCCCGAGCAGCAGTGCTTCAGCCAGGCATCCCCTGAGACCACTGTACCCCCTGGAGCTGATGTGGATCTGTGTGCAGAGGCAGCTGAGGACCCCTCTGCCCTTGATTTTTCCCCTCAGTATGGAGATTCTGCGGCTGCAGAGTCCTTTTCAGCCCGCACCCGGGCAATAAGTAGAAAAAATTGCGCAGAATGCGCACTGCTGAACTGACTTTGCTTAACCCTTTAAGTCCCTGTTGCACCATTTGGGACTGTTCTGCGTCCCCTCAGGGAAAAGGGAACCCTGCAACACTCTTCAGATGATAGCCTATTATGGTCTATTGGACCTTTTTGTAAAAATGGTTTTTTTTCTCTTTGCTTTGAATTTTTTTTCTAAGAAGCACTGATGCGCTCTCAAGTTTGGAGGCAATACGGCCTATAGAGAACATTATCTGGTATATATGTTGTTGTTATGGCCCTTCTACTGGATTGTAGGACTTGCCTTTTGTGGGGCCATAGGTCCATGGACTTTTGGACCAAGTGCGGCTGCAGCAACAGACTGCGTATGATTACCAGGCAGCCCGCACATGCAGCACTGGACTATATCATACACCAGGAAGGGAGGTGTACCCCTTTAAGAAGTGCTAAAATGACTTGTTGGAGTCCCTGACAGCGTGGACATAAGCGGTGCTCCCCTCACAGAAAGGGGGAGGCATCTTTTCGTGTGAAGTTTTTGTATGTGGACACACGCGTTGTCAATTTGGAAAGTGGACACTACTGTTTTTTTTTTCAAAGGAAACTTAGACACTTTGAGTGCTCTCCTCACAGGAAGGGGGAGAAAAGGACACGTGCTTTCCTCTGAAGAAGTCTTATATATGGACATTATTGTTTTTCTCGTATGATATACTTTTGTAGAAGTAATAAGAATTTTGATATGAAGAAGAAATATATAGAAATGTATATATTTATATGTGATGGTAAAAGTGTGTTTATGCTTAGTAGAAAAAAATGGAAAAAAATGTTTTTGATATATATATATTTATAGAGTAATGTAAAACGAAAGGGAGTTTATGCTTAATGGTAGAATGTACAGTATCTACAGGTTTTGCTGAGTAAGAATTTTATATGTTTGAAGAAAAGAAAAAAATTCTGAACATTTTTGAAAGTTTAAAAAAAAAAAAGAAGATGGAACTTTAAAACATGTAGAGGTGTACAAATTGTATAGTTTAATTGTGAATTCTGTTTTGGTATACCCCCGCATTGCCAAGGACGGCAATGATTTCAGGAAGGGGGAATGTAAGAAGGTGAGGGCATAGCCCTGTAAATATTGTTACTGCATATTATCTGTGTGTTGTATGCATGTTGTGTGTTTGTGTGTTTGTGTCCACACAACATTAGTTAAGATAGTTAGGTGTAGTATTAGAAAAGGGCCACTAGATGGGGACACTGAGCTCAACTAGTAAGAAGACATCTGAGAGGTTAACTGAAAGGAGTGGCTAGGCAGGAGGAAAAGAGATAGTTTCCCTGCATTAAGTCAGTCTAGCTGGGGGTAGTGAACAGGACAGGAGTGAAGAGCAGCAGAGTGCCTACAGCAGTAGCCAGCACGTTGTGGTGTTGGAGCCTTTGCAGTCAGGGACAGGTGACTGTAAGGCTAGTGAGACAGAAGAAGGAGTCTCGTCGGTCAAGTCAGCTAGCAAGGAAGAGCTGAAGTGACAACCCAAGCCAGTCTATGAGTCCAGCCCATGTCTGGAGAATTGCAAGCCAGGGAGTTTTGTGGAAGGATCGCTGTGGGAGTAGCAGCTGGAGTACAGGGGCTTTGTGGAGAGTTCAGTGAGCTGTGAAACTAGGATACGAACAGGAGCAATAGTGCTGTCACGGTCACATGTGTCTGGACGCAGCGAGTACCGCAAGGCGAACCCATATGACACACGTGACCCTGGATACACCGCCTCCAGTGGGGCGAATTTAAATAATAAGACGTGCAGCTGGATACACCGCCTCCAACTGGCGAATTTAGGTATTACACGTATATATAAAGTAGTCTGGAAACCCCGTCTCCTGTAAGGCGAATTTAAATAAGAAAGGGGAACCTGGGTAGCATTAACAATGGTGGGCCCTGCAATAGGGAATAGGAAGTGGAGACCTCCTGTACTCCCCTGAGCCAGTGTCCCTGCACTCCTAATGTTCCCTATGCCGGTTCCGCACTGGGCGACGCACAGGAACCTAAAAACCCTAGCTCTCCCAGAACCTAAACCCTAACTAGGGAACTGGTTGGTGCGGAAACTAATCCCACCACTGAACTAAACACACGTGGGAAATTGACAATACAGGGGAAACACCACTTAGCTTTGCTCTGTTGCATAGGCTCCTAGCAACAGAGCCCACTACCTGTGTGTATCTTCTCCACCCGGATCCATCTCCATAACTGGATCCTTCACCATAGTGCAGCCTTGGAGCAGAGTCCACCACCAGTTGCAGCTGCCCAGTAAACAGAGTCCCAAAGATGAGTCCAGCTTCTGCCAAAAAGTCCAGCATGCTTGAGTCCAGTTTTCAGCAACCAAGTCCAGCATGCTGAGTGCAACTCTCACCATCGTCGCCACTCCACCAAGCCATGCAAGCACCTCCTACTGACACCGAAAACTGCGACTCCGCCACGCCATGCCAGCCCTTCCTGCAGACCACATAGCTGCCACTCATCCCCTCTGGCTGAGCTGTGCAGGACTCATGTTCAGCTCCTTCTTTCACCCAGGCTTCCTTATGAATGACTAACACACAATATCAGCAACAGTGATTGAAACACCTGGCTCCCTTTTATAGAGCCTCACACCTGATTTATAATTACGTGCACTAAACCAAAGAAACTAAAGTGCACTACCACTCACCACCACTGGGGCAACTTAGAATGAACGACACCACGTGTAATAATTCTAATGGCCACTGGGGGCAATCACATCACTTTGGCACCTAGCCAAAGGGAAAAAAGTTCACTTATCCATTTAAACTGTCAGATCCACGCTGGATCATGACAGTATCCCCTCCTTAATGAGGGGCCTCTGGACCCTCAAGACCACTCCCCATTAGGGAAACACCAACAGCGGGGACACCCAGATCCTGAGTTCACCCCACCACTACCTGACACTTCAGGTTAATGACAAACGCACCACTGGTATTGGCAATACATGTTCTTTTTGGAGGCACCACTCATCTCCACGGTGCCGACCTGGGGAACGAGGTTATGTATGGGAATGTTTAGTATGCGCTGGTAACACTTCGCAACACACTTTCACTGATGTTTTTTTTTTGGTGGCCACCCATACATGCTCGTACACACACAGGTCCGGACCTGAACGTTTATTGCACACATTCGTTAGTCATAAATTTGGTGAACTCACTCTGGATTCGACAACAGAGGCATCCCCCTGCTGTCTCCACACTCACACCCCCGCCATTCACCAAGGGACACCACCCTCCAACCCTTTCACCATGAGGTCTGCGCCTCCCAGGGTTGGTCAATGGCGAGGGTTGAGACCCGCCCCCACTCCCCCACAGCGCACCTGCTCAAACCTGGAGGAGAAGGGGACAGGAATACGGAGGAAATATACACTCGCTGGTCACCTTCCTCCACACGACCAGGAGGGGGCGGCCTCTTTGGTGGTATTGAAGATTTGGCGTGAGCCCCGCAGACTATCACACCAGTCTGCTCACTACAGGGATGTACCCCTTCACCTCGGGGAACCCCAGACAGCACCATGGGGATCACCAACTCCACCCACCTGTCTGGTTACGTCCGCCTGTATGAACAAGTCCCGCTCCCCAGCAGCGACTCTAGGGGGCTTTTACCAAAGCCGCAGGGACATGGAGGAAAAATACACTCGCTGGTCGCCTTCCTCCACACGACCAGGAGGGGGCAGCTTCGGTGGTATTGAAGATTTGGCGTGAGCCCCGCGGACTATCACCAGTCTGCTCACTACAGGGACATACCCCTTCACCTTGGGGAACCTCAGACAGCACCATGGGGATCACCAACTCCACCCACCTGTCTGGTTACGTCCACCTGTATGAACAAGTCCCGCTCCCCAGCAGCGACTCAAGGGGGCTTTTGCCAGACCCGCAATTTGCCAAAGCCGCCATTTTGATTTCCTGGTTGCATGAGCAGAGTCCCCAGACCCTGATAACTGCTGCTGCAGCGGCTCTAACACACCTTGCCGCTCCCCACTCACCTCAGTGAGGCCCGATAGCAATTACTCACAGGTCTGCACATGGCCAAAGCTCACCAGAAAAAAAAAATGTAGGGTTGGTGATAATGTCATGGTCACGTGTGTCTGGACATAGCGAGTACCGCAAGGCGAACCCATATGACACACGTGACCCTGGATACACCGCCTCCAGTGGGGCGAATTTAAATAATAAGACGTGCAGCTGGATACACCGCCTCCAACTGGCGAATTTAGGTATTACACGTATATATAAAGTAGTCTGGAAACCCCACCTCCAGTAAGGCGAATTTAAATAATAAAGGGGAACCTGGGTAACATTAACAATGGTGGGCCCTGCAATAGGGAATAGGAAGTGGAGACCTCCTGTACTCCCCTGAGCCAGTGTCCCTGCACTCCTAACGTTCCCTATGCCGGTTCCGCACCGGGCGACACACTGGAACCTAAAAACCCTAGCTTGCCCTGAACCTAAACCCTCACTAGGGAATTGGTCGGTGCAGAAACTAATCCCACCACTGCACTAAACACACATGAGGGAAAATGACAATACAGGGGAAACACGACTTAGCTTTGCTCTGTTGCGTCCGCTCCAAGTTACAGAGCCCACCACCTGTGTGCATCTTCTCCTCCACCCGGATCCATCACCATAACTGGATCCTTCACCATAGTGCAGCCTTGGAGCAAAGTCTACCACCAGTTGCAGCTGCCCAGTAAACAGAGTCCCAAAGATGAGTCCAGCTTCTGCCAAAAAGTCCAGCATGCTTGAGTCCAGTTTTCAGCAACCAAGTCCAGCATGCTGAGTGCAACTCTCACCATCGTCGCCACTCTACCAAGCCATGCAAGCACCTCCTGCTGACACCGTAAACTGCGACTCCACCATGCCAGCTCTTCCTGCAGACCACATAGCTGCCATTCGTCCCCTCTGGCTGGACTGCGCAGGACTCATGTTCAGCTCCTTCTTTTACCCAGGCTTCCTTGTGAATTACTAGCACACAATATCACCAACAGTGATTGAACACACCTGGCTCCCTTTTATAGAGCCTCACACCTGATTTATAATTACGTGCACTAAACCAAAGAAACTAAAGTGCACTACCACTCACCACCACTGGGGCAACTTAGAATGAACGACACCACGTGTAATAATTCTAATGGCCACCGCGGGCAATCACATCACTTTGGCACCTAGCCAAAGGAAAAAAGTTCACTTATCCATTTAAACTGTCAGATCCACGCTGGGTCATGACAAGTGCCTTTAGGGGGTGAGCTGTAACGGATAAGTCGGGTACCGTCGTGGGCTGAAGTCGGGCTCTGCAAGAAGGGAAGTGTTCCGTGTTCATCGTGCTCCATGTGACGTGTCAGCTTGCCTGTGTGGTGCATACATGTGAAGTTAAGGAAGAAGTGACGTACTGCTGTAGATGAAGATGTATTGCTGTTACCAAGTAAAGAGTCCTGTTGCTGTATTGGATGTGCTGTGCCCTGAAGAGAATAAAGCTGAGTTGTTAAAGTTGATTCCAGCCTCTGTCTGCAGTCAATTGGGTCCCCAAAGTGAACAGCATATAGGTGATGAAACAGCCTTCAGCATAGTGAGTACTGGAGCGGCCGCACAAGCTACCCCCCGGCGGCCGTGGTTTTACACATCCATGGTTGCAAAACACTGTGTTATCAAACATAATGGAAAAACAGATTCTCTATCTATAACAGCGATAGAGCAAATCAAAAACACTAGGAGGGGAGGTGACATGCGCAGACGTCTACTCACTAGAGAGGCATTCTGGATATATAATCTAGGCACTAGACATTCTGATGGTTTAAATAGAAAAAATGATATAATGTTTCATTATTAATATTCATTTATATGTTAACCTAAATGTGTGCAATAGTATTATAATGTTTTTATTTAGTTTTTTTTTTTCTCTGTTATAGTAGCATTGATGAATACTATGTTTCAGTTTATATGTTCCTATTTAGGACCTTAATGAAATCAGTCACCTGATACAACAGACCATGCCTATTGGCTACTTTAGCCTATATATGGTGGATGCTGCTAAACTAAGGCTAGCTATGAAAAAGATCCACCTGTGATCGAAACGCATTGCCGTTATACCAGCAGCTGTGTGTACACTCACTATATTGGAAAATTTTTCTGCCAATCTATGATATTTTAATATTTTTTTCAATAAAGAAAATTGTTTTTATGGAGCTGGAACGTCAATCCTTTTGCTTCTTATTTCTATGCAGCCGCATGCTCCGCTCCCGAGTGCCAGCGGCAAAGTCGAGTATTAAGATACGAGACTCGTCCAAGTGTGCATTTAATTGAATTATATCAGTGATTAGGGTAATAAAACTTAACTTCCCATAGATGGACTAAGTAAAAAACTGAAAACTTTTTTTTACTAAATTGTAAAAATATTTTTTTTTAAATCACATAATAAAGAACAAAAAAGAAGAAAATATATACCAAAAACATATATTTATGTAAAAACAAAAATAAACAAAAAAAGAACACATATTTGGAATCATCGCCTCCAGAACAGCCCAAACTATAAAACTGTCTTACTAGTTAACCCCTTCTGTGAGCATCATATAAAAAATAAATAATAAAAGTGACAAAAAACTATGCTTTTTCATCATGCTGCCGAACAAAAAATGGAATAAAACACCATCAAAAAGTTGAATGTAGCTAAAAATGGTATTACTGAAAATGTCATCTTGTCCCACCAGAAACTAGCTACCATGCAGCTCTATCAGTGGAGAAATAAAAACTTTATAGCTCTCAGAATATAGCAATGTAAAAAAAAATATTTTTTCTAAAAAATTATTTTTATTGTGTAAAAGCAGCAAAACATAAAAGAAAATGATATAATAGTCATATTACTGTATTTGCACAGACCAAACAATAAAGCTGTGTTATCACTTTTCCCACACGGAGAACAGCATTAAAAAGACCACAAAAAATAATTCCTAAATTGCTGGGTTTTGTCCTTTCTGCCTCCCAAAAATCAGAAAGCGATCAATTTTACGTGCCTGAAAATGGTACCAATAAAAATGTCAACTCGTTCCACAGAAAACAATCTCTCACATGATTGTGGGCAAAAATATAGAAAAACTATGGCGTTCAAAATTTTGGGGGGAAAAATTAGCGTTTCATAGCATATGATAGTAGACAAACATAAAAATGGGGTTTAGCTGTAATCGCATTGACCTTAAGAATAAAGTTGTCAAATTACTTATACCGCACAGTGAACAAATTCTTGACCTGCTGTTGATTTGTTCATTCTGCCTCCCAAAGATCTCCGTATGCAGGGCCACCATCAGGGCATTACTGCCCTTACTTCTGTATGGGGAGCAGTGAGCAGCAGTACACAGAGGGGCTGCAGGTCTGGGGCTCCACTCTTGTGCTTCTGCTGATTGGGCCCCATCGTGCACTAGACACCCCGGGAATGACTGAGGTAAGTATAAAAAATGTTTTTTTTTTTAAATGGGTGAGGTGGGGGGGAGTGAGACTGCATATTATGAAGTGTGTTTGAGGGGGTACTGCACATGATGAAATGATAGGGGGATAGGAGGCAGCAAATGATGAAGTAAGGGGGACTGCAGATGAAGTGAAGGGGGATAGGAGACTGTAAATGATGAAGTAAGGTGGGGACTGCAAATGATGAAGTGGGGTAGAGGGGGACTGCAAATGATGAAGTGGGGGGTGATGGGGCTGCAAATTATTAAGTAGGGGTGATGGGTAGTGTTGAGCATTCCGATACCGCAAGTATCGGGTATCGGCCGATACTTGCTGTATCGGAATTCCGATACCGACTTCCGATATTTTTTCAATGTCGGAATTCGGCATCGGAATCGGAAGTTCAGTTGATTGACGGCCTGACGTCATCATGATGCGCGGTGTGTGCGCATCATGATGCGCCGTCATTTCGGGCCTTCCGGGGGTCTCTGCCGGCCTGCCGGGGGGCTGTGCCGGCCTGCCGGGGGGCTGTGTGGACTGCCCGGGGTCTGTACCGGCCTGCCGGGGGGCTGTGCCGGCCTGCCGGGGGGCTGTGTGGACTGCCCGGGGTCTGTACCGGCCTGCCGGGGGGCTGTGCCGGCCTGCCGGGGGGCTGTGTGGACTGCCCGGGGTCTGTACCGGCCTGCCGGGGGGCTGTGCCGGCCTGCCGGTGATCTGTGCACCCTGTGGGGGTCTGTACCGGCCTGCCGGGGGGCTGTGCCGGCCTGCCGGGGGGCTGTGCTGATGTCCGGGGGTCTGTGCAAGCATCGTCCGATGGGACTGCAAGTCCCATCTGGCGATGCCTGCTACCATGACAGTGATTGACACATTAGCCAATGATGGGACAGTAGTAGTCCCATCATCCGGCTAATGTGTTAAATGTTAAAAAAAAAAAAAATACTACATACATACTACATGCATGCTACATACATACTACATGCTACATACATACTACATATATACTACATACATACTACATACATACTACATGCATACTACATACATACTACATGCATGCTACATACATACTACATATATACTACATACATGCTACATACATACTGCATGCTACATACATACTACATACATACTACATACATACTACATGCATGCTACATACATACTACATATATACTACATGCATGCTACATACATACTACATACTACATACATACTACATACATACTACATACATACTACATGCATGCTACATACATACTACATGCTACATACATACCACATACATACTACATACATACTACATACTACATATATACTACATGCATGCTACATACATACTACATGCAACATACATACCACATATATACTACATACATACAATACATACTACATACATACTACATACATACTACATGCTACATACATACTACATATATACTACATGCATGCTACATACATACTACATGCTACATACATACCACATACATACTACATACATACTACATACATACTACATGCTACATACATACTACATATATACTACATGCATGCTACATACATACTACATGCTACATGCATGCTACATACATACTACATACATACTACATGCTACATACATACCACATATATACTACATACATACAATACATTCATACAATACATACATAGACATACAGTACATATAACATAGAGTAACATACTTACCAATACTTGTCACATTGTTCCCCGAAGCCATTGTCGTCTACGGAATAAATATTAACATAACAAACCACAAAAATACTCACCCACGATCCGAAGCAGTCCACGAGTGTGTCCCACGACGATCTTGGGTAGAGAACTGCAGCATCAGATGATGCTGCCGTTCTCTACGGGCTGCAGGAATCCAATGACGGAAGGTAGGTATCCTTCCGCACTGTATTCCTCCGCCACTTAAAAAAAAAAAAGTCCCTAGTCTCACTTTATGCCATTGCTGCGTGGGAATTTCCCACACAGCAATGGCATAAAGTGAGACTAGGGACTTTTTTTTTTTTAAGTGGCGGAGGAATACAGTGCGGAAGGATACCTACCTTCCGTCATTGGATTCCTGCAGCCCGTAGAGAACGGCAGCATCATCTGATGCTGCAGTTCTCTACCCAAGATCGTCGTGGGACACACTCGTGGACTGCTTCGGATCGTGGGTGAGTATTTTTGTGGTTTGTTATGTTAATATTTATTCCGTAGACGACAATGGCTTCGGGGAACAATGTGACAAGTATTGGTAAGTATGTTACTCTATGTTATATGTACTGTATGTCTATGTATGTATTGTATGAATGTATTGTATGTATGTAGTATATATGTGGTATGTATGTAGCATGTAGTATGTATGTAGTATGTATGTAGCATGCATGTAGCATGCAGTATGTATGTAGCATGCATGTAGTATATATGTAGTATGTATGTAGCATGCATGTAGTATATATGTAGCATGTATGTGGTATGTATGTAGCATGTAGTATGTATGTAGCATGCATGTAGTATGTATGTAGCATGCATGTAGTATATATGTAGTATGTATGTAGCATGCATGTAGTATATATGTAGTATGTATGTGGTATGTATGTAGCATGTAGTATGTATGTAGCATGCATGTAGTATGTATGTAGTATATATGTGGTATGTATGTAGCATGTAGCATGCATGTAGCATGCATGTAGTATGTATGTAGTATATATGTGGTATGTATGTAGCATGTAGTATGTAGCATGCATGTAGTATATATGTAGTATGTATGTAGCATGTAGTATGTATGTAGCATGCATGTAGTATATATGTAGTATGTATGTAGCATGTAGTATGTATGTAGCATGCATGTAGTATGTATGTAGCATGTAATTTTTTTTTTTTTTTTTTTTTTTTACATTTAACACATTAGCCGGATGATGGGACTACTACTGTCCCATCATTGGCTAATGTGTCAATCACTGTCATGGTAGCAGGCATCGCCCGATGGGACTTGTAGTCCCATCGGACGATGCCTGCACAGACCACCGGCAGGCCGGCACAGCCCCCCGGCAGGCCGGCACAGCCCCCCGGAGCCTGCACAGCCCCCCGGCAGGCCGGCACAGCCCCCCGGCAGGCCGGCACAGCCCCCCGGAGCCTGCACAGCCCCCCGGCAGGCCGGCACAGACCACCGGAGCCTGCACAGACCCCCTGGCAGGCCGGCACAGCCCCCCGAAAGGCCCGTACAGACCCCAGAGAGGCTGTACAAGGGCAGGAAAGGGTTTTTCTTATTCCGATACCGGAAGTCCCATAGACTTGAATGGGACTTCCGGTATCGGAATCGGCGATACCGATACTTTTTTTAAAGATCGGCCGATACCATCCGATACGATACTTTGAAGTATCGGACGGTATCGCTCAACTCTAGTGATGGGGACTGTAAATGATGAATTGGAAGTGATGGGGACTGCAAATGATGATGTGGGGGTCATGGGGACTGCAAATGATGAAGTCTGGTGTGCAAATGATGATGTGGGGGTGATGGGGACTGCAAATGATGAAGTGTGGGTGATGGGGACTGCAAATGATGAAGTGGGGGTGATAGGGACTGCAAATGATGAAATGAGTGAGAGGGATAGGGGAAAGCAATTGAATTGAAGGTGGGGGTGGGGAGAGCAAATGGTAAATTGAAGGTCGGATTGGGGAGAGCAAATAATGATGAATTTTGAGGATAGGGGAATAAATGATGTATTGAATGTGAAGAAGAGCAGTTGATAATGAATAGAGGGTGGGAGAGAAAGACATGACAATGAATTGAGGCAGAAGGGGCATGTAACTATAATGAATCGGGGTAAAGGTTAGAGCGGGAGGTACATAGTAGCGGGCGTTGAGGATAAAGTGACTGGTAATGAATTGGGGGAAAGAGTACAGGTGCTAATTTATATATTCAATGGGGAAAGTGGCTATATATAGATAGTGAGGGCACAGTGGCGGATTATAATTTATATTTGGGTTGCATAATAACCTATTATGTATTAATGGTGGGTGCACATCTGCATTCATATGTGTAGTGTAGAAGAAAGGGAAAAAGTGGGGAATGTACTCAGGAAGCTGGGCTCTAGATAACTGCGTTATTTTATGCAAAGACGAGTTCTGGCTGGAAGAAGTGATGGTGGTCTGCACTGGATTAGAAAGAAACGCAAAGATGAAGGACTTAAGCTAGAGACGTCAGAGGTAAGTCAGTGTGTTACCTGTACAAGGACACAATACACTGTATACTGTATACAGAGGTCATGTGTATAATTTCACTAGTGATCACTTTATTACCTGTACACTATACACTATATGCAGAGCTCCTGTGTATAATGTCACCGGCGTTCACTATATTACCTGTACATTGACACTATATACAGAGCTCCTGTGTATAATGGCACCTGTGATCACTGTATTACCTGTACACAGACACTGCATACTAAGCACAGATCTGCTGTGTATAATGGCACTTATGGTGATAGTATTTTTTTTAATAATGATCAGTGTTGTAGTATTCAGTCACAATGTGGTGGTAATATGTTGTCCGGCCATGGGGTGGCATTATTTGTTCCTTGTGTGTGCTATTATTTGGTCACTATGTGGTGGTAATATGTGGTCTGGTCATGGTGTGGTGGTATTTGTCCCTTGAATGTGGAATTATTGGTCATTTTAAAAATGGAAAAATAAAAATATTTGGTATTTGTTACTTGTATGTAGTATTATTGGTCACCATGTGGTGGTAATATGTGGTCAGGACATGGTGCGGTGGTATTTGTCCCTTGTATGTGATATTGTTTGGTCACTGTGATGGTAATATGTGGTCTGAACATGGTGTGGCGGTATTTGTTCCTTGTATATGGTATTATAGGTCACTATGTGGTGGTAATATTTGGTCTGGTCATGGTGCAGTGGTATTTGTCCCTTGAATGTGGTATTATTGGTCATTTTAAAAATGGAAAAATAAATAAAAATATACCTAAATTGTATTGCATATTTTAACAAATGTTTAAGTTAAAGTAGCGTAGGGCCCGGCCAAAAGAGTCTACCTTGTCGTCGAGGCAGATTAAAAAAATCTTTTGGCCAAAACAAAAGCTGCTGGCTATGTGTGTGATCTGGTGATGGGAACTATTAATGTGTGTTTGGTGATAGGTGGATTTTTTCCAAGAGAGCGTGGTGGGACTGTGGACAGTTTGAGGGGTGAAGGCGTTGCTGGAGTGGAGCCTGGGCGGAGTCTCGAGTGGGCCCCAAACATTTTGCCAGTATGGGGTCCCAAAATTCCTAGTGGCAGCCCTGGCCAAATGGCTTGGTGCACATTTATCCTGAGCTCTGCGCTGAGCACTTACATTGGGGTTTCCATGTAGGTCTCTGAAATATTTGATTCAGACAGAACCCCGGGAGATTATTCCTTATAATGAGGCAGACACTGTGGACACCATCTGGCCTGTGATCTTTTAAAGCATGCATAAAGCACAGTCAGCCACAGTTTTGTGCAGCTCTGAAAAGGACACTGCTAAACAAAAGCCAGACGAAGTCGAGAGTAACTCTGCTGCCTCATTATAGTGAATGGATCCAGGGGTTTCACATTATTCAGAGAATTTGTTTTAAAAATTCAACTCAATCCACAAAAAAGCCCCCAGTCCTCATTACTGATAGCACAAAGGTTCTGGAAAAGCAACATTGCTTCTCTCCCCTTTTCACCACATATAGGGTATTGGGGTACTCAGAAGAAATTACCGAACAGATTTTGGGATCTACTTTCTCCTTTGTGAAAATGAAAAATGTGGGGCAAAAAACAGAATTTTTGTTGGAAAAATTTTTTTCTTTCATTTTCACAGCTCAATGTTATAAAATTTTGTGGAATACCTGCAGGTTCAAGGTGCTCACTACACCTTTAAAAAAATTCCTTGAGGGGTGTAGTCTCCAAAATGGATATTTGTGTGTATTTAGGCACTTCAGGAGCTCTGCATACGTGACATGATGTCTGCTATCTATTCCAGCCAATTTTGTATGCCAGCCAAATGGTGCTCCTTCCAAGCCCTGCCATGCACCCAAACTCCCCCTTCCTTGGACATGAACACTCCCTCTTGTCTTCGTATCCCCGTTCTGTCAAGTTTCCAAATCAGTAAAATAACATCCTGTAAGAGGAACATTCTAAAAAAAAACAGCTTAATCACATAAAACATTTTTAAAAAAAAAAAAAAAAAAAACTAGAACTGTTCTTTCAAACTCTGACAGTCCAGGCCATCCCCTAATGGCCGTAGCAAGGGGCCCACAGCCGTGGAACTCCTGGGGTGAAGGGAGTGTCCAATACAGTCCTCTTTACGGGGGGTTCGCGTTCCTCAGGTACCGCCAGTACCGCCACCGCATAATACCCGCGGGGGCAGTATTCTTTATAATAAGAGACAAAGTCCCCTATTTCCAGGGCACGGCCGTGGCGTATGGAGGCTACGTTCACGTATACCTTCTGACCAGTCTGATCACGTATGAAGCCATACCCCCGGGCCACATTGGTGTACACCAGCCGCCCCCGGGATCTTTCCACCGCCATGCCAGCCTCTCCTTGAGTGTGGAGCAGGTTCCACACTTCCTGCTCCCGGGCCGTCTTCCTGATCACCTCCGCTACCCACACGGAGGGAACAGCACGGGCCCTGGAGTCCGGTGGGCGGGACTCCGCTGAAAAAGACCGCAAGACAGAAACGGCCGAAGATTTCTGTGGCCCAGCAGCCGCTGGGGTCAGGTGGCAAATGGGGACAACCGGGTCCTCGGGGGCTGGAATCACAGGGCCCGCTAAGTTGGCCGCAGCCGACTCCAGCAGCGGCATAACCGCGGCCTCAGGACAGGCCGCATCCACTACTTCCAACGGAGCTGGAGTAACGGCCGATTTCAACGATGCAGCTGCTATTAGCAGGGAAAGCGCAGCAGCGTCTTCTTTGGGTGAGCTCTGCACTGGTGACTCCGGGCGGGGTAGTTCGGGCACATGAGCGGGGGCCTCGCTCAGCTCTGCATACACCACGGGGCCCGTGGTAACTAGGCCTTCTGGTGCGCAGGGGGCCGCGTGCTGCAGCAGAATGGTGGGGGCCGCTTGCGGAGGCACTGGTAGGGCCGGGGGTACTCTCACCTTCCCCGGCGCTGCGGCCTCCGTTCCATCATCACGCAGTTTCCCCCGCAGCCTCCGTTCCTTGCTCCACTGTCCTGCGGGCCTTCCCTCCGGACTCGGGGGCTCCGCTGAGAAGTCCTCTGCTGGTATTGGTGGCAGCCGTTCTCGCTGACTCCCCTCAGGCTCCGCTCCCCGGCTCAGCATCCCGCTGCCTGCCCGTAAATCTGAAGATGACTTCTGGTGCAGCTCCATCTCTCGCCGCCATTGCCACTCTAGGCGGCCGATGCCCCGACACCCGCAGCATCTCATACCGTCCGTTGGGCAGCACTCGAATGGCGTCAGACAGCCGCAGCCAAGTTTTTCTTCTGTGCCACTCCTCCTGCTGGGTGGGGCGTTGGCAGACCTTTCCATCCATCTGCCAGGGTCCAATATATGGAAACGTCGGTCTCCGGGCATATATTGCTTCCTTTTGGGGTACGTTGGAGGGGGTCCCAGTCCATTCTGAACAACTGCAAACACCCGGACCTCTCCTCTGCGCTGAAGTAATACCGCCATCTTGGGCAGAATCAGCTACTGCCTTGGATCCTCTGCAAGCAACACAGATCCGACACAGCGTCCCAATTTGTAATCCACAGGTCAGTAATTGGTAGTCCACAGGTATTTATAATCCGAAATAGAGCAGTCCAAGTTTTCCTCAGTCCTTCAGTTGCAGGCCTGCCGCAGAAGATAGCGTATTAGCGGCGGCGATCCTGCCGGCTACGCCAAATGTAGTGTCGGTGGTGGGGTGCCGAGCTGGGGGATGATAGGGGGTGGTCCCACTTCTTACCGCGCAGAGATGATAACAGAGACACGATGAGGCAGATTCTGGGTGCAACAGGTCCAAGTTTATTGCTCACCGTCCGACTGACGGTCCTCGTGGTACACCGCGATATCTCTCTCTCTGCCCTCCGTGTCCAGGGCCGCTTCAACACCGTACGTTACACTAGGGACGTATTTATACGTACGTCCCGTCTCACATTGTGACAATCCTGACAGCTCGGTTACTGTGGCCGCCTTAGGCCCGTACACCATCAGCACTTTACTGGTCAGTTTCGTCGTTACACATACGGTGTCTTCCACCCAGAGCCTTGTCTCTGCTGCGGTCCTTTCCTGTCAGGACCACCCCCCTGACGTTTCCTCTCCTCAGTCCCCTTGGTCGGATTCTCCTCAGGGAACACAGACTGGCGTGGTCCTCCTGTCACCTGGGCTCCCCCTGGGGACTGGAACCTTCTGGAACCCTCCCTCAGTCTTTATAACTCTCCCGGTTCCTCGAAACAGTCACTCTAACTGTCACCACGCCCCCCATGACCAACGGTTTCTAAAGCCCTAAGCTGCTGTAAAGTCCTTTGCTCACACTCCACCCTGCCATCTAATGGTCATCCCAAGGTACTGCACGTCCACTACACTTTCCTAGTTGTTTCCCCACTGTAATCACTGACTCCTACCTACACTGTGCAAACCTATCTTTCTTCACTCTGACTAGTCCGTCCGTCCATCAGGTCACCTTCCCTACACATACACCAATCTCGCCACATAAAAGTCGCCACTCAAAACTCGCCACGCTGTCCCAGAGCTGTTTAAAAGATGAAAAATGAGCTGTGATTGGTTGCTATCAGCAACAGTTTTCTTTGTAAACAGTTGTGGTAACTGAGGCCTATTATTCTTATAATTTCTATGGTGTTATCATCTATTAGATACACGACTCAGCAGACAGTATCACACAGAATAGGATTAGATACACGGCTCAGCAGTCAGTATCACACAGGATAGGATTAGATACACGGCTCAGCAGTCAGTATCACACAGGATAGGATTAGATACACGGCTGAGCAGTCAGTAACACACATGATAGGATTAGGTACACGGCTCAGCAGTCAGTATCACACAGGATAGGGTTAGATACACGGCTCAGCAGACAGTATCACACAGGATAGGATTAGATATACGGCTCAGCAGTCAGTATCACCAGGATAGGATTAGATACACGGTTGAGCAGTCAGTAACACACGATAGGATTAGATACACAGCTCAGCAGAAAGTATCACACAGGAGAGGATACTTGGGTAATCGTTTAGTTAATTTGTGTTGCAAATCTGTAGTGTTGAATATATGATGTGAAATGTTTTTATGTGCAATATAATCATTATAATTTGTTTTAACTAACCACAGTTGGTTACTATGCCCAAGCAACGCCAGGCTCTTCAGCTAGTGTTTTATATTTTCAGAAATAAACACAATTCAAAATTTACCATTAACATGAAGTACAACGTCTCACAAAAAAACAATCTCAGAATCACTGGAATATGTTGAAGTGTTCCATAGTTATTACCTCGTTAAGTGAAGCTGGTTAGAATTGTAAAATTTAGCTTGGTCAGGAAGTTGATAAAAGGCTTGGGGTTTAAGGGGTTAAAGACCACACCATTATTTTAGAGGAAATTTGTGCTGCTATTTGAACTTCAGAAAAGAGGAACTGAAAAAGTAAATTTTCACTTTTTTAGGGACCTTGGAACATAGGACACATGAATATGGTATGTACCACGATTGTTTAAAGAAAATCAATCATCAGAAAATTACCTTTTTTAAATCAGATTTTTGTGTTATATTTTTTTTAAAGGAGACCTACAGACACTGTCAGGTTGGTGCTGATTACAATGATACCTTGGTTGATGAAATCCGTCTTGTGGTTGTTGTTTTATCTTTATTTTCAGTTTTGAGTTAATGATATGCTTGTGCTTCAGGGCGACCTGTGGGAGGTCTTCATGCGGTGCTCTGATTATGTATTCATCAGTATGGCTTGTGACAGGTCACTGCTCCCTCACTGACCTGCCCCCTAGTTTACATAATGAATATCTATATATATAAAAATGAATGTATGTGTGTATGTATGTATGTATGTGTGCATTGGCCACGCCCACTCCACATAGCCCCACCCAATCACTAAGCATCTTTAATTTCACCAGAGCTGTTTAATAGAAGCTGAGCTGCGATTGGTTGCTATGAGCAACAGTTTTCCCACTCCACAACACCTAAGCAGACACTGACCGGGTGGAAGAAATATAGCATCCCCGTGAACATAAGCTCCCAGCCATTGTCTGCCCCCCAGAAAGGAGCAGAGAGCATATGGCAGAAATGAATCACCCCTTCCCGTGCACATATGCCCATCACACACCCTCCATCCCATAGTCCAGTGCCCATATACCTATCACACATCCTCCATCCCATACTTCCGTGCCCATATACCCATCACACATCTTCCATCCCATAGTCCCATAGGCATATCTTCCCTCTTAAAGGGATCTCCGTATGGAAGTCAGGGCAAATTCCTTAGCGCTCTGATTCTGACCCCAGATGTCTGTTAAAGAGATCATTGGTATGGAAGTGAGGGAAAATCCATTCAGTGCTCTGGTCCTGATGCCAGCCCTCTCTTAAAGGGATCCCCGATATGGAAGTTAGGTCAAATCCCTCAGTGCTCTGATTCTGACCAAAGGCTTCTATTAAAGGGATCATTGGTATGGAAGTCAGGGCAAATCCACTCAGCTCTCTGATTCTGACCCCAGGCCTCTCTTAAACAGATCCCTGGTATGGAAGTTAGGACTGTTCCACTCAGCGCTCTGGTTCTGACCCCAGGCTGATGGAATGATGTGGGATATTAGGGGTAGTAGTGTGGTGGCTCTGATGGGATGATGTGGGTTATTAGTGGTAGTAGTCCAGTAGCTCTGTCTGACAGGATGATGTGGAATATTAGGGGTAGTAGTCCAGTGGCTCTGACGGGATGATGTGGGATATTAGTGGTAGTAGTCCAGTGGCTCTGACGGGATGATGTGGGATATTAGGGGTAGTAGTCCGGTGGCTCTGACAGGATAATGTAGGATATTAGTGGTAGGAGTCCGGTGGCTCTGACTGGATGATGTGGGATATTAGTGATAGTAATCGAGTGCCCCTAGCTGATGGGATGATGTGGGATATTAGGGGTAGAAGTCGGGTGGCTCTGACAGGATAATGTGGGATATTAGGGGTAGGAGTCCGGTGGCTCTGACTGGATGATGTGGGATATTAGTGATAGTAATCGAGTGCCTCTGGCTGATGGGATGATGTGGGATTTTAGAGGTAGTAGTCTGGTGGCTCTGATGGGATGATGTGGGATATTAGGGGTAGTAGTCGGGTGGCTCTGACTGGATGATGTGGGATATTTGGGGTCATAGTCCGGTAGTTCTGGCTGACAGGATGATGTGGGATATTAGGCCGGAGTCACACACAACATAAAAAATACGGTCCGTATGTTACGGTCGAAATACGCAGAAATGTTGCCTGAACAGTGATCCGTATGTCATCCGTTGGCAATGCGAGGATGCAATTTTTGCGCATGCAAGCATCCATATGACATCCATATGGCATCCGTATAGCGTTTTTGTCTTTCAACCTTGCAAAATGGACATTTAATGGTTTTGAGGCCTGAAAATAATTGAAATCATCATCAGCAACCCTATTTATTGCCTCTGCAACAAGTGGCATCCTCCAATCTGGCCATTTTGGTGTTGTGCTTGTGTTGGTGTATTTGTGGTTTGTGTGAAAACGTCAGACAGACTTAGTATCAACCCAGCTGAGCGGGTGCTTTACAACTGGGTTTTGTCACACTGCTTTGGCCAGCCTTACCCAGTGATGGTGGATCTGAGGAGAAGGAGACGAATGTGGGTCCATCCGCTTTTGAGGCAACGCCTCACTAAAGGCCATTTTCACTGTCTCTGCGCATCTCTGCAGACCCATCTCGATAAGTTTTACCAATATTGTCGCATGAGCCTTGCCACCTTTGATATTTTGTTGGAGACAGTTCGCCCTGGGATCACCTTTCAGGACACCAGGATGCACAGATGTATTTCTTCCGAGGAGCGCCTTCTCCTTACATTACAGCATGTATTCCTCCTCCTCATACTCTATGTTGATGATGTTTCTAAATGTAGTATAAATTTCTGTACAAATTTTTTTGTGGATTTTGTTTGAATTAAATTCAAAATTCCAAACTCTCATTAATCATAATATTTAATTGTTTTTAAAATCACATAGCCATTGGAACTCTTTTAATGTTGTTATGGCATGGCTTGTTAGGTAGACACTGTAACTTTGAGTAATGTGATTTTGTTTTAACCTTGAAAATGTGATCTAATCTTTTTTTCTTTTCTTTTAGCTTCCTCACAACTGGTCTTTCATATGCGGCACTGCATCATGAATTTTTAATTGGAAAATCCACAATATCAAACATAGTACGCTCAACCTGTTCAGAATTGTGGTCACGACTTCATCAAGTGGTCATGCCTGAGCCAAAGATGGAAGACTGGTTGTGGATTTCCCATGGATTTGAGGAGACCTGCCAGTTTCCAAATTGTATTGGAGCCCTGGATGGGAAGCACATGCGTGTGAGTAAGCCGCCAAACTCAGAGTCCCAATTCTATAATTATAAACAATATTTTTCTGTAGTTTTGTTGGCCCTGGACGACAGTCACTACAGGTTTATAACTGTAGATATTCGGGCCTATGGAAGAACTGGAGACTCCAGAGTCTTCAATTCTTCCATTATGGGTCGTCGTCTGCGCAATAATCAGTTGGACCTACCACCACCACGTCAGCTTCCAGGCTCCAATATTGAACCTGTGGCTTATGTCCATGTTGCAGATGAAGTCTTTTAATTGACCCGTCATGTAATGAGGTCCTATCCCCGTAGAAACCTGGACCACTGGCGCAGAATCTTTAACTTGCGCCTATCCCGCGCACAACGACTGGTGGAGTGCGTCTTTGGTATTCTTTGTGCCAAATGGCGTGTCCTCCAGTCAGCCATTCAGCTGAGTGAATCTAACGTTAATGAGGTCATTAAAGCATGTGTGATCCTACATAACATCACCCGAATACATAATTGCTCCTCATCTGATGGTGCTGAAGTTGTATTGGGAAATGTGGGGATGCTAATTCCACATGTGAGACCTACCCGTCGTCCGCCTTCTGGGCTTAAACAATGTGATGTGTTCACTAATTATTTTGTTTCACCTCAGGGAGCTACTCCATGGCAAGATAATGCTATACCTATGCTGTAATTATCATTTATTTTGTTCATTAAAAAGCCTGTTTGTTCTTGAAGATTGTGTGGGGTTTCCCTTATATTGTGGCAAATGTGTAAATATTAAGATGACCAATATCTGAATTAAAAATCACAAAAAATTCATATGGTTTTAACTTTTTATAATGCCAAAATATAACTTTGGAATCAAATAAACCATATTTTTGTCATGTGGCTTTTGTGCCCATACAAATTTGGGCAAGTAATAAGTATACCATTTTGAAAAACAAAATCAATAACAAATAAAGATCTTTGTGTAAGCAAAATGCAAAAAAAATTATAAATTCTGGTATGTTGGTGGTGGGGATGGCGGGAGTCCAGCATGAGATGGATGCTGGGTTTGAGGCGCAACTTGGATCTCACCCTGTGTGGGGACATATTCTGGCCCAGGATGGGTGATGTGGCCAGGATCCTATTGCTGAGGATAGAAGTGGGATGAGGGATATTGGAGTGAATACTCATGTGGATTTGGGTATGCACGTGGTTCATATCCCCCAATATGGCCAAGTCGACCAAACCCAGGGTGGGACCAGCCTCCAACACTGGGTCTGATCAAGTGGCCATATTGGGCGGGTGGATAGTAGGCTGCCATTTGGGTCTGTGTAGGCCAATGTTGGGTTGGTGGTGGATTGGGATGTGGTGTAGGCACCCATGGAGTAGGTGGCTCAGATCCTGATTGTGCCTGCGCTTATGGTATTGTGGACGTTCTGAGCTGGTTATTGGGTGACAGCTGCCAGCTCTCCAAATACTCAAATACCTGATGTCATGATCTCAGTGCGGGTTTGACTCGCACATGTGGGGTTAATGTCTGGAGCCAGTGCTGATGACTGGCATTTCTGGGGTTAAAGGTTGTGATCCCAGTGCAGGCTTACCTGCACACCTGGGGCTTATGATTGTGGCCTCTCCCTGGTTCTGGGAAAGGCTTCTTATAGCCTCAGGAAGCTCCTATCCCCGTCAGTTATACTTTCGCCCTTGGCATAGTGTGGTGACTCCTGAGTGTGTTTGTGCTGTGTTCTTGTTTATCTGATACTCTGTGTACGACTTGGTCTGTTCTCTGGATACTGCTTGTTGGATTCTGCTTGGTACCTTCTATCTCTGTTTGGCTTTGACCACTGCCTGGCCCCGACTCTCCGTTCTGTCTCATCCCTGGTACTTTAGTGTTATCTCTGTGTATGACCCGGTTTGTCTGACTTTGAGAATTCCTGTATTATAGAATCATAGAATCATAGAATCGTAGAGTTGGAAGGGATCTCCTGGGCCATCTGGTCCAACCCCCTGCTCAAAGCAGGATTCGCTAAATCATCCCAGTCAGATGTCTGTCCAGCCTCTGTTTGAAGACTTCCATTGAAGGAGAACTCACCACTTCTCGTGGCAGCCTGTTCCACTCATTGATCACTCTAACTGTCAAAAAGTTTTTTCTAATATCTAATCTGTGTCTCCTCCCATTCAGTTTCATCCCATTGCTTCTAGTCTTTCCTTGTGCAAATGAGAATAAAGTTGATCCTTCTACAATGTGACAGCCCTTTAGATATTTGTAGACAGCTATTAAGTCTCCTCTCAGTCTTCTCTTTTGCAAACTAAACATTCCCAAATCCTGCAACCTTTCCTCATAAGACAGGGTTTGCAGACCGGTCACCATTCTGGTCGCTCTTTTCTGAACTTGCTCCAGTTTGTTGATGTCTTTTTTAAAATGTGGTGCCCAAAACTGGACACAATATTCCAGATGAGGTCTGACCAAAGAGGAGTAGAGGGAAATAATGACTTCACGTGATCTAGACTGTATGCTTCTGTTAATACATCCTAGAATTGCATTTGCCTTTTTTGCTGCTGCATCACACTGTTGACTCATATTCAGTCTGTGATCTATTAGTATACCCAAGTCTTTTTCACATGTGCTGTCACTTAGCCCTATTCCTCCCATTCTATATATGCTTTTTTCATTTTTATTGCCCAGATGTAGTACTTTGCATTTCTCCCTGTTAAAAACCATTCTGTTAGTTGCTGCCCACTTCTCCAGTTTATTTAAATCTTTTTGAATCCTCTCTCTCTCTTCTCTAGTATTAGCTATCCCTCCTAGCTTTGTGTCATCAGCAAATTTAATCAGTTTACCCTCAATTCCTTCATCTAAATCGTTGATAAAGATGTTGAACAATACAGGGCCCAGGACAGAGCCCTGTGGTACTCCACTTGAGACATTCTTCCAACTGGATGTGTATTAGTGTTCTGCCTATCTCTGACAGCAGGATGCTAAGCCCTGCCCCCTTGCAGTCACATGACCGTAGGTCTTTCACTGCTCACTGACTTTAGCTTCTCCAGGTCCTGTTTGCCTGAACTATCCAGCCGTGTCTGACCCCGGGCCCCTCTGCAGTGTGGGTGAGTCCTTGCTCAGCGGTGGCTGCACGCCGACCTTAACAGGACCGTGACATTATAACTGACCGTTAAGTTTTTGGGGGGTTTTTTTCTCTGCTGAGAAATATGGATCCCATACAATCTCTGG
This sequence comes from Dendrobates tinctorius, assembly GCF_039654945.1. Classification (NCBI taxonomy): domain Eukaryota; kingdom Metazoa; phylum Chordata; class Amphibia; order Anura; family Dendrobatidae; genus Dendrobates; species Dendrobates tinctorius. The sequence goes on along the minus strand of NW_027361692.1, from coordinate 5,418,916 downwards.
CTGAACAAATGAAAAATCTGAGTCAGATGTTTCAGGATTTATCTCTGGAGCAGCAAGCTCTAGCTCGTTCTCAGCAGCAGGTTTCTGAGACAGTGTGGGGGGGCTTTAGCTGCTGGGTCTCTGGGGGCTGGGGCGAGTGATGTTGTTTTGGTGTCTCCAGAACCACCTGTTAAACTGCCTGACTTCTTTTCTGGGAACAAAAAGGAATTCAAGGTCTTCATGGAGGGGTGCAAACTCTTCTTTAGTTTGAGGCCACGTTCCTCTGGGGACGAAAGTCAGAAGGTTGGGGTCATTATGTCTTTATTAAGAGGGTCCCCACAAGCTGGGGCTTTCTCCCTTCCTCCCACTGCCCCTGAGAGGGTGTCTGTGAATGCATTTTTTGAGGCCCTCGGGCACATATATGATGAGCCGGACTGAGTGCGATTGGCAGTGGACATGGCGATAAGTGTCTGTCAGGGGAAACACTCGGCTGAGTGGTTTTGTATGGAATTCCGCCGCTGGGCCGCAGAGGTCTCTTGGGACGACGACGTACTCCGAGGACTCTTTCGCAGAGTCTTGTCCAAGCGGTTACAGGATGCCTTGGCATTACATCCCCCACCTAACTCACTCAAGGACGCCATGACCCAGGCCGTCCGGATGGACCGCAGGCTGCGGGCCAGGGGAGTGATGCAGGCAGAGACTCCATTGTTCCCTAGTAGAAAAGAGACCTGTACCCATGAACGTAGGGGCTCTCTCCCTGAAGGAAAAGGATAGACAACGCCGGAAAGAAAAGCAGTTATGCTTCTACTGCGGTAAAACGGGACATTGGAAAAGAGAGTGTCCTGATTGTCCATCCTCGACCCGGTCGACGGGAAACAACTAGGTCTGGGTAGTCAGCGGGGAGACTACTCAGACCCTCAGGTACCCTTTTCCTCATTTTCTAAGGTGTTGCTTCATGTGGAACTGTTAGTGGACGGTTGTTTTTTTCCCTCTACAGCTTTCGTAGACAGCGGATCAACCATCAATCTTATTGACTCCCAATTGGTCACACGCTGTAAGAAAGGGACAGTTAGACTTAAGGTTCCGATCAAAGTGGTGGCCATTGACTCCTCCCCCTCACTAAAGAGGGAATTTTCTTTATGTCTGACTTGTTTTCACTTAAAATGAGCGCTTCCCATGTGGAAAACATAAGTTGTTTGGTTCTGGACAATCTACCAGCAGGATTGGTGTTGGGCATGCCCTGGTTACAACGCCATAACCCAGTCATTAACTGGAAAACGGGGGAGATTGTTCAGTGGGGGTTTAATGATTCGATGTTATGTGATAAGTCTGCACTATTGGTTGAACCTGTTAAATCTGTATCTGTGTCATCTCTCGAGCTGGAAGGTATTCCGGAGTACCTGAAAGAATTCGAAGATGTATTCTCTGAAAGCGAGGCCGAGACGTTGCCGCCACATAGACCCTTTGACTGCGCTATCAAATTAGTCCCGGGGGCTAAACTGCCTAAAGCCCGTCTGTTTAATCTGTCTGGCCCTGAGCGCTTGGCCATGAAAGATTACATTGCTGAGAGTCATCGCAAAAGACACATACGTCCCTCAGTCTCACCTGTGGCGGCAGGGTTTTTTTTGTAAAGAAAAAAGATGGCGGTTTACATCCCTGCCTCGATTTTCGTGAGCTCAACAAGATTACTGTTCGAAATATGTACCCCCTTCCATTGATTCCCGATTTGTGTAACCAACTTTCATGGGAAAAATGGTTCTCCAAACTGGATCTTCGGGGGGCATATAATTTGATAAGGATCCGGGAGGGGGATGAATGGAAAACCGCGTTCCTCATGACCGAGGGACTGTTTGAAAATTTAGTCATGCCATTTGGTCTTACCAATGCCCCAGCCATATTTCAGAATTTCATCAATGTGGTATTCTCGGATCTCATTGGTCGTTTTGTTGTCATTTACTTAGACGATATTCTGATATACTCTCCCGACAGTCAATATCATCTGAATCAAGTACAAACCGTTCTCCAAAGACTGAGGGAAAATCATCTGTATGCCAAATTGGAGAAATGTGTGTTTTTTGTTCAAGAATTGTCTTTTTTGGGATTAATTGTGTCCTGTGAGGGTTTTTGCATGGACCCCAAGAAGGTGCAGGCCATTACGGATTGGGTGCAGCCCCGAGACCTTAAGGGTCTTCAGCGCTCTTGGGGTTCACCAATTATTACCGCAAATTTATTCGGGGGTTTTCACAGGTGGTCAAACCACTCACAGATCTTACATGTAAAGGTGCGGATGTGAGAAACTTGTCCTCGCTCGCAAAAGAGGCCTTTGCGACCCTGAAAAGAAGCTTTATGTCTGCTCCCGTGTTAATACAGCCAGATCCCTCCAAACCATTCGTCGTGGAAGTGGATGTCTCCGAGGTGGGGGTGGGGGCGGTGTTGTCCCAAGGGCCTGCCACTCTAACAAACCTCAGGCCATGTGCTTTCTTTTCCAAGAAGTTCTCTGCTGCAGAAAGAAATTACGACGTAGGCAATAGAGAGCTTCTTGCGGTCAAATTGGCGTTTGAGGAATGGAGGCACTTTTTGGAGGGGGCCAGTCACCCGGTTACGGTTATCAGGGATCACAAAAATTTGTCATACATTGAGTCTGCTAAAAGACTAACGCCCAGACAGACCCGTTGGTCACTTTTTTTTTTCCCGTTTTCAGTTTACTATTACATTTCATCCAGGGTCTAAGAATGTCAAGGCTGATGCCTTATCGCGCAGTTTTCAGTCGGTGTCTCCCCCTGAGCCACCATCCTCCATTCTTCACCCTGGGGTTGTGTTAGCAGGGGTCTCGTCTGAATTGGAACAGAAGGTTCAGGGGGCCCAGTCGCGGTCTCCGGCGGCCAAGCCGGGGGGGGTAAGCTGTTTGTCCCAGAGCAACTTCGCCTAAAACTCTTGCAGGAGTTCCATGAATCCAAGCTGAGTGCTCACCCTGGTATTTCAGCCACGCGTCTGGCGGTGGCTAGGATCTTTTGGTGGCCTACCCTTGGTTCGGACATAAAAAAATTCATTGCTGGTTGTGGGGTCTGCGCTCGTTCTAAAAGCTCCCATAGCCGGCCAGCAGGGGAGCTGATGCCCTTGGCAGTGCCCGAAAGACCATGGATTCACTTATCCATGGATTTTGTTACCAATCTCCCTCCATCTAAGGGTAATACGGTGGTATGGGTAGTGGTGGACAGGTTTTCTAAGCAGGCTCATTTTGTACCCCTGTCCATACTACCATCAGCTGAGATGTTGTCCAGGTTGTTTGTGCAGCATGTGATCCGGTTGCATGGGGTACCCCTGAATGTGGTGTCTGATCGTAGTGTGCAGTTTGTGGCTAAGTTTTGGCATGCTTTCTGCAAAAAATTAGGGATGTCTCTGTCCTTTTCGACTGCATACCATCCTGAGAGCAATGGTCAGACGGAACGCACTAATCAGTCCCTGGAACAGATCCTCAGGTGTCTAACTTCTGCTAGACAGAATGACTGGTGCGATGCACTGCCATTGGCTGAATTTGCCTTCAATAGTCGGGTGAGTCAATCCATGGGTATGACTGATTGTTTGATCAATTATGGGTTCAGTCCTCATTTTGATGAGTTTTCTCGTCTGGACTCGGGGTGTCCCGGGGCTGAGGGCTCTGTTCAGCGATTACAGAATACGTGGGCAGAAGTCCAGCGGAATATATCTAGGTCTCAGGGCAGGTATAAGTTTTTCACGGACAGGAAACGAACACCAGGGCCTACGTTTCAGGTTGGAGACAAGGTTTGGCTCTCCATGCGAAACATTAAGTTGAAGGTTCCTTCAGCCAAGTTGGGGCCCAAATTAATTGGCCCATACAAGATTGTGGAAAAAATCAATCCAGGGGCGTATAGGCTGTGCCTCCCACCCTCTTTCATGATCCCTAACGTCTTCCACAAATCTCTACTGAAACCATTTGAAGCAGTCCGAGGAGACTCCGAGTCCGCTGCTCCTTCTGTTTTGGTCGAGGGGCAGGTGGAGTACGAGGTTGGTCATATCGTAGATGCCAGGTTGGTACGGCGGTCAGTACTGTACCTGGTTCATTGGAAGGGGTATGGACCGGAAGACAGGTCCGGGGTACTGGCCTGGTGCGGGCTTTCCATGCTAAGTACCCGGGCAAGCCTGGTGGTCCAGAGGCCCCCCGTTGAGAGGGGGTACTGTCATGATCTCAGTGCGGGTTTGACTTGCACATGTGGGGTTAATGTCTGGAACCAGTGCTGATGACAGGCATTTCTGGGGTTAAAGGTTGTGATCCCAGTGCAGGCTTACCTGCACACCTGGGGCTTATGATTGTGGCCTCTCCCTGGTTCTGGGAAAGGCTTCTTATAGCCTCAGGAAGCTCCTATCCCCGTCAGTTATACTTTCGCCCTTGGCATAGTGTGGTGACCCCTGAGTGTGTTTGCGCTGTGTTCTTGTTTATCTGATACTCTGTGTATGACTTGGTCTGTTCTCTGGATACTGCTTGTTGGATTCTGCTTGGTACCTTCTATGTCTGTTTGGCTTTGACCACTGCCTGGCCCCGACTCTCCGTTCTGTCTCATCCCTGGTACTTTACTGTTATCTCTGTTTATGACCCGGTTTGTCTGACTTTGAGAATTCCTGTATTAGTGTTCTGCCTATCTCTGACAGCAGGACACTAAGCCCCGCCCCCTTATGGTCACATGACCGTAGGTCCTTCACTTCTCACTGACTTTAGCTTCTCCAGGTCCTGTTTGCCTGAACTATTCAGCCGTGTCTGACCCCGGGCCCCTCTGCAGTGTGGGTGAGTCCTTGTTCAGCAGTGGCTGCACGCCGACCTTAACAGGTCCGTGACACCTGATATGGGTTATTGGGGGGTGTGCAGACTTCAATTAGGATTTGAATCGATCCTCTCACACACAGTCTGACCGCCCGGGGTAGTGGACGGATGTACCGGGCCAGGCTGCGGGCATAGGCTTCCTCATCATCGTGGGCAGCCCTGAATAAATAATTTAACACCCCTGTATCCACATGCCTCCTTGAGTCAGAGGCAGGGATGTCTCTCCTTCGTCGGCCATGGCGGGGTATGACAGCAGGCTGGGGTGAGGTCTCAAGAGGCACAGTAGGGCTGCTGCTGTTTCTCTGGTCCTCCAGTTGCTGTTCCTCCAGGCTGCATGATGCCACTTCTGGTGCTGGGACTGGTGGTGGTGGTGGTTGTGGGATGCAGCTGGATGGTTCAGAAGATGGTCCAGCCACCTCTTCACCTCCCCGACTGGGTCAATAATGGCCGAGCCTGTCTCCCTCTCAGTGAGGTTGGACTGAGTGCTGTTTTTTTTGGGTTAAAAAAGCACAATTGTAGATATGACCCTAACCAGCATATGTGAAATGTGGTGTGATGTACAGTATGTACTTACGGTCTGAGATCCAGAATGGGAGCCAGAAAAGACAAGCGGTCATAAACAATATATTTCCGCTTTGTCAGTGCTGCATCCCCACTCCTGGCCCACTGCTGACATTCCCACCGATATTGGTCTCGGATGCTGCGCCAGCATCTCATGACATCTTCCACTGCAACGTCACACAATAATTAATTAGGAAATTGCAAATATTTCTGAACACTTTAACACATATTTTATAGTGTGATGTGGCCCAGTAAGGTATCATTTTAACATCAGATATATTACACAGAATGGGCCAAAACCAACACATGTTATGATTTTATGGTCAAATGGGAAAACGTGTTAGTTTGCTCAGTAATGTTACTTAATAAAGGATAGCACTTACTAATTTATTGCTGGCTCTCACGTGGTCTGTCCTCATAGTCATGAAACATCTGGACACATATCCTCCTCCATGCCGCCTCTTTTCGAGCCCGGTCTGCAAAATGGGCGTCCTTCTGATCCCACAGTTCTGGCCTCTCTTGGACCAGAAAGATCAGCATTTCAACGTTTATGTAGGTAGACATGATGGTGGACTCCGTGGAGGCATTCTTCTGGGATGTCTTGAGCGCTTTCTAAGCTAATTAGCATGTCAAAGCTTCCTGATAATGGATGATTCCATTTCCTGTCACCTGGAGAAGTCTTGTGTATTTCTCGCAAGTCACACGTGTGGTCCGTGTGTAATTCGTATTTTTCTTACCCCCATTGACTTACATTGGCAGCACGGTGGCTCAGTGGTCACCTGGAGAAGTCTTGTGTATTTCTCGCAAGTCACACGTGTGGTCCGTGTGTAATTCGTATTTTTCTTACCCCCATTGACTTACATTGGCAGCACGGTGGCTCAGTGGTTAGCGCTGCAGCCTTGCAGCGCTGGGGTCCTGGGTTCGAGTCCCACCAAGGACAACATCTGCAAGGAGTTTGTATGTTCTCCCCGTGTTTGCGTGGGTTTCCTCCGGGTACTCCGGTTTCCTCCCACACTCCAAAGACATACTGATAGGGAATTTAGATTGTGAGCCCCATCGGGGACAGTGATGAAAAAAAAAAAAAAAATGTGTGCAAACTGTAAAGCGCTGCGGAATATGTTAGCGCTATATAAAAATAAAGATTATTATTGGCGTTTTATGGGTGCAATATGGTGACAATCGCAGCATGCTGCAATTTTCTCACCATGCATAATACGGCCGAGAAAAAATCAGCTGATGGGAGCTGCCCCATAGATTAACATTGGCAGAAACAAGAAACGGGGGCACTACCGAACTATTAAAGGGAAGGTGCCGTGTTTTTTCATAATTTAATGTAAAAAAGAAAATAGTATAAAAAGATATTGTCCCCTAAGCTTGACTCAGTGGTGTGTATGGTTTGTTTTTTTTACTGTATTAATGCAGCCACTGGGGGCTGCCATTTTACCTTTGTTGCTGCTGAACGACACTTTCCATGCTCATTTACAGCAGTCCCTGGGCATAACCGTCGGCTCCCGACCCTATCTCTAGCATTGCAGCAGCATCAGGAGTGAACTGGGCACGCCCCTGTGGGCAGCTCAATTCACAGCTGTAGGTGTGGCCAGGCGCCATTTTATTAGAGCCCAGTGCTTTCCTTTTATCTCCATTTACACTCTATTGCTAGCCCTGGATGCTGTACTGTTCCAGCATAACGGCTTGGATGTTCACTCTGCACATACCAGCTGCAGGAGAGGAACCGGGACGAGCTCCTGGAGACTGAGCTGCTCTTTCAAAAACACCGGACCAGCTGCTGCCCCTGCTCCTGCAAAACATAGGAGGAGCTGCTCCCTGCTCTTTCAAAACACTTGGCCATCTGCTGGACATCTAATCCTATCCTGTGTGATACTGACTGCTGAACCTGTGTCTAATCCTCTCCTGTGTGATACTGTCTGCTGAGCCATGTATCTAACCCTATCCTGTGTGATACTGACTGCTAAGCTGTGTATCTAATCCTATCCTGTGTGATACTGTCTGCTGAGCTGTGTATCTAATCCTCTCCTGTGTGTTACTGTCTGCTGAGCCATGTATCTAATCGTATCCTGTGTGATACTGACTGCTGAGCCGTGTATCTAATCCTCTCCTGTGTGATACTAACTGCTGAGCTGTGTATCTAATCCTCTCCTGTGTGATACTGTCTTCTGAGCTGTGTATCTAATCCTATCATGTGTGATACTGACTGCTGAGCCATGTATCTAATCCTCTCCTGTGTGATACTGACTGCTGAGCTGTGTATCTAATCCTATCCTGTGTGATACTGACTGCTGAGCCGTGTATCTAATCCTCTCCTGTGTGATACTGACTGCTGAGCTGTGTATCTAATCCTATCCTGTGTGATACTGTCTGCTGAGCTGTGTATCTAATCCTCTCCTGTGTGATACTGTCTGCTGAGCTGTGTATCTAATCCTATCCTGTGTGATACTGACTGCTGAGCCATGTATCTAATCCTATCCTGTGTGTTACTGTCTACTGAGCCGTGTATCTAATCCTCTCCTGTGTGATACTGTCTGCTGAGCCGTGTATCTAATCCTATCCTGTGTGATACTGTCTGCTGAGCTGTGTATCTAATCCTCTCGTGTGACACTGTCTGCTGAGCCGTGTATCTAATCCTATCCTGTGTGATACAGTCTGCTGAGCAGTGTATCTAATCCTATCCTGTGTGATACTGACTGCTGAGCCGTGTATCTAATCCTATCCCGTGTGATACTGCGCTCCTGAAATACTCTGTGCTGCTGCACCCTGCTGTTTTTATGTGTGATCTACATGGTAGTATTGTGTATGATCTATATGGCGGTATTATGTGTGAAGTATATGGCGGTATTATGTGAGAACACTATGGCACTATTATCTGCTAAAAGGAGACCCATTCTAGGGTAGTTCTGGCTGAGCACCTGCACACGGGTCAGGGGTAGTAGTTAGGTGCAGTCAGGGGAGGGCTGGTGAGGCAGCTGAAGAGAGGGATCTCATTTTTATCGTTACTGTATGGCTAGATTTCCCCCCATCCTGCTTCCCAGGGTCATCCCGGACTGCACCTGTTGCCTCGCTTTCACACATCGCCAGGACAGGATCTGAGGAGGGGAATGGGGTCTTTGCATGCAAAGTCTGGATCAGAAGAGGCCATCAATCAGCAGAAATGTTTCCTGGATTTCTTTGGTGCTGTCACCCTGCTCCTCCCCCATATATCTCCCTCTGTGCCCCCCATAGACCAGCACACTGCTCTCCTGAAATACTCTGTGCTGCTGTCACCCTGCTCCCAGAATCCTTGCTGCCTGCCATCCTCGGTGACCGAAGACCCTATTCCTCTCCTTAGATCCTGTCCTGGCGATGTGTGAAAGCGAGGCGACAGGGGCCTAATATATGGTGGAAGGAGCAGGGTGACAGCAGCACAGAGTATTTCAGGAGAGCAGTGTGCTGGTCTATGGGGGCACCCTGTTTGGTGCCAGGGATTGTACATAGTGTGCTGTGTTTTATACCATACACATGGATGGACCATCTGCTTGTCTGCTCCACAGAAATCCAGGAAACATTTCTGCTGATTGGTGACCTGTTCTGATCCAGACTTCACATGCAAAGACAGTCAGTAACTTTGCAGACCCCATCAAAATGGCTGATCACTGTGTTCCTAGATGTCATCCTCTCTTTTCCCTTAGCACACACCCAGAAGGGGAGGAGAGGAGTGACATCACACCCATGTCAGCAGATTCCACCCATAATTACTGCAGGGCAGTAATGTGAGCTAGTTGTACACTAGGTTTTTGTGCCAAATTTCAGTAGCTGCTCCCCCTAGTGTTAACAAGTGGAAATGCCACACTTTTTTAAATTATTTTTCATATTTTGCAAAATTAAAAACAAATGCTAATATTTTTTAAGAAAATGTAAACATTAATTCTTTATATTTTTTCAATTGCTGTAAAAAAAATTTTTTGGATGGCACCTTCCCTTTAAGGGGATCCAACCAAGACCTATAGCAGAGTAAGTGATTAACAAAGAAAAAAGAAATAGGCCACAAAGCAGGGGATCACCCTAGGAAGGAGATAGCATAAACAATTCAAATTTTATTCAACACAGAAAAACAGACAAAAAATTGGTTAAAAACATTAAAAATGGTCAAACATATGACACATATACACATTGCACAACAATTACACTGGAGGCCTCTATCTTCCCAGTACCGGGATGCAAGAGTCAATGTGGTAAACTGTGCCCAATGCACCCTAACTGCACTCTGTGTATGGGGTAATGGAGTTCTCACTAGCTACCATCTTACGGATGTGCCTTAACCTGGATGATCACGTATTCTTTCACTGAGGACTTTGAGGTCGGACTAGCCTAAAATCTTATTGCATAGGTGCCACAAATTGTCTGGTATGAGGAAAACTGCCACCACTAAAGATTGCTTGCTGAATAACTTGCTCCCTTGCTGATCTGTAACTTCACACACACTCAATTATGGCAGCATATCTCTGAGGATGTCCATCTTTCTCTCCAGTAAATGCTCAGCTCCAAAAACTACACCTAAAACCATGAACTCTGGCACTAGTCCCCAGTATTCCTCCTCAGCTATAAACTGTCCCTACAGTTAACTCACTCATCCCTGACAAACAAACTACAGGTTTCATGAAGGTAAAACCTGCAATAAAATAACAGGGTTTTCAGAAAGATGCTATATCATCTTCTCCACCCTTACAATCATAAGAATCCATTGATTCTTGAGGGAGTGCTAAAAACTAGCCAAGTGCAGTGTGGGAAGACTAAGTGCAGCACAAGGGATGAGGGGAAGGGAGCCTAATACTAGGGAAGGGGGGAGTGGAGACCTCTTAGCAGAGCTAAAGTCACTCTGTCTGCCCTAAACGTCCCTATATAGGTTCTGCACCTATTGCCGAGCAGGAACCTAATCCCCGCCTGACCCTGGCAATAAACGCTGCTTAGGGAAGGACGGTGTGAGATCTAATTGACCCCCACTACAACTAAAGACAGCTGAGATAGACAAACAAGGGGAACACATCTTGAGTAGACTCAGAGAGATAACACAGATGTCCTTTAACAGGACCAAAGAGGAAGATAGCCAACTGCTATAGCTCCAAGCCTCAACAGGGGAAAACGGAAATGTCACCGGCAATTCCCAGAAGCAGAGAGGAAGTGTATAATCACCCAATACAGGTCTGTCAATTAGAGCTGGGGGAGGTTGCCACTGGGTCCAAGAGTCAGAAGGATTAGGAAGGAGTCTGCAAAGCCAATCGCAGAGACCTTCTGCAGCTAGATGCAGTGCGACTGTCTGCAGCCTCTGACACACCCGTGACACTCTGGCCCTCCCATTAAGAATGAATGAAGCAGCAGTCCATCTGATCAACATCTGCTCCATTTGCATGAGGATCTTCAGAGACTCAATTGCCAGGATCAGTGTGGATCCCAGTGGTTGTACCTCTAGCAATCGGAATGTTATCCTCTAACCCTTAGATAGGAAATTACTTCAAATGTAAAAATACCCGATTAAGAGAACACTCTTCTCGGCAATAAGAACAGGAATGAAAAATTCAGCTTGGTACAGTGCCTTTTGAAAGTATTCGGCTCGCTGGAACTTTTAAACCTTTTCCCACATATCATGCTTAAACATAAAGATACCAAATGTAAATTTTTGGTTAAGAATCAACACAATTGTGAAGTTGAATGAAATTTATTGGTTATTTTAAATTTTTGTGGAAATTCAAAAACTGAAAAGTGGGGCATACAATATTATTCGGCCCCTTTACTTTCAGTGCAGCAAACTCACTCCAGAAGTTCATTGTGCATCTCTGAATGATCCAATGTTGTACTAAATGACTAATGATGATAAATATAATCCACCTGTGTGTAATCAAGTCTCCGTATAAATGCACCTGCTCTGTGATAGTCTCAGGGATCTGTTTGAAGCACAGAGAGCATCGTGAAGACCAAGGAAGACAACAGACAGGTCCGTGATACTGTTGTGGAGAATTTTAAAGCTGGATTTGGATACAAAATGATTTCCAAAAAACATCCCAAGGAGCACTGTGCAAGCGATCATATTGAAGTGGAAGACGTATCATACCACTGCAAATCTACCAAGACCCAGCCGCCCTCTAAATTTTCATCTCAAACAAGGAGAAGACTGATCAGAGATGCAGCCAAGAGGCCCATGAGCATTCTGGATGAACTGCAGAGCTCTACAGCTGAGGTGGGACAGTCTGTCCATAGGACAACAATCAGTCGAACACTGCACAAATCTAGCCTTTATGGAAGAGTGGCAAGAAGAAAGCCATTTCTCAAAGATATACATAAAAAGTGTAGTTTAAAGTTTGCAACAATCCACCTGGGAGACACACCAAACATGTGGAAGAAGGTGCTCTGGTCAGATGAAACCAAAATCAAACTTTTTGGCAACAATGCAAAACGATATGTTTGGCGTAAAGGCAATACAGCTCATAACCCTGAACATACCATCCCCACTGTCAAACATGGTGGTGGCAGCATCATGGTTTGGGCCTGCTTTTCTTCATCAGGGACAGGGAAGATGGCTAAAATTGATGGGAAGATGGATGGAGCCAAATACAGGACCATTCTTGAAGAAAACCTGTTGGAGTCTGCAAAAGACCTGAGACTGGGATGGAGATTTGTCTTCCAACAAGACAATGATCCCAAACATAAAGCAAAATCTACAATGGAATGGTTCAGAAATAAACATATCCAGGTGTTAGAATGGCCAAGTCAAAGTCCAGACCTGAATCCAATTGAGAATCTGTGGAAAGAGCTGAAAACTACTGTTCACATACGATCTCCATCAAACCTCACTGAACTCGAGCTGTTTGCCAAGGAAGAATGGGCAAGAATTTCTGTCTCTTGATGTACAAAACTGATAGAGACATATGTGGGAAAAGGTTGAAAAGTTCCAGGGGGCCGAATACTTTCGAAAGGCACTGTAAAGCCATAGTGGTGATAAGGCACCAAAGACACCAAAATTGCTAGGATCTCAACCCCTTAACACTCCTGGAACGTTTCATTTTTTCCTCCATTTGTTCCAAGAGCTATATCTATTTATTTTTTTTGTAACAAGTTGAAGCTTTGAATGACAGCATTCTTTTTACCAAATAATGTAATGAAAAATGGGAGGGGGGAATCCAAGTGCAGGAAATTGCAAAATAAACCACAATTCTCATGATTGTTTTTTGTTTTCACAGCATGGTAAAAATGACCTAGAAGCATAATCTACATGTTAACACAATTATGGTAATACCAGATTTTTTGCTATTTTCATGGTGAAAAAAATATTACACATGTAGAAAAAACAAAGAGACAAAATTTTGTGACTTTACAAATATTTTTACTACAGACTTTTTTGTTGTGAATTTGATAAATTGGGTTCTATGTCTTTACTAGTATAATAAATATATTAGTCTGCTTTTCTAAGACTGATGTGTACTTTACAATATTTTGTGTATGCAAATTTTTAAATAAATGTCTAAAGAAAAGATACTGAATACAACAAAAGAATATTTGTTTGGTACTATTTCGGGAATTACTAATAGTATTCAGAATAATGTTTCATGTATGCTTCTTCTGTAAATTTTGTAATGTCCAGACATACATATGTGTGTAAATCATTCCTGAGCAGTTATTATCACCAAAGTAAATAAAGATAAACTAGTGAGACATGCTGTATTATTTCTCTTCATCTACACTAAAGTGACAAGTTCCTCTTGTGGCAAATGATCTATATACTGTGTGTAAAGCTAGCCAAACACATACCATAGCAGTAAGCCTATTGTCTCTACCATCTTCCCCATACTCTATGAACATTCAGTTTGCCAAAGTATTCATGTGTCTTGAATGGGGGAGAAAGTAGAGAAAGCCACTGCCACACAGGTTTGGCACCTAATCTTCTGAAAAAAAAAGGGTCAGATATTTGAATTCAACATGCCAGACTCTCATCTCATTGATATCAAGTGAGAGATGGGAGGCCCTCATACATATTACATATTAGCGCCAGCATCCCTGCACACTTACTCCCTTCCCCTGCAGGAAGGCTGACATGCTCACCATTGTGGCCCACGTCCTGCACTCCCGCCTCCTGCTGCTGCTGCATGGGATATGTGCTTGGCTTGCAGATCACTGGGTACTGTGGCTAGGACATGAACACTTCCACCCACTTAAAGGGACTAAGCATCATCCTATAGCGGCCCCAGCCAATGGCTTAGATACACTAATTATTTAAGGCATCTCCACCTGATCGGAAGTGCCTGAGCAATGTGGTTAGTCTGTTCCCAGCATGCTTGCTAGTTGTCAAGTTTCCAGTATCGGCCAGTCAGTTTGCTTGTTCTGTACCTGTCTTTACATATTTGTCTTTTGTTCCTGCATTCCAGCTGTGCCTGCCTGCACCAGTCTGCCTGTACATCAGTTATACCAGCCTACAACAGTGGTACCTGCCTGCACCTGCCATGCCAATCTGCATACCAGCCATACCTGCCTGCACCTGCGTGCCAGTCTATATACCAGCCATACAGGTCTACACCTGCCGTTTCTCCCAGTGTTCCTGTCGTGCCTGCCCGTACTTATCAAGTCTACCAAGTCTTGGCCGGTCTATCTACTTGGCCTTTGGGAGTCAGCTGGTGTGTGTCCAAGGTCTGCCCTAGAGTAGCACCTGGCATCCATCGGATGCCAAGTCTAACCCCATCATCACGGACTCTAGAAAAAAGTCAGGTGTTCACCTAGTCACACCCCTCCAGGCTCTCTTCAGACCACGTCGCAATGGTTCCACCACCCCTGTTACATACATGGTCAGTCGAGCGTGGGGTTTGGCTATCTTTAATTTATATGAAGGTCTTTATTTTGTAGGTGTGAACAGGACATATATTAAAATCAATTATTGTAATATCAGTGGCACCATGACCACAATTTAAGTCATAATGGGAATGAATCCCAAAATTTTGAGTTTGTGGGCAGTTCATAGTTCAGCACTATACACAGCTAAATGAGGAATAAAGCATATAGTAAATGTGAATTGACACATAGCACATGGAGAATAAGTGATAAGTACTGTACTTTTAAGACTATAGGACACACTGTACTACAAGACACATATCAAGTTGAGACCTCAAAAAATAGCAAAACATATTTCCTACCAATTAAAACTTTTCTAGTAGTGTAAATATGAGGATGGGTCAACATCACACACAGCTCTGCTGCATAAACCCACAGCTCTACTACATACACACATCTCTGCTATATTGACATACCACTTTTCTACACACATTGCTCTGCTACATAAACACACAGTTCTGCCACATGTTTTTCAGATGAAAGATCCTTCAGCTTATGAGAATATGCAGCATCTATGCAGGTCCTGGTAACTTCCTCTCCTGTCCTGCACTGATCAGATAGATCAGTAAACCAACAAAAAAAAACAGAGGAATGGTCAAACGGAGGTACAGTACAAGTAAATGGTTGTAAATAAAAAATATCTTTAGGTGTATATGGGCATGTGGTGGCACAGAAGGCGCTCACATGGAATAAAAACAGTAGATAACACATCAGCAAAATATTTATGCAAAGCATGTCAATTCTTTCAGCATTTTTGCTACAGATTTTACTCATTCTAATGAGTGGGGAAAAATCTGCCCCAAAAATTAAAGGAAAAAACGCAGAAAATATGCATGTTTTTGCTGCTGTGTTTTTCATGCCAAGAGATGCAGAAATACTTAACGTGTGCACATGCCCAGAATCACACACTTTTTAGCTTTTCTTGCTAAAATAGTGCAGCTTTCCAAAAAATACAGTATTTATTTTTTATGCGATCTGAGTGGAGCGGATGCTATGGACTATATCAAACTCAAAGGTGAAATCCTGGCAAGGCTGGGAGTAAACACGCATGTACGTGCACAGAGGGTGCATTTATGGAATTTTGTGGAGCATCAGCCAGCCCGCTCACAAATGCATGATCTCATCCATCTAGTAAAAAAATGGCTGCAACCAGAGGCTTTGACATCCGCACAGATGGTGGAGCGTGTTGTTCTAGACAAGTACCTGCGGTCCTTACCCGCTAAGATCCAGAGGTGGGTTGGACAGGGTGACCCAACTACCGCTGACTAGTTGGTGAATATGGTCGAACGCTACAATGCTTCTGAAAGCCTACTCCAAGGGACGTTAGCACCCCTCTGGCTCCCCAAGAAATCGCTGGAGAGTCCTGCGAAACCTACTTCATCTTCAAAAGAAGAGAACATCATAATGAAGGGTAGCAGACCTACAAAAGGACTATGGAGGTGGTACGGGCTCACATCAAGCCAGCGGACCTTATCTGGGATCTCCATCGAGGAGACAAGGGCCTATACAATGTTGGCGATGTCGCGGGCTTGGCCATGTAGCAGCTAACTGCCCAATGACTACAGAGCCAATGGACTGTAACGCTATGAGGCGTCTTTCGTTATATGTGCAGTCAGTCTGTGTGGCGGAGACCCTCACAGGAAATGAACAACACGTGTGCCACGTCGAGGTTGACGGTTATAGTGTGAATGCCGTCTTGGATTCCGGCAGTCAAGTAACTTTGGTACATGCCAGTTTGGTGGACTCCAGCGCCCTAACGAACTTAACCGTGGGCATTAGTTGCATCCATGGGGATACTAAGAACTACCCCACTGCCTGGGTTACTCTTGCCACGCCAATAGGGACCAAAAGACATCAGGCGGCAGTCATAAAGTCTATGGGACACAGTGTAATCCTGGGGAGAGACTTTCCCTTATTTTGGGACTTGTGGAACTTCAAAAGTGGCATGAACCCTCTAGGTGAAGACGGTACTCCGGAGCTAGCCCCTGAACCATTGCAGCAAGACGACAGAGAACCCATCTCAGAGGAAGTACTAGAATCTGCGGACTCTCCTCTGGCTGTGTATGCAGGCGAGGCAGACCAGCTAGAGGATGTTTTAGAAATGCCTGATCTTGAGGTGGCCCGTGGTAAGTTCGGGACCGCTCAGCACCAGGATCCTACTCTAGCAAGGGCGTGGGAAAATATAAAGGTCTCCGAGGGAAGACCATTGTACCCAGGGGCTCAAAACGAGTTCCCACACGTGGCGGTGCAGCAGGATATGTTGTATCACATAGACAAGGTGTGAGGGGTGATGGTAGAACAACTAGTGGTACCTAGTCCTTTCGCCAGGTAGTTTTGGAGTTGGCACATAAACATCCCTTGGGAGGACACCTGGCGGTAGAAAAGACAAAACACCGTATTCTGCAACGTTTCTTTTGGCCGGGTCTAGGGGAGACGTGACCCAGTACTGTCGGTCATGTCCTACGTGTCAATTGACCGCACCTATGTCACATTTTAGAAGCCCCTTAGTGCCCTTACCAATAATAGAGGTGCCCTTCGAGAGGATAGCAATGGATATAGTCGGTCCATTAGTTAAATCTGCCAGGGGTCATCAGTACATTTTGGTAGTATTGGATTATGCCACGCGTTATCCCGAAGCAGTGCCCTTGCGGAATGCCAATGCGAAATCAATTTCAAAGGAGCTGGTTAATATGTTTTCCCGCACCGGCATTCCGAAAGAGATACTTACGGATCAAGGGACCCCCTCTATGTCTCGTATACTTAAGGATTTATGTAAACTACTAAAAATCTCCCATTTGTGTACCTCAGTATATCACCCTCAGACTGACGGTTTGGTGGAGCGCTTTAACAAAACCTTAAAGGGAATGTTGAAAAGGGTGGTGGATAAGGACGGGAGAGATTGGGATGCCCTACTACCATACCTCCTGTTCGCTATACGTGAGGTACCCCAATCCTCCACAGGCTTTTCACCTTTTGAGTTGGTTTATGGGCGCTGTCCTAGAGGCCTGTTAGATATTGCCAAGGAGACTTGGGAACAAGAGGTGACTTCTTATCGCAGTGTAATTGAACACATAACACTTATGCAGGACCGAATTGCAGCAGTTATGCCAATAGTTAAAGAGTGTTTAGAGCGCGCACAACATGCCCAAAGCACGGTATACAACCGAGCAGCAAAAACACGAGTCTTTCAACCCGGAGACAGGGTGTTGGTATTGGTGCCTACTGTAGAGAATAAATTTCTTGCGAAATGGCAGGGACCATACGAAGTGCTGGAACGAATAGGTGAAGTAAATTATAAGATACACCAACCAGACAAGAGAAAGTCCGAACAAATATACCACATAAACTTGCTTAAGGCCTGGCGGGACAGCGAGAGTCTGGTGGCAGGAGCTGCCCTTGAGGATGGGCCTCGAGGGGCACCACCTTCTAAGGTAAAGGACCCCCAGGTAGCTCCGCCAGAAGTGGGTATTGCAGACACGCTATCCGAAAGCCAAAAACGAGAGACCAGGGAGTTCATACAGAAGAACGCAGATATTTTCTCGGAACTTCCTGGCCGGACTCACCTAATTAAACATGACATTGTTACTGATCCACAGGCGCGGGTACGGCTAAAACCATATCGAATTCCGGAGGCTCGGAGACAAGCCATTGCCCAGGAAGTGAAGAAGATGTTAGAGCTCGGGGTCATTGATGAGTCCCGGAGTGATTGGGCTAGCCCTATCGTACTGGTGCCCAAACCCGATGGGACTATCCGATTTTGTAACGATTTTCGGAAAGTAAATGAAGTATCGAAATTCGATGCCTACCCGATGCCAAGAGTTGATGAACTGATAGAGAGACTGGGTTCGGCCAGGTACATATCCACTATTGACTTAACAAAAGGTTATTGGCAGATTCCCCTCACGGAATCAGCCAAAGAGAAAACTGCCTTTGTGACGCCCCAGGGATTATTCCAGTACCGAGATATGCCATTTGGGTTGCATGGTGCCGCAGCCACCTTCCAACGTCTAATGGATATTGTCCTAAAACCCCATGGCCAGTATGCATCCGCATACTTGGACGACATCATTATCTTTAGCGATGACTGGGACACGCATTTGTCAAAAGTACAAGCCGTCTTAGACTCCCTAAAAACAGCTGGGTTGACTGCCAATCCCAAGAAATGTACGTTGGGATTGGAAGAGGCTCGCTATCTGGGATATAGCATAGGGAGAGGCGTCGTGAAGCCTCAAGCCAATAAAGTGGACGCTATTCAAAATTGGCCACGACCGGTAACCAAGAAACAGGTTGGAGCTTTTTTAGGGATCGTTGGTTATTATAGGCGGTTCATCAAACATTTTGCGATCATCGCAGCTCCTCTCACAGATCTTACTAAGGGGTCGAAATCTGTCACAATAAAGTGGAACGCAGAAGCAGAGGAGGCCTTTCAGCGATTGAAAACAGTCCTCTGTGACCAACCAGTCTTGGTTGCACCAGACTTTAAACGGGAGTTTATTGTCCAAACGGATGCCTCTGGGGTGGGCCTCGGCGCGGTTTTGTCTCAAGAAGTAAATGGCGAGGAACACCCAGTGGCCTATCTAAGCAGAAAGCTTACGAGAGCAGAAAAGAACTACAGTGTAGTTGAGCGGGAAGCCCTGGCTCTGAAATGGGCCCTATGCACCTTGCGCTATTATTTACTAGGTCGCCAGTTTAGACTAGTGACGGACCATTCGCCCCTAACGTGGATGTCCCGGGCAAAAGAAGGCAATGCGCGGGTGACACGCTGGTTCTTAGCATTACAAGGGTTTAAATTTTCCGTTGAGCACAGGGCGGGCACAGCGCACAGAAATGCAGATGCGTGTCCGACCCCACGGGCTCGAACAGAGGAGGGGGGGGTGTGAGGTGCCAAGGGGAGAGGTACTAGAAAACAGGTATATTTCTCCCCGTTTCTTTTCATATGTCTCCCTGTACTGATGATGAAGCCAGTTTATTTCACTGTAATCCAGTCCTGGTTTCCTTAGTGATCAACATGGAAAGGACTGGTAGTTCCCCCTCCACTTATTCAATCCAGGTTTTGGTTTCCTGACTGGTCCAGCTGATATAATCAGGAGGAGCTGGGAGCGCTCAGTCTATCTCGTCTGCTGAGCTGGGAGCTGACACAGTAAGGTTACATGGACTTGTTTGCTGTTATATAGGTTTATTTTGTAGTTAGCCTACTACTGTTAGTTAGTGGCCAGACGGCCTTAGATGTTTTATTTCATGTTTGGCATGTGTAACATTGAATAACAAGTGTGCACAATAAATATGCCGTGTCCATATCCATGTGGAAATTGCTAGTCTGCTGCAGTGACTTCATAGCCACACGCTTGTGCCAAAGCAAAGATCCCAGCTGAGCTATCTATTCCCCACACTATCTATACCTGTATATAAGATTGCTTTATTAGTTAGAAAACTAGCTTTAAATTACATAGAGATTCACAGTATGTAAAAGATGATGTTAAAAACGCATTGCACACGGATTGCATACACATGTAATATGGATGCTAGTTGAGAAAAATCTTATTGTACTCACATGACACTCACATGATCAGCAGTAATGCTCCTTTACCAGAGCAGAGGGGAATAGAAGCAGTTGCTCTGTCGAAGTGACATCAACAAGAGCAGCGGAATCGCCAAAAGGAGTGTTCTGGTCCAGCAGAGATAGCTGGTGGGAAAAGCAGGCAGGAAGATTTCAACTACCTTCTTGTTTGTTCTTAGGCCCTTAGTTAAAAGATAAAATAGCCCCAGATAATCCTTTTACTGTAATTACTTGAGAACTCATAAAAATAATCACGGAACATTTTTTTTCATGACAGATTCATCTCCAACCTTATAGTTTTGTTCAATATTTTCCATCTGCAATTTAACTGCAATGTGTGAACGCCCCCTAATACTCTCTACCTACAATACGCAGGTTCAGAAATCTTTCTACATTGTATTTTAAGAGTTTATAGATTAAAGTCCTACGATGAGTAATCTGCTATAATTCTATTCTCACAATTAAACTGAACACAAATTAATGGCTGCAACAGACATGTGTTATGCATTGTACACAGCTTTGTAAGGTTAACTGTGCTGATAACAGCCGAGACTGATTGTCTGGGATGAAAAGCCTTTAAATAAAATACTAGCAAACTAGTTTCATAACACATGTGGGAGAAGGTAATATTATAAATCAGGGGTATATAAACAGATTTATTTCTTTAAAGACCATGATAAAAGAAAATTGCTCAGATCATGTTCACATATATTCACAGCTTGAGACTTATTTTTTGAGCGGGATGCAATTCAACGGATCAAAACTCATGGCAAAATTAATGCAAACAATGCATCAGTTGTAGAGTTGGTGCAAATTAATTTACAGGTACCGGTCCTATCGGCCACGTCAGAAAACCCTGGCTCTCAGGAGACGTAAAGGGCATGTCACACTAAGAGATATCGCTAGCAATATCGCTATAACTAGTGACGTTATAGCGATATTGCTAGCGATATCTCTGTGTGTGATACTTACCTACGACCGGCTCCCCTGCTGGTTATCGCTGATCGCGCGAGAACGTTCAGGACTGTTTCTCGTCGTCAGCTTCCTGCGGCGCTTCCTGCTGTGACAACGAGCGACGCGTGGATGCGGGCGGGAGGACGCAGGATCGCCGCGTCTGACAGGTAAGTAGCGATCCCCGTCCCCAGCGATGTCGCTAGTGAGATTTGCCTATGTGGCAGCTCACTAGCGACCACTTAGCGATGTACCAGCGATCTTGACCGCGTCATATCGCTGGTCGGGATCGCTGGTACATCGCTAAGTGTGACAGTACCTTAAGAATCATGTTTTAATGGATGACATCTGCTGCTCTACTTTGAATAGCCGGCCTGGCGCGACCCGATTGCTGCGGTGTAGTGCACATGTGACGTCTTGCCAGGCTGGTTAATCAATATAAAAGAACACTGGATTACGTTTGGTTTTCAGCTACCACAGATGTGTGTATCAATTTGCCCAATTTCAGTTGCCATCAGATTTTTTCAGCATTTTCTCCAAGGTGCTGGTTCGGGGCCAGATCCCAGTCTTGCATGACACATTCTGGTCACAAATACGCCGAACACGTGGGAATGATCCCATTGCAAACAATGGACTCAATTCCTCTGTCAATTTCCACCTGTTGCTTTGTTGAACGCCGGATGGAAACAAAAATTTCTCATCAAATATATGTGAACCAAGGCTTAGGGCAGAAATAAGTTTACTAAAGTAATTCACATTTTTACATAGTGAAACCATGGTGTGCCATCCACAACATAGGTGAGTTGTGTTGTGCCAATAATACAATACCACACTGTAACCTGCTTCATTGCGTCAGTACAGCAGGTGGGAAATATGATCACTTATTTCTAGCCTACATGTTACTTGTACTATGAAGCAAGATCCTGTCTCTTCTGGCTTTTGTTAACCTTTAAGGCCGGGTGCCCACGATCCGGAAGTAGCAGCGCTTAGAAAACGCAGCGTATGTTCACCGCGTCCAAAGCGCTGCTGTCTATTGAACACAAGTGAATACTCATGTGTTCACTGAACCGTGCGGATTCACCGCGTCCAATACATTGTACGGGTAAAATTTCTCTTGCAGAGACTCACGTCTCCACAAGATAAATTGACATGCTGCGGTCTGGAGAGACGCACCACATGTCCGTCTCCGAGGGTGATCCGTCTGTGGACTCACAGTGGGCATGGGATTTCTTTAAATATCATCCACTATGCAGTAACATCTGGACGCTGTGGGTTTGACGCTGCACAAGTACGCCGCGTCCAACCCCTAGCATTTATTGATCGCTTGAACATACCCTAAGAGATAACACAGGTAAAATGTATAACATGTACACTATGTCTTTCAGGTTGGGCACTTATGATATCAATGATATCAAAAGTATAAATTTAGAAGAGCACCATCTACCCATGCCAAGAATACTCATGCATCATATTGTCAGAGATCTCATAGAAAAAATGTAATAGTTAGAAATGGCGGTCATACAACTGTTAGGGTATGTGCACATATCTACGGGTTTGCTCCAAAAACCGCCTAAAAAAATCTATAAAAAAATCTTGAAACACTCTATCCTTTCTGTTGTAAAATCACTTTGCTGTTCATATGTTCTGTCTTTTGGGTATGTGTACACATAGTATTTTAGAAGTTTTTAGAGCAGAAAATCTCCAAAACTCCTCAAACTTGAAAGTTTTGCTCACTAAAATCTGGAAAAAGACTCTGTCTGCACAAAGACAATGAACAGAAACTTTCCAAATCCTCCTCAAGACCTTCAAATGACTATGTGGTTAGGTTAACACGGGGTCTCTTTGAAGTGGAAACTGAGCAAAAACTGAGAGAACGTTCTCCAAATCCTCCTCCAAATGTCAAAACTCCTCAAAAACTTGGAGTTTCTACTCAATTTCTGCTCCAAAAACTCCTCAAAAAAACTCTATCTACACATAGCCAACTACTCAAAAACCCAGAGATTCTGCTCCAAAAACTCTTCACAAAACTGTGTGTACATACCTTTGGAAGCCTTTGCTCTCCTTGAGGCTTAAAAAAAACTAGGTGGAGAAAAGCAAGTACACGTCACTTCTTTCAAGTGGCTTCTGATAGAAAATGCTACAAACTAGACCCTGACAAATCAAAAGGCTGCAAAAATTCTTCTGAACCATTTCAGGAAGCAAAATAAGTCCCAAAAGATGGAGCTTATCTGAAATAGTTTCCACTGGAAAACTTGTCATTTTTGATCACCTCAAAAAGCATTCCGTGTGCACCTACACTTATAATTATGATTTTACAAGTTTGCCCAAATAAAAAGAAAAAGTTGACAATGCTCTTAGAGGAGCACTGAAGCTATACCACAAAGCTCATACAACTGCAGAAGGTGTCTTTGATCTCAGAACTGCAGATATGTGAACTGAGTTGTGATCACTGAATAAATATTTGTATGTACTTCTTTATAGAAATTTCATTGAAGAAGATTGTAGCCACCACTTATTGGCCTGTCATAAACTGTATAACAAATGCAAGTAGATGAGATAATGTTTAGGATTAGAGCCATAGTAAGTTTCTGAGTATCAGTGGGAGAACAGTGCCACCTGGTGGCCAATTACACTTGAGTAGTGCTGTAAATAAAAATAATTTGATTAACAGTTCTCTTTATTTGTAGCTTTTATTTTTTAGGTAAATGTCATGGAAAATTAATTTATATCCAAAAATGATAAAAAAAATAATTAGCAATACAATTTTCTGATGTTCGTGACTAAAATCCCAATAAAGGGGTATTCCCACTAGCTACAAAATACTTGGAAAATGTATGATCACTGACAGACTTGCTTCTTCCATCAAATACTAAATTATGATTGTACCAGCTTGGCCCGTGCGAAATTTCCGCACATTGGTCGTCGGGGGCGTAGGCAATTTTAGAAAAAGCAAGCTGGCAAAATGTAAATGTATTTCATGAGATGATGAACACAGACAGGTATTTATATATGTACATTGGTAACACAATAAATTGTTTTGATAAGTAGAGGCCAAAAAATGTTTTCCGGTTGAAGTGCCACCTGCAGGTCATTGTGTCTTTCTGCAGGTTTATGAAAATGAATGTTTAAACTGTATTTAGCGATACAATCGTGGTTTGTTTGGCTGTTTTCTTGCTGAAGGGAGCAAGTTTACCTTTCAAATGGTGTATCATTTGTGTGTGTGGGGTGAAGTAATCAGCGAAAAAGCAGTGCATGTTTACAAATGTGTTGGCAGTGTGCTTTAGGGTACTGTGGTGCCACCTGCAGGTCATTTCTCCTTGCTGCAGGTTTATGAAAATTAATGTTTAAACTGTATTTTGTGATCAAATCGTGGATGTGTGGTTTGTTTGGCTATTTTCTTGCTGAAGGAGGCAAGTTCACCTTTCAAATGGTGTATCATTTGTGTGTGTGGGTGCATTATGAACGGAGATACAAAGGAATCACTGAAAAACAGTGTTTAGAAATAATAGAATAGATTATTCAAAGCCATCATAGCCAGTGACTTACTCGAGTATACCTCAGCCACAGATCCTACACTCCAGCTATAGATTTATCCAATAAAAGCCTGGTCCATAACTTCTTCTGGCACTGTGGAATTCTCATCAGTCACTTCTGTAGTAAAAACTTGCTTTGCTGCCACTCATCAATCACAGTGCCTTTTGTTCAAGTCGGGGGAACGTTTGGCTGAAATAAAAAGATTCAGCAAGAGCCTTGTTCACACATAGAATTTAATTGCTCTTTTTGCACCATTTTTCATAGTGTTTTTATTGTTGCAATTTTGGGCAAAAATTCTGCAAGTAGATGTTGCATTAAATTGTATAGAAAGTTACTTAGCATTTTGGTTTGTAACATTTTTCTGTATTTTTGGTGGAGGGTGTTAGTGGCCTTGTTTTCAAACAGCATGCTATGGGTAGGACATTTTTTAGCAATTTGCTCTTTTTCTCTTGCATTTTATAAAAACATTTGCTGTAATTTACTAATGCTGTCTTGGTAGTTTTGCCATATTCTGTTCCTGTATAGAACGAAGAAACCAGTTGCTTCTACAAATTTCAGACATGACTGGCTTTGCGTGCAGCACCGTGTGCTTATGTATTGGATGGGTGCCGGAGCTGTCTTTGCATTCTATGTATTATTCTGGGACCAAAGAAATGAATGCTGCAATTTTTTTCCACGTAGACCATTAGTCCACATGAAAAATCGTCCATATGCACAGACTATTAGGGGTAAATATGGAGTGTTACGCACACAAACTAATTATACTCTCGTCTCAACAAGTCCTCAGGCCTCTTTCACATGTCCTGATATTTAGGGTACTGGAAAAAACAGTACCAGTGCTTTCCATGTCCATGTGTCAATGTGTAACATCCGTGTGCTGTCTGTGTGCACCATGAGTCTAACACGCACGGGCGTCTAGGAAAAGCAGTACAGGTAACACTTTTTCCAGTTGCTGGGTGCTGAATCCAACTCTCCTCATCGTGGCCTGGTCTCCCTGCAATCAGCACAACCAGGCAGTGCTCACGAGAGTTGGAGTCAGTACTCGCCAACTGTGAATTAAATAAATAAATTTAAAAAAACGTTGTGGGCTTCACTTTAATTTTACTAATCAACTTAAGGAAAGCAGACAGCTTGGGGCTGGTAATGATGTTCTGGGAAGAAGACAATAGCCATAAAGGTTCCCACTCTGTTAATAACAGCCACAGCTGTCTGTTTACCTTTAGGTCGGGATCACGAATGCGAAAAACTCGGATGAGTCTCACATCTTAATACCCGGCACTCGGGAGCGAAGCATGCGGCTGCATAGAAAGACACATGCAGTGTGTGATCCCGGCCTTACTAGTTATTAAAATGAGGGGAACCCCCAAAACTAAAGTGGGGTCCCCCTATATTAACCAGCAAAGGCTAAACAGACAGCTGTGGGCTGATATTAATAGGCTTGGAAGGCCCCTCCTAGACAAGTAACACCAGCGATCTGCCTCCCAAGAAATGGTGCAGATGCGCCAATTCTGGCGCTTAACCTTGGTTCTTCCCGATTACCCTGGTGAGTTGGCAAGTGTGGTAAAAGTTTTGAGGTTGATTATTATTAGTAGTATCTTTATTATTTATCTTTATTAGTAATCTTTACTATTATAGCGCCATTTATTCCATGGCGCTTTACATGTGAGAAGGGGTATACATAATAAAAAACAAGTACAGTCATCTTGACACACTAGTGACTCTGCTTTATAGGTACATATTATACCTGGAAAGTTGTTGTATCTGTCACCCTATAATAAACACACTTGGAATCCTATTTTGACTATATACTATAGTTTTATTACCCTTCAATAGTCTTCAGTGTTTTGTCACTATATATATATATATATATATATATATATATATATATATATACTCTATGTATTTACTATCTTGTGTGTATTTGTGGCACCCCTAAGGATTCGGTTGCCACAGAGGTACTGCACCTCCTCCTGAGGTGTGGTACCCTACCATCCAGGTAGGTTGGAGGCTCCTGACCATGCTCCAACACCTGCATCCCACACAGCACAGTAGTTCAGCAAAGCCACATTGTGGCTCCCTGCTTGGAGTGTAGCAGAGCACCTTTGGTGGCTCCCTGCTTGGAACACGAAATGTGCTGGGAGGCGGGTGGAGTTAGAATACATAAAAGAGCGGGAAGTTTTAGGATTTCAGGTCAGTCAGTCAGTCAGTGAGAGAGAGTGAGGAGAGGAGATCCCTGAGAGAGGGATGGAGGAAGGAGGTGCTGCAGCAGACCTCAGTGACCTGGGTCTGCTGGCACGGCAAAGGAAAGAAGGAGAAAGACATTGAACGGAAACCTGATCTTCCATAAGAAGGAGAGACTAGTACGGAACGAAGGAGTAAAAGGGAACAGAGGACGTGGATTAGGAGAGAACCCTGCCTAGAAGTTCTAAGCGCAAGGCCAGGGCCCGGTCCCCGAGGTTGAATGGATACTAATGGTCCTACAGCAGACACCAGTGGAGTAGTGAGCTGTAAATGCACTACTCCCATCTAAGACTTGGCACAACAGCAACTTGGATAGTGTGGGTCGCCCTCCCAGGGCTGTGGGGTACTCGGTACCGGGCCGGTGTCAGTGGGATGTGTCACGGCAGCTGTGACCCGGTCCATGGCCCTGGGTGCCCAAATCAATGGTGGTTGGTGATATCGTTTATGTGATAGTTTGTGACGCCACCTGTGGTGTTTGGCAAGCAAGCTGTTAAGCCAACGCTGCGTGCAGATCCTCTGGGGCTGATGGTGTGTTGCAGCATAGATGGTGTAGCTCCCCACAGGTGAAGCTGTAACCCCAGGGAAGTGTAGTTGAGGCGGTGTGAGGAATGCTGGTACCCAGATGTAGCGGTGCTGACTGTGTTGGTGCACAAATGAATGGAAGACACCAGGGCTTGCAGTTCCAAAGCTTTACTCACAGTTTGTGGTACACACTGGTGCCTGCTTCCATGCCGTGTCCTCGGGGGCAGAGACTCAATCAACCTCCCGGGCAAGACAGGGTTCTCCTCTCCAACACTCCGCCAACATGCACCTTTCCTGAACGACTCCTCTATTGCGCCTTTTAGTGTGAAGAGCTCCAGTACCATGGAACTCTGAAGTTCCTCCTGTCAGATGTTCCTAACAACTCTACTTGTATGACAGACAGCTGTAGCCTCTCTCGGGGACTCCCTTCTCCGGAGTCCTGGCTCTCTATTCAGTTGCTGTCTGTTGTGCCCCAAGTCTTAGGCCTCTTTCACACTTCAGTTTTTTGCATCAGTCAAAATCCGCCAAAAGGACGGATGCTGGATCCGTTTTAGAACTGATGACAACGGATGCCACCCATCTGTTTTTTTGATGGATTCGGAAAATGAAGAATTTTAAAGGAATTGCAGTCAGGAGAAAGAGAGAGAGAATTTTTTTTTTTTTTGTCTGGCACCCAGAAAGAATTTCGGGTTAAATGAGTGTCTGGAGGATCCGCCAGAGAAAAAAACGTTGCAAGCTCCGTTGAGGATGGTGACGGACAGCAACTTTTGGCGGATCCTCAAAAAAAACGGATGCAACGGATGGCATTCCGCCACTAATGGAAGTCAATGGGGAAAAAAACGGATCCTCAAAAGAAAATTGAGGATCCGTTTTTTTTCAAAACCTGGCGGATTGTGACTGATTGCAAAAAACTGAAGTGTGAAAGAGGCCTTAGATGGGAGTAGTGCATTTACAGCCAACTACTCCACCGGTGTCTGCTGCAGAACCATAAGTGTCCATACCACCTCGGGGACCGGGCCCCGGCCTTGCGCTGAGAACCTATAGGCAGGGTTCCTCTTCCAACCCACAACTCCTCTCTGTTCTCCTACTCCTCCGCTCCACACTGTTCCTTTTCTCTCTTATGGAAGCTTAGGTTGCAGTTCTATGTCTTTCTCCTTCTGTTCCTTTCCCGTGCCAGCTGGCTGAGGTCACCGAGGCAGCTGCAGCACTCCTTCCTCCATCCCTTCTTCCGGGGATCCTCACTCCTATCTGAGTGACTTCTTACCCGCCTGACCTTCTGCCAGACTCAACTGAACTCTAATTCTAAACCTTCCAAATCTTTTATATGGATATCAACTCCACCCACCTCCCAGCACATCTCGTGTTACGAAGCAAGGACCCACGAAAGGTGCTCTGCTACCCTCTAAGCATGGAGCCGCAATGTGGTCCTGCTGAACTATCCTGTGTGTCGGGTGCAGGTGCTGGAGTGTGGAAAGGAGTTCCTAACTTACCTAGTTGGTGGGGCACTACACCTTAGGAGAAGGTGCAGTACCTCTGTGGCGACTGAGCCTCATGGTCACAACATAGTGAGCTGGGACTCAGGAGTAAGGAGTCTCCAAAGCAGGCTACAGCTGTCTGCCGTACAAGTATGGTTCTTGGGAACATCTGTCAGGAGGAACTCCAGTGTAACTCAGTACTAGGAGTACTTCACACCAAAGGCGCTATAAGAAGAGACGTTCAGAAAGGCACATGTTGGCGGAGTGTTGGAAGGGAGCATTCCATCGGACCTGGAGGTTGACTGAGTCCCTGACCCGGAGGACACAGCACGGAGGCAGGCACCTGTGTGTACTACAGACTGTGAGTAAAGCTTTGGAACTACATGCCCTGGTGTCCTCCAATTATTCATGCGCTAACACACCCTGTACCACTACATCGGGGTACCAGCTTCTACACCGCCTGTGCCTCTCCTCTAACCCTACATCTACACTGCCCTGGGACTACAGCTCCACCTGTGGGGAGCTACACCATCTTGGCTGCACCACACCACCAGTCCCAGAGGATCTGCATGCAGCGTCTCACTTACCGAACACCACAAGTGGCGTCACAAACTATTCGATTAACTACATTCCACCATTCAAACTTCCCCTATTAATTGGGCGCTCAGGGCCACGGACCGGGTCACCGCTGCTGTGACACATCCCGCTCACACCGGCCCGGTACCGAGTACCCCACAGCCCTGGGAGGGCGACCCATATTACCATATTGTATACATGAGTGCGGGCACTTTTTTGCTATTAGTGTCACTTTTATCATTTTGTCTCAATAAAGTCTCGTTTTTTACTCTTCTAACCATCTGTCTGGACCCTTTGTTCGTCCCTTTCCTCTCAATTTATCTATTCTAATCCGAATGGTCTGCCATTTACAGTTGGCACGGAAAGTATTCAGAGTGAGACCCCTTTAAATTTTTCACTCTTTGTTTTATTGCAGCCATTTGGTAAATTCAAAAAAGTTCATTTTTTTTCTCATTAATGTACACTCTGCACCCCATCTTGACTGAAAAACAGAAATGTAGACATTTTTGCAAGTTTATTAAAAAAGAAAAACTGAAATATCACATGGTCATAAGGATTCAGACTGTTCTGTCCAGCCATATAATTGCTGTCTAGAAAGTCATTTTTGTGTGTATTAATCCTTCATATATTTCATACTGTAAGGTAACAGCACCACCTGCTGGCCGTTTAATGCATAGATTCTAGTTTAATTTGCAATGTATTGTGGGATTGTTCCTGTTACATCATAGTCTTGTTTATGACACTGTGAGGGGAACAGCAGCCATTATCCCTCCATATGTCTTAGGAGAAACTACATCATTCGTGTTCTTCATGCTTCTTAAACAGCCTGCTCTAAGCATAGTTGGTAAGCACTATCTAGGTGTTATAATCCTGTGTTTGTAATGTTGTTGTATTAAATACTTTAGGTAATCTTCAGCTATGTATTACCTCATGGTACCTATGTATTACCTCATGGAACCTACTTATTACCTCATGGTACCTATGTATTACCTCATGTTACTGTGTATTGCAGACTATCTGTATTTTTATGCTCTGTGCAGTTATATATTCTGAAATGCTCCTGTTATTGCATCCTATAGTTTCACCCTTTCCTGTCACATCTGCAATCAATAAAAGGTTACAATTTTACAGCCTCTTTTCTTAAAGAAGACGGGGTTTAGCTACATGTCTCATTGCACACCCTGCTAACGTGTATGAGGACAGTATAGTGAAACAACTGCTGAGAACAAGCTCAGAAGATCTGACGTTACAGAGCCCGCCATTATCCAATTATACAGTTATTGTATACGGATATTGCAGCAACCTCCTAATGGTCAGACCGAATAATCAGACCATACGGAGTCCGCCATTATCCACGCAGAGCCGACAAAGGGATATCACAGCGGTCGCCTAACTGTTGAATCATGTCTCAAGGACGAGCATCCTCTTTCAAGACGAGATCACGAGTTGGTTCCTCCAAGACATCATCCGTCAGCAATGCTGCCACTATTGCCCGCACAAAAGCTGAAGCGGCAAAAGCAAGAAGCACCTTTGCTGAGCAAGAGATAGAATTGAAACTACAACAAGCATGTCTGGATGCAGAGAAAGCGCGCCTTGAAGCAACATTACAGAAACTTGCTATTGAAAAAGAAACAGCAGCTGCCATAGCAGAAGCAGAAGCCTTAGAAGTTGCCGTATATTCTGACAACAAACACAGCAGACGCAGCAGTGAGCTAGGCCTACAGCAAGTTACTCACAATCCCTTGCAGCGTACTGCAGAGTACGTCCATCAGCATTCCAAATCAAATGACGATCCAGACCCCCAGGCGAAGACAGAGCATTTTGTCAACAAGTCAAGCCAACCAGATAATTCAGACCCCCAGAAAGCCAACTATCAGTCTCCCTACCAAAAGCAAGGAAATACACATTGGGATGATACTGACTACAATAATCTTTCTCCAGAACAGAAGATCCGGAATCTGTCCCGGCTTAAAGAGAATCCCTTCGCTTCAGAAAGGTACTACAGCAGTTGGACCAAACCAGAGACATCTAATAGGTATGATCGCACAGCACACATGTACTCTGACAACACTCCATCAGCTGGCATCAGTGCCAATCAAGCCACAATGGACTTTGCCAAGTTCCTTGCTCGACGTGAGTTGGTCACTAAGGGACTTGTAAAGTTCAGCGATCGCGCTGAAAACTACAGGGCTTGGCGAGCCTCCTTCAAAAATACCATAAGAGACATGGGTCTATCATGTAGTGAAGAAGTGGATCTCTTGGTAAAATGGCTAGGAAGTGAGTCTGCCAAACACGCAAAGAGAATCAGAGACATTAATATAAATTATCCAGATGTCGACCTCAAAAGAATTTGGAATAGACTTGATGAATGCTATGGCTCAGTAGAGTTTATAGAAAGTGCCTTGTTTAAAAGAATAGAGGACTTTCCTAGAATAGTGAACAAGGATTATTCAAAGCTCAGAGAATTAACTGACTTGTTAAAGGAGTTGTGTGTAGCAAAAGCAGAAGGAGATCTTGTGGGGTTGACATATCTCGACACTGCTAGAGGTGTGAACCCCATAGTTCAAAAACTCCCATATAACCTGCAAGACAAATGGGTTACATATGGTTCTAGGTATAAACAGACTTACAATGTACCATTTCCTCTATTCAATGTGTTTGTAGATTTTGTCTCAGAACAAGCAAAAATTAGAAGCGATCCTAGCTTTGATTTCCTGCAGTCATGTGCCAATAACTCTGTTAGTAAACCTCGTAGAACAACTGTAGAGGTCCACAAAACTAACATTTCTTCCACGGGGTCAGTTCGCAAAGAGTTCAGCTCCGGTCAAGGAGAAGACAAATCCAAGGACCCAAGCAGGCAGTGTCCCTTACAAAAGAAGCCACATTCCTTACTTAAGTGCAGAGCTTTCAGAGAAAAGTCATTGGAAGAAAGGAAGGCCTTCCTTAAGGAGAACTGCATCTGCTACAAATGCTGCTCTTCAACATCCCACTTCGCCAGGGACTGTGAGGTTAGTGCAAGGTGCACCGAATGTGACAGCACCGAACATAACTCAGTTCTACACCCTGGACCACCATCAGATGCTTTGCCCCAAGAGCATAGCGGGGAGCTGAATGACTCAAATACTGACACTCCAGCCATTACTTCTAAGTGTAGAGAAGTTTGTGGAAATCTCATAGGAGGCAAGTCCTGGTCTAGAATTTCCCTAGTGAGAGTCTACCCGGCAGACGAAAAGGACAAAGGCATCAAAGTATATGCGATTTTAGATGATCAGAGTAACAGGTCATTAGCCAAGTCTGCCTTCTTTGATAGCTTTAACGTCAGAGGACCCAGTGCCCCCTACTCTTTGAAAACTTGTGCCGGTATAGTAGAGACAGCTGGTAGAAGAGCAACAGGCTACGTAGTCGAGTCTATAGATGGCCAAATGTGTCTGCCCTTACCAACCATATTGGAATGTAACCAGATTCCTGACAACAGGTCAGAGATACCAACGCCTGAAGTGGCATCGTATCATTCTCATCTGAAGCGTATAGAACGCCTGATTCCCAACCTCGACCCAGAGGCTCAAATAATCTTGCTCCTAGGAAGAGATATTCTACAAGTTCACAAGGTTAGACAACAGATCAATGGCTCACACAATGCTCCATATGCTCAGAGACTCGACCTTAGGTGGGTCATTGTAGGAGAGGACTGTTTAGGAGAAGCACACAAACCGACAGTGGTTAACAACATGCTTACCAGTACGCTTGATCTATCTCTCCTTCAACCATGTTAAAATCACTACTTCATAAAGGAGTTGCTACACAGCACTTCAGCACCAAGTATTTTAGCGATTCGTGCCAATGATGATTGCATTCAGAATTGCGACCAAGATCACCTTGGGTGTACGGTCTTCCGCAAGACCAAAGAAGATAATAGTACAGCAATGTCATTTGAAGATAGACTGTTCCTAGAGATGATGGAGCAAGGAATGGTGCAGGACAAAACGAAGAGCTGGATTGCATCTCTACCCTTCAAGTCTCAAAGACAACGCTTGCCTAACAACAAAGAACAAGTTTACAAACACTTTGTCTCCCTCATGCACAGCTTCTGTAATAGACCAAAGATGAAAGACCATTTCTTAACCTTCATGGAGAAGATATGTAAGAACGGTCATACAGAGTTAGCACTTACACTTCAAGATATTGAGGGCCACTGGCACCATGGTAAACACGTCCACACACCTCTAAAGCTAGAGCAGTCGAAGAATATAATTATCCGAGCTGTACAACGGGAAAACTATGCCAAAGAAATCGACTGTTTAACCATCAACGACCAATACCAAAAGATAGTGTTCTGAGGGAACTCAGAGCAGCAAGAGAACTGCAACTCTCTTCCAACTTGGATATGAAGGACGTAGAAAAATACCTAAGTGTACATGGGTGTACTTGGACTTTTAACCCACCACATTCTTCACACATGGGAGGTGTATGGGAGAGAATGATAGGTGTCGCAAGGAGAATCCTCGATTCAATCTTCTTACAGGACGGATCTGCAAGACTGAAACACGAAAGCTTGACAACATTCATGGTCGAAGTGTCAGCCATCATAAATGCCAGACCGTTGGCTCCAATTTCCAGTGATCCTGATGACCCAACTGTTCTCACCCCAGCCCTGCTGTTTATGCAGAAGACCGACCCTAATTGCTCTCCACCTGGAGAATTTAATGTTAAAGACCGTTACAGGAGTTGATGGAGACAAGTACACAGTCTCTCCAATGCCTTTTTGGACAAGTGGAAAAAGCAGTACCTGCCTACTCTGCAACAGAGGAGAAAGTGGCAAACCAGCAAGCCTAACCTCCAGCCTGGTGATATAGTACTATTGAAAGACTGTCAGTCTCGAAGAAATGAATGGCCATTAGGTCTCATTACCCAGACATTCCCAAGTAAGGATGGAATCGTACGTAAGGTGGAAGTAAAAATAGGAAAACAAGGTGAGACCAAATTGCTCCTCAGGCCAGTAGGGGAACTCGTTCTGCTGTTCTCGTCCACTAAACACAATAGTGACGTCGGCTGACATCAAGCGGGGAGTGTTCTGTCCAGCCATATAATTGCTGTCTAGAAAGTCATTTTTGTGTGTATTAATCCTTCATATATTTCATACTGTAAGGTAACAGCACCACCTGCTGGCCGTTTAATGCATAGATTCTAGTTTAATTTGCAATGTATTGTGGGATTGTTCCTGTTACATCATAGTCTTGTTTATGACACTGTGAGGGGAACAGCAGCCATTATCCCTCCATATGTCTTAGGAGAAACTACATCATTCGTGTTCTTCATGCTTCTTAAACAGCCTGCTCTAAGCATAGTTGGTAAGCACTATCTAGGTGTTATAATCCTGTGTTTGTAACATTGTTGTATTAAATAGGTAATTATCAGCTATGTATTACCTCATGTTAGCTATGTATTACCTCATGGTACCTATGTATTACCTCATGTTACTGTGTATTGCAGACTATCTGTATTTTATGCTCTGTGCAGTTATATATTCTGAAATGCTCCTATTATTGCATCCTATAGTTTCACCCTTTCCTGTCACATCTGCAATCAATAAAAGGTTACAATTTTACAGCCTCTTTTCTTAAAGAAGACAGGGGGTTTAGCTACATGTCTCATTGCACACCCTGCTAACGTGTATGAGGACAGTATACAGACCCTTTGCTCAGACCCTCATATTTAAGTCACATGCTGTCCATTTCCTTGTGATCCTCCTTGAAATGGTTCTACTCCTTCATTGAATCATAGAATCGTAGAGTTGGAAGGGACCTCCTGGGCCATCTGGTCCAACCCCCTGCTCAAAGCAGGATTCGCTAGATCATCCCAGTCAGATGTCTGTCCAGCCTCTGTTTGAAGACTTCCATTGAAGGAGAACTCACCAC
This sequence comes from Dendrobates tinctorius, assembly GCF_039654945.1. Taxonomy (NCBI): domain Eukaryota; kingdom Metazoa; phylum Chordata; class Amphibia; order Anura; family Dendrobatidae; genus Dendrobates; species Dendrobates tinctorius. The sequence continues at coordinate 5,383,903 of NW_027361692.1, read as the reverse complement.
TTCTCGTGGCAGCTTGTTCCACTCATTGATCACTCTGTCAAAAAGTTTTTTCTAATATCTAATCTGTGTCTCCTCCCATTCAGTTTCATCCCATTGCTTCTAGTCTTTCCTTGTGCAAATGAGAATAAAGTTGATCCTTCTACAATGTGACAGCCCTTTAGATATTTGTAGACAGCTATTAAGTCTCCTCTCAGCCTTCTCTTTTGCAAACTAAACATTCCCAAATCCTGCAACCTTTCCTCATAAGACAGGGTTTGCAGACCAGTCACCATTCTGGTCGCTCTTTTCTGAACTTGCTCCAGTTTGTTGATGTCTTTTTTAAAATGTGGTGCCCAAAACTGGACACAATATTCCAGATGAGGTCTGACCAAAGAGGAGTAGAGGGAAATAATGACTTCACGTGATCTAGACTGTATGCTTCTGTTAATACATCCTAGAATTGCATTTGCCTTTTTTGCTGCTGCATCACACTGTTGACTCGTATTCAGTCTGTGATCTATTAGTATACCCAAGTCTTTTTCACATGTGCTGTTGCTTAGCCCTATTCCTCCCATTCTGTATATGCTTTTTTCATTTTTATTGCCCAGATGTAGTACTTTGCATTTTTCCCTGTTAAAAACCATTCTGTTAGTTGCTGCCCACTTATCCAGTTTATTTATATCTTTTTGAATCCTCTCTCTCTCTTCTCTAGTATTAGCTATCCCTCCTAGCTTTGTGTCATCAGCAAATTTAATCAGTTTACCCTCAATTCCTTCATCTAAATCGTTGATAAAGATGTTGAACAATACAGGGCCCAGGACAGAGCCCTGTGGTACCCCACTTGAGACATTCTTCCAACTGGATGTGCAGCCATTTACGACCACTCTTTGGGCCCGATCACTAAGCCAGTTATGAATCAACCTAACAGTTGCCTTGTCCATTCCATACTTAGTCATTTTTTCAATAAGGATTGTATGAGATACTTTGTCAAATGCTTTGCTGAAGTCAAGATATACTATTTCTACAGCATTTCTTTGATCCACCCAATCAGTGATTCCATCATAGAAGGAAATTAAGTTAGTCTGACATGACTTATTAGTTACATACCCATGCTGACTGTTTAATCACTTCATTCTTATCCAGGTACTGACATACATGTTGTTTAATAATTTGTTCAAAGATCTTTCCTGGTATAGAAGTCAGACTCACTGGCCTATAGTTGCCTGGGTCCACCTTCTTCCCCTTTTTGAAGATAGGAACAACATTTGCTCTTCTCCAGAATTTTCAAAGATTATGGAGAGGGGTTCAAATATTTCTTCTGCTATCTCCTTCAGTACTCTGGGGTGTAATTCATCTGGACCTGGAGACTTGAATTCATTTAGGTTAGCTAAGTGTTTCCTCACTATCTTTCTGTTTATAGATATCCTGGATTCTTCTATTCCCTTAATAGGACAGTGAAGAACAGTTGATGTTACATTTCCTTTCTGAGAGAAAACAGATGTAAAATAGGAATTTAAAAGTTCGGCCTTCTCAACATCCTGTCTTACCATTTCATCATTTTCATCCTGTAAAAATCCTATAGCATCTTTGACTTTTCTTTTACTTTTGACATATCCCCAAAATCCTTTATTATTGCTTTCTGATTTGTGCCCTGCAGGTTCTGCAGACAGCATTTTTTTCTTCCTTTTTAGCATGTGCTTAAGTCCAGCTGTGTTTAATTAAACTGATAGGACTTGATTTGTAAAGACACACACCTGTCTATATGACACCTCACAGCTCACAATGCATATCAAACCAAATGAGAATCATGAGGTCAAAGGAACTGGCCAAGGAGCTCAGAGACAGAATTGTGGCAAGGCAAAGATCTGGCCAAGGTTACAAAGGAATTTCTGCAGTACTCAAGGTTCCTAAGAGCACAAATTTTACTGCTATGATTTTGGGTGCCATGACCCACTAGGAGAGTCACTGATGTGCCAGAACAGCACAAGTCCTCATAAGTGACAGCATTTTAAAAAGTACACCTCTTGATGAATAAATCTAAGGTTGCAGTGATCATATTGACACCACAGGTGTGTCACAGAATTTTATACCATCGGACAGTGAAGAAAAATTGCATATTTTTCAGACTACAATATACACCAGACCATAAGGCGCACCAAGATTTTAGAGGAGGAAAATAGAAAAAAATTAAAGCAGAACCATTCTGTACTAATATCTCTGATCCTGGTATATATTTCTCCCCAATACAAGTACACATGGTCCCCTCATCACCATACTGGTATACATAATCCCCTCATCACCATCATAGTATACATGGTCCTCTCATCCCCATCCTGGTATGTGTATATATATATATATATATATACAGTGGGGCAAAAAAGTATTTAGTCAGTCAGCAATAGTGCAAGTTCCACCACTTAAAAAGATGAGAGGCGTCTGTAATTTACATCATAGGTAGACCTCAACTATGGGAGACAAACTGAGAAAAAAAAATCCAGAAAATCACATTGTCTGTTTTTTTTCATTTTATTTGCATATTATGGTGGAAAATAAGTATTTGGTCAGAAACAAAATTTCATCTCAATACTTTGTGATATATCCTTTGATGGCAATGACAGAGGTCAAACGTTTTCTGTAAGTCTTCACAAAGTTGCCACACACTGTTGTTGGTATGTTGGCCCATTCCTCCATGCAGATCTCCTCTAGAGCAGTGATGTTTTTGGCTTTTCGCTTGGCAACACGGACTTTCAACTCCCCCCAAAGGTTTTCTATAGGGTTGAGATCTGGAGACTGGCTAGGCCACTCCAGGACCTTGAAATGCTTCTTACGAAGCCACTCCTTCATTGCCCTGGCGGTGTGCTTTGGATCATTGTCATGTTGAAAGACCCAGCCACGTTTCATCTTCAATGCCCTTGCTGATGGAAGGAGGTTTGCACTCAAAATCTCACGATACATGGCCCCATTCATTCTTTCATGTACCCGGATCAGTCGTCCTGGCCCCTTTGCAGAGAAACAGCCCCAAAGCATGATGTTTCCACCACCATGCTTTACAGTAGGTATGGTGTTTGATGGATGCAACTCAGTATTCTTTTTTCCTCCAAACACGACAAGTTGTGTTTCTACCAAACAGTTCCAGTTTGGTTTCATCAGACCATAGGACATTCTCCCAAAACTCCTCTGGATCATCCAAATGCTCTCTAGCAAACTTCAGACGGGCCCGGACATGTACAGGCTTAAGCAGTGGGACACATCTGGCACTGCAGGATCTGAGTCCATGGTGGCGTAGTGTGTTACTTATGGTAGGCCTTGTTACATTGGTCCCAGCTCTCTGCAGTTCATTCACTAGGTCCCCCCGCGTGGTTCTGGGATTTTTGCTCACCGTTCTTGTGATCATTCTGACCCCACGGGGTGGGATTTTGCGTGGAGCACCAGATCGAGGGAGATTATCAGTGGTCTTGTATGTCTTCCATTTTCTAATTATTGCTCCCACAGTTGATTTCTTCACTCCAAGCTGGTTGGCTATTGCAGATTCAGTCTTCCCAGCCTGGTGCAGGGCTACAATTTTGTTTCTGGTGTCCTTTGACAGCTCTTTGGTCTTCACCATAGTGGAGTTTGGAGTCAGACTGTTTGAGGGTGTGCACAGGTGTCTTTTTATACTGATAACAAGTTTAAACAGGTGCCATTACTACAGGTAATGAGTGGAGGAAAGAGGAGACTCTTAAAGAAGAAGTTACAGGTCTGTGAGAGCCAGAAATCTTGATTGCTTGTTTCTGACCAAATACTTATTTTCCACCATAATATGCAAATAAAATGAAAAAAAAACAGACAGACAATGTGATTTTCTGAATTTTTTTTTCTCAGTTTGTCTCCCATAGTTGAGGTCTACCTATGATGTAAATTACAGACGCCTCTCATCTTTTTAAGTGGTGGAACTTGCACTATTGCTGACTGACTAAATACTTTTTTGCCCCACTGTGTATATATATATATATATATATATATATATATATTATATACTGCTCAAAAAAATAAAGAGAACACAAACAGCCTGTTGCAAATGGAATAGTGTTCCCTTTATGTTTTTGAGCAGTGTGTATATGTGTATATATATATATATATAATCTCTGACCGTCACATCCAAACATACCGTATTTTTCGCTTTATAAGACGCTCCAGATTATAAGACGCACCCCAAATTTTGAGGAGAAAAATAGGAAAAAACGTTTTTTTAATAAAATGGTGGTGCTTCTTATAATCCAGGCGTCTTATTGCTTACCGCTCTGTCCCCTGGTGCTGTCGCCCACTCTGTCCCCTGGTGCTGTCGCCCACTCTGTCCCCGGGGTGCTGTCGCCCACTCTGTCCCTGGGGTGCTGTCGCCCACTCTGTCCCCGGGGTGCTGTCGCCCACTCTGTCCCCGGGGTGCTGTCGCCCACTCTGTCCCCGGGGTGCTGTCGCCCACTCTGTCCCCGGGGTGCTGTCGCCCACTCTGTCCCCGGGGTGCTGTCGACCACTCTGTCCCCGGGGTGCTGTCGACCACTCTGCACCTGGTGCTGCTGCCACCACGCTGGGTCCCCCGGGTGCTGCCGCCACGCTGCATTCCTCGGGTGCTGCCGCCGCCACACTGTGTCCCCCGGTGCCTGCCACCGCCGCCAGGCTCTGTCCCGTGCTGCGTGGGGGGCTCTGCCGTTCCATCCATGTCTGTGCAGTGGATTGCTTCCTGGAAAATGGCCGATGCGCAAGTGCAGATGGAGATCTCGGCACTGTAATCTCGGGAGATGAGATTTCAGCGCTGAAATCTCATCTCCTGAGATTTCAATGCCGAGATCTCCATCTGCGCTTGCGCGGTGGCCATTTTCCAGGAAGCAATCCACCGCACAGGCATGGATGGAATGGCAGAGCCCCCGACGCAGCACGGGACAGAGCCCGGTGGCGGCAGGCACCGGGGGACACAGCGCGGCGGTGGCAGCACCCGAGGGACCCAGCGCGGTGGCACAGTAAAAGGTACATTTGCATTGTAAGACGCACCCCTATTTTCCACCCAAATTTTGGGGGGAAAAAAGTGCGTCTTACAAAGCAAAAAATACGGTAAATCAGGTCTTACCTAGAGTCGCCAACTCATATACAATCAAACAGATAAGGCAGCACTCTGTAGCGCCACACTATGCAAACATGAAATATGAAAATTGAATTGCATTACTGCACTAGAAATATGAAAAACTGAGAAATCTTAGCGCATAAAATGGCCAATTCATGTGTACCTGGCAGGTTAAGGCGATTCTCGTTTGCCAGGACCTAATGCAAATCCTCTCTTAGACAGTCTACATCTCTATGGGAACCTAATGTGAATCCTCTCTTGGATTGAAGTCTATATCTCTGTGGAGGGGTAGGATCCTGTTGCAATTAAAAACACCTAAGGCTAAGGAGCGGAGTGCTCAGTCAGATGGCTAACACATAGATTAGGTGTTTTTAATTTCATCCTGGTATACATGACCCCAATCCTGGTATACATTGTCTCCTCATCTCCATCCTGGTATACATGACCCCCCATCCTGGTTTACATGGTCCCCTCATCTCCATCCTGGTATATATGGTCCCCTCATCTCCATTTTTGTATACACTTTCCCCTCATCCCCATTCGGGTATATATGGTCCCCTCATCCCCATTCTGGTAAACATGGTTCCCCATTCCCATCCTGGAATACATGGTCCCCTCATCCCCTTCTTGGCATGCATGGCCCCCTCATCCCTATCCTGGTATGCATGGCAGCATTTCAGGAATTTTTTTGTTTTTTTTTATGCCATTCCGCGTGTGGTAAAATTGATAAGGCAGCTTTATTCTTCGGGTCAGTATGATTACAGCTATACCACATTTATATTGTTTTATGCTTTGGTGCTGTTACAGAATAAAAACTATTTTATAGAAAAAATTATTATTTTTCATCACTTTATTCTGAGCTATAACTTTTTTTATTTTTCTGCCGAAGGAGCTTTTTGGACCAATACATTTTAGAACAATACATTTTAGACAAAGTGGGGCCCTGGGCAAAAGATTAAAGTGGGGCCCCAAATGCTAACATATTAGATCATTACACAAATATTTTGATTGTATTTCTATGCACTGAGTTCAAACCATTATGCGAACGTGATCAACAATATTGAAGTTGTGATGCCCATCTTCAGATCGGAGAAGCCGCACCAGGCCAAACTATCTCTGGCCCAACTCCAATCCAATGAACAAAGTACCAGTTTGGTGTTCTGTTCATCATTCATCCTACTGGTAGTATCAACACAAGCTCGTGAACTGGCCTCTAAAATTTCTTAGGCTCACCTTTCCTAAGGACCTTCAGCTCCACCTTCTGGACCTTACCATCCTGACCAGGGAAAGCCTTTGCAATGATTTCCATAGGCCAGTAGATCCTTTGAGTTTGTTGTTCCTTCATTAACACGATGTCTCCTTCTTTCACATTTGGTTTACTCTATCACCATTTCCTTCTTCCTTGCAGAACCATAAGATACTCCTTTCTCCACCGGTTCCATAAATAATCAGCGAGGTATTGTACGCGTTTCCACTGCTTCTCGTAGGCATTTGCGTGAGTAAACTCTCCACTGACTGTTATTGTGTTCCCGGTCTTTTGGGTAAGAAGAGTAGCGTAAGAATGGTTGGCATTTCGGGATCCATTGATACTGGGACAAGGGGTCTAGAGTTGGTTATGGCAGAAATTTTAGCCAGAAGACTAACAAAGGTCTCATGCATAAGTCTTAAAGAGTTTATGTCCATAAGCATAGAGTTCAAGATGTTGCGTGAGATCTCGATCATCTTTTCCCAGAAACCTCCCATGTAAGAACTATGCGGAGGATTGAAGATCCAGGTACAACCTATTTCTGCCAGTTGATCATGAATTGGCTTGATGTTAACATCCAGCTCTCGACATGCACCGATGAAGTTGATTCCGCAGTTCAGACCTCAGCTGTTCCGCTGGTCCTCTGATCACTAGAAACCACCGAAGAGCGTTGATCAGGCTGGATGTGTCCATAGATTATATCACCACTATGTGAACGGCACGGACACTCATGCAAGTGAATAGTACGGCCCAACATTTGCTGTTGGTGTGACCGCCTCGAGTTCTGCATGCAGATACCATCCATGGCCCAAAGACGTCTAGGCCAACGTAGGTGAAAGGTGGTTCAGCAATTAGTCTGTCAGAGGGCAGGTCAGCCATTTGTTGATGCACCTGTTTTCCTCTGGTTTTGCGACATTGCATACAGCGATATAGTGATCCCGCTACACGTCTTTTCATACCTATGATCCAAAGTCCTGCAGACTGTAACTTGCCCTCGGTGATCTGCCTGCCTTGGTGTTAGGTCTTTTCATGAAAGTGCCAGATTAGTACATCGGTGATGTGATGTTTACTGGGAATGATGCAAGGATGTTGCTCTGAAACCCCTAGCTGGGCTCAATTTGATCAACCACCGACCCTCAGCAACTTAAAGCTGTCCATTACTGGATTCAAAATGGCAATGGGGCTTTTCAGAGGGATCTGCTGTTTGTGGTTTAAGCATTCCCATTCAGCTCTGCTGGACATATGGTATTGTAAGAGACTCGCAGTAAGAAAAGTCCTCGGCAGAGAGAGGTTTATGGCAGACGTGCCAACTGTGACAGTCTTTGTCACCATGTGAGTTGTGATAAGATCTTGCAATGTGGACTAATCTTGCGATAGTCTTGACTAGGGATGAGCGATATTGCCCAATATCGTATCGGAATTCCGATTTCCGATATTGGAAAATATCGGATATCGGAATTTCCGATTTCCGATATCAATGCCAGTCAATGGGAGAAAAAAATCGAAATTACAAAATGACCACTACAGTGCTATATAATGGATAAAATGGAGGGGAAACACCTCAGGATAATGGGGAAGGAGTTTGCAGAGGCAGAGGAGCAAAAAAATCGCTAGAAAAATGCACAGAGCGAAAGCTGTAGCAGGAAAACTGGTCGCCATCTTCTTAACAGCTGTGTTTTTTTTTGGGTCAGGATTAGTTGGGGTAGGGTTAGGGTTTATGGTTAGTAGGGTAGGGGTTAGGGTTAGTTAGGGTTATGGTTAGGGTTAGTAGGGTTAGGGGTTGGGGTTAGTTAGGGTTAGGGTTATGCTTATGGCTAGTAGGGTTAGGGGGTTAGGATTAGTAGGGTTAGGGTTGGGGTTAGGGTTAGTTAGGGTTATGGTTAGGGTTAGGGGTTAGGGTTGGTTAGGGTTAGGATTAGTTAGGGTTAGGGTTAGTTAGGGCTATGGTTAGGGTTAGTAGGGTTAAGGTTAGGGTAATGGTTAGGGGTTAGGGGTGGTTAGGGTTAGTTAGGGTTATGGTTAGGGTTAGTAGGGTTAGGTTAGGGGTTAGGGTTAGTTAGGGCTATGGTTAGGGTTAGTAGGGTTAAGGTTAGGGTTAGTTAGGGCTATGGTTAGGGTTAGTAGGGTTAAGGTTAGGGTAAGGGTTAGGGGTTAGGGTAAGTTAGGGTTAGCAGGGTAAGGGTTAGGGGTTAGAGTTAGGGTTATTAGGGTTAGGGGTTATGGTTAGTAGGGTTAGGGGTTAGGGTTAGTAGGGTTAGGGTTAGGGGTTAGGGTTAGGATTAAGGGTAATGGTTATGGTTAGTGGGGTTAGTAGGGTTAGGGTTAGGGGTTAGGATTAGTAGGGTTATGGTTAGGGGTTAGGGTTTAGGTTTAGGGTTAGTAGAGTTAGGGTAAGGGTTAGGGGATAGGGTTAGTGGTTAGGGTTAGTTAGGGTTAGGGTTAATGGTAAGGGTTAGGGGTTAGGGATAGTTAGGGTTAGGGTTAGTGATTTTACATTATTAAATTAAAACTGCTGGTGGTGGTGTCAATATGCCCTTTGACTGACATGGCTCCACAGAGCGCTCAGAGGCTGAAGGATTATGGGATTTCCGATGTGTAAAAAATATCGGAATTCCGATATCGCAAATATTAGGCCGATTTCCGATATTTCAATATCGGAAAGCTCATCCCTAGTCTTGACTAGTTTCATCCAATTAGAGAAGCATTCGAAGCACTGGCAACTGAGGCTGAAGATTGGTTTAGTGTTCGTGACTAGAGAACTGACCTCGGAGCTGACTTCTGGATCGTCATCCAGATCCTGGATGCTGAAGGCTTCCTGGACACATTCACTCCCCTTCTGTTCCAGCAGAAACTTTGGACCTGAAAGCCAAGAAGAATTAGCAAACAAACTTATAGACATAGGTCTAGTGGAATGGTCGGTTGGATTAAGTTCAGATGGGATATAGTGCCACTGTTCAGGCTAGAAGACCTCTTTACTTTCTCGATGCAGTTACTTACGTACACGTAGAAGTGCCTTGTTTGGTTGTAGATGTAACCTATGACGACCTTACTGTCACTGTAGTATCGTACATCATCTATGTTGGTGTCCAGCTCATGCTGTATAAAGTCTGGAAGTTCTACTGCAAGCACAGTCCCACAGAGTTTAAACCTGGGAATAGTTTGGTCAGGCTCGGGAGCCAACTTAGCCTTGCCGAAAATTAACCCAACATGATGTTGATTGTCAGATCCTGTCACCTTCAGTTAGACAACAGCTGTAATGGATTCCGTGGATGCCTCAGAGAACACATGGAGTTCTGTCCTGTGATAGCAGCAAATGAGATTCTGGCATAACATCTCGGTATGTCGATTTCATCCAAGGGACCAAAGATTACTTCCAGGTTTTCCATTTTGGTTCCTTATCAGGAGGGAGTGGGGCATCCGGAAAGCTGTCTCAGAAGGGATTTACATTGTATGGTAATTAGTGATGAGCGAGTATACTCGTTGCTCGGGTTTCCCCGAGCATGCTCGGGTGGTCTACGAGTATTTTAGCGTGTTCGGAGGTTTAGTTTGTGTCGACGTAGCTGCATGATTTGCGGCTGCTGGACAGGCTGAATACATGTGAGGGTTGCCTGTTTGTTAGGTAATTCCCACATGTATTCAGGCTGTCTAGCAGCCACAAATCATGCAGCTGCATCGACAAAATCTAAATCTCTGAGCACACCAAAATACTCGGAGGACACTCGAGCATGCTCGGGAAAACAGAGAAATGAATATACTCACTCATCACTAATGGTAATTGGTGCTATGTATCCCAGTGGATCATGTAAGCTATTTACCACTGACAGGACACCACGTTTAGTGAATGGTTTGTCTGCACAGTTGATTTGGAAACCGAAGGCGTCAGCTGACAGGTTCCACCTCAGGCCTAAGCTTCTCTGCACGGGTGGACGTTCTGGTCCCAGGTCTATGTCCTTGAATCCTAGTGCATGGTCACTTGACTCAAAGGCTCTCATGATAGCCAAGCTGTTTGAAGCAATTTTGTGCAGTATAAGCTTAGCTTGGTACAGCATACCTTGGGTCCTCTTAAGTAAGTCGATCGCCGCTTCTTCTGTGGGTAGAGATTTTAATACTCCTATAATTGGGTGTGCAGAGTACACACAGTAGCTTTTTGGCACAGTACTGCCACAGGCAAGGTTGCAGAGTACACACAGTAGCTTTTTAACACAGTACTCCCACAGGTAGGGATGCTGTTATGAATGGGTCACCGAGGAGGAAAGCAAGACCAAACCAAGTCACAGAAAACCAGAGAGGTTGGTAACTATGCGGATTGCAGACCCCTGATCCTAACACACAACTAACAGCAGCCGTGGAGCGTACCTACGATGATTCTAGATGCCTTGTCACAGCTGGAGGACTAAATAAACCTAAAGCAAGAGAAGGGGAAAACTAAAACTGCCCCAGAGCAGACCCCAAAGGAATAGACAGCCCCCACACATGTATTGACAGTGAGACAAGATGAAAACACAAACACAGGTAGGAAAATAGGCTGAGCAATCGATGCGGCCCACACTAGCTAGAAAGGACAGGAAAGGAAAGAGACTGTCTGCAATCACGCCAAAAAAAGCCTGCAAAAATGTCCAACACTTCTGATAGCAAAAAATACCCTGAAGTCACTAGACTTCTCCCACTATTTCAGCACTCTGGCATATTGTGAGAACAGAGCAAAAAGAGGCCAATCTAATAAGGGACAAAAAGCAAACTGGCACATACAGAGACATAAGAGTGGAAATTCAGCACAGCCCCAGCCGGGGCTGGCTGACCACATAAAAAGCTGAATAGACCAAACCAAATCAAATGTGAACATTAGCAAAGTCAACTTAGCTTGAGAAGGCAGGAACTGAGCTGGAAACTAAGACCTCAGGAGGCATGAAAAAATCACCAGCATGGGAATAGGGAGTCGGCTGTCTTAAATCCAGTCTGAGACTCCAAATGTCCAATCCTCTTCCTCATTATCAGGTGGCAGGTCTCTGTCAATTAGGTCAGCTTCACTACCTCCTGCCACCACCAGAGGGAGCCCGGTAAGAGAACTCACAACTCCTCTGTCACCACAACCAGCTCCCTCACCAGAAACCAGAGGCAAACCAGAAAATGAGTTCACAACAGTACCCACCCCTTGAGGAGGGGTCACCGAACCCTCATCCATGCCACCAGGCCGATCAGGATGAGCCCGGTGAAAAGCACGAACCAATCTATTGGCATGAATGTCAGAGGCAGAGACCCAAGAATTATCCTCCTGGCCATAACCCTTCCATTTGACCAAATAATGGAGTCTCCGTCTAGCCAAATGAGAATCCAATATTTTCTCTACCTCATATTCCACATTGCCTTCAACCAATACAGGGTCATGAGGCGCCGCCACAGGAACTACTGGCTCAACAAACATCTTCAACAGAGATTTGTGAAATACGTTTTGGATCTTAAACATAACTTGAAGAGCCAATCGAAAAGAAATAGGATTAAGAATCTCCAAGATCTTATAAGGTCCAATAAATCTTGGCTTAAACTTTGGAGATGCACCCTTCATAGAGATATTCTTTGACGACAACCAAACCATATCACCCACTTTAAACCGGGGACCAATGGTGCTATGCTGGTTGGAAAACCGCTGGGCCTTTTCTTGAGAGAGTGACAACTTATCCACCACTTGGTCCCAAATCTGCTGCATTCTCTCTACCACAGTGTCCACACCTGGGCAGGCTGAAGATTCCACTTGTCCTGAAGAAAATCGAGGATGAAACCCAAAGTTACAGAAAAAGGGCGACATCAAAGTGGCAGAACTAGCTTTATTGTTTAGCGCAAATTCAGCCAAGGGCAAAAATGAGATCCAGTCATCCTGATCAGCAGATATAAAACATCTTAAATAGGATCCAAAGTCTGGTTTGTTTTCTCAGTCTGCCCATTGGTCTGAGGATGAAATGCAGAGGAGAAAAATAACTGAATTCCCAGATTGGAAAAAAAGGCTTTCCAGAATCTGGAAACAAACTGGACTCATCTGTCCGACACAATGTTCTCAGGATTCCCATGCAACCGAACCACCTGTTGTAAAAACAAGGGCACCAACTCTGAGGAAGATGGCAACTTTGGGAGTGGTACAAGATGGACCATCTTAGAAAATCTATCACAAATCACCCAGATAAGTCATTCTCTGAGAGACAGGAAGATCAGAAATAAAATCCATTGAGATATGGGTCCATGGCCTCTTGGGCACCGCCAGGGTCATCAAAAACCCACTAGAACGAGAACAGGGTTTAGACCGAGAACAAGTCCTACAGGACTGCACAAAATTCCTGACATCACGAGATAAGGGAGGCCACCAAAAAGACTGACTCACCAAATCTCTGGTACCAAAAATACCTGGATGACCAGCCAATGCGGAGCAATGAACTTCAGACATCACTCTCTTCCTCCACTGGTCAGGAACATACAATTTTCCCATAGGACAACACTCAGGTTTATCCTCCTGAAATTCCTCCAGGGTGTGTCTCAAATCGGCGAAATGGCAGAAAGAACTACCCCCTCACCTAGGATGGTAGTAGGCTCGTTCACAATAAGAGAATCAGCAAAGAAACTCCTAGAAAGGGCGTCTGCCTTAACATTCTTAGTGCCAGGAAGAAAAGAGACCACAAAATTAAAACGCGTGAAAAACAAGGCCCACCTAGCCTATCTAGGATTCAAGCGTTTGGCCGACTCCAGATAACTCAAATTCTTGTGGTCGGTGAGGACCACAACTTGATGTTTAGCTCCCTCCAACCAATGTCTCCACTCTTCGAATGCCCATTTCATGGCCAACAATTCCCGATTCCCCACGTCATAGTTGCGTTCAGATGGGGAGAACTTTTGAGAAAAGAAGGCACAGGGATTCATTTTAGAAGTCACAGGATCTTTTTGGGACAAAACCGCTCCCGCACCAATCTCAGAAGCATCTACCTCCACCTGAAATGAAAGTGAGACATCAGGTTGCCGTAAAACGGAGCAGAAGTGAATCTCCGCTTAAGCTCCTGAAATGCCGAGACAGCCTCTGGAGACCAATTCAGCACATCAGCGCCCTTCTTGGTCAGATCAGTCAGTGGTTTGACAATACCAGAAAAATTACCTATAAATTTACGATAGAAATTAGCAAAACCCAAAAACTTCTGGAGAGCCTTCAAAGAAGTGGGCTGAACCCAATCATAAATGGCCTGTACCTTTGCCGGGTCCATTTCAATAGCCGACGGGGACAAAATATATCCCAAAAATGAAATCCTCTGTACACCAAAGAGGCACTTCGATCCCTTAACATACAGGGAATTTTCCCTCAAAATCCTGAACACAGTCCGGACATGTTCCACATGAGAATCCCAATCACTGGAAAAGATCAAAATATCATCCAGATAAATGATCAAAAATGTATCCACGAAGTCCCGGAAAATATCGTTCATAAAAGATTGGAAGACAGAAGGGGCATTAGTGAGCCCAAAAGGCATCACCAGGTACTCAAAATGTCCCTCCGGAGTATTACACGCCGTCTTCCATTCATCCCCATGCTTGATGCGAATAAGATTATATGCCCCCCTGAGGTCAAGCTTGGTAAACCAGCAGGCACTTTTAACTCTGGAAAATAAATCAGAAATCAGGGGTAACGGGTACTGATATTTAACAGTGATTTTGTTAAGGTAACGATAGTCAATACAAGGCTTTTGGCACAGTACTCCTACAGACAGGGTTACAGAGTACACACAGCTGCTTTTGGCACAGCACTCCTACAGATATGGGTGCAAAGTACACAGAGCAGCTCTTTGGCACAGTTATCCCATGTATTTTTTTGCAGAGTGTGCAACCTAACACTGTCCCTCATTCCAGCTTCGTCCTGTCCTTACACTAATCAGAGCACAATTATGGCGGCACTCTTGATCCAGAATTTACAAAGGCCGGGTCATGTGCTGCATCAGCCAATCGCAGCCCTGACAATACTTAACATGGCTGGAATGGCTCAGGAAGTGCCTGCAGTCTAAAAGCTTGTTGATAAACTGCTCTGCAGCCTTTCAACAAACTGTATTGGGTATTCGAACCTAACCAGAAAACTGGACATCCTGTTAAAAGTCTGTGCCTGGGGTTCGATGCCAGACACTTGATGTGTAGTGCGGACCCCGAACTTTACAAAAATGCCAAGGGTGGGTGAATACTTTCTCAAGCCACTGTGTGTTCTACTAGATGGCACTACTATTCCTCTGGCATTTGCTGTGGGAACTCAGTTGCCTGCAGTTTATACATGGAAGAAACTTACTGCAGTTCACTTTACAGCAGCGAGCTGAGGGATTGGGGATATTTTAAGTTTTTCTATGAAGCCTTAGGATTTCTTGGTACATCCCTAGTGACTTTCAAACCAAAAACCACTTAACTGGTCTGAATTTACTGTTGCTTTGATCTTTTGTTTATTGGCATGATGTAAAGCCATTGTGCCATCTATCATGCATGTTTACTTATGATCTCTATCCTAAGCATCGCTAAGAAAATCAAGATGATCTCCATTTTCTCATAAGTGTAAGCATGTATTTCATGATTCTGAAAGGACTTTATTATTTGCAAAACAGACATTGTCTTGGAAGAATTGGATGAATTCCAAGCTTACATCATCTTGGTTCATGTAGGGAAACATGGTTTTACTTAGCATAAGATTGGGTACTAAAAGTCTTTTTATTTCATATTTAAAATGATATATGTACTACATTTCTAGAAGCATATATATGGGACAGGTCGTTAAATCGTACTTCTCATATCTTTATTATTGCTTTTTGTTGAAAATAATATTAACAGTAAAGCAATATAAATAACTAGATGGTGGCCCGATTCTAACGCATCGGGTATTCTAGTATATGTATGTAGTTTATTTATGAAGATTTAATAATAATGCAATAATGCACCCCCCAATCCTGATATGCATGGTCCTCTCACCCCCCATGGTGGCGTGATGTCATCAGGCTGCGCAGGTGGCATGATGACAATCACATGGTCTGTGTGGCATACGGAGGGCGGTGCATCGCCTTTCCTCTCCAACTTGTCATTCTGCCTGCGATAACAAGGCCCGCCGGCATTGAACTGTAGTGAAGTTCAATGACGTGCGGGCCCAGGGGCCGGATAAATGTCCTCGGCGGGCCACATGTAACCAGCAGGCCGTAGTTTGAGGACCCCCGCTCTAGGGTTTCTTATATAGTCCTGCATATTCTGTCCATCATTTAGCTTAGACTGATACAGCTTTCTCATGAGATAAAGCTTATTGCTGAGATTTGATCTTTCATGCACTTTCTGTAACTCATCCCATATCTCCTTTGCAGTTGTACACTTGCATATATGCACAATCTGATTATCATCTACACTGAGGGAGATCGTGATTTGTGCTTTCTGATCCTTCTTTAGCCAATCATCTGGTAATGGATGAGGCACATGTTCCTGGGTATATTTTCAAGTACCTTCTCTTATGAGCAGCATCTTCACCTTGAATTTCCAGGACTGTTAGGTCTGGTTAGGCTACTTTCACACATCAGTTTTTTGCTGTCAGGCAGGATCCGGCTATTTTTAGAAAAAACGGATTTGGCATAAATTTTGGAGAACTGTAGAAACGGATCCGTTTTTCTGCTGGATCCGTCTAGCAGGTTATATCTGTTTCCTGGGGGCTGGCCAATTGGATCTGAGCATGCGCAGTCTTAAAAAAACGGATCCGGTGGCTGGATCCGTCTTTTTCTGGATCCGGCGCATTCCGGCGCCCATAGACTTTCATTGTAGCAAAAAGCCGGAAGCGTCGGATCCGGCGCTTCCGGCTTTTTCGCCGGAGACAAAAAACGTTACAGTAGCCGTTTTTTCCACACGCCGGAATGAGACAAGTAGCCGGATCCGGCAAAAAACGGATGAAACGCAATGCCATCCGGCGCTAATGCAAGTCAATGGGGAAAAACTGGATCCGGCATTGCATTTCGCTGGATCCGGTTTTACAAAAAAAAGCCTGATCGCGCCTGATGGCAAAAAACTGATGTGTGAAAGAGGCCTTAGTGAGCCTTGGCACTGAGAACTTGATAGGATTTCTACTTGTGGACATCTTCTCTGTTGCTCGGTGCTGCTTTTGCTTTGGGCTTCTGTTGCTGTGGTACTCCTGGGTTCTGGGTCACTCTGGTCCCATAACTTGTTGGCAGTGGATTTTTCAGGATACTCTCCAAGCATGTGACAGCATGTTTTTCAGGAACAATATGTGATAAGCTTACTAGATCAGGAATAAATCATTTGTGTGTCTCTATCTGTGCAGCATCTACAGCAGGCTGCTTCTCTCATACACAGACACAGGAAAACAGGAAATACAGTCACATGCTCTCCCTGTGTGAGCCTCTGGAAGTTGTTTTTTTTGTTCTGACTTTATAAACAGCATGCAAATCTAGCAACTAAACGCTCATAGAAAGGAATGGAGTTGTTGCACCAAACATATTCCAACAAGTAGCGCCACTTTTTGGAGGGGGCAGTCCACCCTGTCACTGTCACAACTGATTTTTATGATCAGTAATATCTCAAATCCACTAAATGTCTTAATCCTAGACAAGCTGGATAGTCTTTGTTTTTACCAGATTTAATTTTATTGTCACTTACCGTCCTAGGATTAAGAACACCAAAGTTGATACCGTGTCTCTAATTTTCCCTGGGGGTAGTGTTTGGATGACTGTCTCTATTTCACAGGAAGGGGTGGTCATTTTTACCATTTATTCTGAACTGAAGGGAGACATATTGAAGGCTCAGGGGGATGTCCCTGCTTGTCCTACAGGGAAATTATTTGTATTATTGCATCTGCATCTCAAAGTTTTAGGGGCACATCAGAGCTTGACTCTCACTGATCATCTAGTTAGTAAAGCAACCTTGGACCTCCTATCTTGTTGTTTTTGGTGGCCAATGTGGCTTCAGGATGTAGTCAACTTGTGTCTTCCTGTAGTGTGTGCATGTTCTAAGACCCCACATACTCGTTTGTCTGGGGCTCAAATACCATTAACTATACCTGACCGGCCAAGGACATATTTATCCATGGATTTTATTACAGATCTTCCTTCCTCCACTGGTAAGACTTCATTGCTTTACCTGCTCTCCCCAACACTAAGACCATGTCTCAGATGTTTGTCAATGAGATTATGAAGTTTTACAGGGTTTCCTCCAATGTGGTGTCAGATCGGGGATCCAGTTTGTATCTAAATTTTGAAGGGCATTTTTTCTTTTTTCTTTGGCATTTCATCTTCAAACTAATGGTCACACTGAGTGTCTAAACCAAAGTCTGTTTACCTCAGCTGTTTTGTGTTAGATAACCAAGGGGATTGGTCATCTTTTCAACCATTAGCTGAGTTTGCCTAAAACAATCATCGCAGTGCGTCCACTGGTAAGTTGCTATTTTTTGGTGCACATGGCTTCCATCCTCAGTTTTGTACCTTCAGAAAGGAGAGGTCTTCAGTGGTTCCTGGTGAGGAACAATTCTCTTCATCACTCTCATCTGTGTGGAAAGGGGTTCAGAACAACTTAACGATCATGGGGGACAGATACAAATGCATGGCTGATAAGAAATGATTGTCAGGTCAAGACATGGGTGTGAATGATTTAGCATGGCTGTCTACCAGAAATATTAAATTGTAAATTCCTTCCTGGAAATTAGGCCCTATGTTCAATGGTCCTTAAAAGTTGTTTTTCATAATTAACCCTGTGGCTTTTGTCTTGAGTTTCCTCTAATTCTTAAAATTCACAATATGTTCTACAGGTCATTGCTCCAAAAATATGTAGAGACTGTGGAGCCATTACCCTTGCTGTTGCCACAAATTATTATTGTAGATAATTTGGAGATTCAGGTGGCAAGAATTGTGGATTCTGGTATGGTTCACCACTCTTTACAATACTTGGTGTTTTGGTGTTCTGGAAGGGGTTTGGTCCTGAAGAGAGGATGTGGGTAACAGCATCTGAGGTTAATGCCAGTAAACTAATTCTTTCCGCGTGGCCTGTCCGGTCAGGTGACCACTCGTAGAAAGGGGGTTACTGTCACAAGGGTGTCACACCCCCCTAGAAAACCTGCAGTTAGATGATCACGTTGGGAATGAATCGCAGGTTTTCTTTATAGATGGTGTGAGTTGTGTCCCATATTAAATGGATTTAGTTTCCTCTGATGCTGAAGAGGTTAACATCACTTTCCATACTGGTCAGAAATATGCAACTCCAATTTAGTTGCTTCTGATCTAGTTATTACCTCTTCCTATATAAACCGGTCAGACCTTCTGTCCCAGCCAGTGAAAGATTTGTCTTCCTGTGCTGTGTGCTAAAGCTAAGTAGTCGGAGTTGTTTTAGTAGTGTTCTGTGGTTTGCTGTAGTATGTGTGTGTTTTATCTCCTAGTGCCTGTTCCCTTTTAGTTCATCCCTCCCTGTCCCTATCTTCTTCCCTACGGTTGGTGAGTGCTTTTGTATGATAGATATTTTCTGTTATCCCTCTTTTGCCTTTGTGTATTGTTTACCTTACATTTCTGTGCCATACCTCATGGGGTAAAGGAGGGGACAGATTAGGGTTTAACAGGAGCATAGTAAGGTCAGAGAGTCGGGCCTCTCTACCTCCAAGAGTACCCCTGGGACAAGTATAGTTAGTGTTACAGTTCCAGAGACAGTGTGAGGCCCCCCTTCCTTAACGAATACTGTTATGAATGAGTCACCGAAGCAGGAAAAAACAAAAATTCAAGCTAAGTCCAGAAAACCGGAGAGGTTGGTAGCTATCGGATTGCAGACCCCTGATCCTATCCACAACAACTAACAGTAGCCGTGGGGGGTTCCTACGATGCCCTAGACCCCTCGATCACAGCCGGAGAACTAAATAGGCCTAAAGAAAGAAAGGGGAAATCTAAACTGCCCCAGAGCAGACCCCAAAGCAATAGGCAGCCCCCAACATATAATGACGGTGAAGCATGATGAAAACACTAACACAGATAGAAAGATAGGTTGAGCAAACGATGGCCCAAGCTAACTAAAAAGGACAGGATAGAAAAGCTGCTGTCTGCAATCTGCAAAAAACCCTACCAAAAAAAGTCCCAACCGTCTGATAGGAAAAACAGGCCCTGAAGTTGCTAGGACTTCAAAATGACTATATCAGCACTCAGGTAAATTCTGAAGATAGGGCAAAGAGACAAACTGATCAGAGACAAAAATGGAACTCAGCACACCCCCGACCGGGGATGGCTGAACTCCAAAAAACAAGGTAAACAAAACTAATAAGTTCAATAGCAGAGCAAAAACTTATCGTTGGGAAGCAGGAATCAGACTGGTCTCCTAGAATCCAGCAGAGAAATCACCAGAGACTCAGAAGGGCGTCGGCTGCCCTACATCCAGTCAGCAGTTCCTGTTACCCAGTCATCATCTACCAGATCAGGTGTTTGGTAATCAGCCTCACTACCTTCCTTTACCAGAAGAGGGAGTTCATCAGACATCGACGGTGAAGGGGAAAATGAACTCACAACAGTACCTCCCCCTTGAGGAGGGGTCACCGAACCCTCATCCACGCCACCAGGGCGATCAGGATGGGCCCGATGAAAGGCACGAACCAATCTTTCGGCATGAATATCGGATGCAGGGACCCAAGAATTATCCTCCTGGCCATAACCCTTCCATTTAACCAAATACTGGAGTCTCCGTCTAGCCAGGTGAGAATCCAGTATCTTCTCAACCTCATATTCCACATTACCTTCAACCAATACCGGGTCAGGAGGTGCCACCACAGTAACTACTGGCTCAACAAACCTCTTTAACAGAGACTTACGAAACACATTATGGATCTTAAATGTAACAGGAAGAGCCAATCGAAAAGAGACTGGATTAAGAATCTCCAAAATCTTGTAAGGTCCAATAAATCTAGGTTTAAACTTTGGAGAAGCCACCTTCATAGCGATATTCTTTGATGACAACCAAACCACATCACCCACCTTAAACTGGGGACCAATGGTCCTATGCCGGTTGGAAAATTGCTGGGCCTTTTCCTGGGAGAGAGACAACTTATCCACCACTTGGTCCCAGATCTGGTGCATTCTCTCCACCACAGTGTCAACACCTGGGCAGGCAGAAGGCTCCACCTGCCCTGAAGAGAATCGAGGATGAAACCCAAAGTTACAAAAAAAAGGTGACATCAAAGTGGCAGAACTAGCTCTATTATTTAAAGCAAATTCGGCCAAGGGCAAAAATGAAACCCAATCATCCTGATCGGCAGAAATAAAACATCTCAAATACGACTCCAAAGTCTGGTTTGTTCTCTCCGTCTGCCCATTGGTCTGAGGGTGAAACGCAGAGGAGAAGGACAACTGAATTCCCAGCTTGGAACAGAAAGTCCTCCAAAATCTAGACACAAACTGAACTCCTCTGTCAGATACAATGTTCTCAGGAATCCCGTGCAAGTGAACCACCTGTTCCAAAAACAAGGGCACCAACTCAGAGGAAGATGGCAACTTAGGGAGTGGTACAAGATGGACCATCTTAGAGAATCTATCACAAATCACCAAAATAAGTCATTCTCTGAGAGACAGGCATATCAGAGATAAAATCCATTGAAATATGGGTCCATGGCCTCCTGGGCACCGGCAAAGGCATCAACAACCCACTAGAGTGAGAACAAGGTTTAGACCAAGAGCAAGTCCCACAGGACTGCACAAAATTCCTGACATCACGAGACAAGGCAGGCCACCAAAAAGACCGACTCACCAAATCTCTAGTACCAAAAATACCTGGATGACGAGCCAATGCAGAGCAATGAACTTCAGACATCACTCTCTTCCTCCACTGGTCAGGAACATACAATTTTCCAATGAGACAACGCTCAGGTTTGTCCTCCTGAAACTCTTCCAGAGCAAGTCTCAAATCGGGCAAGATGGCAGAAAGAACTACCCCCTCACCTAAGATGGTAGCAGACTTGGTCACAACAGGAGAATCAGCAAAGAAACTCCTAGAGAGGGCGTCTGCCTTGACATTCTTAGTGCCTGGAAGAAAAGAGACCACAAAATCAAAATGTGTGAATAACAAGGCCCACCTAGCCTGTCTAGGATTCAAGCGTTTGGCCGACTCCAGGTAAACCAAATTCTTGTGGTCAGTAAGGACCACGACTTGATGTTTAGCTCCCTCCAACCAATGTCTCCACTCCTCAAATGCCCATTTCATGGCTAACAGTTCCCGATTCCCCACATCACAGTTACGTTCGGATGGGGAGAACTTTCGGGAAAAGAAAGCACAGGGATTCATTTTAGATGTTACAGGATCCTTTTGGGACAAAACAGCTCCTGCACCAATCTCAGAAGCGTCCACCTCTACCTGAAACGGGAGTGAGACATCAGGTTGCCGCAAAACCGGAGCAGAAGTGAACCTTCGCTTCAGCTCCTGAAAGGAAGAAACAGCACCCGGAGACCAATTCAGCACATCAGCACCCTTCTTAGTCAAATCAGTCAATGGTTTGGCAATACCAGAAAAATTAGCTATAAATTTACGATAAAAATTAGCAAAACCCAAAAACTTCTGGAGGGCCTTCAAAGAAGTGGGCTGAACCCAATCATAAATGGCCAGTACCTTGACCGGGTCCATTTCAATAGTTGACGGAGACAAAATAAATCACAAAAATGAAATCCTCTGTACACCAAAAAGGCATTTCGATCCCTTGACATATAGGGAATTCTCCCTCAAAATCCGGAACACAGTCCGAACATGTTCCACATGAGAGTCCCAATCCTTGGAAAAGATCAAAATATCATCCAGATAGATGATCAAAAATGTATCCACCAAGTCTCGGAAAATATAATTCATGAAGCACTGGGTCTTAGTGAAGGGGCATTAGTGAGCTCAAAAGGCATCACCAGGTACTCAAAATGTCCCTCAGGGGGAATTAAACGCCGTCTTCCATTCATCCCCATGCTTAATGCGAATAAGATTATACGCCCCCTGAGGTCAAGCTTGGTAAACTAGCAAGCACCTTTAACTCTGGAGAATAGATCAGAAATCAGGGGTAACGGATACTGATATTTAACAGTAATTTTGTTGAGGGAACGATCGTCAATACAAGGCCTTAATGACCCATCTTTCTTAGCCACGAAAAAAAACCCAGCACCTAAGGGTGAAGAGGATGGTTTAATATGACCCTTCTCCAACGACTCCTTAATATAGGATCGCATAGCCTCGCACTCGGGTACAGATAAATTGAAAAGTCGACCCTTGGGAAATTTACACCCAGGGCTCAGCTCAATTGCACAGTCATAATTCCTATGAGGAGGCAAAGACGCAGACTCATTCTCACTAAATACATCATAAAAATCAGCCAAATAGTCAGGAACATCATGCGACTGGGGAGAGGTGGAGAAAACAGGAGCATCACTAAGGGCACACCGACAACCCCAACTCACCACAGACAAAGATATCCAAAACTGGATTATGGATTTGCAACCAGGGAAACCCCAGAACAATGGTATCATGCAAGTTATGCAATACCAAAAATCTGCAATTCTCTTGATGGTCTGGGGCGACCCGCGTTACCGCCTGGGTCCAAAACTGAGGTTTATTCTTCGCCAAAGGAGTAGCATCAATACCCCCTCAAAGGGATAGGCGTCCACAGAGGTGTCATAGGAAATCCACAACGTTTAGCAAAATCCAAGTCCATCAGGTTCAGAGCTGCTCCCGAAAAGCCTTAGCGGAAAATGTGGACAGGGAGTAGATCAGAGTAATTGCCAGAAGAAACTTAGGTTGAACACCACCCACAGCAAATGTGTGTGCAAAACATTTCTCTCGTTTAGGGCAGACAGAAATGATATGCGAGGCATCACCACAGAAGAAACACAGCTTATTACGCCTTCTGAACTCCTGACGCTGCGCCCCAGACAAAACTCTATCACATTGCATAGGTTCAGACATTTGTTCAACAGGTGGCAACACCTCTCGTGCGGTTTTGCGTTCACGCAAACGCCGATCAACCTGAATGGCTAATGACATAGAATCGTCAAGACCAGAGGGAACAGGAAATCCCACCATAGTATCTTTTACGGTTTCTGACAAACCCTTCCGAAAGAGAGCTGCCAAGGCACCATCATTCCAGGTAGTAAGGACCGCCCACTTTTGGAATTTTTGACAGTACAACTCTGCAGAATCCTGACCCTGGCTCAATGCCAACAGGGCCTTTTCAGCCTGATCAATAGCATTAGGTTCATCATACAACAACCCCAAGGCTTGAAAAAATGCATTCACATTAGTAAGAATAGGATCATCAGGTTTCAAAGAAAACGCCCAATCCTGAGGATCGCCACGCAGCAAAGAGATGACAATTTTAACCTGCTGCGCGGAGCTCCCCGATGAGTTAGGCTTCAAGGCAAAAAATAATTTACAATTATTCTTGAAATTCAAAAATTTAGACCGATCCCCAAAAAACACATCAGGAGTAGGGATCTTTGGTTCAGCAGCATGTGAATGAGCAAGATAGGCGGAAATTCCCGGCACTTCAGCAGTGAGCTGCTCCACACGATCAGACAATTGCTTCATCTCCATTGAGAAAGAAAAAAAATTCCCCCTGTGGCCTCAAAGACATAGAGGAAAAAATATACATAAAAAAAAAATTATTCTGACAAACTCTTCTTCTTTTTTTTCTTTTTTTTTTTTTTTTTACAATTCTTTCCTGCTATTGAGTACCCTAGGATCTGCGGTATGGCTGGTGATTCTGTTATGAATGAGTCACCGAAGGAGGAAAAAACAAAAATTCAAGCTATCGGATTGCAGACCCCTGATCCTATCCACAACAACTAACAGTAGCCGTGGGGGGTTCCTACGATGCCCTAGACCCCTCGATCACAGCCGGAGAACTAAATAGGCCTAAAGAAAGAAAGGGGAAATCTAAACTGCCCCAGAGCAGACCCCAAAGCAATAGGCGGCCCCCAACATATAATGACGGTGAAGCAAGATGAAAACACTAACACAGATAGAAAGATAGGTTGAGCAAACGATGGCCCAAGCTAACTAAAAAGGACAGGATAGAAAAGCTGCTGTCTGCAATCCGCAAAAAACCCTACCAAAAAAAGTCCCAACCGTCTGATGGGTAAAACAGGCCCTGAAGTCGCTAGGACTTCAAAATGACTATATCAGCACTCAGGTAAATTCTGAAGACAGAGCAAAGAGACAAACTGATCAGAGACAAAAATGGAACTCAGCACACCCCCGACCGGGGATGGCTGAACTCCAAAAAACAAGGTAAACAAAACTAATAAGTTCAATAGCAGAGCAAAAACTTATCGTTGGGAAGCAGGAATCAGACTGGTCTCCTAGAATCCAGCAGAGAAATCACCAGCGACTCAGAAGGGCGTCGGCTGCCCTACATCCAGTCAGCAGTTCCTGTTACCCAGTCATCATCTACCAGATCAAGTTTTTGGTAATCAGCCTCACTACCTTCCTTCACCAGAAGAGGTTGTTCATCAGACATCGACGGTGAAGGGGAAAATGAACTCACAACAGAATACCATCACAGCGTGACATGATCTGTCTCTACCCTGTCTGCTGGTAGTAGGAAGGTCTAGACTCCTGGGTGCATTTCCACATACATTCTCTTATCTTAATATATATTTACCTTGTAATGTCTTCACATCCTGTTCCGTCCAGATGTGTCCGGATCCCAGAATTCCAAGCAGCGGAAGTTCACCGACCGCCATATTGGGACACCAAAGTGATGGCTGTCTCAATATGGAAACTGCTGGTGGTACCAGCCTCTTGCACGGTGCCACCAGCAGAACACCGTTGCACCACACACACACACACACACTGTATACGCCGTACGCACCACACACACATAAACACACACTATACACTCACTGGCCACTTTATTAGGTACACCATGCTAGTAACGGGTTGGACCCCCTTTTGCCTTCAGAACTGCCTCAATTCTTCATGGCAGAGATTCAACAAGGTGCTGGAAGCATTCCTCAGAGATTTTGGACCATATTGACATGATGGCATCACACAGTTGGCGCAGATTTGTCGGCTGCACATCCCTGATGCGAATCTCCCGTTCCACCACATCCCAAAGATGCTCTATTGGATTGAGATCTGGTGACTGAGGAGGCCATTTGAGTACAGTGAACTCATTGTCATGTTCAAGAAACCAATCTGAGATGATTCGAGCTTTATGACATGGCGCATTATCCTGCTGAAAGTAGCCATCAGATGTTGGGTACATTGTGGTCATAAAGGGATGGACATGGTCAGCAACAATACTCAGGTAGGCTGTGGCGTTGCAACGATGCTCAATTGGTACCAAGGGGCCCAAAGAGTGCCAAGAAAAAATTCCCCACACCATGACACCACCACCACCAGCCTGAACCGTTGATACAAGGCAGGATGGATCCATGCTTTCATGTTGTTTACGCCAAATTCTGACCCTACCATCCGAATGTCGCAGCAGAAATCGAGACTCATCAGACCAGGCAACGTTTTTCCAATCTTCTACTGTCCAATTTCGATGAGCTTGTGCAAATTGTAGCCTCAGTTTCCTGTTCTTAGCTGAGAGGAGTGGTACCCAGTGTGGTCTTCTGCTGCTGTAGCCCATCTGCCTCAAAGTTCGACGCACTGTGCGTTCAGAGATGCTCTTCTGCCTACCTTGGTTGTAACGGGTGGCAATTTGAGTCACTGTTGCCTTTCTATCAGCTCGAACCAGTCTGCCCATTCTCCTCTGACCTCTGGCATCAACAAGGCATTTCCGGCCACAGAACTGCCGCTCACTGGATTTTTTTTCTTTTTCGGACCATTCTCTGTAAACCCTAGAGATGGTTGTGCGTGAAAATCCCAGTAGATCAGCAGTTTCTGAAATACTCAGACCAGCCCTTCTGGCACCAACAATCATGCCACGTTCAAAGGCACTCAAATCACCTTTCTTCCCCATACTGATGCTCGGTTTGAACTGCAGGAGATTGTTTTGACCATGTCTACATGCCTAAATGCACTGAGTTGCTGCCATGTGATTGGCTGATTAGAAATTAAGTCTTAACACACAGTTGGACAGGTGTACCTAATAAAGTGGCCAGTGAGTGTATATGCTGTATGCACCACACACACACTGTATATTTCGTACGTACCATACACAAACACTGTATACGCCATACGCAGCTTCTTGCGTGGTACCACCAGTGGAACACCGCCGCGAACACGCCGCCGCCGGGATCAGCCGAATGATTCACTGACCTCTGCCATCTTCGTACCAGAGATGCGCATGCGCAGTTTTAATGTGACCGCTGCTATCTGTCTGCACAAAGATGGCGGCAGTCTGATTTATTGCCCCAGTGTGAATTCTGCGCAGGTGCAGTGAATCATTCGGCTGATCCTTTCCCACAAATGAAAGTTCATTTTAAAAATTTTCTGTGTCTGACCATGTACGCAGCATACCACATCTCCTGTGCAGGGGAGGAAGCAAAAGACAAAACTGACATTACAACAGGAGATCAGAGTATTCATTTTGTCAGGTAAAATATTTCACTCACTGTTTTTAAACAATATTTTACCTCACAAAATGTATCCTCTGCGATCTCCTGCTGTAATGTCAGTATTGTCTTTTGCTTTCTCCCCTGCCCATGTAAAATACATATATACTACATAGATACAGGGATAGATATAGATAGATAGATAGATAGACATAGATTATAGAATAAAATGTGTTCTTTTGTCCTTATGTTGATACAATGTAAATTAAAGCACTTTTGTCATAAATTTTTCCATGGTAATAAAATGTTACCTTTACCTACTTTGCTTTCATTTTAACACAAGGGGAGGGATGAGTGCACATAGGAAAAAGGACACACAGGGGGAGACAGCTCAAGCGAGAGAACACATGAGGGAAGAACTTGAAGACAGCACAGTGGTGGAGAGAGAGAAGACAAGGGGAAGAGCACATGGGGTACACAGGTCAAAGAAGAGATGACATGAGAGGAGAAGACAGCAGATGGGGAGAGAGAAAGCGCAAAGGGGTGAGAGAGACAGAGCACAAGGTGGAGACAGCTCAAACGGGACCGCACATGGGGGGAGAACACAGCACAGGAAGGAGAGACAGCAGACAATCGGGATAGCATATGGGGTAGACAGGTCAAAAAAGAGAGCACAGACGTTAGAAGTCAGCACATGGTGAAAGAAAGAGTGGATATGTGGGTGAGCACATTGGGGAGAGATTCTCAATGCTGCAAAGCCTGCCCCCATCGTGGCATTACCACCCTCGGGCTTCCATCTAGTTAATAGCATATTTACCTTGAATTTCCAGGATTGATAGTTCTGGTTAGCCAGATTTGGCACTGTGAATATCACATTGTTGCTGCTTGCTGCCATCTTTGCTTCTTCTTCTTGGTACACTGTTGTTCTCTCTTTTTTGGGCTGTTGCCTGTGATTTTGTGTCTCTGTGCCCATAACCTGTTGACAGCAGATTAATTTGTACTGTCCAGCCGTTCTCTCTCTCTCTCAGTCACTCATCTCTGTTTGGGTTCGCCTATCTCTACCTACAACTGGTATTTCTTATAGCTTAAAATCTTAGCATCTTGGTTGAAAGTAAAATGTGCTCCTGCTACACACAACAGGAACTTCCTGCTTTGTTTTTATTTTTTTTCGGGGGGTCGGGGGGGTTAACAGTGCTTTACTGGCAATATAACTCTATTGCTGGAGACAGAAACTTATGCCCTTTTAAACAGTAGTAAATATTAGTTGCAATATATACAATAATAAGCATCACTCCAAAACTGCATTATAAGTGATAAGACCTTTCTATTCTTTGGGTCAGTTCAGTTTATTACAGCTTTATCAGATTTATATTGGTTTCTTATGTTATGTGCAATCACATATTAAAAATGCTTTATTTCCCCCAAGAAAAATCATGTAAAGAAAAGACTTGTTTTTTTGCAAGATTAGTTGAAGTTTTTATTGATACCATTTTGGACACATAACATTTTTTGATTGCTTTCTTTTATAATTTTTGGAAGGCTGAATGAACAAGAAACATCAAGAATTGTTTACAGGAAAGATGTATATCTTTGTACCGTGTTATCCAGTAGATAGAAAAATATTCAGGATTGAGAGTCCTCAGTAGTTGATACTAGAGTTGAGCGATACCGTCCGATACTTCAAAGTATCGTATCGGATGGTATCGGCCGATCTTTAAAAAAAGTATCGGTATCGCCGATTCCGATACCGGAAGTCCCATTCAAGTCTATGGGACTTCCGGTATCGGAATAAGAAAAACCCTGTTTTTGCCTTGTACAGCCTCTCTGGGGTCTGTACGGGCCTTTCGGGGGGCTGTGCCGGCCTGCCAGGGGGTCTGTGCAGGCTCCGGTGGTCTGTGCCGGCCTGCCGGTGGTCTGTGCAGGCTCCGGGGGGCTGTGCCGGCCTGCCGGGGGGCTGTGCAGGCTCCGGGGGGCTGTGCCGGCCTGCCGGGGGGCTGTGCCGGCCTGCCGGTGGGCTGTGCCGGCCTGCCGGTGGTCTGTGCAGGCATCGTCCGATGGGACTACAAGTCCCATCGGGCGATGCCTGCTACCATGACAGTGATTGACACATTAGCCAATGATGGGACAGTAGTAGTCCCATCATCCGGCTAATGTGTTAAATGTAAAAAAAAAAAAAAAAAATTACATGCTACATACATACAACATGCATACTACATACATGCTACATTCATACTACATACTACATACATGCTACATTCATACTACATAAATACTACATGCAACATACATACTACATATATACTGCATGCATGCTACATACATACTGCATGCTACATACATACCACATATATACTACATGCATGCTACATGCATGCTACATGCTACATACATAACACATATATACTACATGCATGCTACATACATACTACATGCTACATACTACATATATACTACATGCATGCTACATACATACTACATGCTACATACTACATATATACTACATGCATACTACATACATACTACATATATACTACATGCATGCTACATACATACTACATACATACTACATACATACTACATGCATGCTACATGCATGCTACATACATACCACATACATAACACATATATACTACATGCATGCTACATACATACTACATGCTACATACATACCACATACATACTACATATATACTACATGCATGCTACATACATACTGCATGCTACATGCATGCTACATACATACTACATGCTACATACATACCACATATATACTACATGCATGCTACATGCATGCTACATGCTACATAACACATATATACTACATGCATGCTACATACATACTACATGCTACATACTACATATATACTACATGCATACTACATACATACTACATATATACTACATGCATGCTACATACATACTACATGCTACATACATACTACATACATACTACATGCATGCTACATGCATGCTACATACATACCACATACATAACACATATATACTACATGCATGCTACATACATACTACATGCTACATACATACCACATACATACTACATATATACTACATGCATGCTACATACATACTGCATGCTACATGCATGCTACATGCATGCTACATACATACTACATACATACTACATGCTACATACATACCACATATATACTACATACATACAATACATTCATACAATACATACATAGACATACAGTACATATAACATAGAGTAACATACTTACCAATACTTGTCACATTGTTCCCCGAAGCCATTGTCTTTTCCGGAATAAATATTAACATAACAAACCACAAAAATACTCACCCACGATCCGAAGCAGTCCACGAGTGTGTCCCACGACGATCTTGGGTAGAGAACTGCAGCATCAGCTGTTGCTGCCGTTCTCTACGGGCTGCAGGAATCCAATGACGGAAGGTAGGTATCCTTCCGCACTGTATTCCTCCGCCACTTAAAAAAAAAAAAAAGTCCCTAGTCTCACTTTATGCCATTGCTGTGTGGGAATTTCCCACACAGCAATGGCATAAAGTGAGACTAGGGACTTTTTTTTTTTTAAGTGGCGGAGGAATACAGTGCGGAAGGATACCTACCTTCCGTCATTGGATTCCTGCAGCCCGTAGAGAACGGCAGCATCATCTGATGCTGCCGTTCTCTACCCAAGATCGTCGTGGGACACACTCGTGGACTGCTTCGGATCGTGGGTGAGTATTTTTGTGGTTTGTTATGTTAATATTTATTCCGTAGACGACAATGGCTTCGGGGAACAATGTGACAAGTATTGGTAAGTATGTTACTCTATGTTATATGTACTGTATGTCTATGTATGTATTGTATGAATGTATTGTATGTATGTAGTATATATGTGGTATGTATGTAGCATGCATGTAGCATGTAGTATGTATGTAGCATGCATGTAGTATATATGTAGTATGTATGTAGCATGCATGTAGTATATATGTAGTATGTATGTAGCATGCATGTAGTATATATGTAGTATGTATGTAGCATGCATGTAGTATATATGTAGTATGTATGTAGCATGCATGTAGTATGTATGTAGCATGCATGTAGTATATATGTAGTATGTATGTAGCATGTATGTAGTATGTATGTGGTATGTATGTAGCATGTAGTATGTATGTAGCATGCATGTAGTATATATGTAGTATGTAGTATGTATGTAGTATGTATGATGTATGTAGCATGCATGTAGTATGTATGTAGCATGCATGTAGTATGTATGTAGCATGCATGTAGTATGTATGTAGCATGCATGTAGTATGTATGTAGCATGCATGTAGTATGTATGTAGCATGCATGTAGTATGTATGTAGCATGCAGTATGTAGCATGCATGTAGCATGCATGTAGTATGCAGTATGTAGCATGCAGTATGTATGTAGCATGTATGTAGTATATATGTAGTATGTATGTAGCATGTAGTATGTATGTAGCATGTAGTATGTATGTAGCATGTAGTATGTATGTAGCATGCATGTAGCATGCATGTAGCATGTATGTAGTATGTATGTAGTATGTATGTAGCATGCATGTAGCATGCATGTAGTATGTATGTAGTGTTTTTTTTTTTTTTGTTTTTTTTTTTTAACATTTAACACATTAGCCGGATGATGGGACTACTACTGTCCCATCATTGGCTAATGTGTCAATCACTGTCATGGTAGCAGGCATCGCCCGATGGGACTTGTAGTCCCATCGGACGATGCTTGCACAGACCCCCGGACATCAGCACAGCCCCCCGGCAGGCCGGCACAGCCCCCCGGCAGGCCGGCACAGCCCCCCGGCAGGCCGGTACAGACCCCCACAGGGTGCACAGACCACCGGCAGGCCGGCACAGCCCCCCGGCAGGCCGGTACAGACCCCGGGCAGTCCACACAGCCCCCCGGCAGGCCGGCACAGCCCCCCGGCAGGCCGGCAGAGACCCCCGGAAGGCCCGAAATGACGGCGCATCATGATGCGCACACACCGCGCATCATGATGACGTCAGGCTGTCAATCAACTTTGAACTTCCGATTCCGATGCCGAATTCCGATATTGAAAAAATATCGGAAGTCGGTATCGGAATTCCGATACAGCAAGTATCGGCCGATACCCGATACTTGCGGTATCGGAATGCTCAACACTAGTTGATACCTTTTAATGGCTAACTGAAAAGATGGTAACACATTGCAAGCTTTCGAGACTACTCAGGTCTCTTCATCAGGCTAGACATCAGATGTTGTATTAGTCAATGCCTGATGAAGAGACCTGAGTAGTCTCGAAAGCTTGCAATGTGTTACCATCTTTTCAGTTAGCCATTAAAAGGTATCAACTACTGAGGACTCTCAATCCTGAATATTTTTCCAAGAATTGTTTAGAGCTTTTTTTGTTTCTTTTTTACGCCATTCACCGTGGGGTAACAATGATAAGACAGCTTTATTATTCAGTTAAGTACGATTATATTGATACCAGATTTATATAGGATTTTTTTATGTCTTGCTGTTTTTTCACTCTAAAAAGAATTTTTGGAAAAAAATAGTTTTGCATAGCCATATTCTCATATTCTAAATGCCATAGCTTTTTCATTTTTACACTAGCAAAGCTGTGCATGGGCTTGTTTTTTGCAGGCTATGAAAAAACATAATTTTTAAAAAATAAATACTTTTCTTATTGTTTTTACGGTGTTTAATGTAGAGGTTAAATAGTGTGACAATTTACAGATCAGGTCGTTCCTAGCGTTGCAATACCAAACGTGTACTTTTTTAGTTTTTAAGTTTTTCATTGTTTTGGGGGGTTTTTTGCATTTTTACAATTTTCACTTTTATTTCTTTTTACTTTATTCCTTAGCCCTATTTTTGAATTTTAATTTGTATTTGTCTAACCACTTGTCTAACACTCTGCAATAATTATACATTGCAGGGTATTTGACCTGCCAGTTTAACACTGGTAGAACACAAGCTACAGTATTTAATTTTATACACTAATAAATGAACTTTTTAACCTACAAGTTTTATACTTTTTTTTTTTTTTAGAAAAATGTAAAAAATGCAGCTAAACGTTTACGTCTTCTAAGATCCTAACAATTCAAAATGCCATTTTAAAAATGATGCTAACATATGTACACTCACTGGCCACTTTATTAGGTACACCATGCTAGTAAGGGGTTGGACCCCCTTTTGTCTTCAGAACTGCCTCAATTCTTCGTGGCAGAGATTCAACAAGGTGCTGGAAGCATTCCTCAGAGATTTTGGACCATATTGACATGATGGCATCACACAGTTGGCGCAGATTTGTCGGCTGCACATCCCTGATGCGAATCTCCCGTTCCACCACATCCCAAAGATGCTCTATTGGATTGAGATCTGGTGACTGAGGAGGCCATTTGAGTACAGTAAACTCATTGTCATGTTCAAGAAACCAATCTGAGATGATTCGAGCTTTATGACATGGCGCATTATCCTGCTGAAAGTAGCCATCAGATGTTGGGTACATTGTGGTCATAAAGGGATGGACATGGTCAGCAACAATACTCAGGTAGGCTGTGGCGTTGCAACGATGCTCAATTGGTACCAAGGGGCCCAAAGAGTGCCCAGAAAAAATTCCCCACACCATGACACCACCACCACCAGCCTGAACCGTTGATACAAGGCAGGATGGATCCATGCTTTCATGTTGTTTACGCCAAATTCTGACCCTA
Organism: Dendrobates tinctorius; assembly: GCF_039654945.1. Taxonomy (NCBI): domain Eukaryota; kingdom Metazoa; phylum Chordata; class Amphibia; order Anura; family Dendrobatidae; genus Dendrobates; species Dendrobates tinctorius. Next base: position 5,350,391 of record NW_027361692.1, on the reverse strand, counting down.
CCATCCGAATGTCGCAGCAGAAATCGAGACTCATCAGACCAGGCAACGTTTTTCCAATCTTCTACTGTCCAATTTCGATGAGCTTGTGCAAATTGTAGCCTCAGTTTCCTGTTCTTAGCTGAGAGGAGTGGTACCCAGTGTGGTCTTCTGCTGCTGTAGCCCATCTGCCTCAAAGTTCGACGCACTGTGCGTTCAGAGATGCTCTTCTGCCTACCTTGGTTGTAACGGGTGGCAATTTGAGTCACTGTTGCCTTTCTATCAGCTCGAACCAGTCTGCCCATTCTCCTCTGACCTCTGGCATCAACAAGGCATTTCCGGCCACAGAACTGCCGCTCACTGGATTTTTTTTCTTTTTCGGACCATTCTCTGTAAACCCTAGAGATGGTTGTGCGTGAAAATCCCAGTAGATCAGCAGTTTCTGAAATTCTCAGACCAGCCCTTCTGGCACCAACAATCATGCCACGTTCAAAGGCACTCAAATCACCTTTCTTCCCCATACTGATGCTCGGTTTGAACTGCAGGAGATTGTCTTGACCATGTCTACATGCCTAAATGCACTGAGTTGCCGCCATGTGATTGGCTGATTAGAAATTAAGTCTTAACACACAGTTGGACAGGTGTACCTAATAAAGTGGCCAGTGAGTGTATATGATAAATGTTATTTATTACCTGTTTTGTGTTATATCATAGGTATCTGTTTAAAGGGTATACAAATTCAACTAAGGTTACAAATCCTATCATTTTATAGACCACTTCACTTTTAAAAGTTTAGAAGTCAGAAAACCCACAAACAGAATGATGTTTTAAAAAATGCATATCTCGGCATATTCACAACCATATTAAGTAAAGTTGTTAAATCTTCAGGTTCTTCACTAAAATTAAAGCAAAGTGAGAGGGTAAAAAATGAAAAAATACTTTTCTTCCATTGAAATATTGCTTTAGTCTCAATTGTTTCATTTCAGCAAGGGAAATAAAATATGTAGTCTTGTTTGTGGTGTTTCAGACCCATAACCCCTAAAAGTCACTTTAGAAGCAGAGTAGCCTCCCAAAAAAGGTTTTGTAAATTGTATTGAAAAAAATGAATATTTGCATCTAAACTTTAACCCCTTTCTGCCATCCGACGTACTATCCCATCCACGGTACCCGGGCCCGTATGACCGGGGACGGGATAGTACGTCGGCGCGATCAGCGGCGCCCACGTGGTGAGCGCCGCTGATCGCGGCCGGGTGTCAGCTGATTATCACAGCTGACACCCGGCACAATGTGTCAGGGGCGGTCACGGACCGCCCCCGACACGTTAACCCCTTGCACACCGCGATCAAACACGATCGCGGTGTACCGGGGGTTAAAGGGAAGCATCGGCAGGGAGGGGGCTCCCTCCGTGCTTCCCTGAGCCCCCCACGGCAGCGCAATGTGCAGCGCTGCTGCGGGGGACTCCCTTCCTCCAGGCCCCCGAATCCAAGATGGCGACGGGGGCCTTCGGGGGCCTGCGGAAGCTGGCTTCCTCAGTGCCTGCAAAGCGCAGGCATGAGGAAGCCTTCTGCACTGCCTGTGTCAGATCGCTGATCTGTCACAGTGATCTGTGATGTGACAGATCAGCGATCTGTCACAGGACAGTGATGTCACACCTGGGACTATATAATAAAGTAAAAATAAAAAAAATTGTAAAAATAATTTTAAAAAAATCGCCAAATAAATTAGAAAAAAAAAAAAATATTCCCCCAATAAATCCATTTTTTGGAAATAATAAAAAAAAAAAAACCAATAAAAGTACACATATTACGTATTGCCGCGTCCGTAACGACCCGCCCTATAAAACTGTCCCATTAGTTAACCCCTTTAGCGAACCCCTTAAAAAATAAAAATAAAAAACGAAGCAAAAAATAATGATTTATTATCATACCGCCAAACAAAAAGTGTAATAACGCGCGATCAAAAAGACGCATATAAATATCCATCGTACCGCTGAAAACGTCATCTTGTCCCGCAAAAAACGAGCCACCACACAGCATCATCAGCGAAAAAATAAAAAAGTTATAGCTCGCTGAATAAAGCGATGCAAAAATAATTATTTTTTATATAAAATGGTTTTCATTGCATAAAACCGACAAAAACATAAAAAACGACCTAAATGAGGTATCGCTGTAACCGTACTGACCCGAAGAATAAAACCGCTTTATCAATTTTACCGCACGCGGAACGGTGTAAACGCACCCCCCCCAAAAGAAATTCATGAAACGCTGGTTTTTGTTCATTCTGCGTCCCAAAAATCGGAATAAAAAGCGATCAAAAAATTTCACGTGCCCGAAAATGGTACCAATAAAAACATCAACTCGTCCCGCAAAAAATAAGACCTCACATGACTCGGTGGGTCAAAATACGGAAAAATTATAGCTCTCAATATGTGGTGATGCAAAAACTATTTTTACAATAAAAAGCGTCTTTTAGCGTGCGACAGCCGCCAAACATAAAAACCGCCATAAATAGTAAATCAAACCCCCCGTTATCACCCCCTTAGTTAGGGAAAAATAATAAAATAAAAAAAATGTATTTATTTCCATTTTTCCATTAGGGTTAGGGCTAGGGGTGTGTTGGGGTAGGGTTAGGCTACGGTTAGGGTTAGGGCTAGGGTTAGGGTTAGGGGCATGTTGGGGTTCGGGTTGGAGTTAGAATTGGGGGTTTCCACTGTTTGGGCACATCAGGGGCTCTCCAAATGCAACATGGCGTCTGATCTCAATTCCAGCCAATTCTGAGTTGAAAAAGTCAAATGGTGCTCCTTCCCTTCCAAGCTCTGCTATGCGCCCAAACAGTGTTTTACCCCCACATGTAGGGTATCAGCCTACTCAGGACAAATTGCAAAACAATTTTTGGGGTCAATTTCTCCTGTTACCCTTAGGAAAATAAAAAATTGGGGGCAAAAATATCATTTTTGTGGAAAAAAATGATTTTTTTATTTTCACGTCCGAGTGTTATAAACTTCTGTGAAGCACTTGGGGGTTCAAAGTGCTCACCACACATCTAGATAAGTTCCGTGGGGGTCTAGTGTCCAAAATGGGGTCACTTGTGGGGAGTTTCAATAGTTTAGGTACATCAGGGGCTCTCCAAACGCACATGACACCCGCAGACCATTCCATCAAAGTCTGCATTCCAAAACGTCACTGCTTCCCTTCCGAGCCCCGACGTGTGTCCATACAGTAGTTTTCTCCCACATATGGGGTGTCAGCGTACTCAGGACAAATTGGACAACAACTTTTGGGGTCCAATTTCTCCTGTTACCCTTGGGAAAATGAAAAAATTGGGGACTAATTGATCATGTTTGTGGAAAAAATACGAATTTTTTTATTTTCACGCCCGGGCGTTGTAAACTTCTGTGAAGCACTGGGGGGTTCAAAGTGCTCACCACACATCTAGATAAGTTCCTTGGGGGGTCTAGTATACAAAATGGTGTCATTTGTGGGGGGTTTCCACTGTTTAGGTACATTAGGGGCTCTCCAAAGGCAACATGACACCCGCAGACCATTCCATCAAAGTCTGCATTAAAAAAACGTCACTACTTCCCTTCCGAGCCCCAACGTGTGCCCATACAGTAGTTTTCTCCCACATATGGGGTATCAGCATACTCAGGACAAATTGGACAACAACTTTTGGGGTCCAATTTCTCCTGGTACCCTTGGGAAAATAAAAAAATGGTGACTAAAAGATCTTGTTTGTGGAAAAAATACTAATTTTTTATTTTCACGCCCGGGTGTTATAAACTTCTGTGAAGCACTGGGGGGGTCAAAGTGCTCACCACACATCTAGATAAGTTCCTTAGGGGGTCTAGTTTCCAAAATGGTGTCATTTGTGGGGGGTTCCACTGTTTTGGTACATCAGGAGTTTTCCAAACGCGACATGGTGTCCGATCTCAATTCCAGCCCAAAACGTCAAATGGCGCTGCTTCCCTTCCGAGCTCTGCCATGCGCCCAAATAGTGGTTTACCCCCACATGTGGGGTATCAGCGTACTCAGGACAAATTGCACAATAACTTTTAGGGTCCTGTTACCCTTGGAAAAATAAGAATTGAGGGTGAAAAGATCATTTTTGTGGAAAAAATATGATTTTTTAATTGTACCGCTGTACGTTATAAACTTCTGTAAAGCCCTTGTGGGTTCAAAGTTCTCACCACATATCTAGATAAGTTCCTTGGGGGGTCTAGTTTCCAAAATGGGGTCACTTGTAGGAGGTTTCCACTGTTTGGGTACATCAGGGACTCTCCAAACGTGACATGGCGTCCAATCTGAATTCCAGCCAATTTTGCATTGAAAAAGTCAAACGGCGCTCCTTCCATTCTGAGCTCTGCCATGCGCCGAAACAGTCGTTCCCCCCACATATCAGGTATCTGCGTACTCAGGACAAATTGCACAATAACTTTTGCAGTTCAATTTCTCCTGTTACCCTTGGTAAAATAAAAAAAATTGAACCTGAAGTATTTTTTTTATGAAAAAAAGTTAGATGTTCATTTTTTTTTAAATATTCAAAAAAATTCCTGTGACGCACCTAAAGGGTTAATAAACTTCTTGAATGTGGTTTTGAGCACCTTAAGGGGTGCAGTTTTTAGAATGGTGTCACTTTTGGGTATTTTCTATCATATAGACCCCTCAAAGTGGCTTCAAATGTGATGTGGTCCTAAAAATAAAATGGTGTTGTAAAAATGAGAAATCGCTGGTCAACTTTTAACCCTTATAACTTCCTAACAAAAAAAATTTTGGTTCCAAAATTGTGCTGATGTAAAGTAAACATGTGGGAAATGTTAGTTATCAAGTTTTTTGTGTGCCGTATCTCTGTGATTTAAGGGCATAAAAATTCAAAGTTGGAAAATTGCGAAATTTTCAAAATTTTCGCCAAATTTCCGTTTTTCTCACAAATAAACGCAAGTTATTTGAATGAAATTTTACCACTAACATGAAGTACAATATGTCACGAGAAAACAATGTCAGAATCACCGGGATCCATGGAAGCGTTCCAGAGTTATGACCTCATAAAGGTACAGTGGTCAGAATTGTAAAAATTGGCCCGGTCATGAACGTGCAAACCACCCTTGGGGGTGAAGGGGTTAAACATCCCAAAAAAGGATATTTGAACAAAGATGTCAAAGTAAATAAGACATTTGGTAAATGTGGTTTAATGACTATTTTAATGAAATTACTACAGTTTAATATAATACAATTTTGAAAATTGCTGATTTTTCAAAAATGTGGACACATTTCTGACATTTTAATAAATATACTAAAGTCATATAGACCTAAATTTACTATTAACATAAAGTAAAATGAGTCATAAAAAATAGACTCAGAATCAATCTGATTTGAAGAAGCATTGCAAAGTTATTACAGCATAAAGTGACACATGTCAGATTTGAAAAATAGGTCTCTTTACGGAGGGTCAAAACTGCCTTTGATGGTAAAGGTTAACAGAAAAGAAGCGTTCATAAGGAAATGAGATTGCGATTTTGACATCTCTTTTTCCCTCTACATTTAGTTCATGATGCCCTTGTCTTGTGCAAAGTGACCTTAGTGTCATGACCTGGAATTATACAGTAAATGAATACTCACCTAGCTGAATCCTATACTAAATGGAAAACATTTCCTCTACATAGATAAATAGGCAGTTCTTGATACCAAGCCATACAGATGAAACAGCCTCAAATAAGAATCACATGTTAAAAAAAGGTTTTAAGGGAGCAAGATAGTTGGCCAATCTCCAGGTAAAATTGAATTTGAAATATCCATAGAGAGATTATCTCTTCTCTTCAATATAAAATATCTTGAAAGACAGTAAAACAAGAATGATCCTTTAACAATGTAATGGCATCCCTTATTGCACAGATGAAATAGATTTCAGAGTGAGAGAGCTGCTATTTTCAAAAGTTCACTAGTCAAAATTACTTTACAGCACCTGCTTAACTACAAAAATAGATAGATATGGGATAGATATGGGATAGATATGGGATAGATATGGGATAGATATGGGATAGATATGGGATAGATATGAGATAGATAGATAGATAGATAGATAGATATGGGATAGATAGATAAAAGTAAAAAAAATAGGCAGCACTCAAATTAAATGTGAAAAAAAAGTGGATACTTTACTGAGCCACTTGAGGATCAGTAAAGTATCCACTTTTTTTTCACATTTAATTTGAGTGCTGCCTATTTTTTTTACTTTTGTTAATTTGGCTGTTGGGACACTGCTGAATAGGTTTTGCACCAACTATTTAATTTTGGTAGTGCTGCCCTTTTTTTGATTTAGATAGATATTGGATAGATGGATAGATAGATAGATAGGTACAGCGTCGGACTGGAACACCTTGGGCCCACCAGAGAAAATCATTCTTGGGGCCCACTATGTAGCTGCATAGAGTTAAATACCAGACCACCAATTGTGCGGTAAAACACGCTAATATCCGGGTATAATATAAGGTTGTACGTGTCTTAATTATGTAGCAGGAGTTGGGGTAGCCCCCTCATAGAATATAAAGCAGCCCCCTCATAGAATATAATACTGCCCCCCTCATAGGGTATAATGCACCCCCTCATAGGGTATAATGCACCCCCTCATAGGGTATAATGCACCCCCTCATAGGGTATAATACTGCCCCCCTCATAGGGTTTAATGCACCCCCTCATAGGGTTTAATGCACCCCCTCATAGGGTATAATGCTGCCCCCCTCATAGGGAATAATGCACCCCCTCATAGGGTATAATACTGCCCCCCTCATAGGGTATAATACTGCCACCCTCATAGGGTATAATACTGCCCCCCTCATAGGGTATAATACTGCCCCCGTCATAGGGAATAATGCTGCCCTCCTCGTAGGGTATAATGCTGCCTCCTCATAGGGTATAATACTGCCCCCCTCATAGGGAATAATGCTGCCTCCTCATAGGGTATAATGCTGCCCCCTCATAGGGTATAATACTGCCCCCCTCATAGGGAATAATGCACCCCCTCATAGGGTATAATGCTGCCTCATCATAGGGTATAATACTGCCCCCCTCATAGGGAATAATGCTGCCCTCCTCATAAGGTATAATGCACCCCCTCATAGGGAATAATGCTACCCCCCTCATAGGGAATAATGCTGCCTCCTCATAGGGTATAATGCTGCCCCCCTCATAGGGAATAATGCACCCCCTCATAGGGTATAATGCTGCCTCATCATAGGGTATAATACTGCCCCCCTCATAGGGAATAATGCTGCCCTCCTCATAAGGTATAATGCTGCCTCCTCATAGGGTATAATACTACCCCCCTCATAGGGAATAATGCTGCCTCATCATAGGGTATAATACTGCCCTCCTCATAGGGTATAATGCTGCCTCCTCATAGGGTATAATGCTGCCTCCTCATAGGGTATAATACTGCCCCCCTCATAGGGTATAATGCTGCCTCCTCATAGGGTATAATGCTGCCTCCTCATAGGGTATAATGCTGCCTCCTCATAGGGTATAATACTGCCTCCTCATAGGGTATAATACTGCCCTCCTCATAGGGAAGAATACTGCCCCCTCATAGGGTATAATGCTGCCTCCTCATAGGGTATAATGCTGCCTCCTCATAGGGAATAATACTGCCCTCCTCATAGGGAATAATACTGCCCTCCTCATAGGGTATAATGCTGCCCTCCTCATAGGGTATAATGCTGCCTCCTCATAGGGTATAATGCTGCCTCCTCATAGGGAATAATGCTGCCCTCCTCATGGGGTATAATGCTGCCCCCTCATAGGGTATAATGCTGCCTCCTCATAGGGTATAATGCTGCCTCCTCATAGGGTATAATGCTGCCTCCTCATAGGGTATAATGCTGCCCTCTTCATAGGGTATAATGCTGCCCTCCTCATAGGGTATAATGCTGCTTCCTCATAGGGTATAATGCTGCCCCCCTCATAGGGAATAATGCACCCCCTCATAGGGTATAATGCTATATAGATATATAGATATAGAGTTAGATAGATATAGATAGAAAGATAGATAGTAGATAATGGATAGAAAGTAGATAATGGATAGATATAGATAGAGATAGATAGAGATAGATATAAAGATAGATATAGAAAGAAATATAGATAGATAGATCGATAGGTAGATAGATATAGAGATAGATAGAAAATAGATAATGGATAGATAGATAGATATAGAGATACATAGCTATAGATAGAAAGATATAGAGAGATAGATATATAGAGATATACAGATATAATAATAATATAGACATATATAGATAGATATAGAGATAAATATATATAGATAGATGGCTATAAATAAAAATAGATATATAGATATATATAGAGATAGATAGATATAGAGATAAGAGATAGATATAGAGATAGATATAGAGATAATAGCTAGATATAGAGATAGATAGATATAGAGATAGATAGCTAGATAGATAGATGGATAGATATAGAGATAGATAACGGATAGATAAATAGATAGGTATAGAGATAGATAGATATAGATATTAGATAGAGATATATATATATATAGATAAAGATAGATAGATATAGATGGTAGCTAGATAGATAATAAATATAGAGATAATAGATATAGAGATAGATAGATATAGATATATATATATATATAGAAAGATATAGAGATAGATAGATATAGAGATAGAAAGATAGATATAGAGATAGATATAGAAATAGATAGATATAGATAATAGATAGAGAGAGATATAGAGAGAGAGAGAGAGATATAAAAAAAAAAACAAAACACAATACTCACCTCTCCTCCTCGCTCCCACGCTGCCCCCTCTGCCAGACACACAGCGGGTGCGCGATGTAGTGACGTCATCGCGCACTGGCTGTGAGTCAGGAGCAGAGAGGACTGAGGGCGGCGCCGGCCCTGATTTACAGCTGTAGTCTGCAGAGCGGCTTACTGGGCTGGGGGCGGGGCCTCTGGGGGTGGAGACCTGAAATGATATTCATTTCTCTTTAGCAGCGGGGACAGGGGCTCCTGCCTCCTGACACCCGCTGCTGCTCCGCTGGCAGGGGCCCCCATAGCAGCTGCATGGTGTGCGACACACCACTGGCTGGGGGCCCCTGGAGCAGCGGGGGCCCTAGGCAACTGCTGGCCCTGTATGCCTGCAGGTGCCAGGGCCCACCAGATGTCAGGGCCCACCGGAGAATCCACCGGTTCTCCGGTGGGCCAGTCCGACGCTGGATAGGTATGCGATAGATAGATAGATAGATAGATAGATAGGAACATAACGGTCGGCGGACAAAATGACACACGCAGACACATCCGCATACAACGCATGTCCCTGCATACCCAATGTTAAAGATAGCTATGCAGGATGCATCCGCATCTATGAGGATCTGAAGGGAAGAAGCACGCAGCCCTACACAGAGCAACCACCAAACGCAAGTGTGAACTTAGCCTTAAATATGCAAATTATTGTGCGCCCTGAAACTGACTAATTTCCTTCAACTTTATTCCCTTTGTTTTTTTTCTCATTAATGTACACTCTGCACCCCATCTTGACTGAAAAAAAAAAAATGTAGAAATTTTTGCAAATTTATTAAAAAAGAACAATTGAAATCTCACATGGTCATAAGTGTGCAGACCCTTTGCTCAGTATTGAGTAGAAGCACCCTTTTGAGCTAGTACAGCCATGAGTCTTCTTGGGAATGATGCAACAAGTTTTTCACACCTGGATTTGGGGATCCTCTTCCATTCTTCCTTGCAGATCCTTTCCAGTTCCGTCAGGTTGGATGGTGAACGTTGGTGGGCAGCCATTTTCAGGTCTCTCCAGAGAAGCTCAATTGGGTTTAGGTCAGGGCTTTGGCAGGGCCAGCAAGAATGGTCACAGAGTTGTTCTGAAGCCACTCCTTTGTTATTTTTGCTGTGTGCTTAGGGTTATTGTCTTGTTGAAAGGTGAACCTTCGGTCAAGTCTGAGGTCCAGAGCACTCTGGAAGAGGTTTTCATCCAGGATATCTCTGTACTTGGCCGCATTCATGTTTCCTTCAATGACAACCAGTCATCCTGTCCCTGCAGCTGAAAAACACTCCCATAGCATGATGCTGCCACCACCATGTTTCACTGCTGGGATTGTATAGGGCAGGTGATGAGCAGTGCCAGGTTTTCTTCACACATACCGCTTAGAATTATCGCCAAAAGAGTTCTATTTTCATCATATCAGACCAGAGAATCTTATTTCTCATAGTCTGGGAGTCCTTCATGTGCTTTTTAGCAAACTCTATGCGGGCTTCATATGTCTGGCACTGAGGAGAGGCTTCTGTCAGGCCACTGTGATAGTTGACTTTGTGGAACTTTCTCCCATCTCCCTACTGCATCTGTGGAGCTCAGCCACAGTGATTTTGGGGTTCTTCTTTACCTCTCTCACCAAGGCTCTGCTCCCATGATTGCTCAGATTGGCTGGACGGCCAGGTGTAGGAAGACTTCTGGTGGTCCCAAACTTCGTCCATTTAATTATTATGGAGGCCACTGTGCTCTTAGGAACCTTGAATACTGCAGAAATTCTATTGTGACCTTGGCCAGATCTGTGCCTTTCCACAATTCTGTCTCTGAGCTCCTTAGAGAGTTCCTTTGACCTCATGATTCTCATTTGGTCTGACATGCACTGTGAGCTGTGTTGTCTTATATAGACAGGTGTGTGCCTTTACAAATCATGTCCTATCAGTTTAATTAAATACAGCTAGACTCCAATGAAGGAGTAGAACCATCTCAATCACAAGGAAATGGACAGCATGTGACTTAAATATGAGGGTCTGAGCAAAGGGTCTGAATACTTATGACCAAGTGATATTTCAGTTTTTCTTTTTTAATAAATTTGCAAAAATTTCTACATTTTTGCTTTTTTCAGTCAAGATGGGGTGCAAAGTGTACATTAATGACAAAAAAATAAACTTTTTTGAATTTACCAAATGGCTGCAATAAAACAAAGAGTAAAACATTTAAAGTAGTCTGACTACTTTCCGTACCCACTGTATTTCCACATTCCTAAACACCATACATAGGGGATCCTGGGTGTGTGCATGTGATTGCAGTACTACCACTGATACCTTCAGGATAGGTTTAGTTTGGGAGGCACCGGTTTCCTTTAACTTTACAATGAATAAAACAAATAGTTTTACAAAAATAAAGTCATGTTTATTGAGCTAGAAATATATATATATATATATATATATATATATATATATATATATATATATATATATATATATACGGGTAGCAGGAACAATGCTTTCTCTTCTGCACAAAAACAGTGGCACATTCATAGTGGTTATGGACGACGGCACATTACTTGTGAAGAATGTTATATATTCACAACAGGGGGCCTCCATCATTACGGTACAGGGCCACATGGGTCAATGTGTTACGCTGTGCCCACTGCACTGTAACTGTACTCTGTGAATGGTATAAGGGAGCTTACTGATGTGCCTCAGCCTGGCTGATCCCATATTCTTTCACCAAGACCTCCAGGTCTGGCTAACACTGAGACAAGCTTTAAATCTTCTTGCTTAGGTGACCAACTTGTCTGCTATGAGTAAAAACTGCTGCCACAGTAAATTGCTTGCTTTAACATGTACCCTTGCAGGTCTGTTTATTCACACACACCAAATGATGACAGAATTTCTCTGAGGGTGTCCTTTCTCTTTCTCTTTCTCTTTCTCTCTCTCTCTCTCTCTCTCTCTCTCTCTCTCTCTCTCTCTCTCTCTCTCTCTCTCTCTCTCTCTCTCTCTCTCTCTCTCTCTCTCTCTCTCTCTCTCTCTCTCTCTCTCTCTCTCTCTCTCTCTCCAGACAGACTAATTGGAAAAAAAAGGAACTTGTCACTAGTGCCCCTTTACTCCTCCCCAACTCTGGGCTGGCTCTACAGTTAACCCTGTCACCCCTGACTAACAGGAAACTGCAGCCTACATGAGGACAAAACACACCACAACATACAGTTCACACAAGATAAAACAATAGTAATCTTCAGGGAGGCCCTTATGCCATCTTTTCCACCTTTACACCCTCACAGTTGCACGGCGTTAATTTCAGTAAAAAGAAGTGTATGAGGAGACTAGAACTCTAAAAAACAAAGTAGTTTGAAAGTTTTACCAATGGAAATTGACATTTTTGAGTCCAGCTAGTGCTCATTGTAATATTGGAGAGAAAACTTTTAAAAACGATTTTATTCTGACATAGTTTCTAAAATCTGGTGAAAGACTCAATAATCTTTTCCCCTTTTTTTTATCTTCTCTTTTATACCCTGCTTTTCCATTTTTTTTTTTTCATATTGTCTATTTATGAGCTATATACCTTGTCTAAAGGTTACCAGCAGATCGCTTCCAGCCACACCTTAGGTAAAGGATATAAAAAATTTAACAATGCAGTAGTCTAAACTGTGTACTCTCCTATTAAATTTGGGTTAAGAGCTCTACGCTATAGTGCTTTGAGTCCATTTTTTGTTACTTTGCTGATAATAAAGAAGCTTCAGTTCTCACTTCTATCATTTTGGTAGTTCTCTACTTTGTGCCCTCATTTGAACACGTATCATTCCATCTTTCCCTTTTATCACGTACTGTATAATAGGTTATTCTTTAAACCGAACTTGAGTCATCTGCAAGAACCTGAATAAATTTTCGTTTATCTCATCCAATCATTTGTTAATAACTCTGCAGCCTGTAAATGTGGCGCCCCTGAGGGTTCAGTCACCACAGATGTACTGCACCTCATCCAGACGTGTGGTACCCCACTCTCAGGTAAGGAGGGAGCACTACGCAGGACTCTAACACCTGCATCCCACACACACTACAGTAGAAGTTTCTTCTCTCTCTTCCTGCTGGGTAGTAAAGGGTGTTGGGAAGTGGGTGGAGATGGTAGGAGGAGGGGACGAGCTTAGAGAGCAGAAAAGAACAGTGCAGAGAGAGAGTCAGACATGAGGAGAAAGTGAAAGTGGAGAGACGTGTGGCGAAGCAGCTTTCTGTCAGAAGGAGCTGCAGCATAAGGGAGTCAGCCAGAGGGAAAGCTGGAGGAAGGTGCTGACAGGACAGGTCAGTTAGAGTGCTGACAGGAAAGTTAGAGAAGAAGTGAAGAGGGAGAAGGAAGCTCCTGGGAGGACAGAAGGGGTACTAGAGGCACGGCGCAGCGACCATCCTGGCTGTGGGGCTTGTTCCACGCTGACTAGCATTGGGTGGAGGGACCAGGTTGCAGTGGGGTACTGGCCCCCTAGCCTAGTGGAGAGATCATCAGACTCAACTAGCAAGCCGGAGGCAGGGGCACCTGTAGGTGTCTCGGCACAAGCCACAATTTTCCTCGCTGAAAAGGCAGCCATATAGGTGAAAGGGAACGCAGAGAGGACGTTACCTGACAGGGTCTGCGGCTGCTGGCTTGGGACACTGACTGTGAGGTGTTGGGCAGGAGAAGCGGTCAGCCGACACAGTGAGACAGCCAGGAAAGACATATACTGAAGGGAGCCCTGAGAAGGTGAATCCTGATCTACCTGGGAGTTTGCTGGACCCCTCACCTGGAGGACATGGCACCAAGCGGGCATTTGTGCGCACCAGAACTGTGAGTAAAGCTTTGGAAACTGCAGCTGACTGTGTCCTTTCAAGTTCTTCCTGCAACACCCACTCAGCACTGCTACATCCCTTGCCAAATACTACATCACTACCATCTTCAACATATTACCTCTGCCATGGGACTCAGCTCCACCTATGGGGAGCTATTCCAACTCTGCTGCATCACCACCAGTCCCAGAGGATCTGCACCGCAGCGCTGGTCACCTCTGACCAGAAACCACAGGTGGCGTCATGAACATTTCCCCTTTAAAAATCCCCTTTTTATTATTTTCATTTTACACCATTTTTGTATGAACGCCCGGGGCCACGGACTGTGTCACTGCCACCGCGACATCCCCTTTAAGGAGAGAACGGTCCGGTACCGAGTACCGCGCACCATTTTGATGTCAAGAACAGGATGAACCGACCCTTTAACAAAGGTCCTGTACACCTATTCTGAACTGTAATACGTGCCATAGACTGTATTGAAATTGGGAACAACAACCGCCATTATTGCGCCACGAGGCATGCAGGGAGTAGAGAGGTGTGCCATCTTGGGAGACACCCAGCCAGAAGCATGAAAATCATGGCCTTCCACGCCGTGTTACTGCACATGGCATGGAGGACATGTCCATCAGCGAGCGAGATCCGCCTCCTGATTGTGGACGGCGGGAAAAGAAGGAAGAAGTCCCACCTACAGAAGAAAATAAGGAAACGCCACGTGGATACAGAGAGTGGCCCAGCAGCTAACATGGTGAGTGGTGGACACCAGGAGCATGGGGTGGAAGCGACGGAATGCCCCAGCTCGCCAGATGAACGTCCTGCCTCGCTGCCCGTGAAAGACCCAGACCTCCTGAGCACGGAGGGGGCTGCAAATGATGAAGGGCACTTCAGATGAAGTGAGGGGGTGATAGGGGACTGCAATGGATGAAGTAAGGGGACTTCAAATTAAAGTAGGGGACTGGAAATGATGAAGTGGGGGAGAGGACGGGGGACAGCAAATGATGAATTCAGTGTGAGTGATGGGGCACAGCAATTTATTTGAAGATGGGGGGTGAGGAGAGCAAATGATGAATTGAAGGTGGAGGCTGGGGAGAGCAAATGATGATCTATGGGGAGAACGAATAATGAATTTTGAGAGTGGGGGAGTAAATGATTTATTGAATGTGGGGTAGAGCAGTTGATAATGAATAGAGGGTGGGAGAGAAAGACATGACAATGAATTGAGGTGGGAGGGGCATGTAAATATAATGAATTAGGGTTAGAGCGGGAGGCACATAGTGGAGGGCGTTGAGGATGAAGTGCCTGGTAATGAATTGGGGGGAAAGAGTACAGGTGCTAATTAATTTATATATTAAATGGGGAAGTGGCTATTTATAGTTAGTGGGGTGCACAGTGGTGGATTATATTTTATATTTGGAATGGTGGGTTGCATAATAACCAATTACCGTATTTTCCGCTTTGTAAGACACACTTTTTTTTCCCCCCAAACTTGGGGGGAAAATGGGGCTGCATCTTACAAAGGATATACATTACCGGGTGTAGGCCGCAGGGGTGTCCGGCTGTCCGTCGGAGCTGTGGGTGTCTCCGGGTGCCCAGCCGTGTCTCCACGTGCCCAGCGGTGTCTCCGGTTCCAATCCCGGGGCTCTGGCGACATTTTACGACAGGCCAGAGCCCCGAGGCTCCCTCTCGGTTCCCTCTGTTTTGGCTTCGGCGCATGTGCTGATGGTGATCTCGGGACTGAGTTCTCGAGAGATGAGATTTCAGCGCTGAGATCTCATCTCTCGAGATCTGTCCCGAGATCACCATCAGCACATGCACCACCCCCGGCGGCCGCCACCATATTGCCGGAGCCAAAACAGAGGGAACCGAGAAGGAACCCCAGGGCTCTGGCCTGTTGAAAAATGTCGCCAGAGCCCCGGGATTGGAACCGGAGACACCGCTGGGCACGTGGAGACACTGCTGGGCACCCGGAGACACCCACAGCGCAGACGGACACCCAGTAAATGTGGGCAGAGCCCCGGACTGCTGCACAGACCCCCCTGGCAGCAGTACAGCCCCCCTGGCAGCAGCACAAGCCCCCCTGGCAGCAGTACAGCCCCCCTGGCAGCAGCATGAGTCCCCCTTGGTAGCAGCACGAGCCCCCCTGGTAGCAGCATGAGCCCCCCTGGTAGCAGCATGAGCCCCCCTGGCAGCAGCACAGACCCCCCTGGCAGCAGTACAGCCCCCCCTGGCAGCAGCGCGAGCCCCCCTGGTAGCTGCACGAGCCCCCCTGGTAGCAGCACGAGCCCCCCTGGCAGCGCGCTGCACATCGGAGCACCCTCTCATCCCTTCCTGCGGCCTGCAGTATCACCCCACTCCTGCCTCCTCCAGCAGCGACTCTGGGACCCCACTTCACCGCAGCCACCACCCCCGGTAAGCAATAAGACACCTGGATTATAAGAGGCACCACCATTTTATTAAAAAACGTTTTTCCTATTTTTCTCCTCAAAATTTGTGGTGCATCTTATAATCCGGAGTGTCTTATAAAGCGAAAAATACGGTATATATTGATTGTGGGTGCACCTCTGTATTCAGATGTATAGTGTAGAAGAAAAGGAAAAAGTGGGGAATATGCTCTGGAAGTGGTGCGCTAGGTAACTGTGTTATTTTATGCAGAGACGAGTCCTGGATGGAAGAAGTGATGGCAGGCTGTGCTGGATGAAAAAGAAAAGCAAAGATGAAGGACTTCAGCTAGAGATGTCACTAGTGAGTCAGTGTGTTACTTGTACACTGACACTCTACACTATACTATATACAGAGCTCCTGTGTATAATGTCACTGGCAGTGGTGATCACTGTATTACCTGTACACTGACACTATATACAGAGCTCCTGTGTACATTATCATCGGTAATCACTGTATTACCTGTACATTGACACTATACACTGTATACTATATACAGCAGTCCTGTGCATAATATCACTGGTGATCGCTGTATTACCTGTACACTGACACTATATACAGAGCTCCTGTGTATAATGTCACCAGTGATCACTGTATTACCTGTACACTGACAGTAAATACAGAGTTCCTGTATACAATGGCACTTAGTATTGTTTTTTTTAATTAATGATCAGTGTTATGATTGAGTCACCGTAGGAGGCAGACCCAAAAATAGAAGCTACGTCCAGAAAACCAGAGAAGTTGGCAACTATCAGATTGCAGACCCCTGAACCTATCAACACAACTAGCAGTAGCCATGGGGGTTCCTACGGTGCCCTAGACCCCTCGATCACAGCCGGAGAGCTAAGTAGCCTAAAGACAGAAAAGGAAATCTAAACTGCCCCAGAGCAGACCCCAAAGTAAAAGACAGCCCCCAACATATAATGACGGTGAAGCAAGATGAAAAAACACTCACACAGATAGAAAGATAGGCTGAGAAAACGATGGGGCCCAAGCTAACTAAACAGAACAGGAAAGGAAGGTTGCTGTCTGCAATCTGCCAAAACCCTATCAAAAACATAAGCCAACAAGCTGATATGGCAAAAGACCCTGAAGCAGCTAGGCTTCAAAAATTAAATCAGCACTCAGGTATTTTCAGAAGACAGAGCTAAAGGAATTCAGCTCACCCCAGCAGGGAATGTCAGAAATCCAGAAAAACAAAGTCAAAGCACAAATGCAAAAAGCCGAGCAGAAAACTTAGCTTTAGAAGAGCAGGAATTCAGACTGGTCTCCAAGGATCCCACAGAGAAATCATCCGCAGGGCAGAAGGGCATCGGCGGCCTTATATCCAGTCAGTAACTCCACTCAGCCAGTCATCATCATTAGGCTCAGGTGTTTGATAATCAGGCTCACTACCTTTCTTTACCAGAAGAGGGAGTTCATCGGGCCTCAGTAGTGAAGGGGAAAATGAACTCACAACAGTACCTCCCCCTTGAGGAGGGGTCACCGAACCCTCATCCATGCCACCAGGGCGATCCGGGTGAGCCCGATGAAAGGCACGCACCAATCTTTTGGCATGAATATCAGAGTCAGAGACCCAGGAATTATCCTCCTGACCATAACCCTTCCACTTAACCAAATACTGGAGTCTCCGTCTAGCCAGACGGGAATCCAGTACTTTCTCTACCTCATATTCCATGTTACCTTCAACCAATACAGGGTCTGGAGGTGCCACCCCCGGAACAACAGGTTCAACAAACCTCTTCAACAAAGATTTATGGAACACATTATGGATTTTAAATGTGACAGGAAGAGCCAAACGAAAAGAGACCGGATTAATAATCTCCAAAATCTTGTAAGGTCCAATAAATCTAGGCTTAAACTTAGGAGAAGCCACCTTCATAGCAATATTTTTTGATGATAGCCACACCATATTACCAACCTTAAACTGGGGACCAATGGTCCTATGTCGGTTGGAAAACCGCTGGGCCTTTTCCTGGGAGAGAGATAACTTATCCACCACTTGGTCCCACATCTGGTGCATTCTCTCCACCACAGTGTCAACACCTGGGCAGGCAGAGGGCTCCACCTGCCCTGAAGAAAATCGAGGATGAAACCCAAAGTTACAAAAAAAAGGTGACATCAAAGTGGCAGAACTAGCTCTACTATTTAAAGCAAATTCGGCCAAGGGCAAAAATGAAACCCAATCATCCTGATCAGCAGAAATAAAACATCTCAAATGTGACTCCAAGGTCTGGTTTGTTATCTCTGTCTGCCCATTGGTCTGAGGGTGAAAACCAGAGAAGTACAACTGAATTCCCAGCTTGGAACAGAAAGTCCTCCAAAATCTAGACACAAACTGAACTCCTCTGTCAGATACAATGTTCTCAGGAATCCCGTGCAAGCGAACCACCTGTTGCAAAAACAGGGGCACCAACTCAGAGGAAGACGGCAACTTAGGGAGTGGTACAAGATGAACCATCTTAGAGAACCTATCACAAATCACCCAAATAACAGTCATCCTTTGAGAGACAGGCATATCAGAGATGAAATCCATTGAAATATGGGTCCATGGCCTCTTGGGGACAGGCAAAGGCATCAATAACCCACTAGAGCGAGAACACGATTTAGACCGGGAGCACGTCCCACAGGACTGCACAAAATTCCTGACATCGCGAGACAAGGAGGGCCACCAAAAAGACCGACTCACCAGATCTCTAGTACCAAAAATACCTGGATGACCAGCCAATGCAGAGCAATGAACTTCAGACATCACTCTTCTTTCACTGGTCAGGAACATACAACTTTCCACTGGGACAACGCTCAGGTTTGTCCTCCTGGAACTCTTCCAGAGCACGTCTCAAATCGGGCGAGATGGCAGAAAGAACTACCCCTTCGCCTAAGATGGTAGCAGGCTTGGTCACCACAGGAGAATCAGCAAAGAAGCTCCTAGAGAGGGCGTCTGCCTTGACATTCTTAGTTCCAGGAAGAAAAGAAACCACAAAATCAAAACGTGTAAAAAACAAGGCCCACCTAGCCTGTCTAGGGTTCAAGCGCTTAGCCGACTCTAGGTAAATCAAATTCTTGTGGTCAGTGAGGACCACGACTTGATGCTTAGCTCCCTCCAACCAATGTCTCCACTCCTCAAATGCCCATTTCATGGCTAACAGTTCCCGATTCCCCACATCATAGTTACGTTCAGATGGAGAGAACTTTCGGGAAAAGAAAGCACAGGGATTAATTTTAGATGTTACAGGATCCTTTTGGGACAAAACAGCTCCTGCACCAATCTCAGAAGCATCCACCTCTACCTGGAACGGAAGTGAGACATCAGGTTGCCGCAAAACCGGGGCGGAGGTGAATCTTCGCTTCAGCTCCTGAAAGGAAGAAACAGCCTCCGGAGACCAATTTAACACATTAGCACCCTTCTTAGTCAAATCAGTCAATGGCTTGGCAATACTAGAAAATTCTGCTATAAATTTCCGATAAAAATTAGCAAAACCCAAAAACTTCTGGAGGGCCTTCAAAGAAGTGGGCTGAACCCAATCGTAAATGGCCTGTACCTTGGCCGGGTCCATTTAAATAGTTGACGGGGACAAAATAAATCCCAAAAAATAAATCCTCTGTACTCCAAAAAGGCATTTAGATACTTTGACATACAGGGAATTCTCCCTCAAGATCCGGAACACAGTCCGAATATGTTCCACATGAGAATCCCAATCCTTGGAGAAGATCAAAATATCATCCAGATAGATAATCAAAAATTTATCGACAAAATCTCGGAAAATATCGTTCATGATGCACTGGAAGACAGAAGGGGCATTAGTGAGCCCAAAAGGCATCACCAGGTACTCAAAATGTCCCTCCGGAGTATTAAACGCCATCTTCCATTCATCCCCATGCTTAATGCGAATAAGATTATACGCCCCCCTGAGGTCAAGCTTGGTAAACCAGCAAGCACCTTTAAATCTGGAGAATAGATCAGAAATCAGGGGTAACGGATACTGATATTTAACAGTAATTTTGTTGAGGGCACTATAATCAATACAAGATCTTAATGATCCATCCTTTTTGGCTACAAAAAAAAAAACGGCACCTAAGGGTGACGAGGATGGTCTAATATGACCCTTCTCCAATGCCTCCTTAATATAGGATCGCATAGCCTCGTGCTTCAGATAAATTGAAGAGCCGACCCTTGGGAAATTTACACCCCGGGCTCAGTTCAATTGCACAGTCATAACTCCTATGAGGAGGCAGAGACGCAGACTCATTCTCACTAAATACATCATAAAAGTCCGCCAAATAATCAGGAACATCATGCGACTGAGGAGAGGTGGAAAAAACCGGAGCCTCACTAAAGGCACACCGACAACCCCAACTCACCACAGACACAGATTTCCAATCCAAAACTGGATTATGAATTTGTAACCAGGGAAACCCCAGAACAATAGTATCATGCAGATTATGCAACACCAAAAATCTGCAATTTTCTTGATGGTCTGGGGCGACCCGCATTACCACCTGGGTCCAAAACTGAGGTTTATTTTTAGCCAAAGGAGTAGCATCAATCCCCCTCAAAGGGATAGGCGTCTGCAGAGGTGTCATCGGAAATCCACAACGTTTAGCAAAATCCAAGTCCATTAGGTTTAGGGCTGCTCCCGAATCCACAAAAGCCTTGGCGGAAAATGTGGACAGGGAGCAGATCAGAGTAATAGCCAGAAGAAACTTAGGTTGAACACCACCAACAGAAAACGTGTGTGCAAAGCGTTTCTCTCGTTTAGGACAGACAGAAATAATATGTGAGGCATCTCCACAGAAAAAACACAACTTATTACGCCTTCTGAACTCCTGACGCTGCTCTCTGGACAAAACTCTATCACATTGCATAGGTTCAGACATTTGTTCAACAGGTGGCAACACCTCTCGTGCAGTTTTGCTTTCGCGCAAATGCCGATCAACCTGAATAGCTAATGACATAGAATCGTCAAGACCAGAGGGAACAGGAAATCCCACCATAGTATCTTTTACGGCTTCTGACAACCCCTTCCGAAAGAGAGCAGCCAAGGCATTATCATTCCAGGTAGTAAGTACTGCCCATTTTCGGAATTTTTGACAGTACAATTCTGCAGAATCTCGACCCTGGTTCAATGCCAGCAGGGTCTTTTCAGCCTGATCAATGGCATTAGGTTCGTCATACAACAACCCCAAGGTTTGAAAAAAATGCGTTCACATTAGTCAGAATCGGATCATCTGGTTTCAAAGAAAACGCCCAATCCTGGGGATCGCCACACAGCAAAGAGATGACAATTTTAACCTGCTGCGCGGAGCTCCCTGACGAGTTAGGCTTCAAGGCAAAAAATAATTTACAATTATTTTTGAAATTCAAAAATTTAGACCGATCCCCAAAAAATACATCAGGTGTAGGAATCTTTGGTTCAGCAGCATGTGAATGAGCAAGGTAGGCGGAAATTCCCCGCACTTCCGCAGCGAGCTGCTCCACACGATCAGACAATTGCTTTATCTCCATTGAGAGAAAAAAAAATTCCCCCTACGGCCTCAGAGATATAGAGGAAAAAATGTACACACCTTTTTTTTTTTTTTTTTTTTACAATTCTTTCCTGCTATTGAGTACCCTAGGATCTGCGGTATGGCGGGTGATTGATTCTGTTATGATTGAGTCACCGTAGGAGGCAGACACAAAAATAGAAGCTACGTCCAGAAAACCAGAGAAGTTGGCAACTATCAGATTGCAGACCCCTGAACCTATCAACACAACTAGCAGTAGCCGTGGGGGGTTCCTACGGTGCCCTAGACCCCTCGATCACAGCCGGAGAGCTAAATAGCCTAAAGACAGAAAAGGAAATCTAAACTGCCCCAGAGCAGACCCCAAAGTAAAAGACAGCCGCCAACATATAATGACGGTGAAGCAAGATGAAAAAACACTCACACAGATAGAAAGATAGGCTGAGCAAACGATGGGGCCCAAGCTAACTAAACAGAACAGGAAAGGAAGGTTGCTGTCTGCAATCTGCCAAAACCCTATCAAAAACATAAGCCAACAAGCTGATATGGCAAAAGACCCTGAAGCAGCTAGGCTTCAAAAACTAAATCAGCACTCAGGTATTTTCAGAAGACAGAGCTAAAGGAATTCAGCTCACCCCAGCAGGGAATGGCAGAAATCCAGAAAAACAAAGCAAAACAAAGTCAAAGCACAAATGCAAAAAGCTGAGCAGAAAACTTAGCTTTAGAAGAGCAGGAATTCAGACTGGTCTCCAAGGATCCCACAGAGAAATCACCCGCAGGGCAGAAGGGCGTCGGCGGCCTTATATCCAGTCAGTAACTCCACTCAGCCAGTCACCATCATTAGGCTCAGGTGTTTGATAATCAGGCTCACTACCTTTCTTTACCAGAAGAGGGAGTTCATCGGGCCTCAGTAGTGAAGGGGAAAATGAACTCACAACAGATCAGTATTGTAGTATTCAGTCACTATGTGGTGGTAATATGTGCTCTGGTCATGGTGTTGCACTATTTGTTCCTTGTATGTTTTATTATTCAGTCACTATGTGGTGGTAACATGTGGTGTGGCCATGGTGCGGCGGTATTTGTTCCTTGTATGTGGTATTATTCGGTCACTATGTGGTGGTAATTTGTGGTCTGGCCAAGGTGTGGTGGAATTTGTTCCTTGTATATGGTATTATTCGGTCACTATGTGGTAGTAATGTGTTCTGGCCAAGGTGTGGCAGTATTTGTACCTTGTTTGTGGTATTATTTGGTCACTATATGGTGGTAATATGTGGTCTGGTCATGTTGTGGTGATATTTGTACCTTACATGTAGCATTAATGGTTGTTTAAAAAAAAATGTAAATGTATGTGACTCATTCCCTTAAAGAAAAATACATAAATATATATTTATTTTTAATAGTAGGACCCAGCTGAAAGAGTCAACCGTATCATGGTATCAGCTTAAAAATTATTTTGGCCAGAATAAAAGCTGCTGGTTATGATTGTGATCTGGTGTTTGATGGGAAGTGGTTGGTGAGGATGTGGTGGTGAAGTTGAGTTTTTCCAAGAGTGGGCAGTGGGACGGTGGAGGCGGAGCTGGTATGAAACCTGGACGGAGTCTCAAGGGAACCCGAAAAGTATGGGGCCCTGAAATTCCTAGTGGAAGCCCTGGTCTGTCTCATAAGCTGCAGCTCAGTGTGCCCATGCAGGCAGCATGATGACATTATTGTCTCATGACGCTCAGCGGACCGGAAGAGAAAATGGGGGCTGCAGTGTCGGGAATCAGGACGAGGTGAGTATAAACTTCATTATTTTCAATATGGAGAACTGAGGCCATCCTGCTATATATATGGGAGAACTGGGGCTATTATACTATACCTATGGGAAGAACTGGGGCCATCATTATATATATATATATATATATATATATATATATATATATATATATATATATATATAGAGAGAGAGAGAGAGAACTGGGGCCATCATACTAGATATGCGGGGAGAACTGGGGCCATCATACTAGATATGCGGGGAGAACTGGGGCCATCATACTAGATATGCGGGGAGAACTGGGGCCATCATACTAGATATGCGGGGAGAACTGGGGCCATCATACTAGATATGCGGGGAGAACTGGGGCCATCATACTAGATATGCGGGGAGAACTGGGGCCATCATACTAGATATGCGGGGAGAACTGGGGCCATCATACTATATTTATGGTGGGAACTGGGGCCATCGCACTATATATACTATATATATCCCATATATCTATAGTAAACTCGGTTCTGCTCCCATATCTCTGGGGTAAGCTCTGTTCTGCTCCCATATTTCTGGGGTAAGCTCTGTTCTGCTCCCATATTTCTGGAGTAAGCTCAGTTCTGCTCCCATATCTCTGGAGTAATCTTGGTTCTGCTCCTATATCTCTGGAGTAATCTGGGCTCTGCTCCCATATCTCTGGAGTAATCTCGGTTCTGCTTCCATATCTCTGGAGTAGAGTTGAACGAAACGGATCGGTCAATTTCAAAAGTCGCCGACTTTCGCAAAAGTCGGGTTTCACGAAACCCGACCATAGCATGAGGTCGGCCATGAGGTCGGCGACCATAGCGCCAAAGTCGCATTTAAAATGATGCCTCAGCGCCCTTTTTCAGCCAATGATGGAGGATGCAGACTGTGGGCAATGCGAGGACATAGGCAGCGGTCACCATCATCTTTGAGAAGGGCATGCAAGTGATTGGCTTGCTTTGTGTGGCGTCACAGGGGCTATAAAAGGGCATGCACGCCGACCGCATTCTTACTTCTGCTGATCTCAGAATAGGGAGAGCTGCTGCTGATGATGATGATTCTGAAGGGAGAGCGTTAGGCAGGGAAGAAGATACAAAAAATTGCTTCTGCTGCTAGCGATTTTGCCTGTACAACACACCAGTTAGTGTGCAGTGCAAGGGGAGGCTATATTTTGGTGCATCAGCTTTGTTAGTTATTAGGCTGCCTTATATGGCTCCCTAATAGCTGCATTGCTGTTTTCACACTGCTGTGAAAACTGCTTTTTTAAAAGCAAAAATACTTTTCTTCCTCTTTTTTGCCCAGTTACCAAGCGTTCATTTTTCCACACTTTTGTGTGCAGCAGTCCTGCTTATTAGGCTGCCTACTGCCATACTTGGGACTGAGAGCATCATTGTCAGCTTGCTAAAATCTCTAGGTAGATTCAGCTTCTCCCCAGTCCTATATAGACATTTTATACACCATCCAATTTCAGCCCGTTATATTGAGGTGTAATCTACACTGGGCCTGAGATAATAGTTCAGTGTCCTCAAGTCTGTAGGCAGATTCAAATTCTCCCCAGTCCTATATAGACATTTTATACACCATCCAATTTCAGCCTGTTATATTTAGGTGTAATCTACACTGGGCCTGAGATATTAGTTCAGTGTCCTCAAGTCTGTAGGGAGATTCAAATTCTCCCCAGTCCTATATAGACATTTTATACACCATCCAATTTCAGCCTGTTATATTGAGGTGTAATTTACACTGGGCCTGAGATAATAGTTCAGTATCCTCAAGTCTGTAGGGAGATTCAAATTCTCCCCAGTCCTATATAGACATTTTATACACCATCCAATTTCAGCCTGTTATATTGAGGTGTAATCTACACTGGGCCTGAGATATTAGTTCAGTGTCCTCAATTCTGTAGGGAGATTCAAATTCTCCCCAGTCATATATAGACACTTTATACACCATCCAATTTCGGCCAGTTATATTGAGGTGTAATCTCCACTGGGCCTGAGATAATAGTTCAGTGTCCTCAAGTCTGTAGGGAGATTCAAATTCTCCCCAATACTATATACACCTTGTACCTTGTTTTACAGTACCATATTGCTGGTGGTATTTTGGGTACATTTTCCCAAAAATGAGGAAATGTGTTGGAAGTGGGCGGGGGTTGCCAGCTGGTAATGATGGTGTTGGAGGTGGTGGTGGATCTGCTGGTAGTGGCAAAAGCACAATAGCACCTAATGCAGGAGGTGTTGAGCCTGCGTCATCATCTGGCTCCACAAGGCCTCGAAGGCTCCCTTTTCTGGGAGTAGATATACCGCTTTTAAAGCCGGAGCTTCAGGAACAAGTTTTGGCTTACATTGCTGACACAGCCTCCAGCTCTAACGCCTCCTCTTCTGAACTTTCAAAAAATAAAAGCACTGAGTCGTCATTGGAGGCTCATGGTCAGGAACCACACCTTTCCTTGTGTCCTTCACCCCTACCAAAAGTAAAGGATGCAGCAGGCCACACTACAGATTACTCCATGGAGCTCTTTTCACATACCATGCCTGGGTTATCAAGTCAAATCGTGAATTACCCAGTTCAAGAAGAATCTGACATGGAGTGCACTGATGCACAGCCACTGCTAGATTTATCTGCTGATACATTCACTCAGAGCACTACATTGTCCTCGCAGTGCACTGAGCCAGAATCTGACCCTGATGAAACTCAGGTGCCCCTTCCCGCATACTATACCACCTTGCATGGTGACACAGAGGAAGGTGCACATGACATTGAAGAGGAGGTGATGGATGACCCAGTTGTTGACCCAGATTGCCATCCATTGGGGAAGAGGGTGCCGCTGCCAATAGCTCAGAAGAGGAGGAGGAGCATCCGCAGCAGGCATCGACATCGCAACAGCTGTTATCTTGCAGGCCTGGAGCAGTCCAAAAACGGGTTACAAAAACCAAAAGACTTGCAGGACAGCTAGGCCAGACGGTCAAATTAGCACAGCGTGCAAGGCCTCAAAATGTCTTCCATAGTAGGAAGAGTGCAGTGTGGCACTTTTTTGAGCAAAATCCTCATGATCAGGCAAAGGTTATCTGTAAGAAGTGCACAAAGACCTTTAGCCGAGGGAAAAATCTGAGAAATTTGAATACCAGTTGCATGCTTAGACATTTAACCACCATGCACGTGCAAGCATGGACGGACTACCAAACCTCACGTACCACATGTGCAACTGCTCCCAATGAAGGTAGTCAGCAACGTTAGGCTAGTTTCACATTCGCGCTTTCTAGCGCAGCGACGGCCTGCGCACGGCCGCCGCTAAGCCCCGCCCCCCGCCGGCTCCCTGCCCGCCCTTTCCGGTCATCGCCGCCTTCTAGCGCACATGGGCGCTTGCGATCTGCGCACCCTATCTTTAGCATAGGGTGCGCAGATCGTGCGCTGGCCGTGCGCTAGCAGGATTTTGCCATGCGCAGCGCACTTTTGATGGTGCGCCCGTGTGCGCCGAACGCAGCATGTTGCATTTCAGCGCACACGGCAGCCGAGGAGGATGAGGAAGAGGAGGAGGGAAGCCTTGATGACAGTCAGCCATTGTCTGCTCCGGGACCTCTCCTTGACGAGGTAGAGGAGGAGGCGGATGACGATGGGGATGATTATTTAGGGGAGGAGGATGCTTCTCGTGGGGCAAGAGAAAATGTTGGCGTGGCAAGGTCTGGTACAGGGTTTGTGCATGACTGGAGGGATGTGGATTTGCCAGAAAGTGCTCCTCCACCCAGCACTCAAAGTGCATCATTGACACCTGGAACATTGGCCCACATGTCAGATTATGCCTTGCAGATCCTAAAAAGGGACCCCCGCATTGCCAAAATGATGAACAATGACGACTACTGGTTGGCCAGCATCCTGGATCCACGCTATAAAGGCAAATTCCAAAACATCATGCCACAGGAGAGCCTTGACCTAATATTGGCTAACAAACAAGCAACTCTGGTAAACCTTTTGTTTGAGGCATTCCCAGCACACAACAGCGGTGATGGTTCTCCAACGAGCCGAAGGGGGCAACATGGAAGAGGTGTTCGTGGTGCACACATCAGAAGTGGTGTTGGAGACAGGGATTTCATGACCATGTTGTGGACTGATTTTTCAAGTCCTGCTCACACGACTGGTAATACTGCATTGATTGAAAGTGACAGGAGACAGCAGTTGTCAACTATGGTTACAAACTACTTCTCGTCCCATATCGATGTTCACCCTCACAGGTCATTCCCCTTTGACTACTGGGCCTCTAAACTGGACACCTGGCCTGAATTGGCACAATATGCCTTACAGGAGCTCGCTTGCCCTGTTGCTAGTGTGTTATCTGAAAGAGTCTTCAGTGCTGCTGGATCAATCCTGACAGAAAAAAGGACCCGTCTGTCGACTCAAAATGTGGATGATCTAACCTTCATTAAAATGAACCATGCATGGGTTTCAAAGGATTTTGTCCCACCTTCCCCTGATGACACATAGGTTGCCAGAAAAATGGCTCGCTTTTGTCCTCCTCTTCCTCGGACTTCTCCAATTCCTCCATTTGCAGCTTCTGAATGTCCAACATCAACATATGCCATTTTTTAAACCTCCCTAACTGAGCTGCCCCCCCCCATGGCCGGGGTCACCACATAGCGCACGCAACTGTGCGAGTGCCATTGCCATTAACAGGTGGGTGGGCCGACTCTTGGGTGCCGGCACTGGCACAGGGTCCCTCATAGTGCAATCAAGTGTCTCTGACGGTGGGGGTGCACACCCGCCATCAGACACACCGGCGTACTATGAGGGGCCCAGTGCCAGTACCGACGTCCACGAGTGGGCCCCCCTTGCTTGGGCAGGGCCCCAGCATTTGCAATAGTTACCTCTCCCTGCTCCTCCGCTGTGTAGTCTGGGCTGTCAAATCCTTCCCTGGGACTGCCACTTCAAAGTTGGTGAACTGATAGATGATGGTTAAGACGTAGCTATGCCCTGTCCTGCTGGCCGGGCTCTAGCTTCAGATGATCAATGGCTTCCATTTCTTATGGACGTCAACTCACAATGAGATGCAGTGGTGGTTTATCATCAGTTTTCACAGTTTTCCTACTCAGACGTGTGACATTCCTGTCCACATTTTTAAATGTGCCCTCTCATGCCAATCCAATAGAATCGTCTACAGCCTGTGACTTCTGTCTTTTGCACTCCAAAGTTACCTGACAGATCATGATAGGCAGTGAGGACTGTTATGATTGAGTCACCGTAGGAGGCAAAAACAGAAATGCTAGCTAAGTCCAGAAAACCAGAGAAGTTGGCAACTATCAGATTGCAGACCCCTGAACCTATCAACACAACTAGCAGTAGCCGTGGGGGGTTCCTACGATGACCTAGACCCCTCGATCACAGCCGGAGAGATACATAGGCCTAAAGAAGGAAAGGGGAAATCTAACTGCCCCAGAGCAGACCCCAAAGCAATAGGCGGCCCCCACATATGACGGTGAAGCAAGATGAAAACACTTACACAGACAGAAAGACAGGCTGAGCAAAGACTGGGCCAAAAACTACCTAGATAGGAACGGATAGGAAGGCTGCTGTCTGCAATCTGCCAAAACCCTATCAGAGACAAAAGCCAACAAGCTGATATAAAAATGGCCCTGAAGCAACTAAGCTTCAAAAACTAAATCAGCACTCAGGTACTTTCAGAAGACAGAGCTAACGGAACACTGCACACTCCAGCAGGGAGTGGCAGAATCCAAAAAGCAAAAAAAAACAAAAACAAATCTTAAAAGCAAAAAGGCAAAACAGAAAACTTAGCTTTAGGAGAGCAGGAATCAGACTGGTGTCCAAGAGTCCACAGAGCAATCACCCGCAGGGCAGAAAGGGCGTAGGCTGCCTTAAATCCAGTCAGTGACTCCACTCAGCCAATCGTCTTCATTAGTCCCAGGTGCCTGATAATCAGGCTCACTACCTTCCTTCACTAGAATAGGGAGTTCACTAGGCCTCAGTGACGGAGGGGAGAATGAACTCTCAACAGAGGACCATGTCTACATCACTCCCTGTGATCAAAATTTGATGGAGATGAGTAACGGTGATGGGATCAACGGTACTGCGATACAGCAACCCTTTCTTCACAAAGAACTGTTTTCGCTGTCTCCACACACAAAGTAATTGAGGGTCAGCATCGCCTCTGAGAATTCTACCGGGAGTTTTTCCCGTGATTAGTAATTCCTACATTTCTGCAATCACTCGACTTTATGTCTGTACTCTTATCCATCTCGTTTCCTCTTGCGGAGAGTCTGGACTGTCTTACTGAGACAGAAATATATATGAAGATTTAAAAATACCCCAACAGTGTATACTGGTGTACGCTTCAAAAACATTTCCATTTTTCTACTTTTTAGATTGTTGTCTAATCCATACTGAGGCTGTGAGTGTCTTTGTCCGACTCCGGAAATAAACATGGAGATTTTAAATGTTTAAACTATGCTACATATATACCTGTTATCCAGTGATACTGTACCCTTTCTCAACTTTCTGCAATCTTGTCGAATCCATACTGTGCCTGAGACCGTCTGAGACTGCCTCCTGATTACAGATGAGTGGAGTTTGAGTGGAACGCTTTCTAGTACGGGGTTAAAGCCATAGGTCTATTAAGAGGGCCTTTAATAGGGTGAAATATACTTCCCGTCAGGATCTATTATATCGCTCTCAACCAACTAGGCCTACGAGTACAAATCAGATTGTTAGGTTTGTTACAACATTTAGCTCCAGGTCAAATTCTGTACGCATGGCACTACAGAAAGCGTGGTCTATCCTACAGATAGATCCCATTATGGGTAGCTTTCTAACAGACAAACCGTCCATGTCTTTTCAGCATGCCAAGAATCTTAGAGACCATTTGGTCTCTAGTCTCATTCTGCATTTAAACCATCTACATTTTTGGATGCTCTCACTCCTAGGGTGTGACTGTTGCGTGGCATGCCCCAACATAGTGCATAGTGACTCTTTTTGTGATTCTAGTGGTACTAAAACCTATGCCATCCGCCAACGTATCACTTGTACCACAAGATATGTTTTCTATCATGCTACTTGCCCTTGTGGCTTGATTTACGTTGGCCTCACTACTCGCCAGTTTAAAGTGAGGGTAAGGGAGCATATGTTGGGGATCCAGGCGGCACGCACACACGAGGATCCTACCACCCTGAGGACTATTCCACGCCATTTTAAGGATCATCACACATGTGATGCCTCCAAGTTGAAAGTCAGGAGCACTGATGCCCTGAGAATTGATATTAGGGGTGGCGGTCTGTCCAAGCGACTCGGTCAGCTTGAATCAAAGTGGATATGGCAGCTCTAGACAGTTCATCCACATGGTCTCAACGACTGCCTCTTTTGCCCCTTTTCTATAGGCCTATGTCTAGCTCTGTGACGCTCTTTTAGTGTGTTTTTAACTGTTGTTTTTACTTTCAGTGACCTTGTGCATTCCATCTTTTTGACCGTTGTCTGTTTCATTTTGGGGTGGATTTGTTACCTACCAGGATATGGACTTTCTTTATTCTATATTTGACGTCTATCAACATATTGAAGATTTGGTCCATGATTTCTCGTTCATCATACACATTACATGTTTCATAGATGACTGTTATGTCCTTCTGAAGTATTCATCTCTTGATAAAGTATATAGTCATAATTAAATTCTGTTTATGCTTTACCATTGGGGTTTATGCTTTGGCTATTACTTGCCTCTCGTTTTGAATCTGGGTATAGGTGTATATGTTGAATTGATTTTAATTATTTTCCTGGTTCATTCATTGGATATCATGAGTCCTAATGTGTCTTTCTATATATACAAATATAAATATGTAATAATTACTTATGTTTTATGTTCCTTTGCTCGGTACCACTATGGGTGTAGTTTCCCCTCTTTCTTTAAACCTGATTGTGCATGTCTAATATTATTCAATATTCCCATGTAATTAGATCTTTTTGTATTAGGTGCTTTTATAGCACTGAGCGTCCCCAAATGATTGAGTTGTTTACTCTTTTCTTGAGGGGTTGCTATAATTACATTTATGTTCCTATACATAATTTTACATGTGACAACCATGGTGCTGTGCGATTTTATGTACCATATAGTTATCCACTTGTTGGTGGATTTTTCATATATATGCCTTTATACTCCTTTATACCGCGCTATTTGGCGTGGTTATATATGTTTATTTCTATTCTAGTTATGCCCATCCTGGTTTGCCCTCTTCCAAGATGGCTGCCGTTACAACAGTGCGCTTTGCGCATGCGTCGGATGACGCGCTGGATGACGTGACTTCTATCCCCCTCCCTTCCGCCCACCGTCTGGCATCTAACATCACGGGGCCCCGTGGTGTGTCAGCGCCAGCGGCGGTTGCCAAGTCGGGATGGGGGGGAGGGTTTACATGCACCTGGCACAATTAGGGACTTTTCCCAGTGACTTCCTATAAATTGCTCAGACACCGGCACTAACACACGCCCCCTGAGGAAGGAATTATAGCCGAAACGTGCGTCGGGGTTTGGCTGTGTATACTGAGCTGCACCCTCCTCCTGGTATGTGTCTTTACATATTTAATGTCTTGGCAGTATATCATCTTTATATGGTTTAGCCAGGGATTGTTCCCTTAATTCTTATGGTGTTTCCATTCTATTTTTATGCCTATGGATTATATGATTTACATTGCCAGTAGGGTATGATATTCATCTCATTAACTACATTTAAGTGTGTTGCTCACTATACACTGCCCATGTTATGTAGTGTCACTTTTCAGCTTATATTTTGCTTCACCTGTTTTCTAATAGATTTGCATTTTATCCTTTATAAATTGGACTTGTTACACTGTTTTTTTTCTTTTTTTGCTATGTGGTTTGAATTATATATATATATACAGTGTGTCCTACACTGTCCGACGATGTGCTGGAATCTTGATTGTGGTCACCAGTACATTGAGTTTTGAATATGTGGTTGACTAAGCATTCCAGCCCATTTTGCTACCATTTGTTCTTGTTGTAGCCAGCGGTGTAGTATACCTGTGAAGGAACTACACCGTGTGTGTTTCTAATAATTTTTTACTGCATATTGTCCTGAAAATCCTTTTGGGCCTAGTAACTGTGTCCGCTACTCAGAAGAGTAGCCCACCCGTGAACCAAGCTATGCCGCCTGTTTATGAAAGAACCAGTTTTTGACTGCATTTACACCACTTAATACTTTGGGCCTGGTAACTGTGTATGCTACTCAGCAGAGTTGGCCACCCATGAGCCAAGCTATGCCGCCTGTTTATGTAAGAACTGTGTGCTACTCAGCAGAGGAGCCCAGCTATTAAGCAAGCTACAGCACCTGTGGTTTGGACAATTAATTTTTTCACATTCTTTCTGGAATGCCGTTTAGGTCTAAGGCCTGTTTCACACTTCAGTTTTTGTCCATCAGTCAAGATCCGCCGTGTTGCAAAAAAAAAGGATCCGCCATTTTGTTTGGCGGATCCGTTTTTTTTCCCATTGAGTTGCATTACCGGCGGATCTTGACAGATGGCCATCTGTTGGATCCGTTTTTTTGCGGATCCGTCAAAATTTTGCCGTCCGCCGACATGCCCGAACGGAGCATGTAACGTTTCTTCGGCCGTCAGGATCCACTCTTCACACTGCGCATGCCTGAAAGTCTTCACACAGCCGGAAATTTAACCCTAAAGTCTGTTCTGGCAGCTGAAAAAAAAATTCTCTCTCTCTCTCTCTCTCTCTCTCTCTCTCTCTCTCTCTCTCTCTCTCTCTCTCTCTCTCTCTCTCTCTCTCTCTCTCTCTCTCTCTCTCTCTCCCCTGCGGTTCCTTTAAAATACTTCATTCATCGGATCCCTCAAAAAAACAGTCCGGTGGCATCCGTTCACATCAGTTAGCAACGGATCCGCTTTCTGCCATTTTGGCGGATTTTAACTGACACAAAAAAACTGAAGTGTGAAACAGGCCTAATTATCGAATTACGGTTGACCTGCACTTACTGGGAAATGCTTGTTTGCGGGGAAGAATTGTAATCCCAGATCCCCATCACTAACGGGGTTCAGCGTGTTATCTGCACCTGTAAGCGATACACGCTGGTCCTTTCATTGTAGCACGCGTGCAGCCCCGGACATGTAAGGGCATGACAGACCTGTTATTGGCCGATCTCGCGTGCCAGAGCCTCGCGCGTCCCTCTAGTAAGCTGGACGCGGACCGCGGTGGCATGCCTGAGTCTCGTTCGTTAACAGAATTAAGCTTGCAATCTGTGCAGCTATTTTGTGGATGGCATGGTTGACGTTGCCCGTGTTGAGTCCAATTAAGCCGCAGGCTCCACTCCTGGTGGTGCCCTTCTGGACATTCCTTTAAGGTTCAGCTTTGCAACCATACTGCCCCCGGAAGCCAAACACTTTTCCTGACAGTGACATTGTGGTTAAAGAGCGCGATGACATCACGTCTGTACGCCCTCTGCCTAAACAGTCCAAGTGCAGAGATATGGAAGATGGGGACGATGAGGAGTCCAGAGTACAGGGATTCCCTAGCGAGGAGACTTATTTGTTTTAAAGGTTGGGAGCAATTTTTGGGGAGCACGATACTCTGGAAAATATCTTGGGCCCACCATACACTGGAGCATTCCAAAGGTGGACATCAGTCACTGGAGCAGCATTTACAGGACCCATTATACACTGGAGCATTAGAAATGAGGCCCATTATATATGGAGCATTATTTGGACCCATAAGACACTGGAGCTTCATCCATGGTGAACAACATATACTGTAGCATTATGTGGAGCTCATCATATACTGTATGGAACATGATATGGGACCAATGATTCTGTATGGAGAAATACACTCACTGGCCACTTTATTAGGTACACCTGTCCAACTGTGTGTTAAGACTTAATTTCTAATCAGCCAATCACATGGCGGCAACTCAGTGCATTTAGGCATGTAGACATGGTCAAGACAATCTCCTGCAGTTCAAACCGAGCATCAGTATGGGGAAGAAAGGTGATTTGAGTGCCTTTGAACGTGGCATGATTGTTGGTGCCAGAAGGGCTGGTCTGAGAATTTCAGAAACTGCTGATCTACTGGGATTTTCACGCACAACCATCTCTAGGGTTTACAGAGAATGGTCCGAAAAAGAAAAAAAATCCAGTGAGCGGCAGTTCTGTGGCCGGAAATGCCATGTTGATGCCAGAGGTCAGAGGAGAATGGGCAGACTGGTTCGAGCTGATAGAAAGGCAACAGTGACTCAAATTGCCACCCGTTACAACCAAGGTAGGCAGAAGAGCATCTCTGAACGCACAGTGCGTCGAACTTTGAGGCAGATGGGCTACAGCAGCAGAAGACCACACTGGGTACCACTCCTCTCAGCTAAGAACAGGAAACTGAGGCTACAATTTGCACAAGCTCATCGAAATTGGACAGTAGAAGATTGGAAAAACGTTGCCTGGTCTGATGAGTCTCGATTTCTGCTGCGACATTCGGATGGTAGGGTCAGAATTTGGCGTAAACAACATGAAAGCATGGATCCATCCTGCCTTGTATCAACGGTTGAGGCTGGTGGTGGTGGTGTCATGGTGTGGGGAATTTTTTCTGGGCACTCTTTGGGCCCCTTGGTACAAATTGAGCATCGTTGCAACGCCACAGCCTACCTGAGTATTGTTGCTGACCATGTCCATCCCTTTATGACCACAATGTACCCAACATCTGATGGCTACTTTCAGCAGGATAATGCGCCATGTCATAAAGCTCGAATCATCTCAGATTGGTTTCTTGAACATGACAATGAGTTTACTGTACTCAAATGGCCTCCTCAGTCACCAGATCTCAATCCAATAGAGCATCTTTGGGATGTGGTGGAACGGGAGATTCGCATCAGGGATGTGCAGCCGACAAATCTGCGCCAACTGTGTGATGCCATCATGTCAATATGGTCCAAAATCTCTGAGGAATGCTTCCAGCACCTTGTTGAATCTCTGCCACGAAGAATTGAGGCAGTTCTGAAGGCAAAAGGGGGTCCAACCCCTTACTAGCATGGTGTACCTAATAAAGTGGCCAGTGAGTGTATATGGGCCTCATTACTCTGTATGGCGCACTATGCGGGGGCCATAATACTGTATGGAGGAATATACTGTCTGTTTTTGGAGCTATTGGAGAATTTAAAATGGATATCAAAATAGAAAAACATGGCACTCAATGAGGAGAGAGGTGCCACCTAACAATGTAGTACAAAAACTTGGCACTCAAAAAGAAAAATTGACTTGACAGTTCCTTTATTGTGAAAGGCATCCAGTTGAGTACATTCCTTTAAACGTTGTCGGTCATACAATTGACCTTCATCAGAATCAGAATTTTTTTCACAGTTGGTTTTAACTGAGAGGAGCTGTAATGGAAAATTCCATATATTATTAAAGAACCGCTGTCAATTGTATGACTGAAAACATTTAAAGGAATGTACTCAACTGGATGCCTTTCACAATAAAGGAAATGTCAAATCAATTTTTCTTTTTGAGTGCCAAGTTTTTGTACTACATTAAAATGGATATCAGTCATGTGATGTAAGAATTGAAGTATTTTTCATTGTACTGTACCGCTATTTCTCTGCCGTATCAAAGGATCATGAATTGTGTCATGTGTTAAAGGAGCCCAGTGACACTCTTTGGCCCTGGACCCACGAAAATCTGGAGCCAGCACTACCCCCCCCACAACTTTAGCCAAATAACCCCCAGTTTTCAATGCCTAACTATTATTATAAAGTAAATTAAGGTTGACAAGCTTAAGGAATAAGAATTGATGTTTTGGCATTAAAATGGGGACTCTAGGTGTGTTTCCTGTCCTCCACTCACTGCCGACTTTTCTTCCCCATTGACTTACATTGGGTTTCGTGTTTCAGTCGGACTTAGACTTTTCACAATAATCGGCTGATTTCGTTCGACCCGATTTTGCGAAAGTCGGTTTTTGTGAAACTCGACTCGACCCGAAAAAAGGCAAAGTCGCTCATCTCTACTCTGGAGTAATCTTGGTTCTGCTCCCATATCTCTGGAGAAAGCTCTGTTCTGCTCCCATATCTCTGGAGTAATCTTGGTTTTGCTCCCATATGTCAGGAGTAGAGTTGAGCGACTTTTGCTTTTTTAGGGTCGCGTTTCGTTTCGTGAAACCCGACTTTTCCAAAAGTCGGGTCGAGCAAGATCGTCCGATTATAGGGAAAAGTCGGGGTCGTCCCGAAACACGAAACCCAATGTAAGTCAATGGGGAATAAAAGTCGGCAGTGAGAGGAGGACAGGAAACACACCTACAGTGCCCGTTTGAATGCCAAAAGCATCAATTCTTCTTACTTAAGCTTGTCAACCTTAATTAACTTCATAATACAAGTTACGCACTGAAAAATGGGGGTTATTTGGCTAAATTTGTGGGGGGGGAGGGCTGGCTGCAGGTTTTCATGTGCCCTGGGCGAAAGAGCGCCCCTTTAACACATACCACAACTCATCATGCTCCGATACGGCAGAGAAATAGCGGTATAGTACAATGAAAAATACCTCACTTTTTACATCTCATGACGAGGCCCACCTATTTCTCCATACAAAATCATTGGTCCCATATAATGTTTGAAACAGTATATGATGAGCTCCACATAATGCTACAGTATATGTTGGTCCCCATGGATGAAGCTCCACTGTCTTATGGGCCCAAATAATGCTAAAAACATAATGGGCCCCATTTCTAATGCTCTAGTGTATAATGGGCCCTGTAAATGCTGCTCCAGTGTCTGATGTCCACCTTTGGAATGTTCCAGTGTATGGTGGGCCCCATCTATCATTCTCCAGAGTATAGTGCTCCCCAAAAATTGCTGTCCCAACATAGAAAACAATCAAATAAGTCTCCTCGCTAGGGAATCCCTGTACTTGTCTGGACAGGTGCTGTAGGTTGCTTAACAGCTCGCCAGCCGTTCTCACGCCCAGTATGGATTGCACGTGATTGCACAAAGGTTAGAAAGGGTACCGTATCCCTGGATAACATGTATGGATAGCGTACACATTCAAAATATATGTCTATACAGCATGAGGCAGGCTCAGACGGTGTTAGGCCCAGTATGGATTGCACGTCATTGCACAAAGGTTAGAAAGGGTACCGTATCCCCGGATAACATGTATGGATAGCGTACACATTCAAAATATATGTCTATACAGCATGAGGCAGGCTCAGACGGTGTTAGGCCCAGTATGGATTGCACGTCATTGCACAAAGGTTAGAAAGGGTACCGTATCCCTGGATAACATGTATGGATAGCGTACACATTCAAAATATATGTCTATACAGCATGAGGCAGGCTCAGACGGTGTTAGGCCCAGTATGGATTGCACGTCATTGCACAAAGGTTAGAAGGGGTACCGTATCCCCGGATAACATGTATGGATAGCGTACACATTCAAAATATGTCTATACAGCATGAGGCAGGCTCAGACGGTGTTAGGCCCAGTATGGATTGCACGTCATTGCAGAAAGGTTAGAAGGGGTACCGTATCCCCGGATAACATGTATGGATAGCGTACACATTCAAAATATATGTCTATACAGCATGAGGCAGGCTCAGACGGTGTTAGGCCCAGTATGGAATGCACGTCATTGCACAAAGGTTAGAAGGGGTACCGTATCCCCGGATAACATGTATGGATAGCGTACACATTCAAAATATATGTCTATACAGCATGAGGCAGGCTCAGACGGTGTTAGGCCCAGTATGGATTGCACGTCATTGCACAAAGGTTAGAAAGGGTACCGTATCCCCGGATAACATGTATGGATAGCGTACACATTCAAAATATATGTCTATACAGCATGAGGCAGGCTCAGACGGTGTTAGGCCCAGTATGGATTGCACGTCATTGCACAAAGGTTAGAAAGGGTACCGTATCCCTGGATAACATGTATGGATAGCGTACACATTCAAAATATATGTCTATACAGCATGAGGCAGGCTCAGACGGTGTTAGGCCCAGTATGGATTGCACGTCATTGCACAAAGGTTAGAAGGGGTACCGTATCCCCGGATAACATGTATGGATAGCGTACACATTCAAAATATATGTCTATACAGCATGAGGCAGGCTCAGACGGTGTTAGGCCCAGTATGGATTGCACGTCATTGCACAAAGGTTAGAAAGGGTACCGTATCCCCGGATAACATGTATGGATAGCGTATACATTCAAAATATATGTCTATACAGCATGAGGCAGGCTCAGACGGTGTTAGGCCCAGTATGGATTGCACGTCATTGCACAAAGGTTAGAAGGGGTACCGTATCCCCGGATAACATGTATGGATAGCGTACACATTCAAAATATATGTCTATACAGCATGAGGCATGCTCAGACGGTGTTAGGCCCAGTATGGATTGCACGTCATTGCACAAAGGTTAGAAGGGGTACCGTATCCCCGGATAACATGTATGGATAGCGTACACATTCAAAATATATGTCTATACAGCATGAGGCAGGCTCAGACGGTGTTATGCCCAGTATGGATTGCACGTCATTGCACAAAGGTTAGAAAGGGTACCGTATCCCCGGATAACATGTATGGATAGCGTACACATTCAAAATATATGTCTATACAGCATGAGGCAGGCTCAGACGGTGTTAGGCCCAGTATGGATTGCACGTCATTGCACAAAGGTTAGAAAGGGTACCGTATCCCTGGATAACATGTATGGATAGCGTACACATTCAAAATATATGTCTATACAGCATGAGGCAGGCTCAGACGGTGTTAGGCCCAGTATGGATTGCACGTCATTGCACAAAGGTTAGAAGGGGTACCGTATCCCCGGATAACATGTATGGATAGCGTACACATTCAAAATATATGTCTATACAGCATGAGGCAGGCTCAGATGGTGTTAGGCCCAGTATGGATTGCACGTCATTGCACAAAGGTTAGAAAGGGTACCGTATCCCTGGATAACATGTATGGATAGCGTACACATTCAAAATATATGTCTATACAGCATGAGGCAGGCTCAGACGGTGTTATGCCCAGTATGGATTGCAAGTCATTGCACAAAGGTTAGAAGGGGTACCGTATCCCCGGATAACATGTATGGATAGCGTACACATTCAAAATATATGTCTATACATCAGGAGGCAGGCTCAGACGGTGTCAGGCACAGTATGGATTTGACGGCCCAGATTACACAGCGGAGGAGCAGGGAGAGGTAAAGATTGCAAATGCTGGGGCCCTGGCCAAGCAAGGGGGGCACACGTGGGCGTCGGTACTGGCACTGGGCCCCTCATAGTACAGCGGTGTGTCTGACGGCGGGTGTGCACCACCACCGTCAGAGACACTTGATTGCACTATGAGGGACCCTGTGCCAGTGCCCGCGCCCAAGAGTCGGCCTACCCACCTGTCCAGGGCAACGGCACTCGCACGGTGTCGTGCGCTAGGTGGTGACCCCGGCCATGGGGGGGGAGGCAGCACAGTTAGGGAGTTTTAGAAAGTGGCATATGTTGATGTTGGACATTCAACTGATGCAAAAGGCGAAATAGGTGAAGTACCAGGAAGAGGTGGACCAAAGCAAGCCATTTTTCTGTCACCCTATGTGTCATCAGGGGAAGGTGGGACAAAATCCTTGGAATCCCTTGCATGGTTCATTTTAATGAAGGTTAGATCATCCACATTTTGGGTTGACAGACGGGTCCTTTTTTCTGTCAGGATTGATCCAGCTGCACTGAAGACTTTCCGATAGCACACTTGCAGCTGGGCAAGCGAGCTCCTGTAAGGCATATTGGGCCAATTCAGGCCAGGTGTCCAGTTTAGCGGCCCAATAGTCAAAGGGGAATGACCTGTGTGGGAGAACATCGATATGGGAGGAAAAGTAGTTTGTAACCATAGTTGACAACTGCTGTCTCCTGTCACTTTCCATCGATGCAGTATTACCAGTTGTGTGAGCGGTATTTGAAAAATCAGTCCACAACATTGTCATGAAACCCCTGTCTCCAACGCCACTTCTGCTGTGTGCACCACGAACACCTCTGCCAAGCTGCCCCCGGCCCGTACGGCTCGTGTGAGAACCATCACCGCTGCTGTGTGCTGGGAATGCCTCAAGCAACCGATTTACCAGAGTTGCTTGTTTATTAGCCAATATTAGGTCAAGGTTCTCCTGTGGCATGATGTTTTGTAATTTGCCTTTATAGCGTGGATCCAGGATGCTGGCCAACCAGTAGTCGTCATCGTTCATCATTTTGGCAATGCGGGGGTCCCTTTTTAGGATCCGCAAGGCATAATCTGACATGTGGGCCAATGTTCCCGGTGTCAATGATGCACTGCGAGTGCTGGGTGGAGGAGCACTTTCTGGCAAATCCACATCCCTCCAGTCACGCACAAACCCTGTACCAGACCTTGCCACGCCAACATTTTCACTTGCCCCACGAGATGCATCCTCCTCCCCTAAGTAATCATCCCCATCATCCTCCTCCTCCTCCTCCTCTTCTTCCTCCACCTCGTCCAGGAGAGGTCCCTGAGCAGACAATGGCTGAATGTCATCAAGGATTCCCTCCTCCTCTTCCTCCTCATCAACATTGGCTGCAGACGCCTGCTCCTTAAGGTGCGTCAAAGTTTGCATGAGCAGACGCATAAGTGGGATGCTCATGCTTAGGATGGCGTCGTCTGCGCTTACCAGCCGTGTGCATTCCTCAAAACACTGAAGGACTTTACAGAGGTCTTTCAGCTTCGACCACTGCACACCTGTCAACTCCATGTCTGCTCTCAAAGTGCCTGGCCGTGTATCCTCCCACAAATGCATTATGGCCTGCCTCTGCTCGCACAGCCGCTCCACCATGTGCAGGGTGGAGTTCCACCTTGTTGCAATGTCGATAATGAGGCGGTGGTTGGGAAGGTGGAGCAATCGCTGCAGCTTCTGCATACGAACGGAGTGTACAGGCGACCGGCGGATGTGCGCGCACAGTCTTCGCACCTTCTGGAGCAGGGCTGTTAACTCCGGATAATTTTTGAGGAAGCACTGCACCACCAGGTTCAAGGTGTGAGCCAAGCAAGGTATGTGGCTGAGTTTTGAAAGGGCTATGACTGCCACAAAATTACGGCCGTTATCACTAACTACCTTGCCTGCCTCAAGATGTACACTGCCCAGCCATGACTCAGTTTGTCGCTTCAAGTACTCGGCCAGCACCTCGGCGGTGTGTCTGTCGCCCAAACACATCATCTGCAACACAGCCTGCTGACGCTTTCCACTAGCTGCTCGATAGGGGGACACATCGTGTGCAACAGTGGCAGCTGCAGATGGAGTGCTCGTACGACTGCGCTCTGTGGACGAGCTGTCGCTTCTGGAGGAGGAGGAGGAGGAGGAGGGTCGAACGCCTACAGCCAACTGTTTCCTAGACCGTGGGCTAGGCAGCACTGTCCCACCACCGCTGTCCCCTGTGGACCCTGCATCCACCACATTAACCCAGTGCGCAGTGATGGACACGTAATGGCCCTGGCCATGCCGACTGGACCATGCATCAGTTGTGAGGTGCACCTTTCCGCTCACTGACTGCTTGAGTGCATGGACAATGCGGTCTTTCACATGATGGTGGAGGGCTGGGATGGCTTTGCGAGAGAAGTGGCGACTGGGTAGGTCATAGCGTGGTACTGCATAGGCCATGAGTTCGCGGAAAGCTGTGCTTTCCACCAACCGAAAGGGCATCATCTCAAACGAGATTAGTTTGGCAATGTGGGCGTTCAAACCCAGTGTACGCGGATGAGAGACTGAGTACTTTCTTGACCTACTCATAGTGTCTGGGAGGGTGAGCTGGACTTGAGAGCTGCATATGGTGGAAGTAGCGGTGGACAGGGCGGACAGGGCGGACTGAGAGAGGGTTGATGATGGTGATGGAGTTGGTGTTCTTTCTGATGGCCTAGAATCAGTCTTTCGTTGATATAACAGTGGGATTCCCTGACTGCTGTGGCCTTGCAACGACACCTCAACATTTGCTGCTGTGCTAACCGGTGTGCTTACAGTGGGGGAAACAATGTAGCGTTGCTGACTACCTTCGTTGTGATCAGTTGCACATGTGGCACTTGAGGTTTGGTGTTGTGTCCACGCTTGCAAGTGCATGCTGGTTAAATGTCTAAGCATGCAACTGGTATTCAAATTTTTCAGATTTTTCCCTCGGCTAAAGGTCTTTGCGCAATTCTTACAGATAACCTTGGCCTGATCATGAGGATTTTGTTCAAAAAACTGCCACACTGCACTCTTCCTACTTTGGCAGACATTTTGCGGCCTAGCACGCTGTGATCTTTTGACCCTCTGGACAAGCTGTCCAGCAACTCTTTTGATGTTTGGAACCTGTCTTTGGAGTGCTCCGGGCCTGCCAGATAACAGCTGTTGCGATGTCGATGTCTGCTGTGGATGCTCCTCATCTGAGCTATTGGAAGCAGCACCCTCTTCCCCCAATGGATGCCAATCTGGGTCAACAACTGGGTCATCCATCACCTCCTCTTCTATGTCATGTGCACCTTTCTCTGTGTCACCGTGTATGGTGGTATAGTGTGCGGGAAGGGGCACCTGAGTCTCATCAGGGTCAAAATCTGGCTCTGTACACTGCGAGGACAATGTAGTGCTCTGAGTGAATGTACCAGCAGAATCATCCATCAGCGGCTGTGCATCAGTGCACTCCATGTCAGATTCATCTTGGCCTGGGTAATTCACCATTTGACTTGATAATCCAGGCATGGTATGTGAAAACAGCTCCATGGAGTAATCAGTAGTATGGCCTGCGTCATCCTTCAATCTTGGTTGGGGTGAAGGACACAAGGAAAGGTGTGGTTCATGAACATGAGCCTCCAATGACGACTCAGTGCTTTTACTTTTTACAACTGAAGAAGAGGAGGCGATAGAGCTGGAGGCTGAGTCAGCAATGTAAGACAAAACTACAGGTAATGAGTGGAGGAAAGAGGAGACTCTTAAAGAAGAAGTTACAGGTCTGTGAGAGCCAGAAATCTTGATTGCTTGTTTCTGACCAAATACTTATTTTCCACCATAATATGCAAATAAAATGAAAAAAAAACAGACAATGTGATTTTCTGGATTTTTTTTTCTCAGTTTGTCTCCCATAGTTGAGGTCTACCTATGATGTAAATTACAGACGCCTCTCATCTTTTTAAGTGGTGGAACTTGCACTATTGCTGACTGACTAAATACTTTTTTTCCCCACTGTAACTTGCGTATATTTGTGAAAAAAGCGGAAATTTGGCGAAAATTTTGAAAATTTCGCAATTTTCCAGCTTTTTATGCCCTTAAATCACAGATATGGCACACAAAAAACTTAAGTAACATTTCCTACATATTTACTTTACATCTGCACAATTTTGGAACCATTTTTTTTTTTTTAGGAAGTTATAAGGGTTAAAAGTTGACCAGCGATTTCTCATTTTTACAACACCATTATTTTTTATGGACCACATCACATTTGAAGTCACTTTGAGGGGTCTATGTGATAGAAAATACCCAAAAGTGACACCATTCTAAGAAACTGCACCCCTGACAGTACGCAAAACCACATTCAAGAAGTTTATTAACCCTTCAGGTGCTTCACAGGAATTTTTTGAATGTTTTTAAAAAAATGAACATTTAACTTTTTTTCACAAAAAAATTACTTCAGGTCCAATTTTTTTTTTTACCAAGGGTAACAGGAGAAATTGGACTGCAAAAGTTATTGTGAAATTTGTCCTGAGTACGCTGATACATGATATGTGGGGGGGAACCACTGTTTTGGAGCATGGCAGAGCTCGGAAGGGAATGAGCTCCGTTTGACTTTTTCAACGCAAAATTGGCTGGAATTCAGATCGGGCGCCAAGTCATGTTTGGAGAGCCCCTGATGTGCCTAAACCCCCCACAAGTGACCCCATTTTGGAAACTAGACCCCCCCAAGGAACTTATCTAGATATGTGGTGAGAAATTTGAACCCCCAAGGGCTTCACAGAAGTTTAAAACGAAGAGCCGTACAATTAAAAAATCATATTTTTCCACAAAAATTATCTTTTTCACCCCCAATTTTTATTTTCCCAAGGGTAACAGGACCCTAAAAGTTATTGTGCAATTTGTCCTGAGTACGCTGATACCCCATATTTGGGGGTAAATGATTATTTGGGCTTATGGCAGAGCTCGGAAGGGAAGCAGCACCATTTGACTTTTTTGGCTGGAATTGAGATCGGATGCCATGTTGCATTTGGAAAGCCCCTGATGTGCCTAAACAGTGGAAACCCCCAACAATGACACCATTTTGGAAACTAGACCCCCCTCAAGGAACTTATCTAGATATGTGGTGAGAACTTTGAACCCCCAAGGGCTTCACAGAAGTTTATAACGTACAGCCGTACAATTAAAAAATCATATTTTTTCCACAAA
Organism: Dendrobates tinctorius; assembly: GCF_039654945.1. NCBI lineage: Eukaryota > Metazoa > Chordata > Amphibia > Anura > Dendrobatidae > Dendrobates > Dendrobates tinctorius. Next base: position 5,305,739 of record NW_027361692.1, on the reverse strand, counting down.
AATTCTTTTCACCCCCAATTTTTATTTTCCCAAGGATAACAGGACCCCAAAAGTTATTGTGCAATTTGTCCTGAGTATGCTGATACGACATATGTGGGGGTAAACGACTATTTAGGTGCATGATAGAGCTTGGAAGGGAAGGAGCACCGCTTGACTTTTTCAACACAGAATTGGCTGGAATTGAGATCAGACGCCATGTTGCGTTTGGAGAGCTGTTATGAATGGGTCACCGAGGAGGATGCCAGGAACAGGCTAAGCCACCAGAAGACCAGAGAGGTTGGTAACTAAGCGGATTGCAGACCCCTGATCCTATCCACACAACTAGCAGTAGCCGTGGAGCATTCCTACGATGCCCTAGACGCTTCGTCACAGCCGGAGGACTAACTAAGCCTAAAGACAGAAAGATGAAATCTAAACTGCCCCGGAGCAGATCCCCAAAGGAATAGACAGCCCCCAAACACATACTGTTGGTGAGACAAGATGAGACACAAACACAGGCAGAGAACAGACTGAGCAAACGGTGGGGCACCGTTAGACAGGACAGGACAGAAAAGATACTGTCTGCAATCACGCACAAAACCCTGTCCAACAATTCTAATATACAAAAAATCTGAGGTCACACGACCTCACCCCCGCAAGATCAGCACTCTGGTATTAACTGGCAGCAAAGCAAAATGATAGTAACATAACAGGGGACTGAACAAGCTGCAACATATGGAGCAGGGCCCAGCGCTTCCCCCAGCAGGGAGCATGCTGAACCCTAGCAGCAAAACAGAAAGCAAAAAAATGACCCAACCAGATTAGATGCAAAGGATTAGCAAAAGAATCACTTAGCTGAACCATGCAGATCAGGTAGGGGACAAAAGAACTCCAAATGCACTGTGAGAATCATGTGGGAATAGTGGATGAGGGCAGGTATATCTCGCCCAGATTCCTTTCCTATGTGGCCTAGTCTGGTCAGTATCGCACCTGCTTACTAATGGATAATGGGAGGTGGATATAAAAGGATGCAAGGTGGTTGTGTGAGTGTCTCAGCCTGGGAACACAGAGCCTGTCTGTGTGAGAGACACACACGCGAGTGAAAGCAGTGCCCACTGCAACTGTGGTTTGGCTGGACGGGAGAAGCCCGCCAGTTGGTAGTTAGGTTGTACTTTGTTTAGTTAGTGCCGGACAGGCAAGGATTTGTTTTATGTTTTATTTCTTTTATGCATTGCTTTCACCATTAATAAACCTGACCCAGAGTCAGTTATACCCGAATCCCAGCTCTGCGCCTGAGTTTTATGCTGAACGCACGTGACCTTTGACCCCAGCAAAGGCGATCCCGGAGTGTTTTATCACATTGTGGTGGAGAACGCGCGCATCACATTGCAAGCATGAGCATGGAGGACGTGGTGAAAGCGCTGGTACAGTCCACCGCTGTCCAGCAAGAAGCTAATCGGGTGATGATGGCCCAGCTGAAGGAGTTGGTGGACATGACAGCTACCGATCGTTCGCTTCTCCAGCAGGTGGCACAGCGCCTGGCAAGCCTACATGAGGTTAACCTGGAAGCCGAGTCTAGAGTGATTCACGTGAGTCGGTACTGGCAGAAGATGACGACCGAAGATGACGTCGAGGCGTACCTGACCACGTTTGAACGGACGGCGGTACGAGAAAAATGGCCGAAGGCACGGTGGGCCGACCTGATTGCCCCGTTTCTTTCCGGTGAGGCCCAAAAGGCTTATTATGACTTAGAGCCTGAAGCCGCACAGGACTTTGACAAATTGAAAGCCGAGATCTTGGCCCGGCTGGGAGTGACGACCGCTGTCCCTGCACAGAGAGTGCATCAATGGACTTATCAGCCGGATAAACCACCGCGGTCACAGATGTTCGACCTGGTCCACGTGACGAAGAAGTGGCTACAACCCGAGGTGCTGACAGCGCCAGAGATAATCCAGAGAGTCGTCATGGACAAGTACCTGAGAGCTCTACCGCCAGCCCTGAGGAAGTGGGTAAGCCATGGAAATCCTACGACGGCAGATCAACTGGTGGATCTGGTTGAACGTTACTCCGTGGCGGAAGGACTCCGAGACGACGCTACCCCACCTCGTTCTTCATCATCTCCACGTGGAACCGGTAAGACTGTTCCAGGGAGTAGGGGAGATGGAAAAATCCCTAAGACAGTGGGGGAGGAAAACGGGACTGCCCGCACTGCGAGGCCGAGAGTAACGAACTATGGTCTAAGCAAGGGGCCCGTTAGGTGTTTCCGCTGCCAAGAGATGGGACATATTGCTGCGAACTGTCCGGTCACTACTGAACCCATGCAGTGCGACGTCACAGACTCTAAAAACCGCATGTCTATGGTTGCACGGGTAGTGAGTGTGAATGCCAGTCAAAAGGATGTGGAAAAACACTTGTGTGATTTAACTGTTGATGGCAAAAATATGGTGGCATTGTTAGACTCGGGAAGTGTGGTGACTCTGGTGAAGGCCAGTCTGGTGTCAGCCCCGACTGGACCATCAGACAAATTTTCTGTAACGTGTGTGCATGGAGACACCTGTTCATACCTCACCACGGTCATATGCATTACTACTTTCTATGGGTCTGTGCAACATAAAGTGGGACTCGTCCCGGCGTTGTTGCATGATGTTATCCTGGGCCGGGATTTTCCCCACTTCTGGCAATTGTGGGAGAATCAGTTGATGCCCTCGGGTAATAGTGTACATGGTTCTTCTCCCAGGGCGCGTGTGGGTCCCGAACCCCTGGAAGAGGTCTCCCTTGGAAGACTCTGGAGAAGAGTCTGCGGGAAATGACCTGCCGTTCCCGTTTTCAGTCATGGCGGGTGATATGGAGGAGACCGGGGAAGAGGAGGAGGCCGACAGCCGTCCACCTCCCCATTTGCCGGATTTAGAAGTTCAGAAAGATGACTTCCAAAGCGAGCAAATAAAGGATCCTACCCTTTCTCAGGCTAGGACAAATGTAAAAGTGATAAATGGGGTACCCGTAGAACCTGGCTCTAGGCTGGCATATCCTTACATGGTTCTGGAGAATGATTTACTCTATCAGATAGAGAAAAAGGGGGAAGATACGGTGCAACTATTAGTCGTGCCAAAACCCTACCGGCGGCAGGTGCTGGACCTGGCCCACGGACATGTGATGGGAGGTCACCTGGGAGTCCAGAAAACCACCGAAAGGATATTACACTGTTTTGTTTGGCCAGGCATGCATCACGATATTCGTGTATATTGTGAGTCTTGTCCTGACTGCCAAGCCTCTGCACCTAAGCCCCAGTTCTGTAGCCCTTTGGTACCCCTACCTATTATTGAAGTCCCGTTTGAGAGGATTGGGATGGATTTAGTTGGGCCCCTTCCACGGTCTGCACGTGGACACCAACATATCCTGGTCATCTTGGATTATGCCACTCGTTACCCGGAGGCCATCCCTTTGCGTAACACGGCCACCAAGACGATTGCCAAGGAACTGGTGCATGTGTTTGTCGGGTCGGTATACCAAAACAGATACTCACCGACCAGGGGACCCCCTTTATGTCCAGGGTAATGAAGGAGCTCTGCCGATTGTTACAAATCGAACCGTTACGCACATCCGTGTATCACCCTCAAACAGACGGGTTGGTCGAACGGTTCAATAAAACTCTGAAGCAGATGCTGAGAAAGGTGATAGACAAGGATGGGAAGAACTGGGACTATTTACTTCCGTATTTGCTTTTTGCCATCAGGGAAGTACCCCAGTCTTCCACAGGATTCTCGCCTTTCGAGTTATTGTACGCCCGACGTCCTCGCGGACTGTTAGACGTTGCAAAAGAAACCTGGGAGGGTCAGGTCACTCCGTTTAAAACAGTGATAGATCACGTCACACAAATGCAGGACCGTATTGCGGCTGTTATGCCTATCGTCAAAGAACACATGATACAGGCTCAAGGAGCCCAAAAAAGAATCTATGATAGGGGCGCCAAGATCCGTACGTTTGCACCCGGAGATAGGGTGTTGATCCTGGTCCCCACGGTGGACAGTAAGTTCCTGGCAAAGTGGCAGGGCCCCTTTGAGATTAAGGAAAGAGTTGGTGAAGTAAACTACAAAGTATACCAGGCAGGTAAATGAAAACCTGAACAGATTTATCATGTAAATCTGATAAAACCCTGGAAAGATCGGTCTGCCTTGTCAGCGGAGCTGGCCCGTCCCGTCTGCTCGCATTCCGTACCGGAGGTACGGGTTGCAGAGACTCTCTCGGAGCGGCAAAAGACTGAAGTCAGGCAGTTTCTACTTCACAACCAAAAGTTTTTCTCAGAAAAACCCGGGCAGACTATGCTAATGAAACATGACATCGTAACGGAACCTGGTGTCACAGTTCACGTAAAGCCCTACCGAATCCCGGAAGCGCGCCGTGAAGCCGTTTCCCGAGAAGTGAAGGCAATGCTAGAGTTAGGAGTCATTGAGGAATCGCACAGTGCGTGGTCCAGCCCGATTGTGCTAATTCCTAAACCGGACGACACCATCCGGTTCTGCAATGACTTCAGGAAACTGAATGCGGTCTCAAAATTTGATGCCTACCCCATGCCCCGGGTCGACGAGTTAATAGACCGGTTAGGAAAAGCCCGGTATATTACGACCCTAGACCTAACAAAGGGGTATTGGCAGATCCCTCTGGCTGAGGCTGCCAGAGAAAAGACGGCATTTGCTACGCCGGAAGGTTTATTTCAGTATGTGTATATGCCGTTTGGACTGCACGGGGCACCGGCGACCTTCCAGAGACTGATGGATCGAGTCTTGAGGCCACATAGACGGTATGCTTCGGCCTATTTGGATGACATTGTCATTTACAGCTTGGACTGGGAGACTCATCTCCAGAAAGTACAAGCTGTGATTGACGACCTGTGGGAGGCAGGTCTAACCGCGAACCCCAAGAAATGTCACATTGGGCTAGAAGAAGCCCGGTATTTGGGGTATGTAATTGGGAGGGGTGTTGTTAAACCCCAGGTTGATAAGATTCAGGCGGTTCAGGACTGGCCACAACCTGTCAACAAGAAGCAGGTGCAAGCCTTCCTGGGGATCGCCGGCTATTATCGCCGGTTCATACCCAATTTTCCAGCCATCGCTACCCCCCTGACGGATCTTACAAAAGGGAAAGACTCCGTCATGATTAAATGGAGTTTAGCGGCTGAAGAAGCCTTCCATAGCCTAAAACGGGCACTTTGCTCTCAGCCCGTACTGGTGACTCCGGACTTCCGCAACGAGTTTGTGGTACAAACGGATGCCTCTGATACCGGTATCGGGGCCATACTCTCACAAGTGAGGGACGGAGTGGAACACCCAGTCCTCTATCTCAGCAGGAAGCTGAATAAACACGAGCAAAGGTATGCAGTCGTAGAAAAAGAGTGCCTCGCCATTAAGTGGGCTCTAGAGGCCCTCAAATATTACCTGGTGGGCCGAAAGTTCAGGCTGATCACTGACCATGCCCCTCTCAAGTGGATGCACTTAAACAAGGAACGGAATAGCCGGGTGACCCGGTGGTTCCTTGCCCTGCAGGCCTACACTTTTACGGTGGAGCACCGCCCAGGAGTACAGATGGGAAACGCAGATGCCCTGTCCCGAGTGCACTGTTTGGCGGGTGTCATTGCTCGACCGGAGTGGTCTGAGCAGAGGGGGGGGATATGTGAGAATCATGTGGGAATAGTGGATGAGGGCAGGTATATCTCGCCCAGATTCCTTTCCTATGTGGCCTAGTCTGGTCAGTATCGCACCTGCTTACTAATGGATAATGGGAGGTGGATATAAAAGGATGCAAGGTGGTTGTGTGAGTGTCTCAGCCTGGGAACACAGAGAGCCTGTCTGTGTGAGAGACACACACGTGAGTGAAAGCAGTGCCCACTGCAACTGTGGTTTGGCTGGACGGGAGAAGCCCGCCAGTTGGTAGTTAGGTTGTACTTTGTTTAGTTAGTGCCGGACAGGCAAGGATTTGTTTTATGTTTTATTTCTTTTATGCATTGCTTTCACCATTAATAAACCTGACCCAGAGTCAGTTATACCCGAATCCCAGCTCTGCGCCTGAGTTTTATGCTGAACGCACGTGACCTTTGACCCCAGCAAAGGCGATCCCGGAGTGTTTTATCACAGCACACAGAGGAAATCACCAGCAACCTCCAAGAGCAGCCAGCTCAATTATATGCTCCCAGCCAGTAATCCCAGGTTCCCAATTATTGTCGTCAGGTGGAGAACTTCCATCCACCTGGCCAGCTCCACTACTCTCAGTAACCACCAGAGGGAGCAGAGGGAGCTTCGGCTCAGAACTTTGAGCAAGGGAATTCACAACAGAGATCCCCTGATGTGCCTAAACAGTGGAAACCCCCCAATTCTAACTCCAACCCTAACCCCAACACACCCCTAACCCTTATCTCAGCCCTAACCCTAACCCTAGCCCTAACTCTAGCCCTAACCTTAACCCTAGCCCTAACCCTAATGGGAAAATGGAAATAAATACATTTTTTTAATTTTATCATTTTTCCCTAACTAGGGGGGAGATAAAGGGGGGTTTGATTTACCATTTACAGCGGGTTTTTATGTTTGGCAGCTGTCACACGCTAAAAGACGCTTTTTATTGTAAAAATAGTTTTTGCATCACCACAATTTGAGAGCTATAATTTTTCCATATTTTGACCCACAGAGTAATGTGAGGTCTAATTTTTTGGAGGACGAGTTGACGTTTTTATTGGTACCATTTTCGGGACATTTTTGATCGCTTTTTATTTTGATTTTTGTGATGAAGAATGAACAAAAAATAGCATTTCATGAATTTCTTTTAGGGGGGCGTTTACACTGTTCCGCGCGTGGTAAAATTGATAAAGCAGTTTTATTCTTAGGATCAGTATGATTACAGCAATACCTCATTTATATAATTTTTTTATGTTTTGGCGCTTTTATACAATAAAAACAATTTTATATAAAAAATAATTATTTTTGCATCGCTTTATTCTGCGAGGTATAATTTTTGTATTTTTTTGCTGATGATGCTGTATCGTGGCTCGTTTTTTGTGGGACAAGATGAAGTTTTCAGCGGTACCATGGCTATTTATATACGTCTTTTTGGTCGCATGTTATTGCACTTTTTGTTCGGTGGTATGATGATAAAGCAATGTTTCTTGCTTTGTTTTTTATTTTTATTTTTTAAGGGGTTCACTAAAGGGATTAGTTTTATAGGGCGGGTAGTTACGGACGTGGCGATATTAAACATGTGTACTTTTATTGTTTTTTTTACTTACAAAAAAATAATTTATTAGGGAATATTTTTGTTTTCTTATTTATTTAGGAATTTTTTAAAAATTATTTTTACACATGATTTTTTTTTTTACTTTATTTTATTGTCCCAGGTGGGGACATCACTGTCCAGTGTCAGATCGCTGATCTGACACTTTGCACAGCGCTGTGTCAGATCAGTGATCTGACAGGCACTGAAGAGACTTTCTCAGTGACTGCTCTCAGCAGGCACTGAGGACACCTCCCTGCAAGACCCCGAAGGCCCCCGCGGCCATCTTGGATCCGGGGGCCTGCAGGGCGGAGATCCTCTGAGCAGTGCCAGCACATCGTGCTGCTCCTAGGGTCTCTGGGAAGCACTCAGGGAGCCCTCTCCCTGCGTGATTCTTCCCTGTGCCCCCAGTACACTGCGATCATGTTTGATCACAGTGTGCCGTGGGTTATATAAATAAAATAAGGTTGCACTCTATCAAGCTAAGGCATGGACGGGTACCATGGAAGGGATAGTACGTCAGATGTCAGAAAGGGGTTAATGCAATGGCCAGCGATAAGCAGGGAAAAGGAGGGCCACCGCAACTCGAGGGCCACTGCCTTGTGATTGCCCCCCAGGCTGAAAAGTGCCAGCTAGCCCCTGGTTAGTACTGTCCCATTTGGGTACTCCTTGGCGAGGCTGGGATGGCTTTTACATTTTTTTTTAATCAGAAACAGTGTTTGATAAGTACCCTATGTTATTCATATGCATTATTGTTTTTTTTACTTACAGCAAGGTATATGTTCATTTTGTTTCTATTTTAAGTTTTGAGATATATACAGTGCGTATATATATATATATATATATATATATATATATATATATATATATATATACAAAATAAGGTTGCACTCTATCATGCTAAAGCATGTCAATGTGGAATATGTGAAATTTGAATAGCAATACGGCTATGGAGTCTTAGGAAAAAATATGAGATGCTTATCATATAACTTGGCCAAATTATATCTGCCCATCAACCATCGTCAAAGTGGTCTCAAAGTCTGATGGGTCCCTGACCTGTGTGAATACCTCTCTAAGGCTGATGTCTGAATTCCTGAGTGAATGTGGACACCTCTGTCAGCAATGCCTGCATTTATGGGTAAGTAGGGACCTGCTGTAATTACAATCACCACCTGGTTGAGGGCAGAGTGCTCGGTCAGTAAGCTAACAAAAGACAAAAACTGAGTGGCACATCCAGTCTAGTGTGAATAGGTGCATAACAGAAGGAGCTACCTCCATATACAATAAATTAGATAAGGTTGCACTCTATCAAGCTAAAGCATGTCAATGTGAAATTTGAATGGCAATACGGCTTTGAAGTATCAGGAAAATATATATATATATATATATATATATATATATATATATATATATATATATATATATAGATAGATATACAGTATAGGCATATTGCAGTTTGCAAAAGTTTAGGTAGGTGTGAAAAAATGGTGTAAAGTAAGAATGCTTTAAAAAATAGAATTGTTAATAGTTTGTCTTCACCTGTTAAAATGCATAGTGAATGAATAAAATATCTAAATCATATCAATACTTCATGTAACCATCTTTTGCCTTCAAAACATCATCAATTCTTCTAGGTACACTTGCACAGTTTTGAAGGAACTATATATTTATTGTATTGTGAAATTTAGTGACTGATTTCCATATATGATCTCCTTTAACCCTTCATTTTCCATATCTACATAATGCAATTTTCATTTTAAATGGAATGTTCATATTTCTGACATCACATTATAGTTTCCATTGCAAGGCACAGTATATTTCTATTGATTTACAGATGATTTACTAGTTGTATAGGTTAATTATTATAAGTATATAACACAGTCTCAAATATGAAGTGGCATCCTGGTGATTAGTATTATGTTAATGACCTTCATTTAACACAAAAACGCTATGGTTTTCACTTCTTGCGGAATGTTCTCAAAACCTCTAAAAATAGCGAAGAGTGTACTGTTCCCGTAATGGGATTTAGATTAATTTGCATTTTGGAAAACTCTAATCAGTGTTTCTACTTCGTATTATTTTCCTTTAATCTCGGCTTTTTGGCCTTTTCATCCACATTAGCAGTTATTTACACAAAGATCTGACTTCTTTCGTGTGAATGTGAATCTTGTTTATAAACTTTTTGGTAATCATCATTTTAATACAAGACTTTGGAACGGCTGAACCATCTCTGGCCACAGTCACGTAAACATGAACAAACTTAATGACAACACCAATAACACACTTATGTAAGCAACATAAGAAAGCAAAAAGCCGCAAGTTTGCTAACAGCCATTCATCACAACATACCAGCAGGCAATGGGAAATAATTATAACCAATCTTTCCATATCATCCAGTTCACGTTTGCAAATTGCAGCTGAGTTTTACAAGAATGATCGCTCTTAATAGATGTTTTTCATAGGTGCATCTGCTACTTTGTAATTTATAGAGTATAAGGGCTCATAATGGGTTGAACTGTTTATTATAAACCCCCATAAAGGCTAGGTTTAAGCATAGTACAATCTACCGTATACTCGTGAATAAGCCGAGATTTTCAGCCCATTTTTTGGGGCTGAAAGTCCCCCTCTTGGCTTATACACGAGTCATATACCTGGGGGTCGGTGAGGAAGGGGGAGCGGGGGTGTCAGAGATCATACTTACCCCCCTGGCGCGGTCTCTGCAGCCCCCCCCGCTTCTCCACGGTCTCCCTTCCTGCCTTCAGCAGTCACGTGGTACTGCTCATTAAACTCATGAATATGCGCATATTCATGAGTGTAATGAGCGGTATCACATGACCGCTGAAAGCAGAAAGGGAGACCATGGAGAAGCGGGGCTGCAGAGACCGCACCAGGAGGGGTAAGTATAGCGATATTCACCTGTCCGGGGTCCAGCTGCTCACTGCTGCCTGCTGTGTCCTGTGTCAGTGGTGTTTAGGGGTCGCAGTGATGTGGTTAGTGTGCGCTGCGCTCCCTCTGCTGGCTGAACAGTCACTGACACAGGACACAGCAGACAGCGGTGAGCAGCGATGGACCCCGGACAGGTGAATATCTCAGGTGCCGGGTCCTGAGCAGGAAAGGTGAGTATGGCATTGTTGTTTACAGCAGCATATGGGGGCATAATATATGGAGCATCATATGGGGGCATAGTCTATGGAGCAGCATATGGGGGCATAATCTATGGAGCATCTTATGGGTGCATAATCTATGGAGCATCTTATGGGGGAATAATCTATGGAGCATCTTATGGGGGCATAATCTATGGAGCATCTTATGAGGGAATAACCTTTATGAAGCATTATATGGAGCATATTTGTTGTGAGTTCATTCTCTGGTTCACCAGTTGTGAGTTCCCCTTCCAGACTCCCTCTGGTGGTAACAGGAGGTAGTGAGGCTGATTTGATTGGTGGAAATCTGCCACCTGAGAATGAGGATGACGATTGGACCCCAGGAATCTCAGATTGGATTTAAGACAGCCGATGCCCTATTCAGTTGCTGGTGATTCCTTCTGCTTGTCAGGTCTTGGTTCTCAGCTCTGTTCCAGTCAGCTCAAGCTAAGTTTTTCTGCTAATGTTCACACTTGATTTTGTTGTTCTATTCAGTTTTTTTGTGTGGTCAGCCAGCCCCGGCTGGGGCTGTGCTGAATTTCCACTCTTATTTATCTGTATTTGCCAATTTGCTTTTTGTCCCTTACTAGTTCGGTCTCTTTTTGCTATGTCTCAGAATATTTCAGAGTGCTGATATAGTGGGAGAAGTCTAGTGACTTCAGGGTTAATTTTGCTATCAGAAGTGTTGGACATGATTTTTGTAGGGTTTTTTGCAGGTTGCAGACAGTGTCTTTGCTTTCCTTTCCTGTCTAGTTAGTTTGGGCCCCATCATTTGCTCAGCCTATTTTCCTGCCTGTGTTTGTGCCTTCATCTTGTTTCACCATCAATACATGTGTGGGGACTGTCTATTCCTTTGGGGTCTGCTCTGGGGCAGTTAGTTTTCCCTTTTTTTGCTTTAGACTTATGCAGTCCTCCGGCCATGACGAGGCATCTAGGAACATCGTAGGCACGCTCCATGGCTACTGCTAGTTGTGTGGTAAGATTAGGGATCTGCAATCTCCATAGTTACCAACCTCTCTTGTTTTTCTGGGCTTAGCATGTTTAGGTTTTTTCCTCCTCGGTGACCCATTCATAACAGAATCACCAGCCATACCGCAGATTCTAGAGTATTCAAAAGCAGGAAAAAGTTGTTAAAAAAAAAAAAAGTGTCAGAATTATTTTTTTAATATATTTTTTCCTCTTTTTCTCTGGGGCCGTAGGAGGATTTTTTTTTCTTTTTCCTAATGGAGATTAAGCAATTGTCTGATCGTGTGGAGCAACTTGCTGCTGAAGTGCAGGGAATTTCCACCTACCTCATTCAGTCACATGCTGCTGAACCTAAGATCCCTACTCCTGATGTGTTTTCTGGGGATCGGTCTAAATTTCTGAATTTTAAGATTAATTGTAAATTATTTCTTGCCTTGAAGCCTAACTCATCGGGAAGCTCTGCGCAGCAGGTTAAAATTGTCATCTCCTTGCTGCGCGGCGATCCCCAGGATTGGGCCTTTTCTCTGACACCTGAAAATCCTATTCTGACTAATGTGGATGCATTTTTTCAAGCCTTTGGGTTGTTGTATGATGAACCAAATGCTGTTGATCAAGCTGAGAGAATCCTGTTGGCATTAAACCAGGGTCAGGATTCTGCAGAGTTACACTGTCAAAAATTCCGAAAGTGGGCGGTCCTTACTACATGGAATGATGGTGCCTTGGCAGCTCTCTTTCGGAAGGGTTTATCAGAGACCGTAAAAGATGTTATGGTGGGATTTCCTGTTCCCTCTGGTCTGGATGATTCTATGTCATTAGCCATTCAAGTTGATTGGCGTTTACGTGAAAGTAAAACTACATGGGAGGCGCTGCCACCTTTTGAACAAACGTCTGAACCTATGCAATGTGATGGGGTTTGTCTAGGGCGCAACGTCAGGAGTTTAGAAGGCGTAATAAGCTGTGCTTTTTCTGTGGAGATGCCTCTCATACTATTTCTGTCTGCCCTAAACGAGAGAAATGTTTTTCACACACATTTGCTTTGGGCAGTGTACAACCTAAGTTCCTTTTGGCAATTACTCTGATCTGCTCCTTATCCACGTTTTCCACTAAGGCTTTTGTGGATTCAGGAGCAGCGTTGAATCTGATGGGTTTGGACTTTGCTAAACGCTGTGGTTTTTCCATGACGCCTCTGCGGACGCCTATTCCTTTGAGGGGTATTGATGCTACTCCTTTGGCGGAGAATAAACCTCAGTTTTGGACCCAGGTGATAATGCGAGTTACCCCAGACCACCAAGAAAATTGTAAATTTTTGGTGCTGCATAATTTGCATGATACTATTGTTCTGGGTTTTCCCTGGTTGCAAACTCATAATCCAGTTTGGGATTGGAAATCTGGGTCTGTGGTGAGTTGGGGTTGTCAGTGTGTTCTTAGGGACACTCCTGTTTTCTCCACCTCTCCTCAGTCTCATGATATTCCTGATTATCTGGCGATTTTTCTGATGTATATAGAGAGAGTAAGTCTGCATCTTTGCCTCCTCATAGGAGTTATGAATGTGCAATTGAGTTGATGCCTGGGTGTAAATTTCCCAAGGGTCGGCTTTTCAACTTATCAGTACCCGAACATGATGACATGCGATTCTATATTAAGGAGTTGTTGGAGAAGGGTCATATTAGACCATCCTCGTCACCTTTAGGTGCTGGGTTTTTTTTTGTGGCCAAGAAAGATGGTCATTAAGACCGTGTATTGATTATCGTTCCCTTAACAAGATGACTGTTAAATATCAGTACCTTTTACCTCAGATGTCTGATTTATTCTCCAGAGTTAAGAGTGCCTGCTGGTTTACTAAGCTTGACCTCAGGGGGCGGATAATCTTATTCGCATCAAGCACGGGGATGAATGGAAGATGGCGTTTAATACTCCGGAGGGACATTTTGAGTACCTGGTGATGCCTTTTGGGCTCACTAATGCCCCTTCTGTCTTCCAGTCCTTTATGAATGATATTTTCCGTGACTTTGTGGATAAGTTTTTGATCATCTATCTGGATGATATTTTGATCTTTTCTAGTGATTGAGATTCTCATGTGGAACACGTCTGGACTGTGTTCTGGATTTTGAGGGGGAATTCCCTGTTTATTAAGGGATCTAAATGCCTCTTTGGTGTACAGAGGATTTCATTTTTGGGATTTATCTTGTCTCAATCGACTATTGAAATGGACCCGGCCAAGGAACAGGCCATTTATGATTGGGTTCAGCCTACTTCTTTGAAGGCCCTCCAGAAGCTTTTGGGTTTTGCTAATTTCTATTGTAAATTTAAAGGTAATTTTTCTGGTATTGTCAAACCACTGACTGATCTGACCAAGAAGGGCGCAGATGTGCTGAATTGGTCTCCTGAGGCTGTCTCAGCATTTCAGGAGCTTAAGCAGAGATTTACTTCAGCTCCGGTTTTACGGCAACCTGATGTCTCACTTCCATTTCAGGTGGAGGTAGGTGCTTCTGAGATTGGTGCAGGAGCTGTTTTGTCCCAAAAAGACCCTGTGACTTCTAAGATGAATCCCTGTGCCTTCTTTTCTCGAAAGATCTCCCCATCTGAACGCAATTATGACGTGGGGAATCGGGAATTGTTGGCCATGAAATGGGCATTTGAGGAGTGGAGACATTGGTTGGAGGGAGCTAGACATCAAGTTGTGGTCCTCACCGATCACAAGAATTTGATTTATCTGGAGTCGGCCAAACGCTTGAATCCTAGACAGGCTAGATGGGCCTTGTTTTTCACGCGTTTTAATTTTGTGGTCTCTTTTCTTCCGGGCACTAAGAATGTTAAGGCAGACGCCCTTTCAAGGAGTTTCTTTGCCGATTCTCTTAATGTGACCGAGCCTACTACCATCCTAGGTGAGGGGGTAGTTCTTTCTGCCATTTCGCCCGATTTGAGACGCGCCCTGGATGAATTTCAGGAGGATAAACCTGAGCGTTGCCCTATGGGAAAATTGTATGTTCCTGACCAGTGGAGAAAGAGAGTGATGTCTGAAATTCATTGATCTGCATTGGCTGGTCATCCAGGTATTTTTGGTACCAGAGATTTGGTGAGTCGGTCCTTTTGGTGGCCTGCCTTATCTCGTGATGTCAGGAATTTTGTACAGTCCTGTGGGACTTGTTCTCGGTCTAAACCCTGTTCTCGTTCTAGTGGGTTGCTGATGCCCCTGCCAGTGCCCAAGAGGCCATGGACCCATATCTCATTGGATTTTATTTCTGATCTTCCTGTCTCTCAGAGAATGACTGTTATCTGGGTGATTTGTGATAGATTTTCGGAGATGGTCCATCTTGTACCACTCCCAAAGTTGCCATCTTCCGCTGAGTTGGTGCCCTTGTTTTTACAACAGGTGGTTCGGTTACATGGGATTCCTGAGAACATTGTGTCCGACAGAGGAGTTCAGTTTGTTTCCAGATTCTGGAAAGCCTTTTGTTCCAGTCTGGGAATTCGGTTATCCTTCTCCTCGGCGTTTCATCCCCAGACCAATGGACAGACTGAGAGAACAAACCAGACCTTGGAGTCTTATTTAAGATGTTTTATATCTGCTGATCAGGATGATTGGGTCTCATTTTTGCCCTTGGCCAAATTCGCGCTGAACGATAGAGCTAGTTCTGCCACTTTGATGTCACCCTTTTTCTGTAATTTTGGGTTTCATCCTCGATTCTCTTCAGGGCAAGTGAAATCTTCGTCCTGCCCAGGTGTGGACACTGTGGTTGAGAGAATGCAGCAGATATGGGACCAAGTGGTGGATAAGTTGTCACTCTCTCAGGAAAAGGCCCAGCGATTTTCCAACCGGCATAGGACCATTGGTCCCCGGTTTAAAGTGGGTGATATGGTTTGGTTGTCATCTAAGAATATTCCTATGAAGGTTGCATCTCCAAAATTTAAACCAAGATTTATTGGACCTTATAAGATTTTGGAGATTCTTAATCCTGTTTCTTTTCGATTGGCTCTTCCAGTTACATTCAAGATCCATAACGTATTTCGCAAATCTCTGTTGAAGAGGTTTGTTGAGCCAGTGGTTCCTATGGCAGCACCTCCTGACCCTGTGTTGGTTGAAGGCAATGTGGAATATGAGGTAGAGAAAACATTGGATTCTCGTTTGGTTAGACGGAGACTCCAGTATTTGGTCAAATGGAAGGGTTATGGCCAGGAGGATAATTCTTGGGTCTCTGCCTCTGATATTCATGCCAATAGATTGGTTCGTGCTTTTCACCGGGCCCATCCTGATCGGCCTGGTGGCGTGGATGAGGGTTCGGAGACCCCTCCTCAAGGGGGGGGTACTGTTGTGAGTTCATTTTCTGGTCTACCAGTTGTGAGTTCTCCTTCCAGGCTCCCTCTGGTGGTAACAGGAGGTAGTGAGGCTGATTTAATCAGTAGTGATCTGCCACCTGATAAGGAGGATGACGATTGGACTTCAGGAATCTCAGATTGGATTTAAGACAGCCAATGCCCTACTCTCGTGCTGGTGATTCCTTCTGCTTGTCAGGTCTTGGTTCTCAGCTCTGTTCCAGTCAGCTCAAGCTAAGTTTTTCTGCTAATGTTCACACTTGATTTTGTTGTTCTATTCAGTTTTTTGTGTGGTCAGCCAGCCCCGGACAAACGAATGTGTGGCAATAAACGTTCAGGTCCGGACCTGTGTTGTGGAAGTGTGTTGTGGAGTCTGATCAGCTCATAGCAAGCATACACATACATAAACTCGTTCCCCAGGTCGGCACTGTGGAGATGAGTGTGCCTCCAGAACAAGTATTGCCAATACCAGTGGTGCGTTTGTCATAAACCTGTAGTTTCAGGGGGTGGTGGGGTGAACCCAGGATCTGGGCGTCCCCGCTGTAGGTGTTTTCCTGATGAGGAGTGGTCTTGAGGGTCAAGAGACCCCTCATTAAGGAGGGGGTACTGCCATGATCCAGTGTGGATCTGACAGATTAAATGGATAAGTTAACTTTTTTCCTTTGGCTAGGTGCCAAAGTGATGTGATTGCCCCCCGGTGGCCATTAGAATTATTACATGTGTTGTTGTTCATTCTAAGTTGCCCCGATGGTGGTGAGTGGTAGTGCACTTTAGTTTCTTTGGTTTAGTGCACGTAATTATTAGTTCAGGTGTGTTTGATGACGGTTGGTGATATTGTGTTCGTCATTTGGGAAGCAAGCCTGGGTGAGGAAGGAGCTGAACATGAGTCCTGCGCAACCCAGCCAGAGGGGACGAGTGGCAGCTATGTGGTCTGCAAGAAGGGCTGGCATGGCGTGGTGGAGTCACAGTTTATGGTGTCGGCAGGAAGTGCTTGCATGGCTTGGTGGAGTGACGACTATGGAGAAAGTTGCACTCAGCATGCGGGACTTGGTTGCTGAGAGCTGGACTCAAGCATGCTTGACTTTTTGGGCAGGAGCTGAACTCATCTTTGGGACTCTGTTACTGGACTTCTGCAATTGGTGGTGGACTCTGCTCCAAGGCTGCACTATGGTGAAGGATCCAGTTATGGTGATGGATCCGGGGGGAGGAGAAGATGCACACAGGTGGTGGGCTCTTTTGCTAGGAGCGTAGCAACAGAGCAAAGCTAAGTGGTGTTTCCTCTGTATTGTCTTTTTCCCTCATGTGTGTTTAGTGCAGTGGTGGGATTAGTTTCCGCACCGACCAATTCCCTAGCAAGGGTTTAGGTTCAGGGCGAGCTAGGGTTTTTAGGTTCCTGTGCGTCGCCCGTTGCGGAACTGGCATAGGGAACGTTAGGAGTGCAGGGACACTGGCTCAGGGGAGTACAGGAGATCTCCACTTCCCTATTCCCTATCGCAGGGCCCACCATTGTTAATGTTACCCAGGTTCCCCCTTTATTATTTAAATTCGCCTTACTGGAGGCGGGGTTTCCAGACTACTGTGTGTAATACCTAAATTCGCCAGTTGGAGGCGGCGTATCCAGCTGCACGTTTTATTATTTAAATTCTCCCCACTGGAGGCGCTGTATCCAGGGTCACGGGTGTCTTATGGGTTCGCCTTGCGGTACTCGCTGCGTCCAGACACACGTGACCGTGACAGAGACTTTGTGCAGCAGGCCTTCATGGTAAAATAGCTGCAAGGAAACCACTGCTAAGGACAGGCAACAAGCAGAAAAGACTTGTTTGGGCTAAAGAACACAAGGAATGGACATTAGACCAGTGGAAATCTGTGCTTTGGTCTGATGAGTCCAAATTTGAGATCTTTGGTTCCAACCACCATGTCTTTGTGCGACGCAGAAAAGGTGAATGGATGGAGTCTACATGCCTGGTTCCCATCGTGAAGCATGGAGGAGGAGGTGTGATGGTGTGGGGGTGCTTTGCTGGTGACACTGTTGGGGATTTATTCAAAATTGAAGGCATACTGAACCAGCATGGCTACCACAGCATCTTGCAGCGGCATGCTATTCCATCCGGTTTGCGTTTAGTTGGACCATCATTTATTTTTCAACAGGACAATGACCCCAAACACACCTCCAGGCTGTGTAAGGGCTATTTGACCAAGAAGGAGAGTGATGGGGTGCCATGCCAGATGACCAGGCCTCCACAGTCACCAGACCTGAACCCAATCGATATGGCTTGGGGTGAGCTGGACTGCAGAGTGAAGGCAAAAGGGCCAACAAGTGCTAAGCATCTCTAGGAACTCCTTCAAGACTGTTGTAAGACCATTTCCAGTGACTACCTCTTGAAGCTCATCAAGAGAATTCCAAGAGTGTGCAAAGCAGTAATCAAAGCAAAAGTTGGCTACTTTGAAGTACCTAGAATATAAGACATATTTTCAGTTGTTTCACACTTTTTTGTTAATTATATAATTCCACATGTGTTAATTCATAGTTTTGATGCCTTCAGAGTGAATCTACAATATTCATAGTCATGAAAATAAAGAAAACTCTTTGAATGAGAAGGTGTGTCCAATCTTTTGGTCTGTACTGCACGTAAACTGAAGAGATACTGGAGGTAATACAAAGCATATCTATACTCACCTGACCAGCTGTCAGAAATAGTGAATTCAGGATGCATAAAACCCAGCATCCTGAACTCACTATTTCTAAAAAATGGCCTGGTGAGTATAGATATGCCTTGTATTACCTACATTGTCTCTTCAGTTTACATAATCTATTTAAAACAGACTGAAGAGACGATGGAGGTCATAGAATGTATATGTATATTCACCTGAGCAGGTGTCAGAAATAGTGAATTCATGATGCTGGTTTTTAAGCATCATGAACTCACTATTTCTGATACATGGCCTGGTGAGTATAGATTTGCTTTGTATGACCTCCATCGTCTCTTCAAAATAGAGAACTTATACAGAAGAGACAATTTATATATTCACTAGGCCATGTGTCAGAAATAGTGAGTTCATGATGCTTAAAAACCCAGCATCATGATTTCACTCTTTCTGACACCTGTTCAGGTGAGTATAGATATGCCTTGTATGACCTCCATTGTTTCTTCAGTCTGTTTTAAATAGATTACTTAGACTTAAGACACAATGTAGGTAATACAAGGCATATCTATATTCACCAGGCTAGATGTCAGAAATAGTTAATTAAGGATGCTGTGTTTTGGGCATCCTGAATTCACTATGTCTGACAGCTGGCCAGGTGAGTATAGATATGCCTTGTATTACCTCCATTGTCAAATCAGTCTGCGTCACATACATTTGCAGACTGAAGAGATGCTGGAGAAAATACAAGTCATATTATTTTTTGACAACTCATAGCTCAAAAGACACAAGAAGCAAAGCTTCAGTTTTCAAGCTGTGTCATTCCTGGAACTATGTGGTGTCAAATACTTAAAGTGTATGGCGCAGTGTTTTTACGTCGCATGGTGTGTGTTTCCAGCGGCAAAATACACAAATAACCAAACAGTTTTGGGGGCAAAAAAACAATACATTTATTTACAAAAATAAAAAATTAACTGTAGCGGCTGGGGGTAGAGTGACGTAACCGAGGGATGTTGAGTTGGGATGCCTGGCTGGGTAAAGACAACGCAGGGGTTGAAGGAGAAGGGGTGATCAAACTAGTGGGGCCAGGGAGGTCATGGTTGGTACTAGAGGCATGGGACGGGAGAGACACACTGGAAAGGAGAGACAAACATCACAGACACATTGGGAGGTGAGGGGGGAGGGAGTGCGAGAGTCCTTGTTTTTTTTGCCTCTTTTGTTGGGATCTGCGCTGGTTTCTGGGGAGCCTGGGTGTGTTGTCTTCTGGCAGGGTCCGAGTGCTGCTGCTGCATGATATTGGCGGTGGAGGATGTCCAAGTAGGGTCCAGGTGCTGCTGATGCATGCTGGAGGATGTCCAAGCAGGGTCTGGGTGCTGCTGCTGCATGCTGGTGGCGGTGGAGGATGTCCAAGCAGGGTCTGGGTGCTGCTGCTGCATGCTGGTGGCAGTGGAGGATGTCCAAGCAGGGTCCGGGTGCTGCTGCTGCATGCTGGTGGTGGTGAGGATGTCCTGCCATGGTCCAGGTACAGTTGCTGCATGCTAGTGGTGGTGGAGGATGTCCAAGCAGGAGCAGCACTTGGCATGGTGGTGGCGGTGGGCTGTCCAACAGCACTCGGCATGGTGGTGGCGCTGTAGTGGTGTCTGGCAGGGCTTGGAAAGGTGGTGGCTGTGCAGTGGTACGCAGCAGAGTTCGTAATTGAGGTCAATCGTGTCAGTGATGGTACAGGTGGAAATGCCACCGCTGACTGCTGAAAATACTGAGTCTGCTGAATAGCCTGCACATAAGCAACATTGCAGGCCTGCATGACATTCAGCTGGAGATCAGTAGTAAGGTGTTCCGACATGCCCTGTTCAATTTGATTGAAAAAATGATGTGCTGGCCTCAGGAGGTTGGCTTTCACTTGGTCAAGGCTTCGGTTGACATCCTGGATAAGTGTCTTCATAAGGTTGAAGCCACTATCCAGTCTGTCTCCCATCGCCTTGAATCCATCATGAAAGATCGAGCTCAAGTGCAAAAACTCGGGCATGAGTGTCTTGTCCGAGGCCTTCTGCCGCTGGTGGGGATATGCCGAAAAAGAAATGGCAGAGGCCTGGGACAGGGGAACACCTGATGGACCAGTATCCTGGTCTCCAGTCTGTGTTGCCGGCCCACTTGCTGCTTCGATGGTGGATGGCTGTAGGCAAAGAAGTGGGATAGTTGCGCTGACTATGATATCATCGCCACTCACCATCTTTGTGGAGTCCTCAAAGTCTTGAAGAGCCAAACAAATGTCAGATATTCATGCCCACTCTTCAGTTGTTATGTGCGGAGGCTGACCAGAATATCGACAGGCGTGTTGGAGTTGATACTCAACCACTGGCCTCTTCTGCTCACAGTCAGCAGTGTTGATGTCATGATCCAGGCCGGGGTTTGTTTCTTGTTGTTCTCTCCCCAGTCTGGTCATACAGGGGTTAACTTTCTCTGCCTCGTTTTGGGTTCTGTGTGGCTGATTCAGTCTGCTGTGGCCTGCAGACCAATGTCAGTGATAGTTCATGCTCCCAGGCTAGAGCAGCTGACCCCTTGATACCGTGTTTTGTCCTCTGCCCGTTTACTCTGATCCCATGACTTCCCTTAACTGCCACTACACTTGTCTTAGTGTTCGGTCCCTGTGCTTGGACCTTTTGATATGTGACTCAGCTTGTTCTCTGACCTGTTTGACTGTCTTACGTCGTTGTTATCTCTGCTCCCGTCTGGCTCTGACTTTGGGCTTGTTTCACGTGTATTACTGTAACCTCTGGTACCTCGTTTCCTCTCTGTTTCTGGCTCTGCTTGTCTGACCACTCTTTCACCACCAGGTGGCACCTGTGCTGCTGCTCAGTGGTGCTACGCTGTGTGTGCAACCTCTCTTCCGTCACTAGCACCACCTGGTGGAGGTTGCGCTGTACTGCACTGCAGCAGCATTACAGTTGACTTCCAGTTCGTGGTGACATCGCAAACCAGTTGGTAAGCTGGCACTTGCATGACCTACTGCAACACTGCCAGTGCAGCAACAGCTGTAGCCAACTTGCTGAAGTGGGCGCTGATGTGGCATACATTGACCAGAAGCCTTGGTAAATCTGAGTATGTTTTCAGAAACCGCTGAGCTACCAAGTTGAGCACATATGCCAAGCATGGTATGTGTGTGAACTTGCCAGTGCATTGAGCAGCAGGGTGGTTTGGTGGTGAAGGAAAAAAAATCTCTTAAAATCTTCTGCTTCAGCGAGTATGAGCTAGCTGAGTGTGACCGGAGCGTAAGTGCGAACGGTGGTAAGTGTGTGACTTGTGATTCAGTGACTTTGGATTCAGGGAGTTTCTAAGGGAGGAATTACTGAATTGCTGTTATATTTTATTAATACTTTTTATTTATTTTTACTTTTCTGTCTGGTGCAATCCCCATTAGGAATGTGCTCCACTATTTCCAATGCCATCCAGTGTACATCTTGCCACATGTATGCAATCCTTGAACAGCCGGTCGAGGGTGCATACTGCTGTGCGAGATGTGAGTACATTGTGCATTTGGAAGCCCAGATACTGGATCTAAATGAGCAGCTTGGAACACTGAGATCCATAGACAATATGGAAAGGAGTCTTCCGCTCACTGAGCAGACGCTCAATGGGATAGATGAGGGGGGATGCTAGGATGGAGCTGCAGGACAGTGAAGCAGCAAGCTGGGTGACATTTAGAAGGCAGGGTAGAGGGAAGAGTGCCAGGGAGGCTAATCCTGATCTGGCACACCTCAATATCTTTGCTAAGTTGGCAGATGAGTGGAGTGTCAACACAGGGGTAGCACTGCTGCAGCAATGCATGTCCTCTGAAAGCCGGAGGAGTATCTGCTCCACTTAAGGGGGAAATAGGAGAGCAGGGCAGGCCAGACAGGTGCTGGTTGTGGGGGACTCAATTATTAGGGGAACAGACAGAGCATTCTGTCACAAAGACAGGGATCATCAAACGGTGTGCTGCCTACCTGGCGCTCAAATCCGACACATCGCTGATCGGGTTGACAGATTACTGGGAAGGGCTGCTGAGGACCCAGTGGTCATGGTGCACATTGGCACAAATGACAAAGTTAGAGGTAGGTGGAAGGTCCTTAAAGATGATTTCAGGGAATTAGACTGAAAGCTTAAAGCAAGGACCTCCAAGGTGGAATTTTCTGAAATACTGCCTGTACCACATGCCACGCCAGAGAGGCAATGGGAGATTAGGGAGGCTAATAAGTGGCTCAAGAATTGGTGTAGGGTTCCTGGAGAACTGGGACGAATTCTCAGTTGACTACAGGTTCTACGCTGTGAATGGGCTGCACCTCAATGGGGACGGTGCAGCTATGCTGGGGAGAAAATGGCTAGAAGGTTAGAGGAGTGTTTAAACTAGGGACTGCGGGGAGGGTATTCATTTTATTGGATGGAAAGACAGTGCAGATAAAGACCTGGGCACAAATAATGAAATTTGGGTGGGGTCAGAACAGTTAATAATTTAAGAATGAATAGAGATACAGAGAGATACATAAAGTGTATGTATACTAATGCCTGAAGCCTCACCAACAAAATGGAGGAATTAGAATCAATTTTGTTGGAACAAAATTATGACATGGTGGGGATATCGGAGACATGGCTGGATGAGAGCCACGACTGGGCGCACAATTTACAGGGCTATAGTCTGTTCAGAAATGACCGTACAAAAAGCGAGGGGGGGTGTTTATTTGTAAAATAACCCTTAAAACCCATTCTGCGTGATAATGTATGTGAATCTAATGAAAATGTAGAGTCCCTGGGGGTGGAGATAAGGGGAGGGGGAAAAAATAATAAATTACTGATAGGGGTTTGTTATAAGTCTCCAAAAATAATGGAAGCAACGGAGAATATCCTCGTAAAGCAAATAGATGAAGCTGCGACTCAAGGAGAAGTCATTATTATGGGGAACTTTAACTACCCTGAAATACTTTGGGGAACAGAAACCTGCAGTTCCAGCAAAGGTAATGGGTTTTTGACAACTATGAGAGACAATTACCTTTCACAACTGGTTCAGGACCCAACAAGAGGGGGGGCACTGCTAGACCTAATATTAACCAACAGGCCAGACATCATATCAAATGTAAGGGTTAGGGGTCACTTGGGTAATAGTGATCACAAAATAATAAGTTTTCAGGTATCCTTTAATAAGATGTATTGTAGAGGGGTTACAAGGACACTAAACTTCTGGATGGCAAATTTCCAACGGATGAGAGATGATCTTGATGCAATTAACTGGGACGATATCCTGAGACATAAAAATACACAAAGAAAATGGGAGACGTTTATTAGCATCCTGAATAGGACCTGTGCACAATATATACCATATGGGAATAAACGTGCTAGAAATAGGAGGAAACCACTATGGTTAAACAGAGCTGTAAGGGGCGCAATAAGTGACAAAAAGAAAGCATTTAGAGAATTAAAGCAAGTAGGTAGTGATGAGGCATTAAATAAATACAGAAAATTAAATAAATTCTGTAAAAAGCAAATCAAGACAGCAAAGATTGAGACAGAGAGACTCATTGCCAGAGAAAGTAAAAATAATCCCAAAATATTCTTTAACTGCATAAATAGTAAGAAACTAAAAAATGTCCTCTTAAAAATAGTTTGAAATAGTGGATGAGACCTTTTTTTAACAGTATTTACACAAGAAAATCCCATGACGGATAGCATGATCAGTGAAAAAAAAATTTCTCCATTAAATGTCACCTGCTTAACCCAGCAGGAAGTACGGCAGCGTCTAAAAATCACTAAAATTGACAAATCCCCGGGCCCGGATGGGATACACTCCCGAGTACTGCAGTAATTAAGTACAGTCATTGATAGACCATTATTTTTTATCTTTAAAGATTCCATAATAACAGGGTCTGGGTACTGGAATTATCTGGACGTGTGAGACCGGCCTAAATGTAAATGGAGCACCCCACAGGGCCTTGGGTTACTCGGTACCGGGCCGGTCAGGTTCTTTAAAGGGGATGTGTCATGGTGGCAGTGACCAGGTCCGTGACCCTGGGCGTCCAATAAAGATGGATGTCTAATGAAGGATAATGGATGATGATGGGAGAAAATGATGGGAAAATGGTAGGAAAACTGGAATCATGATGCCACCCATGGTATTCGGCAAGGGTAGCCGATGCTGAAATGCAGATCCTCTGGGACGGTGTTAGGGCAGCAAGGATGGTTAAGCTCTCCATGGGCAGAGCCATGTCCCAAGGCAGTTAAGGTGTTATCAGTTGAGCCGGTGACGGTGATGGTGAATGCAGTGTAAGGCAGGCGAGACGCAAATGACAGTAGGGACACAGATGGGTGCAGTTTCAGTGTTTTTACTCACAATTCCTGTGTACGTGGTGACCCGCTTGGTACTGTGTCCTCCGGGTGAGGGGTCCAGCAAACTCCCAGGTAGGAACACCTTTTCAGGACTCCCCTTGATGTTCACCTTTCGAGGCCACCTCTCTGCACTGATCTCCACTTTCTCTCCTGCCCTGTGCCTTCACAAGCAGTGTCTCCGAGCCGGCAGCTGCAGACCCTGTCGGGCTAAGTTCTCAGAGTCCCCTTGCTCCTATCTGGCTACCTTTTTGGGGAATAATTGTGGTTGCGGCTGAGGCACTTGAAACTACCTCAGCATCCTGCTTGCTAGCCGAGCCTCGTTTGTTATTCTCCACTAGACTTAGGGACCGGTTCCCCCACTGTGGCCTGGTCCTTCCACATCTGGATACAGGCCCCACGGGTGGCTTTCCGCACTACCCGTGCCCTTAGGACCCCTTCTGTCCTTCCGGAAGCTTCTTTCAGCTCTCCTCTCTCCTTCTCTGTCCCCTCCGTCTGAGTGACTCCTCCGCTGTCCCGTCATCAATTCCTCTGCCTTTCCCACTCACCTACTGACACCCTTTACTCCCCAGACAGGGATGAGACCTTCCTCCCCAGATGCCCTGACTGAACTGGTGTGTGTTGGGTGCGAGTGTTGGAGTCCTGGGTGGTGTCCCTGCCTTATCTGAGGGTGGGATACCACACCTCTGGATGAGGTGCAGTACCTCTGTGGCGACTGAACCCTCACGGGCACCACATTATGTTAATCTCAAAGAAAGAGACGCTATACCCTTACGTGCACTAAGTGCAAAGACCTGAAATTTAACTGAAAAAAAAAAATAACTGGAGTAGAAGTTGGCATGCATGTGTAGGGTCGGTGGGCCAAGCTGGGGGGTGGTCCCTCTCTTACCGTGCAGAGATGTAACAGAGACACGATGGAGGCAAATGTTGGGTACAACAGGTCCAAGTTTTATTCTCTCTTGCCGCCCACTTGACGGCCTCCGCAGTACACCGCACTTCAATGCACTTCTTCACTTTACTTATCGGCCCTCCGTTCCCAGAGCCACTTCCCGCACACCGTACTTTATACTGGGGACGTGTATGTATACACCGTCCCCTCTTCACTCTTCAACGCTCCTGTCAGATCCGTCACTGTGGCCGCCTTAGGCCCGTAAACCAACAGTACTTCAACTGAACAGTCGTCTCTCTCAATACAGTATGCTTTACCTCAGTGCCTCGTCTTTTCTGCGGTACTTTCCTGTCCGGACCACCCCCCTGACGTTCTCTCTCCTTAGTCCCCCTGCTTTGGTTTTCCTCAGAGTGCACAGACTGTCGTAGTCCTCCTGTCACTTGAGCTCCCCCTGCGGACTGGAACTTTCTGGAACCCTCCCTCAAATTTATACCTTTCCTGGTTCCCTGTAACTCCGCCCCCATGACCAACGGTTTCCTAAGCCCTAAGCTGATGTCAAGTCCTTTGCTCACACTCCTCCCTGCCCTCTAATGGTCAATCCAGGTACTGCATGTCCACTACACTTTCCTAGCTGTTTCCGCACTGTAGTAACTGACAACTATCTGAACTGTGCAAACCTTTCCTTCTCTATACTGACAGGTCCGTCCGTCCGTCAGATCACCTTCCCTACACATGCAAAATAGGAGCATGTTCACACTGGCCAATAAACTTACAAAACCTAAGATAGAAACGAAATGATCATATACCCAGTCCTGCTCGGCCCTTATTCACATTGACGTCACTATGATACATGGTAAGGTTTTAATACTAGAGGTTAGGACTATCCCAATTTGGGTATACTTTAACGCTGGTGGGATGGCTTTTACACTTTTTTTTTCTTTTCAAAAAACAATGTATACTAAGTACTCTATGCTATTTATATGCAATATTGTTATTACTTATTTACTTACTTACAGCAGGATATATGTTGATTTTGTTGCTATCTTAGGTTTTGTCTGTTTAATGTCAAGTGTGAACATGCACATACACATTGCATGGATACCAACTTATACTCCAGTTCAGTTTTTTCATTTAATATATAGTGAACATAGAACATAAAATAAAAATTAAATGATTATTATCATTAAATTTAATGATGTCACTCTTAACAAGCCCTCATACGGCTTTGTGGATGGAAAAATAAAAAGTTATGGCTCTTGGAAGAAGGGGAGGATAAAAATGAAAAAAACAGAAAATCACCCAGAGGTGAAGGGGTTAATTATTTGCAAATAGGGGGCCTAACAGCACCCTTGGCATGGTCAATCTCTAAGTGCATTGTTCCGTCACCTCACCCATTGTTGATTGACAGCAAAGTGCTGCCTGAACTGGAAAAACAAATAGGTGTGTGTGTATGTGTTTAAGGCCGGGGTCACATTTGCAAGTGCATTGCGAGAAACTCACACGAGTCTTTCGCATCAATACCTAGCACTGCTGCTAGCACTTGGGACCAGAGTGTACAGCTGCATGTCTTTCTATGCAGTCCAAACCACCGGCGGCAGTGCCGGGTATTAATGCGAGAGTTTCTCGCATTGCACTCACAAGTGTGACACTGACTCTTCAGGAGCGGAGTGCACAGTGTCAGTGCATGAGCCAAGCAGACGATCACTCAACCCTCTCTCCTGTCCACTTTAACCGCTTGCCACACTTATCCACAGAGGTGTAGTGAACAAGTGGCTGAAAAAAAAATGATTGCACGCCTCCTCGGCTACTGCAGTGTCTGTGCTTATGACTGAGTTTTCAGTTCAGGCAGCACTAATTCTTGTCAAGCAAGCGCTGTCAATCACACTCATTTGCAGAATAATTAATAGTTAATTTAAAAATAATTGACAAAGGACTTTTCCGAAACGCGCGTCGGGGCATGTGCCGCACTTTGATTTGGGGACCACCACCACACTGCCTATAGGTAATGCTTATCCTCATGCTCTATAATACTACACTGCTGTATATACCGACTTTTATAATCTTCTCTAATATCTTTGTCTAGTCCTTGACTGTTGGTATTTTACTATGTGACTCTCCTGTTGGATCATGTGACCTTTTGAGCAGTAGCATTATCATTTTTATATTGGGCATATTACTATAGATAATTATTTGTCTGCCATGTATTCATTTTGATTCTATTTCTGTGGCATAACTGTTTGGTGCCATTAGGGACTTAATCTATATTACTATCATTTATTCATTCCATTCGGATGTATTGTTACTTATAGGAACACAGTCCCCATATACCGTATAATTTATATGTGGTCCCCGTTTTGTTTATTCTTATTATTCTTTTAATTGTTGTATATTTTATGTGTGCGGGCACTTTTTTGCACATAAGTGCCAATTTTTTTGCCAATTTACTTTTAATAAAGGCATTTTTATTATTAGCATCATCAGGGTTTAGGTTTGCTTATTTCTGTGTGTTTGGACATATAGATTTTCATTATTTATTATAGATATCTTGGATACACATATATCTTTTATTCATTCATTTTATCTAGTGCGTCCATTTGTTTTGGTTACTTTAAAAATAATCAGAGCTGAGACAACTAAACAATGGGAATGATTTTTATGGGGGCTTAGTCCCATATAAGACTAGTTTAGGCTACTTTCACACATCAGGATTTTTCTGAAAGGCAGGATCCGGCTATTTTTAGAAAAACCGGATAAAGCAAAATCTGCTGCCGGAACCGTTTTTTTCTCATTGAATTGTATTAGCGCCGGATGGTTTTCACATATCATGTACAGGAAAAACGTGGTGAAATTGCATAAAAAAGTGCAATCCTCACTTTTTTTCTCACCATGTTCACTAAATGCTGAAACTGACCTGCCATTATGATTCTCCAGGTTATTATGAATTCATAGACACCAAACATGTCTAGGTTCTTTTTTATCTAAGTGGTGAATAAAAATTCCAAACTTTGTTAAAAAAATTGCACCATGTTCCGGTACGCGTAGTCTTTCCATTTTTTGTGATCTGGGGTTGGGTGGGGGCTTATTTTTTGCATGCTGAGCTGGCGTTATTAATTATACCATTTTGGTGAAGATACCATCTTTTGATCGCCCGTTATTGTACTTTAATGCAATGTCGCGTATGCCAAAAAAAGTAATTCTGGCATTTTGACTTTTTTCTCGCGATCAGATTACTCCTTTTTTTATTGATAGATCGAACGATTCCGAAAGCGGCAATACCAAATATGTGTATGTTTGATTTTTGGAGGGTTTTATTTTGAATGGGGCGTAACGGGGGTGATTTGAACTTTTATATTTTTAAAAACTTTTTTTTTTTTTTTTTACTTTTGGCATGCTTCAATAGTCTCCCTGGGAGGCTAGAAGCTGCCATAACCCGATTGGCTCTGCTACATACAGGCAGATATCGGAAAGGGGTTAATGAACATGTGAATAGTTTTTAATTTTTGTGTGGTAAATGCTAGATGTCTATGACAATATCATTCTGCACACAGCATGATCTCAGTTTTACCATAACCGCCAGTAGGAAAAGGCTGAAGAAGCATTTTGTAAAATGACAATATTTCCAGCCATTAATTTTGCCGTACATAAACATTCTTGTGGGCAGAAAATACTTTTGTGGTCGGACTTCTCAAAAATCTTGCTAAGCTTTCTCTGAGTTGGCCATAGAACAACAGAGGGTTGTAACAACCTGTTTCATCTACGAGGCAGCTCCCATCAACGACTACATATCACAAATATTTAGGTATCGCATTTCCCATACATTAAAAGGCATAAATAGTTTAAACAAGCAAGATGGCAACACTTACAGTATATGTATATAAAATGAGACAGGTCCCCTAAATATGTGTGATATGTAGTCTCTGGCTATAACTTGCTAGATAAGGCTTGAAAACACTACTCAATACTATATGTGATGTTGGTCCCCTTATTTGTTTAATGTCCAGTACCAGTAGCATTTATGCACTGTAAAAAAACTTTTAATATTTATTGATT
This sequence comes from Dendrobates tinctorius, assembly GCF_039654945.1. NCBI lineage: Eukaryota > Metazoa > Chordata > Amphibia > Anura > Dendrobatidae > Dendrobates > Dendrobates tinctorius. Next base: position 5,276,150 of record NW_027361692.1, on the reverse strand, counting down.
ATAATAAAAATTATATTTTTATGTGTTCTACTTTTTTGTGGTTATTTTATTTTATAACCAATCTTTGTTTTTAAGCTTTTTGAGTTAAATACTCATTTTATTCCATTGGGCTTATTTTGTGTTTAATAGATACAGGCTCCAGCACTGTTTGTGTCTAGTTCAATTGTGTGCTAATGACTGTTATATGACTGTCTCTGAAAAGGCCAGTGAGCAATATAGGACCAACTCACATAATGGGCACTGCCAGCAGTCATTGGTGCACTGTACAAATCTCAGGATCACTTTGCAGTCACCACCAAAATGGCGCTACACTGTTATCCTAAACTTCACCCTCCCTTATCATTTTGTAAACACCCTGAAGGGGAGGAATGAGGTCAGCCACATGAGCAGATCATATACTGCAGTCATAATGCAAGCTAGTTGTACACTAGGTTTTCCAGCAAATTTCAGCAGCTGCTCCCCCTAGTGTTTACAATTTTAAAATCTAAAAAAAAGTCAAATTGTATAGCATTAAAAAAAATGTAAACATTAAAAAAGTAAACATTAATACTTTACATTTTTTTCATTCCCTTTAGGCCTGTTTAACACTTCAGTTTTTTGTGTCAGTTAAAATCCGCCAAAATGGTAGAAAGCGGATCCGTTGCTAAACTGATGTGAACGGATGCCACCGAAGAGAGAGAGAGAATTTTTTTTCCAGCCGCCAGAACAGACTTCAGGGTTAAATTTCAGGCTGAGTGAAGTCTTTCGGGCATGCGCAGTGTGAAGTGCGGATCCTGCCGCCCGAAAAAACGTTACATGCTCCGTTCGGGCATGTCGGCGGACGTCAAAATTTTGGCGGATCCGCAAAAAAACGGATCCAATGGATGGCCATCCGTCAAGATCCACCGGTAATGCAAAACGGCGGATCTTGACTGATGTACAAAAACTGAAGTGTGAAACAATGAAGTAAGATGATTGGTAAAATTCATTAGGTAGAGCACTCAATGAATTTGATGCATCTTTCAACTGCCATGCTCCACTGCTAGGAATGAACACCAACCAGGGGCTGGTGTACATTTTTGCTAGAATTTTCACTTTTGTGGCTTAAACTTATGAGTTTACTGGCTGCACCTGGACACTTGCCATCTGAGCTTCTTCCACTCTTCAAATTTGAAGCAGAGCTGGTTGGAACTGGTGTAAGAGTACCAATAATCACAAAATTTTGTACAAACTACACATGTCAAGCAGTTTTACACCAAAATTCTGCCCCGAGCCCACATCTTTCCTGGCACATGTCAGCTGTTTTGACTTGTGCGCTTAATAGCCATGGGTTGAATCGTGATCCACCCGCTGCTGTTAACTCATTAATGCCGCTGACAATCTCTGACAGTGGCATTTAACGTGATCACGCTGGAAGCGATTCACTAATCCCACCCGACGCCTGTGCCAAATGACCGTGGGTCGCAGATGGGTTGGCATGACAACCCGGGGTCTGCAGGGGACCCCTGTGGTTTTCAATGCCTGATTGCTATAGGAGCCGCTCAGCGGTCGGCGCTCATAGCAAGTGAGCATTTCTGCTACACACAGGCGACCTGATCATCGTCTGTGTGTAGCAGGGGCGATCAGACAACTGCAGCTTCTAGTCTCCCGTGAAGGCTATTGAAGCATGCAAAGAGTAAAAAAAAGCTTTTAAAAATATAAAAATATAAAAAAAATAAAAGTTCAAATCTCCCCCCCTTTTGCATAATTCAAAATAATACAATAAAAAAGCACATATTTGGTATTGCCGAGTTCAGAATCGCTCGATCTATCAAGCCATAAAAATAATTAATCGGATAGGTAAATGATCAAAACGTCAAAACAACGCCAGAATTACGTTTTTTTGGTCACAACAATATTGCATTAAAATGCAATAACGGGCGATCAAAAAATCATATCTGCACCAAAATGGTATCACTAAAAACGTTAGCTCGGTATACAAGAAATAAGCCCTCACCCAGCCCCAGATCACGAAAAAAGAAGACGTTACGGGTCTTGGAAAATGACGCAATTTTTCTTTTTTTTAAACAAATTTTGGATTTTATTTTTAACATTTAAATAAAAAACAACCTAGACATGTTTGGTGTCTATGAACTCGTAAGGACCCGGAGAATCATAAAAGCAGGTCAGTTTTAGCATTTGGTGAACATGGTAAAAAAAATCCAAAAAACAGTTGTGGAATTCCACTATTTTTGCAATTTCACCGCACTTGGAATTTTTCCCCATTTTTGAGGCGCTTCATGTACATGGCAGAAGGCGTTTGACATGATGAGTATCTGCAGCATTGATCACTGAGTGTTTGAATTATGTATCTATTGGCACCGTATTTCTAGTCAGGTGGCATGTTCATTGTCACTATGCATGCAAATCTTTGGCTATTTAGTGAGTGACCATCTGTGGAGTCTGCATCTTTGTGCCATTTTTGATCTAACCTCATGTAAATGATATTGGATATCCTATATGCTGTGGACCTTCTCTACTGTATCTATTTGACTCATGTCACTGAGATGCCATCACTTTAATGCCAGTACATTAATGTGTTCCTTTGATTTTAATCCTTTTGGGGATTAGGGTCCTCCTTATTATAGTTGATCTCTGTCTAATGATAGGGGCCCCTTTAGCATCGGGGAAGGGATCCCTAGTGGCTGCAGGGTTCATCAGGGTCCATAGGGACAGCCACCGTTGAGCGGGGGCGCCATAACGTTCCCCCTAGGGTGCCAACCTCCGCGGCAAGGAAGGATTGAGCATTAGACGTCAATAGGGACTCCTAGGAAACCCCCATTACATGTTTTTTGTATTTGGGTACTAATTGGACACGTTGTTGTTTTGTTTTGTTCACTTTGTGGTGTGACCTTTGGTCTTTTAATAATAAAGCATCGTTTTTAGGGTTTTTTCATATGATTTTTTGGTTTGAGACCCTCTACATTTGATAGTTATTTTTCCCATTTTCGAGTACATATCACAAAATCATTGGTGTCGTTCAAAAGTTCAACTTGTCCCACAAAAAACAAGCGACCAAACGGCCATACTGATGGAAAAATAAAAAGGTTATGGCTCTGGGAACGGGAATGAAAAATGGAAACGGAAAAATGAAAAAGGGCTGCGGTGAAGGAGTTAAAGAAGCACTCCCATCAAAGTTTTTGTCCTCTTAATATATTGCAATCATATTATACAGCACTGTGCACTTACAATTGCTCATTATGCCTTTCTACCCAGTAAATTCTTCTCTGCTCTATGTAGAAACAGGAAGTCTCTTGTCCCTGCATTTATCATTCCCCTCTTCAACTCCTGGCCCAACTGCTCCTCCCCCTGCCAAGAACTTTTGCAGCTGCTTATGACTCTTACAGAAAAAAGTGACCTCCTGTTTCTACATAGAACTTAGGCCTCTTTCACACTTCAGTCTTTTGACGTCAGTCAGAATCCGACATCGTGACAGATCGACGAATCCGTCAAAAATAGTAAAAAAAAACAGAGCCAACGGATCCGTTTTTTGACGGATCCGATTAGCGGTTCCGTCGAAAATGTGGATCTGTTTCATCAGTCGCATCCGTTTTTTCATCCATTATGTCTGATTTTCGACAGATCCGTTTTTTTCAAATCTCCCAAATGGGAGGGTCCCAAACGTGATTGGCTACTGGAAGCTACTGGAAAACTATATATAGGGTGTTTTAACACCACATCTTTGAAAGGTTGTAGAGCAAGTGGCAGAGATGGAAGGAGTTATAGCGAAGATTGTGAGCATATGTGCAAATTTTGATTTTGAGGCCAATTGGTTGGCAGTGAGTGTTCGTGACAAGGAGCAAGCAAAACAGCACATCCTGTGTCAGCGGCGGCGGAGACGTCTGTGGATTCATCCTATCACAGCCCAGCGAATGACCCTTGGTGTTTATTCAACTCTGTATCTGGAATTGAGGCAAAACCCTGAGAAGTTCTTCAATTATGTGTGTATGAGAGCTGAACACTTTGAGATTTTGGTGGAACGGGTTGGAGAATAAATCAGGAGAAAGGACATCTATTTGCACTTTTCCGTGTCACCGGCGGAGCGTCTGATGATGACTCTTCGGTAAGCATTTTTTTTATGGTTTCTCAGTCAGCAGACTTCTAGTGTCATGTTATTGAGTTTGCATTAATTATTGTCTTTGCCTTTTTTAACAGATCCCTTGCAACTGGAGAATCCCTTTCCTCCCTCCATTTTCAATTCAGGCTTGGGATATCAACAATCTCAGGGATAGTAAAAGAGACCTGCCGGGCATTGTGGGACTGTTTAAAAGATGAGTATCTCCCACATCTAACAACGGAGAGGTGGCTGGAGATTGCGGACAAATTTCAACAGATATGCCAGTTTCCAAATTGCATGGGTGCAGTGGATGGGAAGCACATGATTGTTAAGCCTGTTGAATGTGGCTCAGAATACTTTAACTAGAAAAAATATTTTTCTATTGTACTGATGGCCATTGCAGACTCACAATGCAAATTCATCGTGGTGGATATTGGTGCATATGGCCGCTCAAATGATTCACAGGTTTTTAAAATGTCTGCTATGGGACGTTGTTTATACGGAGACACATTTCAATTTCCACCTTCAGGACCACTACCTGGAACTCCTGGGCCACCAATGCTGTTTGTGTGTGTTGGAGATGAAGCTTTTCAACTTTCCAAACACCTGCTCAAGCCATATGGAAGTACTGGATTGACGCCAACTAAAAAAATATTCAACTATTGCTTAACAAGAGCGCGAAGAGTGGTGGAGTGCGCTTTCAGGATTCTAACTGCAAAATGGCGAGTTCTGTTAACCGCTATCAAATTGAAAACTGAAACTGTGGATGAGATGGTGAAGGCGTGTGTTATCCTGCACAATTTTGTTATATCCAAGGAACCAGTTTCCATTGATGAAAATGTGTCGGAAACCACCTTGTGGGATTATCAAAATATAAGTTTTCGGAGTGCTGTGTCAGTTTCCAGAATGAGGGACAAATTTGTAGAATACTTTATGTCACTTGAAGGAAAACTTGAATGGCAGGATGACATGGTTTGAAATATTTTGTTTTGTGGCAGAGTTATTAAACCATGCTTTTGGTTTATAACCAAAACTTTGTACCTTTACCCCAAGTTTTGTTATGTTTGGTACCTTTACACCTTTTTTGTATGTTTGGTACCTGAACCCCAATTTTGGTACCTTTACACCTTTCCTTTACCCAAAGTTTTGTATGTTTGGTACCTATGTTTGACAAAAAGGAGAGAAAGAAATAGGCCATGAGCAGGGGATCACCCTGAATAGGACATAGCATATATAATACAAATTTTATTAAACACAGCAAACAGCAAAAATTCTTAAAAACTTTAAAAATGGTCACAAATGTGACACATAATACAATGCTCATAATAGAGCAACCCACCTGCTACCAACTATCACCCTCACCGAGAATGATGCCTATATCCCTAGGTCCATGTAAACAGGATTCTCAATAGGAGAATTAGTAAGCCCACACATAGGTAATATAGAGCATATGAGTCAGAAACACCAATAATATACAAATACAATAAAAAAATGATGCAATTCCAACCCAAAAATTACAAAAAACAGTACAAGGGATAATGTAAACCCAAGAAGATGCTGATCACTATGAGGTGTACAAAAAAGATAGAAATGCATACTAAATAGACCTCATATATGCGTAGCGGTACCCAGCCCAAGATCAGGCATAGGGAACATCAAGGACCAGATCAGCCAGACCATTAGGGGCTAGAGAGGGTCTAAGTGGACAGAGAAAGTCTCCATAACCACCCCAAATGATAACCACACATACAAATCAGCACAATACAAAACCCATGAGAAGTGGTAGAGCCAGAGACCCGACACATGTCGCCACCCCTGACGAAGCCACCTAGAGAGGTGACATGCGTCGGGTGCCAGATTTCATGTGCCAGATTTCGTCTGCAGGTCCAGCATTTGAGCCAGAGTGCTCTCCTTGCCGCATTCGAAAATGAAGCTTCCCTGGCTGCCAGTCGGATTGAATCCGTGGATGCATCCGCCAGAAAGGCCGCCGCTCCTCTCATCAATGGGACGGAGTCTAAAATCACGCCTCTTGGGGTTTTGTTCTTCAGTTGGTCCTCCAACTGATCTAACCACACCATCAATGCTCTCGCTGTGCATGTGGCGGCTATGGCGGGTTTCAGTCCTCCTCCGGCTGCCTCCCAGGAACCTTTTAGGAAGGTTTCCGCTTTTTTGTCCATGGGATCCTTTAATGTTCCCATATCCTCAAACGGCAGAGCAAATTTTTTCGAGGCTTTTGCTATGGCTACATCCACCTTTGGTGCTTTCTCCCAATATGAACAGCTTGGGTCTTCAAAGGGATATTTCCTTTTTGGAGCCAGAAGGCCCTTTTTTTCCGGCCTTTTCCATTCTCTCTGAATTGGTGCTTGAATTTTCTTGTTCATGGGGGAATGATCTTCTCTTTTTTTGTTCTAACCCGCTGAACATGGCGTCCTGGATAGTTCTTTTGGGTCTGGTGTCTACCAGCCCCATAGCGGTTCTTATTGCTTTTCCTAAATTATCCGTTTCCTCAATAGGGAAACAGCTGCAACCCCCCTCTTCAGAGGATGAGGAGTCGGATGCTGAACTGTCTGAGTTTTATGTTGACGGTTCGCTCTCCCTGTCGCTGAGGTCTGACTCGGGGTCCCTGGTCATAGCCTTGCTATGCTTTTTGCTTCCTCCCTGGAGGGATTTGATGGTGTTTTCTACCTGGTGTTTGATTAGGGCCCTAAGGTCGGAGGCGAACCTTGGAGATTCTTTACAAATCGTGTGATCAATGCACGCTTGGCAGAGCCTTTCCCCCCACCCCATGGGAAGCTCCTCTTTTCAATGTGGGCAAATCTTGTAGTTGGCTGTTGTGAATTCGCGTTCTGGCCTACCTCTGGTTACTGCTGAAGGTGGTGGAGCTGGTCAGGTTGATGGAGGGGTTGCAAGTTCTCTTTCTGGGCTCCCTCTGGTGGTTACTGGAGGTAATGGAGCTGATCTGATTAACAGAGGCTTGCCACCTGATAATGATGATGACGATTGGAGATCTGGGGTTTCTGACTGGATTTAAGACAGCCGACTTCCTCTATCCCTGCTGGTAATTTTTTCCTGCCTCCTGAGGTCTTAGTTTCCAGCTCAGACCCTGCATGCTCAGCTAAGTGTTCTTTTGCTATTCTGTTCACATTTGATCTGGTTTTGTCTATTTCAGTTTTGTGTGGGTCAGCCAGCTCCGGCTGGGGCTGTGCTGAATCACCATCCTTGTTACTGCTTGTGCCAGTTTGTTTTTGTCCCTTATTAGATTGGCCTCTTTTTGCTCCGCTTTCAGAATATACCAGAGTGCTGATATAGTGGGCGAAGTCGTGCGACTTCAGTATTTTTGCATCAGACGTGTTGGACCTTTTTGCAGGGTTTTTTGCGTGATTGCAGACAGTGTCTTTCCTTTCCTGTCCTGTCTAGTCAGTGTGGGCCCCATCGTTTGCTCAGTCTATTTTCCTACCTGCGTTTGTGTTTTCATCTTGTCTCACCGACAATATATGTTTGGGGGCTATCTATTCCTTTGGGGTCTGCTCTGGGGCAGCTTAGATTTCCCCTTTCTTGCTTTATGCTTAGTTAGCTCTCCGGCTGTGCCGAGGCATCTAGGATCATCGTAGGCACGCTCCACGGCTACTGCTAGTTGTGTGGATAGGATCAGGGGCCTGCAATCCGCTTAGTTACCAACCTCTCTGGCTTTCTGTGGCTTAGCTTGGGCTGGCTCTCCTCCTCGGTGACCCAATCATAACAGTTGGCCTTCTGCGTGCACTTCTTCCCCTAAAAGAGGAGGACAGGCCCTAGTTACAGCTTGTACATTCACGTAGTCCACTTACCCACCAGGCCGAAGGATACTGGATCTGGAGGGACCACCGGGTCTGCAGGAGCCTTGTCTTTTGGGGCCACTGCCCCACTGGAATCCTTGCTGCGTCGGGATCCAGCGGCTGCTGCTGCTGTGTCTCTGTGGCTGGTCCTTGGGATCCTTCTTACGGCGTTGCTGCTGTTGCGGTGGTTGCCGCTGGTGTCCTGTGTCGGAGGACATGTCCAGCTGTGGTTGCTCCTCTGGATGCTCACCCATGCTCCCAGGAGAGGCAGCCATCTTTTGCCTGGTGATTTCTTTAAATATAGCCGCTCCCCTTCCGGCCTGACGAAGGAGTTCTTCCGAAACGCACGTCGGGGCGCGTTATTTTGGCAACCCGCTTCCACCACTGTCTTCAATTCAGCTGACTGGGTAATATATCATGCTTTATTAGGCTACATGCACTCCTTACTTTTGGGCGTTAGACACTCTGTGCATTGCATTATGTTAGAGAATGTTATCCGGTGCTGGCCCATTTTTACTACATAGCGCCACATGGCAATTTATTGTATCATACCAAGCTATATGTCTTGCCATTAAGCGCTAGTTATTTTGTTCACTGCACAGTGACTTACACAAGTTCCTTCTTGTGCTGGCCCATTCTTTATATATAGTGCCGTATGGCAATTTATTTCAATATATTGGGTCATATGCTTTCTGTGCTATAAGAGCGCTGGATCTTTCTCCTATTGTGCATATGGTGCGCTAGATTTCTGTCTATATAAGCGCTTCTTTAATTGCCGATTCTTAGTGTTGACCCTTTTTCTGCTATGTAGCGCTGTATGGTAATTCATTTTATTATATCATTGCTATACACTATTTTTTTGTGCTGGCTTATTATTGCCAATTAGCGCTGCATAGCAGTTTATTCTATTATATTGGGTCATATGCTTTTTATATTCTAGAAGCGCTGGACATCTTGCCCTTTTTATTTAGTGTCTAAATTGTATATATAAGCGTTTCCCCATATATTGCATATTCCAGCACTCCTTTTGTGAGTTTAGTATCTTTCACTTCATCATCTTAGCAGCTCAATTTTGTTCACAAATTTGTGTTCATTCACATTTTTTTAACATATATTATTGTTTCTCACACACTTTATTGTCATTTTTTTCTTTTTTGTGAACCACATTACAAATCTTGGTGTAGTTATATTTAAACAATTTTATTATTGTATTTTACCATTATTCTTTTGCACTTACATACACATTTTTTTGCTGCTTTATTTGGGGACTATGTTATATATGCTGGATTTATATCCTACAAAAAAACCCTTTTGTACAGTGGTGAGACTAATATAATATGTTATCAGAGTATTAATACATCTACGGGTTCCTTTTGTCATATTATAACATTTCAACATGTTTTTTTTCTACTGTAGTTGTATATTGTGCCAGAATCTATCATAAATATTATTTTTGTTATATTTTCTTTGGTTTTTACTTTTTAGTTTTCTATACACATACATTCATTAATTGTGGTTCGTGTACATCACTTGGTAATTTCTCTTTGTTTGTTTTTTTAAATGTAAAGGACAGGTAGGATCCAACACTAGTGTAATCACAAACAGCCTTAGGCACACGTCTGCTTTTTTATTTCTGTCCGCTTATGAAGGACTGCAAATACGGACAAACACACACCCGTTGTATTCAATGCTGGTGTGCACATCAGGTTTTTCATACGGACCATGTGTCCTTGTGAAAAAACGGCAGAAGTCAAATGTTTTTTTGCACAGCACGGACAAAATGCGTGCTGCACACGAGCACACCAACACATGGATGACATACAAGTGTCATCAGTATGACTCGTATCGGCGCCTGGGAACAATGGTACAGTTCGAGCTGAATTTAGCACAAACAGGAGACAATGATGAGAGCTACCTTCAGCAGCCGGCTGGTACCTGGGAACAGCACGAACTGTACAGCTTGTTCACAGGCGCTGGTACATGTCACTCGGATGTAACACAGACAGTGAACACGGCCGGCATGTACATACACACGGACCACAAAGCTCACTAGTACTGGTTATTCCTGCACAAGAATCACCAGGAAGTGTGGAGGCCTTAGGGTGCAGTCAGCCAGCCATATCAATCGGATGGAGATCGGAACACAAGGCTCAGACTGGCCGGCGGCTCTCCCGACCCAATCCTGACAACTTAATGTATTTCTATGCAGCTTTCACGCTGGGTTTAGGAGAACTGCCAGCCAGTCCAAGCACAGCATTCCGATTTTTTGTGGCCGCTTGATTGCACCGTTAGGCTGCTGGGAATTCTTTATAGCAATAACAGAGTTTGAAGTCCGCATACATCTTAGCATATACAGCTCTGGCAATAATTAAGAGACAACTGCATAGTTTTATAAAAATCAGCTTCTCTACATGTCTGACAGCCATTCCTTTCCAGTGTCAATTGAATTCCAGAGTGCACCCCATTATACTTAATGTGCTTCTGATTAGGTGATCAGCTGAACCAAATCATATTTATCGAAGGAAAGTATAAAAAACCCTGCTGTGGTGTTCACAATCCTCTTGCAATAGGACAAGCTGGATTGCAAACAAGTGCTAGTAATATCCCAAAAGTAATAGGAATGAAAAAATAACTTAACCATGCCAAAGGAGTTGAAAAGAAAAGTCTTGAGTGAGGAAAAGAAGGGCTCAATTCTGGCTTTACTAGGAGAGGGATACAGTGCACATCATGTTGCCTTCATCCTTAAAATTTCTTAGACGGCAGTCCATTACAACAAGGTCAAGCAGTAGACATTGGGGACAACAAAGTTACAGACCAGCAGAGGGCGAAAATGACTCTCTAATGACCGGGATGACAGTCATTTTATTCAAATGTCACTCAGCAACCGCAGGATGACAACAAGTGACCTAGAAAAGGAATGGCAAATGGCAGCTGGGGTGAAGTGCACGGCAAGAACAGTTTGTAACAGGCACCTAGAGGCAGGGCTCAAGTCATGTAAAGCTAGAAAATAGAATTAGACTTACCGGTAATTCGGTTTCTAGAAACCTTCCCCGACAGCATAGGAGGATGTCTCCACGCCCTAATGGGGGACAGGAAGCACGAGAGGTTAAAAGGTCCCACCCACCTCCCTCTCACGTCTCACCAGTGATTATAACTGATTACCATAGCACCGGTTACCTTAAGATTCTCAGAATTTGTCCAAGAATGCAGGAAGGGAAATAGTGGTGTCGTGGAAGGTTTCTAGAAACCGAATTACCGGTAAGTCTAATTCTATTTTCTCTATCAACCTTCCACGGCAGCATAGGAGTCATAACAACCTATACTACACTAGGGGGGGACAACAGCCTGAAGAACTTTTCGGCCAAAGACTAAATCCTTGTTGGACACAAGGTCTAATTTATAGTGTTTAGTAAAGGTATGTAAGGAGGACCAGGTTGCTGCCTTACAAATCTGCTCTGAAGATGCGCCTGCCCTCTCAGCCCATGAAGTAGAGGTAGATCGTGTTGAATGCGCTTTGATCCCTACAGGGGGAGTGATGTTTTGTGCCAGGTATGCGTCAGAGATAGCCTTTTTAATCCAATTGGCAATGGTGTTTTTTGCCACCTTCTTTCCTTTGTTTGGACCAAAGGTATGGACAAATAGGTTGTGGTCGATTTTATAGGATTTGGTACACTCCAAGTAGTGGAGAATTATACGTCTTACGTCTAGCGTGTGGAACAACTCCTCTTTGGGGTTTGCTGGGTTTTGACAGAATGAAGGAAGAATTATATTCTGAGACCTATGAAAGTCAGACACAACCTTTGGTAGAACAGATGGATCAAGGGAGAGAACTATGGAATCGTCTCTAACTGTTAGGTGTAGGGTTCCCTGACTGAGAGAGCTTGGAGTTCTCCTACTCGCCTTGCTGAGGTTATTGCTATAAGGAAGGCTACTTTATAGGTGAGGAGCTGAGAAGTACAGGATGACAGAGGCTCAAAGGGTGATTGAGTGAGTCCCGTAAGTACCACATTCAAGTCCCATGGCGGAACAGAAACTAGTTTTTTTGGATGTAGCCTAGCGGCTGATGCCATGAATCTTCTTATCCACCTGTGGTTAGCCAAGTCACAGTCAAACATAGAGCTTAATGCTGATACCTGTACTTTCAGTGTGCTAGGTCTTAGACCTAGTTCCAGCCCCCTCTGTAAGAAATCCAGGATACTGGAAATGTTAGGGTTCTCTGGGTCGGGCAGGTCTGGCAGACACCATGAGGAGAACTTTTTCCATATTTTATAATATATGGCAATGGTGACCGGCTTTCGAGATTTCTGGAGGGTTTTAATTACCGCCTCTGATAGCCCCTTGGCCCTCAAGATCTGGGCTTCAGAAACCAGGCCGCTAACGTCATTCCCCGGAGGTTTGGGTGATATAGATTGCCCTGCAAGAGAAGGTCATCTTCTATGGGTAGGATGAATGGCCCGTCTACCTGTAGTTCTGTGATTAGCGAATACCAGCTCCTTTTTGGACAAAGCGGAGCTACTAGAATGGTTGGGGTCTGATCCTCCCGGATTTTCCTCAGGGTTGCAGCAAGGATTGTAACTGGCGGGAAGGCATATGCTAGATGGAACCTCCACTTGTGGGCGAAGGCGTCCACTCCCAGAGATCTGTCCCTGGGGTTCAGGGAGAAGTAGTCTCTCAAACTCTTGACATTATGGATCTCTGATGTTCCTCTGGGAGGAAGGACATTTGATTCTTTGAATCTAGTAGAATTCCTAAGAATTTTACCTCCTGAGAGGGTTAAATTTGTGATTTCTTTATATTTGGGATCCACCCCAATGATTGGAGAATGTCCAGAGTCTGAGCTACCTGGACTTCCAGGGTCTGGTAGGAGGACCCTATTATCAGTAGGTCGTCCAGGTAAGGTACAATACATATACCCCGGCTTCTGATGTAGGACACAGCTTCTGTCATAATTTTGGAAAACACTCGAGGGGCAGAGGATATTACGAAGGGAAGCACATTGTATTGAACGTGCTTGACTTCCGGACCCTGACGAATCGCAAACCTCAGATACTTCCTGTGGGAAGGATGTATGGGGATGTGGAAACAAGCATCCTTCAGATCTATGGTTGCCATGAAGACGGCCCTATCAGAGGAATAGCAGTCTTTACTGACTCCATCTTGAATTTGCGGTATGCAATGTGTCGGTTGAGGCCTTTCAGATTTATTATTATTCTTGCCTCCCCTGTGGGCTTTTTTACTAGGAACAATCTGGAATAATGCCCCCCTCCTTGTTCCTCCACAGGGACCCGAGAGATGGCATTTAAGTGTAGAAGAAGCCGAATGCCGGATTTTAGTGCTGAGGTCTCCCGAGGTGGTAGGGAGGTAACTCTTATACCCCGCGGGGGGGGAGGATTCGAGCTCTAGCAGTAGGCCCTCTCTGATCACACTGAGGACCCAGGTGCTGCTAGAAATCAACTGCCAAGCAAAAAAAACCCTCGAAAGCCTTCCCCCGACCGGGGTCGAGTCATTGTTTTTCTTGTGGCTGCTGCTACTGAGGGGGGACCAGGATGTTCCTGCCTCTCCCTTTAGCGTAGCTCCATCTTCCCGTCTTTCCCTTTCCTCGCGGATGGGATGACTGAGTCTGGGGGGCTCAAAAAAGACGCTTTCCTGTGGTCCTCTGCTCTGGAAGCACCTTCTTTTTATCTGTGGCCTTTTCTAGAATTTCATCTAAGGCTGGGCCAAAGACATGTTCGCCTTTGAAGGGTAAAGAGCAGAATTTAACCTTGGATGTAACGTCCCTGCTCCACGTTTTAAGCCAGTGGGCCCGCCTGGCGGAATTTGACTGGACCATAGCCCTGACAGAGGCATGGATTATCTCCATTGATGCATCTGCCAGGAAACCCGTAGCTCTCTGCAAGATAGGAAGGGAGTTAAGGAGGTCACTCCTTGAGGTACGAGAAATATGGCTCTCTAGCTCCTCAATCCATTGGAAGAGGGATCTAGAGACAAAAGTGGACGCGATTCCTGATTTTAAAGTAAAGGCCGAGGTTTCCCAGGCTTTTCTTAGGAGGCTTTCTGCTTTACGGTCCATCGGGTCTCTAAGGTGGGATGTATCATCAAACGGCAGAACCGTCTTTTTTACCACCCTTGCCACCTGGACATCAACTTTCGGGATGTCCCATTTAAATTCCTCTTCCTCCAGGGGAAATCTATGTCGGAGTTCTGAAGGGGCCGAGTAGCGTTTTTCAGGATACTCCCATTCCTGGGAAATCATATCTGCTACGCTCCTGTGAACTGGAAATTCTGTTCGTTTAGGCCCCTCATATCCACCGAACATGCGATCCTGTGCTGTCTGCGTGACGGGTTCGTCCTCTAGGCCCATAGTGGCACGTACTGCACTGACCAGCTCCTCCACATATTCCGTGGAAAGGAGGTACTTCCTAGTGTCAGTTGACCTAGAGGTTCCCGGTTGTTCCCAATTCTCGGATCCCGAATTGTATGATCTTTCTGATTCGGACTCCGAATCCTCTATCTGAATTTTCCGTTTCTTTGGGGGTGGTGATGGAGGGGGGGGCAGGGCAGCTAAAGAGGTTTGAACCTGATGGGTAACCAAGCTGCGGATTTCGTCGATCAATGACAGGTGCTCAGCCCTAACCACATTATCCGTGCAAGCTTGACATAGCTTCTTCTCCCAATTTGAGGGAAGTTTTGTGCTGCATATGGCACATTTGGCCGACTTGCTGGATGTATTGGTGCTCTTATGGGCAGACTTTTCTCCTTATGGAACAAGGGGGAGAAGTATTTTGAGGACCTATACCCTGGACCGCACCACTAGGACCCACCCCAGGACACTTACTGTGGCTGGGGCAGCGCTGGGCTCTGCAGACGCAGGGCAGGAAGAACCGTCCATGCTGATAGGGGATTTCATCTTACCTGTCGGCGTCTTCCGGCGGGGTAATAACAGGTTAACCCCGCCCTCAGCGCAGTCATTTTTTAATTTCCCCCTCCTCCTCCCCAGGTCCCGAAGCAGGCACAGGCGAGCGCCACGTGCCGGCATCTGGATGGGGGCCGCCGTTGACCGCTAATCCTCCACATACCCCAGAAGTGATCCATCGCGTGACGTCACTTCCGGGTATCGCACAGGAGGAGGAGAGACCGGAGAGCTGCGGGAGGCCTCCGGTCAGGGATCACTGGCCCGTTTTACTCCCCATAAGGGAGTGCGGGAGGGCCAGGAACGGTCCCGAGTTCAGAAGACAGGAGCAGATCAGAGGAGGGGAGGCAGAGCCACCGACCACCACTGCCCGGCTTTTGGATCTTTCAGGTACGCTGCGGTAGCCGGCCACACAGCATACCAGACCTCTCCATGCCCCATGGGGGACAGGAAAGTCACTGGTGAGGGGGAGGTGGGTGGGACCTTTTAACCTCTAATGCTTCCTGTCCTCCATTAGGGCATGGAGACATTTTCCTATGCTGTCGTGGAAGGTTGCTAGAGAAAAAAAAAGCCTTTCATCAATGAGAAGCAAAGGAGAGCCAGGCTGAAGTTTGTCAAAGACCTGGAGAGGCATACAAACCACCCACTGTGAAATTTGGTGGAGGACTGATGATGATCTGGGGATGCTTCAGAAAGGCTGGAATTGGGCAGGTTAATCTTTGCGAAGGACATATGAATCAAGACGCATACAAGGTTATCCAAGAAAAACAGTTGATTCCTTCTTGTAAGGCAATGTTAACCAACTCTGGGGGCTGGTTTTTCAAGCAGGACAATGCGCCATGCCACAAAACTAGGTCAATGTGTGGTTGAAGGATCACCACATCAAATCCCTGTCATGGCCAGCCCAATCTCCAGACCTGAACCCCATTGAAAACCTCTGGAATGTAATCAAGTAGGAAGATGGATAGTCACAAGCCATCAAACAAGGAAGAACTGCTTAAATTTTTGTACCAAAGTCACCAAAAAGCAGTGTGAAAGACTGGTGCCAAGCATGCCAAGACGTATGAAAGCTGTGAAATTAAAAATAATGGTTATTCCACAAAATATTGATTTCTGAACTCTTCCCGAGTTAAAACATTACTATTGTTTCTAAATGATTATGAACTTGTTTTCTTAGCATTATTTGAGGTCTGCAAGCACTGCATCTTTTGTTATTTTGACCATTTCTCATTTTCTGAAAATAAATACAAATTTAGGGCTAAATTCGAAGACATGTCAGTAGTTTATAGAATAAAACAGCAATTTACATTTTACTTGAAAATATACCTATAAAGAGAAAAATCAGACAAACTGAAAATTTTGCAGTGGTGTCTTAATTTTTGCCAGAGCTGTAGTGTGCTGCTGCACTCTGGTTTGCATGTTGCGTGAATGTGCACCTAAACGTAATTGGATGGCTTTTACCCTTCTTGATCAAAAATTGCTAAGTATGGTACATTTTACAGCAATATTGGAGTCAATGTATTCATTAATCGCAGTGTGCTGATGCACAGTATGTATATTGGCCACCCAGCGGATTTCTACACATATACATAACTTAATATGAAAGCAGTGTGGGGCCTATTTTTTTAGGCTTAGAAACAGTGCTCACTGCATACAAGACAGGTAGTGGCTGTTGGGTTTGCTCCAATTGCTGCAGTGTAACCTTTTAGGGTATATGCAGACAATCCGGAAGCGGCAGCGCTTTGGACACAGCGCATGTTCACTGCGTCCAAAGAGCTGCCACATATTGAACGCAGGTGACTCCACATGTGTTCACTGAGCCATTCACAGTGTCCAATACATTCTGTGGGTGAAAATTCTCTGCTGTGGTCTGGAAAAACCAGGCCACATGTCGATCTCCGTGAGTTTCTTGAAATCCCATCCACTATGCTGTTACATCCGGCGGATGCGGCTTGGACGCTGCACAAGTACCCAGCACCCAACCCGCAACGTTTACACCCACCCTTGGATGCCTCGCTCAGACACATTAAATAATTTAGTGATTAAAGGGGTACAGTAGTGTTGTTGCATCAGCAGCGTTGGTACATCTTTGAAGACCTAATTTTACAGTAGACTGCAATACTAATCCACTGCGGCATATTGTACAAGCGATCAAACAGTTTGGGCCATTTTAGAATTTTGACTAGAAAATGACAAACCCCTTTAATAATTTACCAAAAAAAGAGCATTTATATTTATATAACTGAACATGAGGTTCTTCGTTTAACATTCTGATCAGACTGCATGACGCCAATGCCACATCACGACAAACCTCGTAGTGGGTCCTACCGCCCTAACGGAGCGGAGCAGTGCGCCGACCACCGCCACAGCGGCCATGCATCCGTGGGGGCGATGGGGACTCCTTTTATTTGGTGTTGGTGCTGTGTGGTGGCCATTGTTGCTGTGGTTTTGTGCTGGTGGAGCGGCATGGTTTGGAGATACCAGGCCATCTGCTCTGATGGTTCATTGCTACTGTGGCAGTGGCACAGTTCCGCTCCGTTAACGCAGTAGGACCCACTACGAGGTTTGTCGTGATGTGGAATTAGCTTCATACAGTCTGATCTGAATGGTAAACTAAAAAAACTCATGTTCAGTTATATAATTTTGCCTAGTGGCAATTCACCGTGTAGTTATATAAATGTAATGAACAGCCCAACTTGTGAATAAGATGACGACATCCCTCACCCCACACACTCTGGTCTTTGAGCAGGAAAAAAAATGAAACACTGAATAGTAATGCAAAACTGCTTTAATGGAAGCAGCTTGTACAGTACATTTTAATAAATATTGTTCCCATCATTGAATAAGGTCATTATGACAAGGAAAGAACAATCCCTGATGCATCACATAGAACTGGACAGATTTGGAAATGATAGAAGTTGGAATTAATTCTGCTTTTTAGGAAATGAAGCCTTGAAAATCTCAAACACCGCATAAGCAGATCCTGGAGAGAAAGGGAAAAAGAAAATACCAGTCAGTAATCTATGGCAGTCCAGCCAGAACAACTTCTATATCTTTTTTAAGTTACCCAGAAACCAGCACCACTCCTTGCCTGGAGGATAACTGATGTACAAAGCAGGACATTACATGTATTGATGAGCGACTGTGCTCTGATGAGGTGTTATCAGACCGTGCTCATGTGCTAATCGAGTGTCTTTGACATGCTCCAAAAATATGTTCAAGTCCCCGCAGCTGCATGTCTCGCGGCGGTTAGGCAATCCCTCCATGTGTTGCGGCTGTCAAACAGCTAGGAGACATGCAGCTGCAGGCACTCAATATTATTCGAGCACGCCAAAGACGCTGTTAGCACCCAAGCATGCTCTGACAGCACCTTATCCGAGAACGTTCGCTCATCACTAATTATATGTTGTTCATTATGCAAGACTGAATGGGCTTATTTTTCATTTCTGCCTTGTGATCTTGGGTATGGGGATTATATGATTTTACAGATTTAACATGGGGTTTCCAGGACTTTACATTGATTGGTTATCCTCAGAATAGATCATCACTATCAGATTAGTGTGGGTGCAACATCCAGCACACCCACTGATCATTTGTTCCTAGAAGTGATCAGTAGCAGAGCAGAAAAGCACAGCTCCATCAACTATATAGTGGCTGCAGAGGGGTACTTCAGATTTGCCCTTATCCACCTGAATAGCAACACTTCTGTAGTATCCAGGGCTGTGGAGTCGGTAAGCCAAACCTCCGACTCCTCAGTTTTCAAGACACTGACTCCAACGACGAATGACTCCGACTACACAGCCCTGGCAGTGTCAGTCTGTGGCCACCATACCGTTAACAGAGGTGAACCCCCCACACTGACTGACATTACATGAAATCTGGAAGTGTTTGTAATATCTAACTCAGCTCTGCTGTATTTCCACACAATAGCTGCAGGGATCAGTGAGGAGTGAAGTGCATGTTCTTTTCTCCACTGTGTTGCTACCCACTTATGATTGATAAACTCATGAAGTGGGGGGGGGGGGGGGGGGAACACCCCCCCCCCCCCCCAAAGACAAATCTCTGGAAATGACCAGTTGACCTTTATATAAAGTATAACCTGAAGACTACAAGCTAATATTACCTCAACATGGAGGATAAATTAAAAGAAGAAAACTATGTTTTACCAAGCTCTGCAGCCATTATTCCGCGATGTTGCCAGTTTAACTGGTGAAAGGTTCTCTTTAATTGAATGGGGGCAGTTCTAGTCATCTAATCACAATGGCATATGCTGGATGATACACAGAGGGCTCTGAACTGGCGTCAAGTTAACCTTTTTTAAGCACTCTGGAACTACTCACTAGCTTTTTGTGGCGCAGCGACACCCCTATCCTCTCTAAGCAATGTCCAGTTGTCATGCTAGGGGCAAGAAGTTGCTAAATGGCTTTTTAAATCTACGTATATTAAAATTAAAAAAAAAAAAAAGTACTGTCATCAGAAAATTACCTTTTTATAGTCATTTTTAGGGTGACGTATCTTACCTAAAGTGTGAAGCCCATCAATAATAATGGTTTATATGCGTTTAACATTGGGTTTATTAGGCTGTGTGCCCACGTTGAGTTTTTTTAAGCGTTTTTCGCAGTGTTTGTGCCGGCTCAGACGCTGCAGAAACGCTTAAAAGAAGCTTCAAATAAATTTGCATGCGTTTTTTGGCTTTTTGTGCCAATGCATGCGTTTTTAACCGCTGAGGAATCGGTAAGCGGCTAAAAACGCAGCATGCTCATTAATTTCCGCATAGCTGAGCGTTTTCAGCCTTCCCCAATGTTCCCAGAAAACACGCGTCAAAAAACGCATCAAAAACGTGCGTCTTTTTTGCAAAAAACGCGCAAGAAACTCGCAGAAAAAAGACGCGCGTTTTCTGGGAAGGGGATCAGTTTCCTGGGCACATAGCCTTAGTCAATATTACTATATAGAAAATATATATTAATTATGCTAGTGGATAGAGAATACATACATACTCTATCCACTAGCATAATATATATTTACGATAGTGATATTGACTGTCAAACCGTTAGGTTTGACAGGTTAGACACATACTTACGGTTTTATTCAGCAGACACATTGACATAGGTGGCAACTCATTGACAGGAATAATGAATCGCTGAACCCAAGCTATTAGCTGTACAAAGAGGTGTTACCTGTTATTGCAATCCTGGCTGTAACGATGAGACTGCTGAAAAGTCTACTATACAAAACAGGAAGTAAAAGTCTAACAAAAGGCTTAGTGGCCAGTGTGAAAAATTGCAAAATTTAAGTTTTTTTCTCAAATATGAATAACGATGTGCGTTTTCGGTTCATCTATCTGGATCTAAGTTCCGGAGCCTGCCCCATGCATGTCTGTCACATGTTGAGAAGGATCTAAGATTGGTCACACAGGTTACACAATAATGTAACTTACCAACGATTGTGAGCCCCATGGTCAGCCTGTACAACAAGAGATCACTAGTCCCTGCCTTAAGATGGACTGGAAGGCCATTATCCTCCTGCAAGAGAAATCACTGAGTCTGTAATTGGCTATATTTGTGACTGACAGCACAAAGAAAAATACAATGTGAAGTCTAAATATATGTTAACGCACCTCCCAGCACCCCCAGTAAGTCTATACAATGGGAAAGCAGATGGATCCTCATAAGCAGCACACAGCATTGGTCAACCAAACGTCAAGACTATGGGGCATAGCCACTATTTTGACAATCCTTTAATTAAAACCAAGGATACTTAAAAAGGTTCTCTTCCACCTCCTTCCAGGCTCTGGGTTCTGATAATTACCAACCCTGCACAGATTTTCCTCTCTAGGTTTGGAAATGAGTCATCCAAATCCATGAAGAGGGGAAGATCGGACAGAAAGTCACTGGGAAAAAAAACAATTCTAGTATAGAGACGCATTGAATCATGGAATCGGCATTTGAAACACTGTCATTACCTGGAATAGCTTTTGCTTTTCTGCAACCTTGTTGGGGAGTGACCTCCGGCTGGAGCTGCTGATGGTCCGCTGAGAAATCTGACGGAGGGACTGAAACAGTGACTTCATTATAAGCAAATATATTGAAAGGCTTGTCCATTTTTAAATAATTACCTATAAACGTGAAGGGAATATAAATGTGCTGTCTCTACTACTCGAATTATTCCCAAAGGCGCTCTTCACTTATCCCTGGCTCCAGCCGCCCTAGTTCTGGCCCGGTGCCTACACAGGAGAGGGTTTCTCCATGTTCACACATCAGTATAAATGAGTGAAGGGAATGGCTTATTTCAATATGATGCGGAGACGAGAGAGGTCTGGCCTAGCCAACAGGCCCCCCCCTTAATACTGAGTAAAAGAGAAGGGCAATAGGGTCTTATCCTGTTAAAAAGGATAAAACAAAGGTTGTGATCACACATTTGAATATAATCCCATCTGCAGCAGGTTCACGGGACGAAAACGGTACCACGAAATAAAGAGCAGCACATTATCTGGATTTAGTACTATCCACCATTTCTACCAGGTCCCCTTCACACGCATACCGATGACGTGTGGACACAGGAAACGCTCTCCTGTGAGACACAGGCCCAGAAGTGGAGCAGTCAGAACCGCAATGAGCGCACGCTATACCTCATAGTGTCCCCTGATGGCCAGTGATCCATCTCTCACATGGTTCTCCATACTCCACAAATGAGGACGCCGCCCCGGACAGTATTCACATCATCCCGTTGTGATCATAGGCGATGCCTGAGAAGCAGGGAGCTCGCTGGTAATACGTCTACCAAGCTTTAATTTTGATGTTGAAATAGGGACCACGCACAAATATGGCAAGAAAGATGAAATGGGAAGCGAAGGGCGGGATGGTGCTCTCCTTCATGGGTGGTGACAGGCACAACCCCCTCCAGAGAATGGAGGAACGAGCAGTTACGGCTCTGAGTGCAGGGTGATCGTCGGTAAAATAATGGATACAGGAACGGGAGATACAGGGAAAGGGAGAAGAGCTGCACTGAAAAGTGGTGATGCCATTTCTTAGGTATGCCCAGCGCAGGCGTGGCGTCCTGTGCCAAGGACGGTGATCGGTGAGGAGATCAGCGCTCACACTGCAGACACATGGGATAAAGGCATTATAGGAGGCATTCTGACCGCACATCAGGCGGGAGAGGTTCCTACAGCAATGCCTAATGGTGGCCACACAGGCTGCAGTAAAGGCTCCTGACCCTCTATGGGAGCCAGGTGTAGCAGGACATGGGGGGCTGTCAGCTCTCCCCCACTGATCGCTGAGGTGAGAGCAGGGATGGAATGGAAGCAGCGGGGTCAGGAGGCGCAGGTACACGGACGGCTCCTGTGCACACTAGCATACACACTGCGGTCACCCTGTGTGGCCAGCGGCGCTCTCACCTGGAGGTGACGGAACATGGTGCCGCTTCTTCTCTCACTCTCCCCTGTGCGACTCCTGTAAATGGACAAGGACACCGGATAACCGGAAGAGGAATCAACCCGGAAACGGCGTCAGTGGGTCACGTGTAGGGCGGGGTTATAAGTAATAACTTGTGATTGGCCCTCCAGCTATTACGTAACAGTCCTCTCACAGTACGCGCCTATCAGCTGGCCTTACTGGAAGGAAAGGAGACCTAAGCCACGCCTCTAAATATTCAGACCACGCCCTCGTCACGTCTGCACGTTCTCACACTACTCTCCTATTGCCGGAAAGTGAGAGGTGTGCTGCAAACTAACAAACCGCTACTGCTTGGTGGGCAACACTGGGCTGTGACCGGCAGGAGACGGATCAGTGGTGTGCTGCCCTCCGAGCTTGTGAGAATTGTACGAATTAAAGGGGTCCTCTGTGGAAAGCTCTATGACCCCTCCTGGCGTAGGGAGCAGGTGATCACGTGACTGCTAGTTTCTGATTTGCATACTTGGCACGTGCAGACTAGCTGGCCTCACTGAATGCAGTGTATAGAGCGAGGCGGACAACGTCTAGTCGGGATGTGGCTGGCCGTATGGAAAGGTGGTCATGTGACCCTCAGCCGCGCGATACGTGAGGGCTTGTGCACCCTGTGGCCGGGTCATTTCCGCCTCACCTTCCAGGAGCTGTAACGTTTGTCTCTTCCCTGTGAGGGGCTGTTCTTCCAGGAGCATGGCCGTCTGTCGGGGCAGCGGTTTGGGGTACATGGACCTTCCGCGGTCCGGGGACACCGAGCAGCTGGCGCGTTATTCTGTAACTCCCTGACACATAGGTGAGGGCTGCGTGCTCCACATCTGGTGATGGCAGTGCGAGGCTTCAGCACAGCGGCCATTGCCCGCTCTGATCGCGCCCAATTCCACTTTTTGGGAGTTGAAATGTAGAAAACAGCAATTGTTTTTTTTTCCTCATTTAGGTCAATGACAATATCGTTATTCTGTGGATTGACCCGATAGCAAGATCCTACTGCCGCAGCGGTCAGGTTTTCCTGTTTTTGGCGCAGGGTGCGGTAGTTTTTATTGGTATGACGGTTTCATCATTGTATTTTTTGCCGGAGGGACCAAGAACCGGCTGCTCTGGGGTCCCAGGATTTTTACAGTATTGGAGACCAGTAGTGATGAGAGTAAATGCGCGGCTAAGGTGTTATCTGAGCATGCTCCGGTGCTAATCAAGTGTCTATGGCGTGCTCCAATTATATGTTCCAGTCCTGGCTGTTCTACAGCAGCAACACATGCAGCGATTGCCTGTTTGTTGTGACCAGCACTGGGGATCAGACGACCAGTTTTGCCAGTATTTCAGTACACTGTATAAATAATGATTTCCTACGACCCCCAGACAGGGCTTCACGGATCATTACTTGTAGGCTGCAATATTTCAAAGATGGTGGCAACAGTAGCTTTTACCAAGCTCCCAGCTGCCATGGCAACCAACAACCGCATCACTAATGGGGTCAAGGAACAAGCACCCCACCAGGATCACGCCACCTAAATCCCACTTGTCCAAGATAGGCAGTACAGCTAGCTCCTGTCCTTGTGGTTAGAAGGCAGATGTCAGCAGTACAACACAGCAGGCACCTGTGCTATCTGCTCACCCTTGGTCCCATTGATGACTATTACATTCTGCACACACAAGATGATAAGCTGATACAGTGAGATAATGGTCCAGGCTCTGTCATTTTGGGCAGCAGGTGGCAGCATTACTGAGCCACTATCAGTGTCCTACAGCTATGTACAGTTAGGTCCATATATATTTGGACAGAGACAACATTTTTCTAATTTTGGTTCTAGACATTACCACAATGAATTTTAAACAAAACAATTCAGATGCAGTTGAAGTTCAGACTTTCAGCTTTCATTTGAGGGTATTCACATTAAAATTGGATGAAGGGTTTAGGAGTTTCAGCTCCTTAACATGTGCCACCCTGTTTTTAAAGGGACCAAAAGTTATTGGACAGATTAAATAATTGTAAATAAAATGTTCATTTCTAGTACTTGGATGAAAACCCTTTGTTGGCAATGACTGCCTGAAGTCTTGAACTCATGGACATCACCAGACGCTGTTTCCTCCTTTTTGATGCTCTGCCAGGCCTTCACTGCGGTGGTTTTCAGTTGCTGTTTGTTTGTGGGCCTTTCTGTCTGAAGTTTAGCCTTTAACAAGGGAAATGCATGCTCTATTGGGTTGAGATCAGGTGACTGACTTGGCCATTCAAGACTATTCCACTTCTGTGCTTTAATAAACTCCTGGGTTGCTTTGGCTTTATGCTTTGGGTCATTGTCCATCTGTAGTATGAAACGACGGCCAATCAGTTTGGCTGCATTTGGCTGGATCTGAGCACACAGTATGGCTCTGAATACCTCAGAATTCATTCGGCTGCTTCTGTCCTGTGTCACATCATCAATAAACACTAGTGACCCAGTGCCACTGTCAGCCATGCATGCCCAAGCCATCACACTGCCTCCGCCGTGTTTTACAGATGTGGTATGCTTTGGATCATGAGCTGTACCACGCCTTCGTCATACTTTTCTCTTTCCATCATTCTGGTAGAGGTTGATCTTGGTTTCATCTGTCCAAAGAATGTTCTTCCAGAACTGTGCTGGCTTTTTTAGCTGTTTTTTAGCAAAGACCAGTCTAGCCTTTTGATTCTTGATGCTTATGAGTGGCTTGCACCATGCAGTGAACCCTCTGTATTTACTTTCATGCAGTCTTCTCTTTATGGTAGATTTGGATATTGATACGCCTACCTCCTGGAGAGTGTTGTTCACTTGGTTGGCTGTTGTGAAGGAGTTTCTCTTCACCATGAAGATTATTCTGTGATCATCCACCACTGTTGTCTTCCGTGGGCGCCCAGGTCTTTTTGCATTGATGAGTTCACCAGTGCTTTCTTTCTCAGGATGTACCAAACTGTAGATTTTGCCACTCCTAATGTTGTAGCAATTTCTCGGATGGGTTTTTTATGTTTTTGCAGCTTAAGTATGGCTTGTTTCACCTGCATGGAGAGCTCCTTTGACCGCATGTTTCCTTCACAGTAAAACCTTCCAAATGCAAGCACCACACCTCAAATCAACTCCAGGCCTTTTATCTGCTTAATTGAGAATGACATAACGAAGGGATTGCCCACACCTGTCCATGAAATAGCCTTGGAGTCAATTGTCCAATTACTTTTGGTCCCTTTAAAAACAGGATGGCACATGTTAAGGAGCTGAAACTCCTAAACCCTTCATCCAATTTTAATGTGAATACCCTCAAGTGAAAGCTGAAAGTCTGAACTTCAACTGCATCTGAATTGTTTTGTTTAAAATTCATTGTGGTAATGTCTAGAACCACAATTAGAAAAATGTTGTCTCTGTCCAAATATATATGGACCTAACTGTAAGTAACACATGTGCACTATCACATAGGCTAACAATGGTTCTTTTTTTTTTTACTCCCACAAAATTTAGACCGAAAATACATTCATGTGAATGCAGCCTTACAATGAGGAAGCGGCGCACACGCCAAGGCCCCCGCTGCATTCAGCACTACACTTGGCTGGTCTCGGCAGCCCCATAGGGAGTGGATTGTAGGTTGCACATGTGCTACTACTAGATTCTGCCGATCAGTGCGGCCCCTGCAGTCAGACCCCCACCGCTGTACAAGTTATCACCTATTATTCTCACTGGATGACCTCTGTAAGCCCTTATGTGAGCTTGTCTAACAGCAAAGGTCCTTGTACCAAGCTGGATTTTTTTTTAGTTCCTTCCAACTTTTGAAAACAGAAGTTGGCAATGTTCTACAACAAAAATAAACCACCCTCCGCTGCTCGCTCCCACACAGATGAGCGCTCCCCCTCTGCCAAGCTTCATTCACAAGTGGCCACTACTGGCACGATAGCCCAGCAAGGTGGGCACAGCAGTGGTCACAGGCATAAGGAGCACCTGCGCTGGATAACTGGGGTGGGTACAGTTTATTTTGCCGTTTTATGACTTTCCCTCCCATTTTTCTTTCATTCCAAGTCTGTCACAGCTGACACCTACTTACGATGCCATGGGCTCATCACCGTGCAAGTCTCACATGCACAACCCCTTTAAGTATGAAGACGACCTACTCACCTGTAATTGCAGATAACCTGACCAACCTGCTTATGGAACTAGCGAAGTAATGCACAGAGAATACACTGAAATCTCATTCCCATTAACGACGACACACACAAAAGTGTTCAGAATTTATTAACTGAGGCAGGGAGAATAACGAGGGTAACAGCACAGTATTTCCAGTGGAAGAGAGTACCCAATCTGTGAGCCAGCAGAGAGCGAAGCCCTACCGGTGCTTTATTAATCAGGTAAGCAGAGCCCACGATAATCAACTCCTCAGTCGAGGTAGTGCGGCTGCATGCCACTTCATCGTTACAAAAACACGACTTGTCACACTTGTCATGTATGAATAGAAGCTCGTCTCCCTCTCCCCATGGAGGTGACTAGAAACACACTCATTAATACCAAGAGGGTGAAATCACCTAACACAATGGAGAACACGTCCCAAAAGTGGGTTAACAAATAAGTAGCCGCCCCTTTAATTCATCTTATCACGGGGGGTAGGCAATGGTTTTTTAAGTGTTGTGGCAAACCCACAGTTGCACAAAAATTGTGCAACATTTTGCATTTTTGTTTTTTTGTTAAACCAAGGCCTTTTTGTGTGTGGCACGTCATGGTCTGAAAGACTAATGGTGGGAATTTTGGTTTTCAGCACACACAGAACATGGCCCTTAATACATTTGGTGCATCTTACCTCAAAAGGCTTTTGGTGAAGACTGGTGTATGAAAGCCATGATGAATGTCAAGAGAGATGAACAAAACTGCTCGTCACTAGAGTTTGCCTAGGGTGGTCAGGTATCATGGGTGCTGGAGTGACGTGTTCCAAGTCCCCGCAGCCGTTAGCCACAAAACATGTAGAGAACTCCTGAAAACACGGGCAATCCAAGTAAAGTTTTATGGCTGGCTATCCAATGGCGGTAACATGGGGCCACGGCGACTCGAACATCCTTGACAAACTCAAGTAACGAGCACTTGTTCTCATCACTTAATGTCACCCTTTGTATATAATCAATGTTGCCTCAGATATTTCCTTAAAGTGATCAACATAAGCTTGGGGACTTGCCATCTCACCCCCCTTCATCAAGGGTTTGAGTCGAGTGCCAGAGCCTGGTCAATGCTTGCATCAGCTGTTGACCGCCATCAGCAGCACTTTTCCTTTTTTTCGCCCCTGCTCCAAGATATTCAAAGGGATTGTTCCATTCACTGCAATATTTCACAGATGATAATGGGTCGCCCCGTCCCAGGGCTGTGGGGTACTCGGTACCAGGCCGGTGTCAGTGGGATGTGTCACGGCAGCTGTGACCCGGTCCGTGGCCCTGGGCGCCCAAATCAATGGTGGTTTGTGATATAGTTTCTGTGATAGTTCGTGACGCCACCTGTGGTGTTTGGCAAGCAAGATGTTAAGCCAACACTGCGTGCAGATCCTCTGGGGCTGATGGTGTGTTGCTGCATAGATGGTGTAACTCCCCACAGGTGAAGCTGTAACCCCAGGGCAGTGTATAGACGCAGTTAGTGTAAAGGATGATACCCAGACGTAGCGGTGCTGACGGTGTTGGCGCACAATGACTGGAAGACACCAGGGCTTGTAGTTCCAAAGCTTTACTCACAGTTCATGGTACACACTGGTGCCGGCCTCCGTGCCGTGTCCTCCGGGGCAGAGACTCAATCAACCTCCCGGGCAAGTCAGGGTTCTCCTCTCCAACACTCCGCCAACATGCACCTTTCCTGAACGACTCCTCTATTGCGCCTTTTAGTGTGAAGAGCTCCAGTACCGTGGTACTCTGAAGTTCCTCCTGTCAGATGTTCCTAACAACTCTACTTGCATGACAGACAGCTGTAGCCTGTTCGGGGACTCTCTTCTCTCGAGTCCCGGCTTTCTATTCGGTTGCTGTTGTGCCCCAAGTCTTGGATGGGAGTAGTGCATTTACAGCCAACTACTCCACCGGTGTCTGCTGCAGAACCATAAGTGTCCATACAACCTCGGGGACCGGGCCCCAGCCTAGCGCTGAGAACCTATATGCAGGGTTCCTCTTCCAACCCACAACTCCTCTCTGTTCTCCTACTCCTTCGTTCCGCGCTGTTCCTTCTCTCTCTTATGGAAGCTTAGGTTGCAGTTCTATGTCTCTCTCCTTCTGTTCCTTTCCCGTGCCAGCTGGCTCAGGTCACTGAGGCAGCTGCAGCACTCCTTCCTCCATCCCTTCCTCCAGGGATCCGTCCTCAGACTCTCCTGACTGACTGACCTCCAGACTGAACTCCTAATTCTTAACTTTCCCACTCTTTTATATCTCTAACTCCACCCACCTCCCAGCACATCTCGTGTTACGAAGCAAGGACCCACAAAAGGTGCTCTGCTACTCTCTAAGCATGGAGCCGCAATGTGGTCAGTGCTGAACTATCCTGTGTGAGGGATGCAGGTGTTGGAGTGCGGAAAGGAGTTCCCAACTTACCTAGTTGGTGGGGCACTACACCTTAGGAGAAGGTGCAGTACCTCTGTGGCGACTGAGCCTCAGGGGCGCCATAATAACGCATGCCCACATTCAGCTAAGGTGAGACTATAGAGACCAAGCCATGGCGTGATAAAAAAAAAAACTTCTACAATAAAAGGAGTGACAAAATAATGCTACCCATTTCAGGATACATATCCACAGTCTGCATAGCTTTACTACACCCTCCCCATACACATGTAATCTACCGCTAAAAAAGCAAGAGATCAGTAGATGTCAAGCACAATCCTGCCTCTCTCTGCTATACATTAAGTCCATGGCGTTGAATGGTGGCAAAGCTCATCCAAGAATCTGTAACAACTTGTAACCTGCACACCCGAGACATTGGTTTTGGGGAAAGGATTCTTTAGGGGTCATGCATGTCGGCTTACGGAGACACACGGTTCCCTGAAAAATGCCCACATGGAAAATTGCCAATTGCAGCATCACTAAGTTTAAGATCTATGATTTTTGAGGTGCAAGATGAGGATGTTCACATATGTGATCAACTTGTGATTTACAGTTGACCTAGTGCAAAACTGCAAAAATGATGATTTGTGGTTTGTAAGCAGTCTGTCATCAGCAATAGATAGATATAGTCTGCTCTCATCTCTCACTGATTCTACCTTACTCCTCCCACCAACCCAAAACAGCAGCACATGCAGAACCAGCAACAGTGTGATCCAGAGGAGTTATCACTGCTATCAGTACTCACAAAAGTATCACTGTATTATCTGTGGAGTTACATGGGACTGCAGGTCACATCTAATACATTGTCATCTCAGTGGGAGCCCACCAAAAGCAGGGTGCTGCTGGCAGAGATAGTTGGTCCTGGAAGCCCAGAAGGCACAGCAGAAAGGTGAAATTCTGCCACTTGGCCCACCTTGTTTTCTTGCTGAGAATGTATGTTTTTGCAGTGGTGTAACTGGAGTCTAATGGACCCCAGTGCGAAATTTGGACCTGCCCCCCCACCACACGTTGGTCAGATGTATGGGCCCCTGAATTTTTCTAAATTCTATAAAGACTTATGAATTGCCCACTTCATTATGTAGTGAAATGTCCCCCATCCTGGTGTATATGCCCATCATCCTGGTATATAAGCCCCCTTCCTGGTATATATGTCCCCATCCTGGTGAATGTCTGCATCCTGGTATATAAGCCCCCTTCCTGGTATATATGTCCCCAATCCTAGTGTATGTGTCTCCGTTCTGCCCCTAATGCATAATTAAAAACAAAAACATTCTACTCTTTCCTCTGCTTCCACGGCGCCCAGTGTCTTTTGTAGCCACCGCACAGCCCGGCACCTGACATCAGTGTGCGCCATTGTCATGCGCCGCGCCCTGTGGCTGCACCTCTGACGTCAGCTCACAGCCACTGCATGTGTCGCAGTGCGGCATGTATCGCAGTGCAGGGACCAGACGGGTCTCTGCAACACGATGCATGTCATCTGGATTTCCATCTTCAGTGAGGACGGAGATCCAGCAGAAGCAGGCATCTGTACCCCCCTGCCTGGTCATAGCCTTGATCCCTTCGACCACAGTCTTTACAGCTGTTTTTTTCTGTTGGTGAACCAATAGTCTTACCAATGTGTGTTCCCCTCACCATGTATTGTGTGAGTGGTGTTCTGCCCGTGGGGATAGAGTGCGGGCGTTCAGTGGGATGAGCCCTGGTTCTTGCGGGCTCTCGAATGACAGCCAGGCTAGCAGACAAGAGCACCCACTGACCATCACAGGACCCAGAAGTGCCATAGCAGTGCCGCTCTCCCATTGATTCCAGTGGCAGTGAATTTGGCACCTGCACTTTTTTCCCTGTCCACTTATGACTACCAAGAGTAAGAGTGAACAGATCCTACGTAGCTATGTATCATACACATATACTGCAGGTGTAGGCAGGCATAGGATGAAAGAAAATGCAGGATGGATTTGAATAAGGGTCTCTAGGCCCATACACACCACACAGAGTGGAATGACAACTGGTAAGAACAGAATCTGTCCTCTTGGACTAGATATGAGTGAACCGAACTGGTATAACCCGGAGAACTAAACTGGGCCCAGAGTCCTTTGTTGAAATCCATTCTGCATTTTCTTTGCTGTCTGTGTTGTGCCGTTTTATATTTCAATGGAGCCCATGGAAGTCACCGGGCTTTCCTTGTTGGCATTATTTCACGTTACTTCCAGCGCTTCCCCACTCCCATTGTTTCCAATTGGCAATCCTGTCATTCCTTTTGGTACAACCCCAGTGAACAATGACTTTCCTGCTGTGCCAGCCAATTGTGTTTTGGTTAGTTAAAACATGCACTTTAATAGATCTATCCCCATATTTTTTAATTTCTGTTCAATAAAAGTGTATTTTGAGTTCATCTAAAGTATTCTAGCCAGAGGAACAACAAAGTGATGATTTACTTGGGGTTTGAATATCTTGCATTTCATACTATCAACGCAGTGGTGACTTGGAGATGCCGACTGCATCGCTCTTCAAAGTGCCATTCAATTCTCAAAACAAAAGATGACAACGTAGTTCAAGAACCAACAGAACATTATCATGACTCCTGCCCTCAAAAAGCAGAAGCAAATGTGCTGCAGAGCATCTCACCTAGAATTCTATATTATTCTCCTGCCATGGAGAGCATCTCACGTATACCAGCATACTATCCCCCATCCTGTAGAGCATCTCACCTATACATGTATACTATCCCCCATCCTGCAGAGCATCTCACCTATACATGTATACTATCCCCCATCCTGCAGAGCATCTCAGCTATACCTGTATACTATCCCCCGTCCTGCAGAGCATTTAACCTATAGATCTATGCTATTCTCTGTCCTGCAGAGTATCTCACCTATAGTATCCCCCGTCCTGCAGAGCATTTAACCTATAATTCTATACTATTTTCTGTCCTGTAGAGCATCTCTCCTATAATTCTATATTATTGTTCTGCCCTGCAGAGCATCTCACGTATACCTGCATACTATCCCCCTGTCATGGAGAGCATTTCACCTATATAGATCTATGCTATTCTCTGTCCTGCAGAGCATCTCGCCTATAACTCTCTACTGGTTTCCTGTGGGTATTCATGTCTGTGGGCCATTTTCTGTGGGGATTTTTCACATATCATATGAACATCCTCACCTTGCACCTCAAATATCATAGATCTGAAGCTTTGTGATGCTGCAATTGGCAATTTTCCGTGTCGGCAATGTTCCATGTGGGCATTTTTCTGTCACCAGACACAGCTGCATTCTGGGCATGTACATGAGCCACAGTAAAAAAAAAAAAAAAGGGCACGGTAACTTCTTTTGGTTGAGATGAAGGACAGCATTGAAATGTCACACGCCATTCCCACAATGAGCATTTGGTGCTTTTTTTTTTTTTGCTTTGTGTATTTTCATGCCCACAAAAGCACAGCGTACACTCCCTGACAGAAGTTATGTCGCTTATCCATGTAATGTAAATAAAAGCTTATAACCTGACGTTAAATTCATCCATTGGTTGTATAAATTATTCTTTTGAAAGCGGAAACCCTCCGAAATGTGGTTTAGGTTAAGAAAATAAATTGACATCAATGCAGAAATATTGATCATTTAATGGACACAGAATGGTCGAATTTTGGCAAGAGAAAAGTTTTGTCGGCCACAGAAAGTAATGTGATATTCAAACAAATAATTATCTTAAAATACAAATATATGTTGCATAACATTGGTGAATGAAGTTGTGGTGCTATTAGAGTCGTATGTAATATTTTGTGTGACTTCCACAAGCTTGAAGGACTGCATCCATGCGGTTCAACAATGATTCATACAATTAATGAAGTCATCAGGAATAGCAAAGAATGCAGTCTTACATGCCTCCCAGAGTTCATCTAGATTCTTTGTTTTTTTTGTCTTCCAAGCTTCCTCTTTCATCCTACCCCAAACATGCTCAATGATGTTCATGTCTGGTGACTGGGTGGGCCAGTCCTTGAGCACCTTGATCTTTTTTACCTGGAGGAACTTTGTTGTAGAGATGGATGTATGAGATGGAGCACCATCCTGCTGCAGAATTTGACCCCTTTTATGATTTGGAATATAAGAGGTAGCTAATACTTCTTGATATTTTAGGCTATTGATAATGCCTTCTACCTTGCAAATGTTTTGCACACCCCCATACTGAATGTAACACCAGACCATGAGCTTTCCACCACCAAATGCAATCGTTTTCTGGGTGTATTTTGGATCCATACGGGCTCCAGTAGGTCTCCTGCAGTATGTGTGGTGGCTGTGGTGTAATTCTACTGAAGATTCATTAGAGAAATCCACCTTCTGCAACTTTGCCAGCATCCATCTGTTTAGCAGGCTGTGGGACTTTGCAAATGCCACACGTTTTTTTATTTGCTTTTTATTTAGTGCTGACTTCTGGGCACTGATTCGACCATGGAGGCCATTTCGAGACAGAATCCTACAAACTGTCCCAGTTGACACAGGGACTTGAGGTGACCAGGCCTGTTGGAGCTCTGCGGCAGTGGAAGAGGGGCTTGCTTTGGATTTTCTAACCAACAAACATTCCTCCTGAGCAGTTGTCTTGCGGGTTCTGCCGGACCTGGGCTTGTCAAACACATCAGTCTATTCAAATCTTTTTTTTAATTCTTTGTACTTGAAGCTGAGACACATTAAAGGTGCCAGCCACCTCTGCAGTGGATCTGGTCTTCAGCGTCTTGATAATCCAGGCTTTGGTCGCAGGGTGGATTTTTGGCATGTTATCAGAGCTCAAGTTGCAGCTCAACCTAAGGTCTGGGGTGCTGGGTTTCTTTTTATACACACCCACTAATTAACCGATCATTTACTGAGCACAGGTGAGGATGTAAACTAGGATTGGGTACATTATATGACCAGGCGACAAAACTTTTGTGTTGCCAAAATCTGACCATTCGGTGTCCATTAAATGATCAATATTTCTGCATTGATGCCAATTTATTTTCTTAACCTAAACCACATTTCGGAGGGTTTCAGCTTTCAAAAGAATAATTTATACAACCAATGGATGAATTTAACGTCAGGTTATAAGCTTTTATTTACCTAACATGGATAAGTGACAACTTCTATCAGGGAGTGTACTACAGTTCCAGTAGTATGTATGAGAATTATAGAAATTTCACACCCACTTTTTCTTTTTTTTTTTAACCACACTGCAGAGACAGATCCGTGGTGGGATTTTTAATTTTGCGGTAAATATGCATTTTATTTGCAGATTTTGTTCATAAACTTAAATGAGATAAGAAAAATTCACAGAAACACTTGTTCCTTTTATTGTGTTTCCGCAGCAGAATCGCAGTAAAAATGCATGAAACCTGCGTGTGACTTTATCAAAGCTAAGTAACAAGAAGTATCCAACATAAAGCAGATTTATTTAAAACACACACGATATACGGTATACTAAAAGGAGACAAAACACAAGTAACCTAATAGGTGCAGAAAATCTGCAAAATCAAAAACTCACCAAATACTCATCTTGGGAATCTAGCCTTAGAACAGCACTTTAAAGGGGATCTGTCACCCCATTTTAGCCCTATCAGCTGCCGACACCACCATCAGGGGCTTATCTACAGCATTCTGTAGTGCTGTAGATAAGACCCTGATGAAACCTGAAAGATAAGAAAAAAAGTGTTAGATTATACTCACCCCGGCGTTCGGTGCGGTCCGATGGGTGTCGCTGTCCCGTCCGGCACCTCCCATCTTCATACGATGATGTCCTCCTTGCTTTTCCCTCGGCTCCTGCGAAGGCGTACTTTATCTGCCCTGTTGAGGGCAGAGCAGAGTACTGCAGTGCGCAGGCGCCGGACCTCTCTGACCTTCCCGGCGCCTGCACACTGCAGTACTTTACTTTGCCCTCAGCAGGGCAGATAAAGTACGCCTGCGCAGGAGCTAAGGAAGAATCAAGGAGGACATCATCGTATGAAGATGGGAGGCACCGGACCGCGACACCCACCGCACCCGCACCCCGGTGAGTATAATCTAACGTATTTTTCTTCTCTTTCAAGTTACATCGGGGGCTTATCTACAGCATTACAGAATGCTGTAGATAAGCCCCTGATGGCGGTGGCCGCAGCTTATAGCGCTAAAATGGGGTGACAGATTCCCTTTAACCACACTGAACACAAGTCCATACACATTAAAGCCATACTAATGATTTCAGTAAGAGCAGCTGACAATCTGATGGGGCTTTTAGACTTCTCCCTGACAAGACATCAATGAAGGTAAGAATACCCGTTTAAATTTAGAGTGCCCACTTCTTAAGTTCTCAAATTGCTTCAAATACTAAATATGAAAATAAGCACATTTTCAATTGATTTGTTTTTTTCTATCTTCTGCTATTTTCCTGCAAACTTGTTTTCATGGACCTTAGCCTCCAGACCCTGGCCAAGAGTACAGAGAAGTGACATTCCGAGAGAGGGGTTAACGCTCAACATCCCTGCCAGCTCTCTCCAGCCCCTTGATTTCTATGCATGAGTTATCTTCTCAGCTTCCTTGCTCATCTTCTGGAGAGAGGCAGTTATAAACCACCAGCCAGCAGCTTTCATAAGAGGTCTGCTAATATCAAGGCTGTCCATAGCGGTGTTGGCTTGTCCAAATGCCTTCTCTCCACGCGCATATACAGTGATAACAGTATAGATGCCAGACAAACAATGACAGCTGAATGCTATAGCAGAACTTATGCTGGTCTTTAGAGTTCTAACAGTACTACAGCTCTACTATTCACCAGAACGGTCACTCGAGGAGGAGAGCCCACCCTATCAGAAACTAAGTAGTAAGGAAACTGTATTGCTCTGAACTGCTCAAGAGACAACTTGAGAATACCCCTTTAAACGCCTGTTCCTTTTCTCTGAAGGTAAGCCGCTGCTATATGACCTTTCTCCTCAATAAAATCACAAATATATGGATGATCGCTACCATAACCCGTTCACACTCTTAAAAATCAGGTTATAGAATGATCCCCATGGATCAGTTGCACAGGCTATACAGTAAAGGGCTTCATAGACTGCTATAGTGTCTGGCTATCACACATGGCCTCTTACCTATAGGTAACAGCAGTACTGACATCTTACTTAATGGAATAACAGATTTTCATATGGACTATCACCTATATTATTTTATATTGATTAGAAATTGATTTTTTTTTTCTAATTTGTTTATAATTTTGATTTTATAATTTTGATTGTAGTTTTTTTTTTTTTCTCTACATATCTGAAAGGACATCATTCAGGGATATCCTTCACAGCAGCCACATGAATCAGATGCCTGTAGTCTACAGAACGGGAGTGTTGTGGGCATGCTTGATCATCTGTGCAGAGGTCACCGTGCAGGGAGGGAAGTTGTGACCACCTATTGGGAATACTACTGCAGATATATAGTGGTTACTTCTCATTTTAATCCTGTCTGTGATAATGGGGATTTCCAAAGAAAAGAAACAAAAATTCTTAAAAAGATGTATAACCTGAAATAAAGAGGAATTTTTCCAATGGTACATTCCCATTACCAGCAGTTTACCGTATATACAACTGTACTTCCAAAGACGACAGCCCATAAATTCCATCTTTCGTTGGAGTTTGGTTCAGCATTTTTTCTTTAGGGGAAAGGGTAAAGAGGATCTAGACAGGCCAAGTTTTAACCCGTTGTACACCAATTTTATTTTGTGCAGCCATTTACTTTTAACGGGGTGATGGGGAAAGAAGGACACATTAAAATAGGAGGGGGGGAAACAATATATTAAAAACTTTTATGCCATTAGTAGTTTGACCTGCAGCTTGTCACAGGCTGGAATTGGCATGAAAACTGGCCACGGGAGTGAGCTTACATTTTCAGGAGACACAGTTTGGAAGGTAACAGTTTTTCCTTGAATGGTTCCAAAAAGCCATGGTCTAGAAATAACCCCACTTCATAAAATAAATAGCATTAAGAATACTAGAGGAGAAAGCGGGCACACAAGCAGTGCGGACTTGCCTAGATGAACATGCAAGACATGATGCGAACAATTAGTTTGGAATATCGGCACTGTTGTTGCGATTTCCGTATTTGTGGTGGATGATGAGCAGCACAATACCCAAGAAAAAGCAGATGGAGCCCACAGTGATGTATGCAATTCCTAAGAATGGATTCTTTCCCCCCATCCAAGAGATTGTACTGAGGATCATTCTCTTCCTTCCATCGAAGCTGAGAACAGGGTAATCTGGGAAAAGTATAGGAAAAAAGCTGACGGTAAAATAAAAGGCATATGAAAACACAAAGAAAAGATGGGACTTTTATCTTCCTGATTCAACCTTGGTAGAAAATTATGTGTATTAAAATAAAACCTACAAGTCAATGAACTAAACTGAACGGAGTTTTGTTAAAGGGTAGAAGATGGGGAGAATTGATCCATCGGCCATGGCAGTAATTTGTGGTCGCTGGCCAGGAGCCCCAAGAACCACCTCTTACCCGTTGGAATCTACAGCTTCTCTTTTGATTAGCTGGCCTGGCGAGACATCATCTTTGTGACGTTGTGCCAAGAGACGGCTAATGAAGAGAACAGCCACGAATGCTGGGAGGGGAGAGCGGTTCTCAGGGCTCCTGTCCGTCAACCACAGATTAATAGTGTGGCCGATGGACCTGGTCCTGTGAAACGATTTGCCCCAACTCCATTAATGAGGTTTTCTAATTACTGACAGCTGCCAAATCTAAAAAAGTTCTGACTTAAAATAAAGATCTGTTCCACAGGTTATAAAAAGGATACTGTATACCACATGCAGAGTGTAATTGCCAGGCGCCAAGGCAGCATATGTAGCTTCTTTCTTTTCTA
Organism: Dendrobates tinctorius; assembly: GCF_039654945.1. Classification (NCBI taxonomy): domain Eukaryota; kingdom Metazoa; phylum Chordata; class Amphibia; order Anura; family Dendrobatidae; genus Dendrobates; species Dendrobates tinctorius. The sequence continues at coordinate 5,238,532 of NW_027361692.1, read as the reverse complement.
TCAACCCATACAGCTTCCTGAAGGTAGGAAGTGCTGCAGTGCGCATCCACACAATGAAATGTTCATTAATGAAGCCATTGTTATCGGGGTCAGTTTTATCCAACTCGTAGACAGGTTTATTCCAATTAATTGGCTTTGAAGTACCTGTGTAAGAAGAGAAATGCAAGTTTGGGAGCAGTCAGAAGTCAGTATAAATTGGACAGAGATCAGAACGCAGTGCACAGACTGGCTGGCGGCTCTCCCGACCCGTAGCGTGACAGCTACACAGTAATATATGAATCTGTCACACTCGGGTCAGAGAGAGCCATCGGCCAGTCTGTGCACTGCATTCCGATCTGGGTCCGATTTATACGGTCATCTGACTCTGCCCTTACAGATAGTCACTAGCATTATGACGAGTGGTGAAATAACCCTTGGCCATCTTGTCCACATGTACTAAGGCTATGAAGGCTGATGTAGTCTAGACACATCCATTTATATACAGCACACAACTCTGCACAGTCCACTAGCCTATATTCACACACTGTGATTTCCGTTTATACCAAAGACCTGCAACATAGTTCCAGGTCCAAACCTCGGTGTCTTGTAATAGGAGAAATAGCATTGTGTGGAGTCTCTGCAATGTCAAGATGGTCGACATTTTCCTTTTTCTGTTTTCAGCTAATCATTTCAAATAAACCGATCATATTTGTGTGACTTACCTTCAAATATAGATTCCAGGGTAGCATTACCAGTTAGAGTTGGATTTCTGAACTTCACGTTTTTATCTGTCCACCAAGCAATGCCTTTTTGGGTCAATGGAATGGCTACTTCGCTTCCATCTTTGATCTCGTATAAGCTGAGGGTATCTGAAGCCAAACACAGATAACCAGTTACAAATCCATTCATTCTAGTTTGTGAAACGTCCCCAAAATGTCAGCAATAGGAAGAAAATTGATAAAAGAATCAGACAGCATTCAGAAGTAACAATTAGTCATGTAGTGCTGCAATTCTTCCTGGAAGTCTCCTCAGATCTTCATGTTCAGTTGAAACTACATGAATATATGGTAATTACAGGAATAGAGCACTACTGTTCTAGCGACTGGGAAAATATGAGATACAACTTCTCTTGTAAAGTGATCACATATTGCTAGTATATGCCATCACTTTAGATTTACAAGTGTCTCGAGGTCAGACCACCAATGGTCACAGAGGGGTCATAGCGCTAATGTAGCACTACATCCTATTACTTTTCCCTGCACAGTAAAGGCCTGGCCACAAGCTGTGGACATAGCCACAGAATTAAATGGACCTATATGGGTTTTCTAACCTGGCCGGTAGACTGGCAGCACTATTCAGGGACAACCAAGTGCACACAGGTACCATAGCAGTGCTGCATAACATTCATTTTCAGGACCAATAGGGATCCCAGAGGTTGGACCCGCACTGACCAGAAAGTTATGGCACAAGCCCCCTTCAACCAATTTTTGTTCTTACGCTTTTATTTTTTTCTGAGTCAGATTGATAATGAAGTCGGGAATGCCAGCCCCTTTCCCACAGTGGATTTATTGCCTTTGCTCTCGGCTCCGAGCCCAGAAGGATGAAGCTGTGCAGGGTATTTCTACAAGTTATTTCCCCCCTCCCCTTCTTCCAAGAGCCATAACTCTTTTTTATTATTTTTTTTTTTTTTTTTAATTCTTCTGTAGACTTAGCCATATGGGAAGAAATAAAAAAAAAAACTGACATTGTTTTCTGGGTTTTATTTTCACAGTGTTCATTGTGCGGTAAAAATAACTGGGAAATTTTTCAGGTCAATACGATTATGGCGATTTTAAATTTGTACTGCACCCCTTTTCATTTGGTGAAAAAAATACTCAAAAACTTACATATTTAAAAAAATAATTTTGTGTTGCCAGTTTCTGAGATTAGTACCTTAATTATTTCTCTGTCCATTGAGATGTATGAGGGCTCGTTTTCTGTGTGGTGACTGATGTTTTCATTAATACCATTTTGGGGTACATACAATGTTTTTTTATTACCAACGTGAGGTGGTTCAGTTTTCGCTCTTTATGGCATTTACCATTAATGTTAATTTTTAAAGCTTGATTGGTCTGACTATAATTTTTTTTTATTTTTAAACTGGAAAAGGGGCAGGGATTTGAATTTTTATATTTATTTATATTTTCCAAGTTTTTTTTTTTTTTTCAATAACATAAAAGTTTGCATATTGCAGCAATATATAAAATGGGAATTCCACCATGCAAACCAAGAAGGCTACATGTAAACTTACCATTGAACATACTGTTGGCAATGGCCCCACACGGAGCTATGGGCAGGCTCTGGTTCATACGATAGGGGTCACACTCCTTGCTGGGGTTCTAGAATGTAAAAATACAATTCTTAAATATGAGTCATGAAGAGTTAACCGTTGAGAATCCACGCAGATCAGACATCGGATACTTGTTATACACAGATGGTATAGCTATCCTTCACATACACAGGATGCAATCTGACACTGACCACCAAGCTAAATGCAGACCGGAAAAAGGAAGTACAGTGATCACCGCTCGGCATGGAAGTGTAAGGCATCAAGGACAGGGTGTATATATAATACAAATACATACAGGCTTATTGATCTCAATAAGAAATATTATTGATCTCAATAAGAAAAAGCTTATTGATCTCAAAATCGCTGAAATAATTCATCAGCTTCTCACAACATCACATGTGATGAAGAAGGGATGACCAAAGATGATCCTTACATCTTCTCTGTCTGGTCTCAGATGCCAACAACCCAGAAATAAGCTGCAGTAATTGTAACATCTCAATGCCACAATACTAGTGTGAGAAGCCAAATCTTAGCCAGGTATAGCAGACATGTCATTGAAGGGCAAAATGTATTATATATTAAACTAACTGAAGAGCCCCGCATTGCCCAGGCATAGTAACTAACTGCCGTCCCGCTCTTTCCCTCCGCAGCCCCGCTCTCCACTGGCCGTCCCACTCGCTTCCTCAGCAGCCCCGCTTTTGTTCCACAGCCCCGATGTCTCCCTCTGCAGCCCAGCTATCCATCCACGTCACACTCTCTCCTTCCGCAGTCCCACTCTCCAATCGCCATCCCTCATTTTCCCTCCACAGCCCCGCTCTCTCCCTCAGCAGCCCGTCTCCACTAGCCGTCCCGATCTCTCCCTCAGCAGCCCGTCTCCACTAGCCGTTCCGATCTCTCCCTCAGCAGCCCTTCTCCACTAGCCGTCCCGATCTCTCCCTCAGCAGCCCGTCTCCACTAGCCGTCCCGATCTCTCCCTCAGCAGCCCGTCTCCACTAGCCGTCCCGATCTCTCCCTCAGCAGCCCGTCTCCACTAGCCGTCCCGATCTCTCTCAGCAGCCCGTCTCCACTAGCCGTCCCGATCTCTCTCAGCAGCCCGTCTCCACTAGCCGTCCCGATCTCCCCCTCAGCAGCCCGTCTCCACTGGCCGTCCCGATCTCCCCCTCAGCAGCCCGTCTCCACTAGCCGTCCCGCTCTCTCCCTCAGCAGCCCGTCTCCACTAGCCGTCCCGCTCTCTCCCTCAGCAGCCCGTCTCCACTAGCCGTCCCGCTCTCTCCCTCAGCAGCCCGTCTCCACTAGCCGTCCCGCTCTCTCCCTCAGCAGCCCGTCTCCACTAGCCGTCCCGCTCTCTCCCTCAGCAGCCCGTCTCCACTAGCCGTCCCGCTCTCTCCCTCAGCAGCCCGTCTCCACTAGCCGTCCCGCTCTCTCCCTCAGCAGCCCGTCTCCACTAGCCGACCCGATCTCTCCCTCAGCAGCCCGTCTCCACTAGCCATCCCGATCTCTCCCTCAGCAGCCCTTCTCCACTGGCCGTCCCGATCTCTCCCTCAGCAGCCCTTCTCCACTGGCCATCCCGCTCTCTCCCTTAGCAGCCCCACCTCTCCATCCACTGTCCCACTCTCTCCCTCTACAGCCCTTCGCCACTGGCCATCCTGCTCTCACCCTCAGCAGCCCCGATTACGCCCCGCTCTCTCCCTCCGCAGCCCCACTCTCCACTGGCCCTCCCACTCTCTCCCTCCGAAGCCCCGCTCTCCACTGGCCGTCCCACTCTCTCCCTCAGCAGCCCAGCTCTCCATCCACAGTCACGCTCTCTCCTTCTGCAACCTCACTCTCCATTGTCATCCCGCATTTTCACTCCACAGCCCCTGTCTCCACTGGCCATCCCGCTCTCTCCCTCAGCAGCCCCAGTCTCCACTGGCCATCCCGCTCTCTACCCTCAGCAGCCCCCGTCTCCACTGACCGTCTCTCTTTCTCCCTCCGCAGCCCCGCTCTCCACTCGCCGTCCCACTCTCTCAGCAGCCCAGCTCTCCACCCGTGTCCCCCTCTCTCCCTTAACAGCCCCGCTCTTCACCCGCCTTCACGCTCTCCACGCGCCGCCCCGCTCTATCCCTCCGCAGCCCCGCTCTCCACCCGCGCCCCGCACTTTCCCTCTGCAACCCCGCTCTCCAGCCACCAGTGGGTGGGGCTATGTGAAGTGGGTGTGGCTTGACACACTCCACTTTATATAAATAGATAGGTATGCTAAATAGCTGCTACTTCTAATACAGGTTACCATGGACTTATTGTAGCTTGTATTCATACCTACAGCAACTAAGCAAAGCCATATCATTTACTGCTTTTAAAAAGTTTCTACGTTATACTAGGTTTTTCAGCTTTAAAGTGGTTGTCCAGGTTTTTGACTTAAGTCTGCAGTCACTTTATGTGCCAAGATTGAGCGGTCAGGAGTCTGCAAGTATGCGATACGCATACTTCTAGCCACATTACGACTAGACGTGCACAGTGCGACTCCACTGAGAGAGGCTGTAAATCTCTAGTTGGAATGTGGCAGGAAGTATGAATCAGATGACGCCTCAGTCTAACTGCAGACATCTGGAAATCCTGCCAGAGCACGCTGTGAGGATTTGCAGCCACATAGAATGACTGGAAACTTTCATGATAAAGCTGGAGAACCTCTAAGTTTAGAAGTACCTCGATCAACATCTCCTCCACATACAGTATGATGTCCCCATAGCCTCCACGCAGTTTAATGTCCCACAGCTATACATATACACACCATGACACCCTTGCAGACTCCCAAACACATAATATGATGCTGCTCCACCATTGTATTTAACACTGTGTATACAGATACCATTGAATCTAAAATGCCTATTGGCTGCCCCCCTCCAACGACCCGGACAGTAACAGCCAAAGGGCCACAGCCTATCCAGACCTGCAATAAGCACATTTCATATCACCTGAGGAACAGCAATTGATCAAGCGATACCTCCCTAGCCTGTACATTGCATCACCGAGTCATTTCTCTACTTACACAGTTGTCAGAGCAGCACCCACCACTCCCCATTTTCCGTCCCATAAATACGAGCAGTGTACATACAGGGGTTGGACAAAATAATGGAAACACCTAACGTTTTGGCATCATAATCTTCAAACATGTTATAAACATGCAAACCGTTACATATGGTAATGTTTTGTAGTTGATTATTTGTGTTATGTGATATGTGTATGTAAATTAACTGTTTGTTTTGCAGAATTGTAAGAACATTGATGAGAACCTGATACCAATGGCAGACCTCTCGGATTTTCAAAGAGGCCAAATTGTTGGTGCTCGTATGGCAGGCGCTAGTGTAACAGAAAGTGCCCGAATGCTTGGCCTGTCAAGAGGTACTGTCACCAAAGTAATGACTGCATTTGAAAGAGAAGGAAAAATGTCCGCAGCAAAGCACAGGTCCGGCCAAAAGTCAAAGTTGACTGAGAGAGACCGTGGGACTCTAAAGCGAATTGTGAGAGAGGATCGCAAGACCACGGCTCAGAAAATCACTGCTGAGCTCAATGAACACTGTTCGTTGGGAGCTGCACAAATATGGATTCCACGGAAAAGCTGCAATTACAAAACCGCTGCTCTCAATGACAAATGTTTCCAAGCATTTACAGTGGTGTAGAAACCTCCAGAATAGGTCCCTCAAGCAGTGGAAACATGTGATATTCTCAGACGAATCATCGTTTACCCTATTTCCGACATCCGGTCGAGTGTACGTTTGGAGACAGCCGGAAGAAGCATTCCATCCAGACTGCCTTCTCCCAACCGTAAAACATGGCGGAGGTTCTGTGATGATCTGGGGTGATATTTCGTGGAGATCCGCCGGGCCAATGATATCCCTTAACCCCTTCATGACCCAGCCTATTTTGACCTTAATGACCTGGCCATTTTTTGCAATTCTGACCAGTGTCCCTTTATGAGGTAATAACTCTGGAACGCTTCAACGCATCTTAGCGATTCTGAGATTGTTTTTTCATGACATATTGGCTTCATGTTAGTGGTAAACTTAGGTCGATAATTTTTGCGTTTATTTGTGAAAAAAACAGAAATTTGGTGAAAATTTTGAAAATTTCGCAATTTTCAAATTTTGAATTTTTTTTCTGTTAAACCAGAAAGTGATGTGACACAAAATAGTTACTAAATAACATTTCCCACATGTCTACTTTACATCAGCACAATTTTGGAAACAATTTTTTTTTTTGCTAGGAAGTTATAAGGGTTAAAAGTTGACCAGCGATTTCTCATTTTTACAACAATATTTACAAAACCATTTTTTTTAGGGACCACCTCACATTTGAAGTCACTTTGAGGGGTCTATATGGCAGAAAATACCAAAAAGTGACACCATTCTAAAAACTGCACCCCTCAAGCTACTCAAAACTACATTCTAGGAGATTATTAACCCTTCAGGTGCTTCACAGGAACTAAAGCAACGTGGAAGGAAAAAATGGACATTTTATTTTTTGCACCACAAATTTTCTTTTATCATTAATTTTTTTCATTTTCACATGGGCTACAGGATAAAATGGATCCTAAAATTTGTTGGGCAATTTCTCCTGAGTACACCGATACCTCATATGTGGTCATAAACCACTGTTTGGGCGCACGGCAGGGCTCGGAAGGGAAGGAGCACATTTGACTTTTTGAATGGAAAATATGCTGGAATATTTAGCGCTTGCCATGTCGCGTTTGGAGAGTCGCTGTGCGCCTAAGCACTGGAGCTTCCCCACATGTGACCCCATTTTGGAAACTAGACCCCCCCAAGAAACTTATCTAGATGCATAGTGATCACTTTGAACCCCCAGGTGCTTCAGAAATTGATCCGTAAAAAAAAAAAAAAAAAAGTACTTTTTTTTTTCACAAAAATTATCTTTTAGCCTCAGTTTTTTCATTTTCACGTGGGCAGCAGGATAAAATGGATCCTAAAATTTGTTGGGCAATTTCTCCTGAGCACACCAATACCTCATATGTGGTCATAAACCACTGTTTGGGTGCACGGCAGGACCCGGAAGGGAAGGAGCACCATTTGACTTTTTGAATGGAAAATTTGCTCCAATCGTTATAGGACACCATGTCGCGTTTGGAGAGCCCCTGTGTACCTAAACATTGGAGCTCCCCCACAAGTGACACAATTTTGGAAACTAGACCCCTTAAGGAACTTATCTAGATGTGTAGGGAGCACTTTGAACCCCCAAGTGCTTCACAAAAGTTTATAACGTAGAGCAGTGAAAATAAAAAAATCATTTTTTTTCCTCAAAAATGATTTAGCACGCTATTTTTTATTTTCACAAGGGTAACAGGAGAAATTGGACCACAAAAGTTGTTGTCCAGTTTGTCCTGAGTACGCTGGTACCCCATATGTGGGGGGGAACCACTGTTTGGGCGCACGGCAGGGCTCAGAAGGGAAGGAGTGCCATTTGACTTTTTGAAATGAAAATTAGCTCCAATCGTTAACGGACACCATGTCGTGTTTGGAGAGCCCCTGTGTGCCTAAACTTTGGAGCTCCCCCACAAATGACCCCATTATGGAAACTAGACCCCCTAAGGAACTTATCTAGATGCATAGTGAGCACTTTGAACCCCCAGGTGCTTCACAGAAGTTTATAACGTAGAGCCGTGAAAATAAAAAATATTTTTTTTTCTTAAAAAAAATATTTTTAATCCGCAATTTTTTATTTTCACAGGGGTAACAGGATAAATTGGACCCCAAAAGTTGTTGTAGTTAGTCCTGAGTACACTGGTACCCCATATGTGGGGTGGGACCACTGTTTGGGCACACGTCGGGGCTCAGCAGGAAGGTAGTGACATTTTGAAATGCTGACTTTGATTGAATGGTCTGCGGGCGTCATGTTACATTTGCTGAGCCCCTGTGTGCCTAAACAGTAGAAACCCACTGCATGTGACCTCATTTTGGAAACTAGGCCCCCCAAGGAACTTATCTAGATGTGTGGTGAGCACCTTGAACCCCCAAGTGCTTCACAGAAGTTTATAACGCAGAGCCGTGAAAATAAAAAATCATTTTTTTTCCTCAAAAAAAAAAAAAAAAAGATTTTTAGCCCGCAATTTTTTTTTCACAAGAGTAACAGGATGAATTGGACCCCGAAAGTTGTTGTACAGTTTGTCCTGAGTACGCCGATACCCATATGTGGGGGGGGGGGAACCACTGTATGGGCACACGTCAGGGCTCGAAAGGGAAGTAGTGACATTTTGAAATGCTGACTTTGATGGCATGGTCTGCGGGCGTCATGTTACATTTGCAGAGCCCTTGATGTACCTAAACTGTGGAAACCCCCCACAAGTGACCCCATTTTGGAAACTAGACCCCATAAGGAAGTTGCTTAGATGTGTAGTGAGCACACTGAACCCCCAAGTGCTTCACAGAAGATTATAACGCAGAGCCATGAAAATAAAAAATAATTTTTTTTTCCTCAAAAAATGATTTTTTAGCTCGCAATTTTTTATTTTCACAAGGGTAACAGGAGAAATTGGACCCCAAAAGTTGTTGTCCAGTTTGTCCTGAGTACGCTGGTACCCCATATGTGGGGGGGAACCATTGTTTGGGCACACGTCAGGGCTCGGAATGGAAGTAGTGACGTTTTGAAATGCAGACTTTGATGGAATAGTCTGCGGTCGTCATTACGTTTGCAGAGCCCCTGATGTGCCTAAACTGTGGAGACCCCCCACAAGTGACCCCATTTTGGAAACTAGACCTTCCAAGGAACGTATGTAAGATGTGTTGTGAGCACTTTGAACCCCCAAGTGCTTCACAGAAGTTTATAATGCAGAGACGTGAAAATGAAAAAATCATTTTTTTCCACAAAAATAATTTTTTAGCCCCCAATTTTTTATTTTCCCAAGGGTAAGAGGAGAAATTAGTCCCCAAAAGTTGTTGTGCAATTTTTCCTGAGTACGCTGATACCCCATATGTTGGGGTAAACCACTGTTTGGGCACACGTCGGGGCTTGGAAGAGAGGGTGCACAGTTTGACTTTTTGAACGCAAAATTGGCTGGAATCAATGGTTGCACCATGTCGCGTTTGGAGACCCCCTGATGTGCCTAAACAGTGGAAACCCCTCAATTCTAACTCCAACCCTAACCCCAACACACCCCTAACCACAGCCCTAACCCTAACACATCCCTAACCACAAGCCTAACCCTAATTCCAACCCTAACCCTAATTCCAACCCTAACCCTAATTCCAACCCTAACCCTCTTTCCAACCCTAACCCTCTTTCCAACCCTAACCCTAACCCTCTTTCCAACCCTAACCCTCTTTCCAACCCTAACCCTAACCCTCTTTCCAACCCTAACCCTCTTTCCAACCCTAACGCTCTTTCCAACCCTAACCCTAACCCTCTTTCCAACCCAACCCTAACCCTCTTTCCAACCCTAACCCTCTTTTCAACCCTAATCCTCTTTTCATCCCTAACCCTAATGGAAAAATAAAAATAAAAATATTTTCTTTACTTTATTAGTTGTGCCTACCTATGGGGGTGATAATCGGGGGGTTTATTTACTTTGTCTTTCATTTTGAACACTGTGAGAGTGATCAAAATGAAAGAATGGAATCTGCAGCCGGCAGATTCGGGCGGGCGCACTGCGCATGCGCCCGCCATTTTCTAAGATGGCGGCGCCCATGAACTGGACCCGCCGGACACCGGGAGCGACAGGGGGACTTAGAAGGTGCCGGGGGAAGTTAAAAGGGGGGGTGAGGGGGTTATCGGAAGCTGGCGGGGAGCAGAGGGAATGGGAGGGGGGTAGATGATGACAGCGGCGGCAGATCGCCACTGTCATTCAGTTGCGGGGGGGGCGATCGCCGGTGAGGGGGGTGGAATCGGTGTCTCCAGCCATGTCCGATGCTACAGCAGCATCGGCCATGGCTGGGTTGTAATATTTCATCAATTTTCATTGATGAAATATTACTATCGCTCTGATTGGCTGTTTCACTTTTAACAGCCAATTAGAGCGATCGTAGCCACGTGGGGGCGAAGCACAAAGCCCCCTGTATCTGCAGGTCGGGTGACCTTTCAGTGACCCCGGTCACCCGACCCGCGGGGGGCTTTAAAGTCATGACGCCACATAGGCGTCATGGGTCCTTCTGGCACGACTTTTCATGACGCCTACGTGGCGTCAAAGGTCGTGAAGGGGTTAATGGAAGAATTAACAGCCGAGATTATTTAGGCATTTTGGGCGACCAAGTGCATCCTATGGTTCAAGCACTGTTCCCGGAGGGGAACGCCATCTTTCAGGATGATAATGCACCAATTCATACAGCTAGAATCGTTCAAGCATGGCACGGGGAACAGTCTAATTTAGTTGAGCATCTCATCTGGCCCCCACAATCCCCAGACCTCAACATTAGTGAGCATTTATGGTCGATTTTAGAGATTCAAGTTAGACGTCGATTTCTGCTGCCATCGTCGCTCAAAGAACTGGAGAGTGTTTTAACCGAAGAATGGGATACAATCCCTTTGGAAACAATTCACACCTTGTATGAATCCATACCTCGGAGAATTCAGGCTGTAATCGCCCAAAAGGTGGACCTACACCATATTAAACTAACTTTTGTTGATGTTTCCAGGTGTTTCCATTATTTTGTCCAACCCCTGTATGGCAGCCAGTGTGTTGTTGGCGCTCGTCAGGAAGAGATTGAAACTGGTGCTTCTTGCGGGTGGCAAGGTAGAAAAACTCCATAGTCACCCATGAATTATGTTTTTTTCTTAACTGGATGACGGTATACATTTTGAAGGGGACCTTTCATAAACATTTCCATTTTGAAATAGACACAGGACCTAATTGTGGCTTCAGTGCCAAAAAAAAAGTTGTTACGTTTTACGTGGTTGTCAGCAGATAAGTTTTCACTAGGGGCATGTACTTCTTGTTTGATGCTGAACAATCATAAGCATGCAGCAACACTCAAAGGCATGAACACCCCACCATAGCTTAGACCAGTTGTGTGAGATGTAATGATACAGCTCTGATCTCCTGGGCTAACCTCCTGCACAATGAGAAAGAACAGATGATGGCTTCATTAACAACATCCCATGGAACAGCAAAGGCCGGGCAGAGATAAAGGCAGCATACGGAGTAGGGAACGATGGTAGAATATAATTACCAGAAAATGAAATCAATAAATGGATCATTTCTTAACTCAAATGATAGACTTAAAGGGACTGTCAGTACAGCATAACTGTTCAAACCAGCACAGGCGATCGGGGCAAAATGGCAGGGCCAATCGTTTCAGTGCACCTTCCCATCTGCTTGGTTTCCCTCTCCAACCTTCGCTGATTCTATGAAGCCAAGGCTGTCATTCAGAGAAATAGGGAGGGGTGCTGGAGATAGGCTGTGGCCCTTTGGCTCTATCCAGATCTGCAATAAGCACATTTAAGTGCACTTAAATGTTTGGCCCCACCATGATGCACCAAGCCATTTTCTCTTATTAGTGCAGCATTCCTCAGAAACTGACCAGCACTTCTGTCCAAAACACGGCTGCTGGTGGAAGAGCATGTGAGCAGACCCGTCCATCTGTTGCCACTTTCTCTTGCAGAGTGCTTTACAATTGCAGGGGGACGAGGGACCGATTTGGTCACATTTCCCTCCACCAGCAGCTATTGTGTAGCCCATACGTCAAACTACGGCTCACAGGGTGATTATATTTGGCCCTTGACACCAGTACCGCACTTTCAACTGTATCAGAAGCCTAATTTTCACTCCTCCATCATTCTCCCTCGGCGTCTGACTTTTTAGCGAAAAGGGTTCTATTTTGCACCCGCTGTTCCAAGGAGTGAAGAGCGTCAGAGCGCTCACTGCTGAGACTGCAACAGAGGGTGACCGGTGAAAGGCGAGTATTTAATAACTTATTTTTTTTTAATTTGGGACCCATTATTCTGGATGGAAGACTACGCGAGGCCCTTATTCTCGATGGAGGACTACGCGGGGCCCTTATTCTCGATGGAGGGCTGTGTGGGAATCAGAGTTGAGGCATCATACTGTATTCGGGGGACTCACACTTTCTCAGAGGAGGGGAGTGACAAGGGAGGGGGGTACAGTAGGGTCAGCACACTACATGTGTGGAGGGTACTGTGGAGGAATTCCGTGGGGGTTTCATACTGTGTTTGAAGGGCACTTTTGTTGGCATCATACTTAATGGGAACAATGAAAGAGCAATCTAGAGGCTTCAATAGGAGTAAAATTACTTTGTAACGGCTGCAAAACTGTGAGATATGCTCTTCTGTGTCCCCAGCAAATAGTAAGGTTTTTTGGTGTGGGGGAGCCCCAATTAGAATTTCTGCTATGGAGCCCCATGACTTCTACGTACGCCCCTACCTGGGATGTAAAACCCAATGCTTCAGTCATGTGAGCTGATTTTTAAGATCTATTAAAATGTACTTTGTTTGTGGGACAACCACTTCACGACATATGACAAATGTTTGTGTCCCTGACTTTGACGCGGGCACTGGCACTGAACCCTGCATCTTTCCCTACATAAGACACCTGATTTAATCAGGTGTTATGTGCCTTTAATAGCCATGGGTGAATCATAGCTCCATCCACGTCTGTTAACCAGTTAATGCCACTGCCAATCTCTGACAAAAAGAATTAAAAAAAGGAGATTTTTGTGTACTCACCGTAAAATCTCTTTCTCTTAGCCTTTAATTGGGGGACACAGAACCTTGGGTGTTACGCTGCTGTCCACTAGGAGGCGACACTATGCATAATCTGAAAAAGATTAACTTTGGCTCCTCCTCTGCAGTATACACCCCTGGACGGCGTCAGCCTTCTCCAGTTTTGTGCCAAAGCATAAGGAGGAACGTAACCAAATAACATAACCATGCCTGTAAGAAGGCTACTATGTACGAGCTCAAGAACAATATGAGAACTCAACAGGAAACAACGGCCCGTAAGGGCAACAGGGTGGGAGCTGTGTCCCCCAATTAAAGGCTAAGAGAAAGAGATTTTACTGTGAGTACACAAAAATCTCCTTTACTCTGTTGCCTAATTGGGGGACACAGAACCTTGGGACGTCCCAAAGCAGTCCCTGGGTGGGAAGCAGTGGACGAATATTGTGCTGACAGTCCCCTAGACTTGGGGTACTGCCGCCTGCAGAACCAGTCTACCCAGGCTCGCATCCGCTGAGGACTGGGTATGAACACTGTAGTGTTTCGTAAACGTGTGTAGGCTAGTCCAAGTGGCCGCCTTGCACACTTGTTGTGCCGAAGCCTGATGCCGAATGGCCCAGGAGGCCCCTACTGCCCGTGTAGTGTGCGCCGTGATACCGGCCGGAAGAGGGGAACTGTTAAGTCGGTAGGCCTCATGTATGGTGGACTTGATCCACCTGGCAAGGGTAGCCTTGGAAGCCGGCAACCCCTTGCGACTACCTTCCGGAAGAATGAAGAGGGAATCGGATTTCCGGAAAGGTGCAGTCCTGGACACGTAAATCCGCAATGCTCTGACTAGGTCAAGCGTATGCAGAGCCTTCTCCACTCTATGGACCGGAACCGGGCAAAGGGAAAGCAGTGAAATCTCTTCGTTAAGGTGAAAGTTGGACACAACCTTCGGAAGGAAGGATGGTACCGTGCGGAGAACCACCTTGTCCTGGTGAAAGGCTAGGAAAGGTCGTCTGCAGGAAAGTGCTGACAATTCCGACACTCTGCGTAACGAGGTGATAGCCACTAGAAAAACCACTTTCTGAGACAGAATGGAGAGTGGAACTCCTCTAAGAGGTTCGAAGGGTGGAGCTTGCAATGATGTCAGGACCAGATTGAGGTCCCACGTATCCATCGGACGTTTGTAGGGAGGAACCAATCGGGAAACTCCCTGGATGAAAGTCCTTACTTGCGGTTTAATAGCAATGCGCTTTTGAAAAAGGACTGAAAGCGCCGACACCTGACTCTTAAGCGAACTTAAGGATAGCTTGGCATCTAGGCCCGATTGAAGAAAACCTAGTACCTTCGGGAGAGAATAAGGGAGTGGGACTTGTCCATGAGATTCGCACCAAGAAAAGAAGGCTCTCCAGGTACGATAATAGAGCTTGGCGGAGGCAGGCTTCCTTGCCCTGATCATAGTTGCAATGACTGCCGGTGAAAAACCTGCCTGGGTTAGAATCCAGGTTTCAAGGGCCATGCCGTCAAATTGAGGGCCCCTGAATTCTGGTGGAAGAACGGACCTTGAGACAGAAGGTCGTGGCAGTCGGGTAGACGCCAGGGGGCGTCTGCCGTAAGTTGGACGATGTCGGCGTACCAAGTACGTCTGGGCCAGTCTGGCGCGATGAGGATGGTCGGAACTCCCTCTTGCTTGATCTTCCTCACGACCCTGGCGATTAGGGGGAGGGGTGGAAAAATGTACAGGAGTCGGAACTGGGACCAGTCCTGGACCAAGGCATCCGCTCCGAGCGACCGCGGGTCGTGTGTCCTGGCCATGAAATTGGGAACCTTGGTATTGAGATGGGATGCCATTAGGTCCACATCCGGGGTTCCCCAGCGTTGACAGATCTGGTAAAAAAATCTCGGGATGGAGAGACCACTCCCCCCCCCCCCCCCCCCCCCCCGAGTCCATTCCTTGCCTGCTGAGGAGGTCGGCTTCCCAGTTTTCTACACCCGGAATGTGTACCGCAGAAAGTACCGACCTTGTGTCTTCCGCCCAGCGGAGGATATGAGCCACTTCTCTCATCGCCTGGGCGCTGCGGGTCCCGCCTTGGTGATTCACGTATGCCACAGCCGTGGCATTGTCCGACTGTATCCGTATGTGCGAGGCTGCAAGCAAGTGATGAAAGGCTCTCAGTGCCAAGAGAATGGCCCTGATTTCCAGAACATTGATGGGCAATGTCACTTCCCTCGGTGACCACTTGCCCTGTGCCCTGTGATGTAGGTGCACCGCCCCCCAGCCTGTCAGGCTTGCATCGGTAGTCAGGATCTTCCATTGTCCTGAGAGGAATGGCTTCCCTCGTGTAAGCGAGGTTGGTTTGAGCCACCAATGCAGGGACCTCCTGGTTGATGACGTCAACCTGAACTCCCTGTCGAGGGAGAAGGGGTTCCTGTCCCAAGATCTGAGTATGGCTAGTTGAAGGACCCTGAGGTGAAACTGGGCAAATGGCACTGCCTCTATTGCTGCTGCCATCCTGCCGAGGATTCTCATGGCAAAACGGAGAGATCGAGGAGGACTGCGAAGGAGTGTGCGAACTCCCAGACGGATGGCCAGTGTCTTGTCCTTGGGAAGGAGCACCAGGCCCCTGGTGGTGTCGAATACCATTCCCAGGAATGTTAGAGTCCGAGTTGGGATGGTCGACGATTTCTGTAGGCTGACTAGCCATCCCAGGCGACTCAGAGTGTCTAGAGTGATTGAGACACTGACCTCGCAGTCTTTGAAAGTGGGAGACTTGACGAGGAGGTCGTCCAGGTACGGGACGACTAGAATGCCTCGAGTGCAGGACGTCCATGGTGGCCGCCATGACTTTGGTGAACGTTCTTGGAGCCGTGGCGAGTCCGAACGGAAGGGCGACAAACTGGTAGTGGTTTTGGTTGACCGCGAACCTGAGAAACCTTTGGTGGGCGGGAGCAATTGGTATGTGGAGATACGCATCCTGTATGTCTATGGAGGCGAGGTATTCTCCCTGCTCCATGGATGCAATGATGGACCGGAGGGACTCCATGCGGAAATGACGGACCCGTACGTAATTGTTGAGCTGTTTTAGGTCCAGTATGGGTCGGACGCCGCCTCCTTTCTTGGGGACTACGAACAAATTCGAGTAGAATCCTCGGAATCTCTCGTTCGCAGGAACCGGCACCACAACTCCTGATTGAAGGAGAGAGGAAACCGCTTGGTGGAAAACACAAGCCTTTTCTGGTGGTGTTGGAGGAACAGAAAGGAAGAACCGGTTCGGTGGAACGGAAGTGAACTCTGTCTTGTATCCGGAAGACACTATTTCCCTGACCCACCTGTCTTCTGTAATAGGCAGCCAGACTTGCTGAAAGAGTAAAAGTCGGCCGCCTACTGGTGGGGTGTCTTCCGGAGGTGTCGAGTCATGATGAAGTGAAGTTCTGAGGTTTTCCTCCCTTGGGTTTCGCTTGGCCTGCTTTCGACTGCCAAGCCCTGTCCGGTCGCTGCTGCGTCCGTGGGTTGTCTCTGCGTGGAGAACGGTTGCGGTTTTGCACTGGGCGCGAAACGGACCAGCCCGAGGAATTCCGAAAGGATCGGAATCGCGTCTGGTTTCTTCGTTTAAACGTGCGTTTCGGTTTTAGTTGAGGGAGAGAGGTACTCTTACCCCCAGTGGCATTGGCTATCATGGTGTCCAACTTTTCGCCGAAAAGTCTTCCAGTAGAATACGGAAGTCGCGTGAGGGACTTCTTTGAGGCCGCATCCGCTTTCCATTCTCGCAGCCAGAGGATGCGTCGGATCGTGATGGCGTTTGATGCTATTCCCGCTACACCTCTGGCGGAATCCAGGGCTGCATGAATCATGTAGTCTGCTACCACTGCCATCTGGACCGCTTGGTCCTAGAGTTCAGGATTTGAAGCCTGAAGACCCTCCTGTAGTCTTTTGGCCCAAGCTAGGATGGCCTTGGCTGCCCAAACTGAAGCAAACGCAGGGCCCAGAGAGGCGCCTGCCGCTTCGAAAATAGAACGAGCCATGCGTTCTACTTGCCGGTCTGCTGCGTCCCTGAGGGTTGAGCTATCCGGCAGAGAGAGTAAAGTCTGCGCTGCTAGCCTAGAAACCGGAGGGTCCACTTCAGGTGGATCTGCCCATTGTTTGGTGTCTTCCTGTGGGAAGGGGTACTTCGCTTCCAGATATTTGCGATTAGCGAATTTTTTGTCAGGCTGCGCAAACTGTTTGGTAAGTATTTTCTCAAACTCATCGTGATTAGGGAAGACCTTAGGTGGTTTTTGAACATTTTCGAAGCAAATCCTATGTTTTGGGACTTCCGGGGGCGACTCTGGAATTTTTAGCACCCGATGAATAGAAGAAATTATGTCCTCAACTAGCGCTGTATTGCTAGGGGGAGAAGGTACCACGGACCTGACCGTTTCATTATCTGAGTCGGAGTCACAGATGCCCTCCGAATCCTGTGCCTCGCTAAGGTGATCCCTGGAGGGCGACCTGGGGCGGGGGTCTTCTGTGGAGGGGGATCCCTGAGGTAAATTGCACTGTCTGTCTGTGGCAGGGGACTGCCCAGGAGACCTGGAATGACGCTGTCTCTCCCTAGAGGGGGACGACCTTGTGCTATAGTGCGACTCAGGTGATCGAGACCTGTGAGTCCGCTTACGTCTGTGAGAGTCGGAAGCAGCATGTTCCTGAGACAAGCTGTCCGTTTGCTGTGTACCGTCCATAGCCGGGGCCCGACTCTGCAGAGCTTGCAGCAATGTAGCAGTTAGGTTGTCTATGGACTGTGACATAGACTGAGACATCTGAGTTGCCCATTCCGGCGTGGCCTGTGACACTGAAGCGTCAGTAGGGACTCCCTGGGGTTCTGACCCAGAGTTCTGGATGCAGTCCCGGCAGTGCGGATACGTGCTGCCACTAGGGAGCGTGGCTTTGCAGGCTGTGCAGAATGCATAGAAACATTCCTGCCTGGTTCTCTTCCTTGAGCCCGGCATAGTGCACAGAGGCTGGCTATAAGGGATCGTACAGGGGTGGCTACGCAGAGGGAACCCACAGAGAGCCTTATAGGAAGTATAGATTCACAGCTGAGTAATGAAAACCCAGCTGTGAGCTTACCCCACCGGTGTGCCCCTAGGTCCAGCGCCGACAGATCCCAGTTCTGTGCCCCCCGGAGACCGCTGTGATGCTTCTCTCCTGGATCTCATCCAGAAAAAATGGCCACCGGGGCTCTTTGGAGAGGGAGGAGGGGGAGGAGAGCTGAAAAGGGCGCGCTGGGCTGTGTAAAAACGCCCCCTTTCTGCCTCAATCCGCCCCTTCTATGACACTCCAGTGTGTCATTTTGGTCATCCGAGGGGCGGTCCGGGGGGCGGGGAAAAGGCGGCGGCTTCAGCTAGGCCGAAGCCGCGGTCTAAATTTGAAGCCTGATGCCCAGGAGGGCTCCAGAGCGGCGCGGTAGTCCGGGGAGGGGGCGGATTTGTACCAGACCCCCCCAGAAAAATCGACTGGATAGCGGTGGGGGTAGCAGGGGTAGCGGTTTTTGTATGGGGGGCCCCTGAAGGGCTATGGAGCCGCTGCTGCTGCAGAGACAGGGACGCAGCAAAAGCCCTGTTTCTGCTGTGCCATCCAGTCCGCACCCTCCCCCGGCCCCCACAGGATCCCTCAGCCGGCCTGGGGTCCCTGGAAGCTGCGGAATGCTGCCTGATCTCCAACCCTACCTGAGGCGTCTCAACCTAATACCCCCTGTGGGGGATTAGGGAGGGTGCGTCTGTCACCGTCAGGGGGTCTTCATCCTCGCCTCAACCTCAACCCAGACCCCTTAAAGGGGTTGGGGAAGGAGGGGGGTCTCGACCTCGAACCAGGACCCGAGGGACTGGGGAGGGAGCGACATGGGGAAAAAACCACCTCGACCTCAACCGGGTACCCCTAATAGGGGACCGAGGAGGGAGCCATGCCGGGAGTCTCGCTGGAGACCCACTTTTCTTCATCTGTATTTCCGTGAAAAAAAAAGAAAAAAAAGGAAGAAAAAAGGTGTGCCTCCTTGCGACACTAAGCAAAAACTGGAGAAGGCCGACGCCGTCCAGGGGTGTATACTGCAGAGGAGGAGCCAAAGTTAATCTTTTTCAGATTATGCATAGTGTCGCCTCCTAGTGGACAGCAGCATAACACCCAAGGTTCTGTGTCCCCCAATTAGGCGACAGAGTAAAATGGGGCATCGTGGCTGCACCCCAATATTAGCCAATAAGACACCCTAACTGCACCCCAATATTAGCCCTATGGGGCCTCCGGATTCCTGATTGCAACAGAGTAGTATCCCAAACAATTTGGAGTAGGAAATGTGGACTCCTGCCTGCACCATACTATTAGCCAGGGCTGTGGAGTCGGTAAGCCAAACCTGCGACTCCGACTCCTCAATTTCCCTTACACCGACTCCGACTCCAACTCCGACTCCGACTCCACGACTCCGACTCCCACACATATTGCTTAATATTTAAGTGAAAAATTTATTGTAGTACAATGTGAACCTCAGACATTTAATCATTTTTATGATCCAATAATCAAGATATTTAGATAGAACAGAATATATATTGGTGTACTACCCGGTTTTCATTCTTTTTGGTACAGATACGATATGGATAGACAGATATGGATAAATGGATAGATAGAGCAGATTTCTAATCTGCTTTTGCTATTGAAAACATTATCTATGAGCTCAAAAACCTTTCAGGTGATGCGGTTTTTTAAAAAGATGATCAGCTTTTGCAGCGGAAAAACGTATCCTCAAAAAACACAGGAAAAACGCTGTGTGTGAATGTAGCCTTAGATCAGGAATAGAACAGCCATTTATAGGATATTTCATAACTTTCCCAAACTCCTATTAAAAAATATTCAGCACATCCTGCATTGAATTACTGTACCCAATTTATTATATATTTTAGGAGTCGGAGTCGGTCCATTTTATACCGACTCCAACTCCGACTCCACGAAAATGAGCACCGACTCCGACTCCACGACTCCGACTCCACAGCCCTGCTATTAGCACAAACTAGTTAGATGCTGGAAGGTCGATTTCACACAGGAGATGATCCTATCTAACTATATGACAACTTGCAGCAGCAGGAGCGGCCTCTCTGTGCTTTTATACTGAGAAAATGGCGCCAGCAAAACAACATGCCTGCTTTTTATATGGAGCATTAATGGAAACGAGATCATTTACTGAACAGTGACCGAATTTTGCAGACTTTGAGGAAAAATGCTGTGGAAATAAAGTTCGAATCTGAATGTGCTATGTTGGTGCCGAATTAGAGATTCGCTCATGTCTACTCATCATTTCCAGTCATATACACACACTGGAGGCAGATACCCAGACATAGCAGGCGTACATGCCCGAAAATGACGCAGAACAGAGCTTGTTGATTCTGTCAGCACCATGATAGTCAATGGCTCTGTTGGAGCACACACCTGAATGCCATTAGGCAGAGAGTTTTGGATGCAAGCTCAGACGGGGGTCACTGAATGTGTCACAAAGTGCAGTGTGAAAGCACCCTACCAGGAGACATGGGGAAGTACAGCACTGTCCGAGCTGCCAAGACCACCCACTGGCACCACACAGTCATTTTGCATTGAGGAGGGGGGGAGGCAGTACAGCCATAGTATGGTTCCCCCACCTTCTGTGAACTTTACTGGCACAATAAAATCTTTCCATACCCAACATGTGAACACAATAATATGGCCCCTGTGCATTCATCTCCATAGCCATACAAACCACTTACTGTAAGAGAGTTCTTGTCTCCATTCAGCTGACTGTCATCTCTGGACTTCACATAACGCCGATGGTTCTGGTAGAAGTTAGACAGCCCATAATACATGAACACATTGCTCTGCAAAGAAGCCCAGACAGGTGTTAACAACATGGAGGTACTTTGCCAATAAATTGCACGCCCCAGATGAGGTCTTTAACTCCCAAAGGCAGCTCATAGAATCTATTGCTGGACTCCTTGCCCATATATACATGCCTTAGTGTGGAAGGAGTAGAAGATCCCAATTCTACAGTCCCTAATCATCCGAAAAACATAGTTTAAGTGGTTACTCCTGGCTTTCCTGACATTTCAAATTGCTAAAAGTAAAGGCGTAAAACTTCGATAATAAAGATGGAAAATTGCAATCAGAGCCAGAAGTCTCTCAAAAGAAATGAGGAACAGATTTACCTCAAATGCATTTTCCAAACTGAATTTAATAACACAAGTACATGGGGGGGTGCTGTTCCAGGAGACGTTCGTGCACTTGTGACAGGGGCTGTTGGGATCTATTCCAGTGTAGTCAATCTAAATATAAAAAGGTAAAAAAAAGGAGTGTTAGAGAACAAATTTTCATCAAAGAAACAATTACTAAACATCATCTTATAGGGTGCAAACAACATGGGCTGAGATATTTTCTTAGAACAGGCCACTAATAAGGGATGAGAAAATCATTGTGCAGGACCCTCATGGCTGACAGATCGGAGGCCACAGAACCAACTGCTAGCATCTCTTCTCAGTAGTAGGCCCAGTGCGATGTCACGCATGTCACACTGGCCACAAGTCAGAAGAAGCACCAAGGATTCCAGTGGCCATGGATTACTGACCGGCCTACTGGGCCATCTCTCTCTCATATTATAAATATATATATATATATATATATATACACACACACACACACACACACACACACACTAGCTGTAACAAATTATAATGAATAATATATATATATATCTGAATGTAGAGCCCCACCCATTCCGAACAGCCACATTCACTATAATATAGCCCCACCCATTCCGAACAGCCACATTCACTATAATATCCGACATCATCCCGTCAGCCAGAGCCACTAAATTACTACCCCTAATATCCCACATCGTCCCATCAGCCAGAGCTACCGGACTACTACCCCTAATATCCTACATCATCCCGTCAGCCAGAGCCACCAGACTACTACCCATAATATCTCATATCATTCCATCAGCCAGAGCCACTGGACAACTACCACTAATATCCTACATCATCCAGTCAGCCTGGAGTCAGAACCAGAGCGCTGAGTGGAACGGTCCTAACTTCCATACTGGGGATCCCTTTAAGGCTGTGTGCACACGCTGCGGAAAAGGTGCGGATTCATCCGCGCGGATTTTGTACAATCTGCAGGTGAAACCGCAGGTCAAAAGACCTGCGGTTTTACCTGCGGATTGCTCTGCGGTTTTGCCCTGCGGTTTTTCATCTCCTCAATGGAGGAGATGGCAAACCGCAGGAGAATCCGCAGAAAGAATTGACATGTCAATTCTTTCTGCGGATTGAAAACCGCAGATAATCCGCGCGGAAAATTCCGCAGCGTCTGCACTGCGGTTTTTGATTCCCATAGGGAATCATTGTACTGTACACCGCAGCAGAAACTGCTGCGGGTCCGCAGCGGCCAAAACCGCTGCGGAACCGCAGCAAAATCCGCAGCGTGTGCACACAGCCTTAGAGAGGCCTGGAGTCAGAAACAGAGCGCGGAGTGGATTTGCCCTGACTTCCATACCAATGATCCCTTTAATAGAAGCCTGGGGTGAGAATCAGAGCGCTGAGGGATTTACCCTAACTTCCATACCGGAGATCCCTTTAAGGCTACTTTCAGACTTGCGTTACCAGGCGCAGCGCTCGGCCGCCGCTAAGCTCCGCCCCTGGCCGTGCCCCCTCCGGTCAGCTCCTCCTATGGTCACAAGACGCTGCATGTGATCAGCGTACCATATATTTGTGGACTAATGTGATGGTGCTCGCCTTTTATTTCTGGACTTTGTACCCTATATTTAGCGTTGGGTATGCTGGAATGTTTTTGCCGGCGCATGCGCCCTTTTTGCGCTGCGCCGACTTGCGCCAAATGCACCTTGTTACATTTTCGTGCTCTCGGCGCAGCGCAAAAAGGAAGCATGCGTCAGGAAAAAACATACCAACGCACGGCCTGCGTACCCAACGCAAAATATAGGGTACGCTGATCGCATGCAGCGTCATGTGACCATAGGAGGAGCTGACCGGAGAGGGCGCAGTCAGGGGCAGAGCTTAGAGGCGACCGAGCGCTGCGCCTGGTAACGCAAGTCTGAAAGTAGCCTAAGAGAGGCCAGGGTCAGTACCAAAGCGAAGAGTGTATTTACCCTGACTTGCATACCAATGATCACTTTAAGGCTGTGTGCACACGTTGCAGATTTGCAGCGGTTCCGCAGTGGATTTTACCGCGCAGAAACGTTGCATTTCTGCATTGTGATGTACAGTAGCCTTAAAATCAATGTAAAAAAAAAAACGCTGTGCAGACGCTGCGGATTTTTCCGCGGTACAAAATCCGCAGCATGTTACTTCTTTTGTGCGGTTTTCCATCTCCCCTGTCACCAAATCCGCAGGGGGAAAACCGCGATGGAAAACCGCACAAAAACCGCATGAAAAATGGAAGAAATCCGCAGGAAAAATGCAGGTCATTTGACCTGCGGATTTCTTCCATTCTGTGCGGAAAAATCCGCAGGGCCAAAAAGTACGTCTGCACTCAGCCTAATAGAACCCTGGAGTCAGAATCAGGTGCGCCAAGGGATTTGCCGTAACTTCCATACAGGAGATCCCTTTAAGAGAGCCTGGGGTCAGTACCACAGAGTTGAGTGGATCGGTCCTAACTTCCATTCCGGTGATCCCTTTAAGAGAGGCCTGGGGTCAAAACCAAAGCGCTGGATGGATTTGCTCTGACTTCCATACCAATGATCCCTTTAAGAGGGAATATGTGCCTACGGGATGGAGGATGTGTGATGTGTATATAGGCACGGGAGGGGGGGGAATCATTTCTGTCATGTGCTCTCTGCTCCTTTCAGGGGGGGCAGACAATGGCTGTGAGCTTATGTTCCCAGGGATGCTAGATTTCTCCCACCATGTCAGTGTCTACTGAGGTGTTGTCAAGTGGAAAAACTGTTGCTCATAGCAACCAATCACAGCTCAGCTTCTTTTGAACAGGTCTGGTGAAATGAAAGATGCTTCATGATTGGTTGGTGATACACACACATGCATTTTTATATATATACCAGCTGAAGAGCCCGGCGCTGCCCGGGCATAGTAACTAACTGTGGTTAGTTATAGCAAATTATAATTATCCTCCATCCCATAGTCCCGTGCCCATATACCCATCATACATATCCATGATCCCATAGTCCTGTGCCCATATACCCATCATACATATTCTCCATCCCATAGTCCCATGCCCATATACCCATCATACATATTCTCCATCCCATAGTCCCGTGTCCATATACCCATCATACATATCCTCCATCCCATAGTCGAGTGCCCATATAACCATCACACATCCTCCATCCCATAGTCCCATGCCCATATACCCATCATACATATTCTCCATCCCATAGTCCCATGCCCATATACCCATCATACATATTCTCCATCCCATAGTCCCATGCCCATATACCCATCATACATATCCATGATCCCTTCACTGGCTCCCAATTGCCCAGAGACTCCATTACAAAACCCTAACCATGACATACAAAGCCATCCACAACTTGTCTCCTCCATACATCTGTGACCTCGTCTCCCGGTACTTTCCTGCACGCAACCTCCGATCCTCACAAGATCTCCTTCTCTACTCCCCTCTTATCTCCTCTTCCCACAATCGCATACAAGATTTCTCTCGCGCATCACCCCTACTCTGGAACTCTCTACCACATCATATCAGACTCTCACCTACCATCGAAACCTTCAAAAAGAGCCTGAAGACCCACCTCTTCCGACAAGCCTATAACCTGCAGTAACCACCGATCGACCAAACCGCTGCACGACCAGCTCTACCCTCGCCTACTGTATTACCACCCATCCCTTGAAGATTGTGAGCCCTCGCGGGCAGGGTCCTCTCTCCTCCTGTACCAGTTATGACTTGTATTGTTTAAGATTATTGTACTTGTTTTTATGTATACCCCTCCTCACATGTAAAGCGCCATGGAATAAATGGCGCTATAACAATAAATAATAATAATAATAATAATAATAATAATAATACATATTCTCCATCCCATAGTCCCATGCCCATATACCCATCATACATATTCGCCATTCCATAGTCGAGTGCCCATATACCCATCACACATCCTTCATCTCAGTCCTATGCCCATATAAGTTTGGACACACCTTCTCATTCAAAGAGTTTTCTTTATTTTCGTGACTATGAAAATTGTAGACTCACTCTGAAGGCATCAAAACTATGAATTAACACATGTGTAATTATATAATTAACAAAAAAGTGTGAAACAACTGAAAATACTGTATGTCTTATATTCTAGGTTCTTCAAAGTAGCCACCTTTTGCTTTGATTACTGCTTTGCACACTCTTGGCATTCTCTTGATGAGCTTCAAGAGGTAGTCACCGGAAATGGTTTTCACTTCACAGGTGTGCCCTATCAGGTTTAATAAGTGGTATTTCTTCCCTCTTCCCTTATAAATGGGGTTGGGACCATCAGTTGTGTTGTGCAGAAGTCTGGTGGATACACAGCTGATAGTCCTACTGAACAGACTGTTTGTATAATAATTTGTATTATGGCAAGAAAAAAGCAGCTAAGCAAAGAAAAACGAGAGGCCATCATTACTATACTTTAAGAAATGAAGGTCAGTCAGTCCGAAAAATTGGGAAAACTTGAAAGTGTCCCCAAGTGCAGTGGCAAAAACCATCAAGCGCAACAAAGATACTGGCCCACACTAGGCCCGCTTCAGGAAAGGAAGACCAAGAGTCACCTCTGCTGCGGAGGATAAGTTCATCCGAGTCACCAGCCTCAGAAATCGCAGGTTAACAGCAGCTCAGATTAGAGACCAGGTCAATGCCACATGGTGACACTGTTGGGGATTTATTCAAAATTGAAGGCATACTGAACCAGCATGGCTATCACAGCATCTTGCAGTGGCATGCTATTCCATCCGGTTTGTGTTTAGTTGGACCATCATTTATTTTTCAACAGGACAATGGCCTCAAACACACCTCCAGGCTATGTAAGGGCTACTTGACCAAGAAGGAGAGTGATGGGGTGCTACGCCAGATGACCTGGCCTGCACAGTCACCAGACCTGAACCCGATCGAGATGGTTTGGGGTGAGCTGGACCGCAGAGTGAAGGCAAAAGGGCCAACAAGTGCTAAGCATCTCTGGGAACTCCTTCAAGACTGTGGGAAGACCATTTCCGGTGACTACCTCTTGAAGCTCATCAAGAGAATGCCAAGAGTGTGCAAAGCAGTAATCAAAGCAAAAGGTGGCTACTTTGAAGAACCTAGAATATAAGACATATTTTCAGTTGTTAATTATATAATTCCACATGTGTTAATTCATAGTTTTGATGTCTTCAGAGTGAATCTACAATTTCCATAGTCATGAAAATAAAGAAAACTCTTTGAATGAGAAGGTGTGTCCAAACATTTGGTCTGTACTGTATATATGGCTCCAGAGTGGAGCAACGGCAGCAGAAGGCAGAACATGATGGAGAAAAAAAAAAAATCACTTCTAACTGTAAGGTCACTTGATCTGTGATGGCCTCACCTTAGGCTGCGTCATTGGTGGGGGTACTAGCATGATCAGATGACTGTAGAGTTGTGGTGCTCCAAGAGCTGTGTTTTCTTCATCATTTACCAAGCACAACTCCGAACATTTGGTAGTGACCGGCGTTACAGCTCCATCCCAGGGACTTGAATAGGACGGAGCAGTAGGGAGCTTCAGTACCAGGCACCAACACTACAAATCTATTAGTAAAATCACACAACCCTCAACTCCTCTTATCCTTCTTTGGTTGTCCTAGGATATCCTCCATGCCAAATATAATGACCACATAGCCATATATTAGGATGTCAAGTTTGAGACAGGGGACCCGCGGCAGGTCCGTACTTCACAGTCTGCACTCAGACCATATATCACGGGCGTCTAAGCGAGCCCTTAATGCCAGGACACCACCACCCCTAGTGTCTAGGCATGGGTCAATGAAAATCTCTCTTTCTAAAGATGGTGTCTATAAATAAGCTGGGAACTATGGGCGAGCTAAATACCAGGGCTGTGGAGTCGGAGTCGTGGAGTCGGTGCTCATTTTGGTGGAGTCGGAGTTGGAGTCGGTATAAAATGGACCGACTCCGACTCCTAAAATATATAATAAATTGGGTACAGTAATTCAATGCAGGATGTGCTGAATATTTTTTCATAGGAGTTTGGGAAAGTTATGAAATGCCCTATAAATGACTGTTATATTCCTGATCTAAGGCTACATTCACACACAGCGTTTTTCCTGTGTTTTTTTGAGGATACGTTTTTCAGCTGCAAAAGCAGATCAGCTTTTTAAAAAACTGCATCACCTGAAAGGTTTTTGAGCTCATAGATAATGTTTTCAATAGCAAAAGCAGATTAGAAATCTGCTCTATCTATCCATTTATCCATATCTGTCTATCCATATCGTATCTGTACCAAAAAGAACGAAAACCGGGTAGTACACCAATATATATTCAGTTCTATCTAAATATCTTGATTATTGGATCATAAAAATGATTAAATGTCTGAGGTTCACATTGTACTACAATAAATTTTTCACTTAAATATAAGCAATATGTGTGGGAGTCGGAGTCGGAGTCGTGGAGTCGGAGTCGGAGTTGGAGTCGGTGTAAGGGAAATTGAGGAGTCGGAGTCACAGGTTTGGCTTACCGACTCCACAGCCCTGCTAAATACCAGAAGACATGGCAACCCTGGCAGATTCTTAGCACAGCAATTTGTGCTTGTTTCTCATATATCGCATATTAAAAAGAAAAAAATCTTGTTTTAAAACTAAGGGGACGCAAAGCTTGTCAGATCACCATGGCCCCCCTTCTGTTAGTCGACTGGTGGCGAGCCAAAAGTTGAACCTTCACAGACTTGATATTGATATCAAGATAATAATTTTTTAATTCCAGGAAACTAAAATATTTATGTAGAAGTTAATCATTGATCCCTATTGAGAGGGACATTTAGGTCATGTCTCCTAGTAAATGAAACAGGTGCTTTGAATAGATATCTACATAAGGACTCGGAAAATCAAAAACTAAGACGGAAGGTCAATTTCACCCGTCAATCTGACAGCACTGGCTGTGTGCAATGCACAAATAGGAGAGGGTAGTCGCCACATCCTGCCTGACATTTTCATTGTGTAGGATTCTTTCTTGCTACCTTGGTTTATTTTAAGACCAGGAGGATGAAATGGAACGTTCTTATCTGCCCAAACAAGGATTTCCTGACAACGCAAGACCGTCTCCGTTTTCAAGAAGATATAAATATGGCATTCTCATACTCAAAATACATATGAAAGTTAGCGCTTACAGAGACCGGAGTGAATGGACAATCATGAATACTGGTTACCGAAGACCTGGCCCCACGTTCTGCACTCCATCCCAGCATCTTGGCTGCTAGCGATCGACCTTCTCCAATCACCAAATAGTGATGATGTGAGGTGCCATCTATAGGAGGCGGCAATGAAATCCACAGTCTGCTTCTCCCAGTTTACAGTCTACTGGAAAGGTTCATTATCTGGAGACTAGAGGCCTAGCACGCCGCAGGTCCAAACCTTGGAAAGCCTCCAAAGTGCACAAATGTCAGATCAGAACTTAAAAAATAGTTTCAGTCTTAGTATATCACAGAATACATTATAAAAATATGGAATAATGTAGTAGACTACAATTTTCCATCCTGACACATGCGGTAAAAACATCCATGCGGATTTATTTTTTTTTTAAAGGTTTTGTCAACCATAAGAAAAAAAAAAATCCTCGAGCATTGCTAAACTTTCCCGAGTCCAGCGCCGAGTCTCCGCCACTACACCAGAGAGCATGTTGTTTGCAAGGCTGATCATGTCATCAGTGAGTTCAGTGGCTCATCCGGTCTCCATATTGGCGATTGTGCGCAGTGCTTTTGACTTGACGTCAGCCCTACAGACAAACAAAAGAGACTGGGGCACGGCCAAAGACTCCATACTAGACCCATAGAGGGGAAGTAATACTCGGTTTGGTTTTCTGAAAGGGGACAGCCCCGTTATCATGGAAGTCCATGCGTGATGGATGACATTGTTAAACATGTATTTCGGGAGGTTTCATACATCCAGCGTGTAAGGCCACGATTACTCTGTAATTACATGAAGACAGCCGCTTCCCAAGATGTTCTACCAACGAAAAGAGCGAGCAGAAGATCACGTCACACAACGTGTCACCATGAACCCTCTATTACAGTCCGTCACCTGCACAATTACCATCCAAGCTGAATGCCACAGCGCTTACTTATATCAAGTATCAGGAAATTCACGTCTTATTACACACCAACGGAGAGCGGCACAATGATCCTGGGCCAGGTGTGACTAGGTTACCGTGACCGCAGATTTCTGAGGACTCTTGTGCAAGAACACGTCCACCAAAATACCTGCTTTTCTTCATAGATGAACACTGACTGAGAAGATCAGAGCGCCAATAGTGGCATGTATCAACTCCAGTCCTCAAGTCTCACAACAGGTCATGTTTCAGGATTTCCTTAGTATTGCAAAGGATATAAAGATTGGCAGTGCCGAAGTTATCCCCAAATCATGATCTAGTGGAGGTACACGAGGACTGGGATACTCGCAGGTACTGGAGCTGAGCTGCAGTACCTGTGTTCGGCCACTATACGGTGCAGGGTGCTGTACCACTCCGCACCACTCAGGCGTTTTTTGTTTTTTTTTATTGCAGCGCTGAAGTGGTGCTCCTAATGTAATGTGATGGCGATTCAAAGGGAAAACAATGGTACCGCTTCATTTTATGACATTTCTTAGACTTTCACAACTTCCGAAAAACCTTCAAAATAGGCCTTCCCTGCCCTTCCTCCATCAACTTGGCTCATACTGAATGATTAGCTTTGACCTTACTCTATCATGACATGACACTACAAAATGCTGCATGTCACCGCGATTTACAAACAGCAGTACCAGCACTTATCGTCCTGACAGAAGGGGAAGTCAGATGATTAAGAATTATAAGGAGGAGCAGTATCCAATGTATTAGCAATCAAGCACTGAGGGGCAGGATTCCGGGAATTAGTGTGTGGCATATAAAGGAAGCAGGATACTTGGCATTAGCAGGAAGCTTAGAAGGGGGCAGGAACCATGGCATTAGTGGGCAAGCGAGGGGCAGGAACCATGGCGATACCTGGGTTGGTGGTGGGCAGGATCCCTGGCATTAGAAGGAGGTAGGTTCCTGATACATGGGTAGGTGCTGGGCAGGATCCCTGGCATTAGAGGGAGGCAGGTCCCCGATACCTGGGTTGGTGTCGGGCAGGATCCCCTGGCATTAGAGGGAGGCAGGTTCCCGATACCTGGGTAGGTGCTGGGCAGGATCCCTGGCATTAGAGGGAGGCAGGTCCCCGATACCTGGGTTGGTGTCGGGCAGGATCCCCTGGCATTAGAGGGAGGCAGGTTCCCGATACCTGGGTAGGTGCTGGGCAGGATCCCTGGCATTAGAGGGAGGCAGGTCCCCGATACCTGGGTTGGTGTCGGGCAGGATCCCCTGGCATTAGAGGGAGGCAGGTTCCCGATACCTGGGTAGGTGCTGGGCAGGATCCCTGGCATTAGAGGGAGGCAGGTCCCAGATACCAGGGTAGGTGCTGGGCAGGATCCCTGGCATTAGACGGAAGCAGGTCCCCGATACCCGGGTAGGTGGTGGGTAGGATCACTGGCATTAGAGGGAGGCAGGTCCCCGATGCCTGGGTAGGTGGTGGACAGGATCCCTGGCACAGGGGGGCAGGTCCCCGGTACCTCGGTAGGTGGTGGGCAGCATACCTGGCATTAGAGGGAGGCAGGTCCCGGATACCTCAGTAGGTGGTGAGCAGCATTCCTGGCATTAGAGGGAGGCAGGTCCCCGATACCTGGGTAGGTGGTGGGCAGGATCCCTGGCACAGGGGGGCAGGTCCCCGATACCTCGGTAGGTGGTGGGCAGGTCCCCGATACCTCGGTAGGTGGTGGGCAGGATCCCTGGCATTAGAGGGAGGCAGGTCCCCGATACCTGGGTTGGTGGTGGGCAGGATCCCTGACATTAGAGGAGGCAGGTCCCCGATACCTGGGTTGGTGGTGGGCAGGATCCCTGGCATTAGAGGGAGGCAGGTCCCCGATACCTGGGTTGGTGGTGGGCAGGATCCCTGACATTAGAGGGAGGCAGGTCCCCGATACCTCGGTAGGTGGTAGGCAGGATCCCTGACATTAGAGGGGGGCAAGTCCCCGATACCTCGGTAGGTGGTGGGCAGGATCCCTGGCATTAGAGGGAGGCAGGTCCCCGATACCTCGGTAGGTGGTGGGCAGGATCCCTGGCATTAGAGGGGGGCAGGTCCCCGATACCCGGGTTGGTGGTGGGCAGGATTACTGGCATTAGAGGGGGGCAGGTCCCCGATACCTGGGTTGGTGGTGGGCAGGATCCCTGGCATTAGAGGGGGCCAGGTCCCCGATACCTGGGTTGGTGGTGGGCAGGATCCCTGGCATTAGAGGGGGGCAGGTCCCCGATACCTGGGTAGGCGGTGGGCAGGATCCCTGGCATTAGAGGGAGGCAGGTCCCCGATACCTGGGTTGGTGGTGGGCAGGATCCCTGACATTAGAGGGGGGCAGGTCCCCGATACCTCGGTAGGTGGTGGGCAGGATCCCTGGCATTAGAGGGAGGCAGGTCCCCGATACCTCGGTAGGTGGTAGGCAGGATTACTGGCATTAGAGGGGGGCAGGTGCCCGATACCTGGGTTGGTGGTGGGCAGGATCCCTGGCATTAGAGGGGGGCAGGTCCCCGATACCTGGGTAGGCGGTGGGCAGGATCCCTGGCATTAGAGGGAGGCAGGTCCCCGATACCTGGGTTGGTGGTGGGCAGGATCCCTGACATTAGAGGGGGGCAGGTCCCCGATACCTCGGTAGGTGGTGGGCAGGATCCCTGGCATTAGAGGGAGGCAGGTCCCCGATACCTCGGTAGGTGGTAGGCAGGATTACTGGCATTAGAGGGGGGCAGGTGCCCGATACCTGGGTTGGTGGTGGGCAGGATCCCTGGCATTAGAGGGGGGCAGGTCCCCGATACCTGGGTAGGCGGTGGGCAGGATCCCTGGCATTAGAGGGGGGCAGGTCCCCAATACCTGGGTAGTTTGTGGGCAGGATCCCTGGCACCTGTTGACCTCACACAACACTTCTCTGCCGTTGTGATGGGCACGTACAGAGCAGGTAGCTCGCCCACTCTTGTGATGCCCGCCATGTGAGACCCTCCCTGACCCTGCACTCACCTCATACTCCCGGATATTATTTGAGGTGACGAAGATGCCGATCCCGATAGGAATGAAGATGATCCCGATAACGAAGAATGCCGGCAGCACGGTGCCGGCAGTGAGAATCGGCTGCCAAGCCGGAAGCCGCTGCTGCTTGAACGCCGTGTTATCGGGCTTCTTACTCTTCACCGCCGGCCCGGGCCCCACACCGGAGTGGGGGTGCCCGTCTTCCTCCTTGTAGTTCATAGCCATAGGGGGGGGGGGGGTCTCTCTCTCCGGCCCCCAAGCCGTCCGTGCCACCGCTGTCCAACACAACAAACCCGCCCTACACTGCTACAGGAGACGTCATGGGCGGATTACCCTAATGCGGAAGACGTTCACTCAGCTGCGCATGCGTCATGCATGGACACTAGAGGTTTAGTTTTGCCAGTAAAGCTTAATCTTGAGGAGTGCGGCCATTTTGTTGAAGACCGTCAACAGACACTTATGAGCGGCTTCAACTATTCTTGAAGATACTGAGTGTCAATATGTCCTTCTTGCCCAGGTTTACTGTGATTAAAACTTTATGCTGCAAGTGAATCAGTGCTGGTAATAAAATACCACATTTTCTTTTTCTCTTTACGATAAGACCAAACCAGAAATGTATAGCGTTAACCCAGTTTTGAGTGGTCACATGGAGAAGAGGACCTCATCGCTAGAAGATGGGGGGCACCGGACCGGACCGCCCCTGGGTGAGTATAATATAACTCGTTTTTCTTCTCCTTCAGGTTACATCGGGGGCTTATCTACAGCATCACAGAATACGGTATATAAGCCCCTGATGGTGGTGGCCGCATCTCATAGTCGGAAAAATAGGTGACAGATTCCCTTTAACATAATGATACAAGGGACTGCTTGATGTAAGTATAAAAGTTTTTTCACCACATTATCAATAGACCTGCTAGGAAGGGGGAAAATATCCATCCCATCGTGGTTCCCTCCACTTGCAGGTAGTGAATGTTCTCATACATTAAAAAATTGTTGGTGGGAAGATATTAATAAATGATGCTTTACCACCACTAGTGCAAAGTCATGGGATATTAAGACTAAGGGTGTGTGCACACGATGCGGTTTTTGCTGCGGCTCCGCAGCAGATTTGGCCCTGCAGATCCGCAGCAGTTTCCATGTGGTGTACAGTACCATGTAAACCTGTGGAAAATCAAATCTGCTGTGCACATGCTGCGGAAAATTCAGCGCAGATTCTCTGCGGTTTATTTTCCTCAGCATGTCACTTTTTTGCGGAACCGCAGCTACATTATACGTTCCGGGACATACAAAAAAATCTCTCTCTCTCCAACCCACGCTGACAAAACGCACTACAACCTGCATCAAATCCGCTGAACAAATACTAGGAATCCGCAGGAATATTTTACCCTGTGGTATCTGGCAAGAGATGCGGTTTCTCTGCGGAAAAAGCCGCAGCAAAAACCGCAACATGTGCACACACCCTAAAGTCCTATGACGTTGTACATGACGCATTTGTAGTAATCCAAAATCATAAAACTGAAAACTGTGAGTATTGTCCCCAAATGACTGGGCTGGACTGCACTAATGGTTGTATGGACAGTTACTAGTTTTGCCATAAATGCTAAAGGGGCTGTCCGGTCTAAAATGAAAAATCTGCCGTCGAGTATGTTATATGCATTATGCAGTCTCCCAGCCAGAGCCCGTCTTGTGGGCGCCAACTTGCTCCATACACTTGAGAGAGGCCCTGCTCACTTGACAGCCGCGTCACTCAACGGGGTGCAGCCTCGCTCTATACAAGTATATGGAGCGGGACTGCGATCACTAGACGGGTTCTGCCCGAGAGAATGGATAACGCATAGTTCATTTTAGGCTGCAGAACTGTATTTATTGCAAAATTAATAACTGAATCCGGGTAGTGAAGGTTTAGGTTACTTTATTGTCCGTACAACCATTGGTGCAGCACAGCCCAGTAATTTTGGGACAGTACTCAGTGACTGCAGACTTATTCATTTAGACCGGACAACCCCTAAAGAATAATGCCCCTAAAGGTTCCCATATACATTTTCTGCAAAGTTTCATGCTGTGCTATGCCTTTGCCTCATTTCCGATCCCGTCACCAGCTCTGTTGTCACAGCGATCACTTCCTCTTCAGAATCCTCTGCTGCTTTCTTACTACATTTCCCAAATATAGGGGGCTATGTGGGCGCTCATGCTGAATATAGGGGGCTATGTGGGGGCTCATGCTGAATATAGGGGGCTGTGTGGGCGCTCATGCTGAATATAGGGGGCTATGTGGGGGCTCATGCTGTATATAGGGGGCTGTGTGGAGGCTCATGCTGAATATAGGGGGCTGTGTGGAGGCTCATGCTGAATATAGGGGGCTGTGTGGAGGCTCATGCTGAATATAGGGGGCTATGTGGGCGCTCATGCTGAATATAGGGGGCTATGTGGGGGCTCATGCTGTATATAGGGGGCTGTGTGGAGGCTCATGCTGAATATAGGGGGCTGTGTGGAGGCTCATGCTGTATATAGGGGGCTGTGTGGAGCCTCATGCTGAATATAGGGGGCTGTGTGGAGGCTCATGCTGAATATAGGGGGCTGTGTGGAGGCTCATGCTAAATATAGGGGGCCGTGTGGAGGCTCATTCTGTACATTGGAGACAATGTGCGGGGCTCACTGTATATAGGAGGCTATGTGAATGTTCATACTATATATAGGGAGGCTGTGTGAGAGCTCATGCTGTACATAGGGTGGCTGTGTGGAGGCTCATGCTGTATATAGGAAGGCTGTGTGGAGGCTCATGCTGTATATAGGAAGGCTGTGTGGAGGCTCATGCTGTACATAGGGTGGCTGTGTGGAGGCTCATGCTGTACATAGGGTGGCTGTGTGGAGGCTCATGCTGTACATAGGGTGGCTGTGTGGAGGCTCATGCTGTACATAGGGTGGCTGTGTGGAGGCTCATGCTGAATATAGGGGGCTGTGTGGAGGCTCATGCTGAATATAGGGGGCTGTGTGGAGGCTCATGCTAAATATAGGGGGCTGTGTGGAGGCTCATTCTGTACATTGGAGACAATGTGCGGGGCTCACTGTATATAGGAGGCTATGTGAATGTTCATACTATATATAGGGAGGCTGTGTGAGAGCTCATGCTGTACATAGGGTGGCTGTGTGGAGGCTCATGCTGTATATAGGAAGGCTGTGTGGAGGCTCATGCTGTATATAGGAAGGCTGTGTGGAGGCTCATGCTGTACATAGGGTGGCTGTGTGGAGGCTCATGCTGTACATAGGGTGGCTGTGTGGAGGCTCATGCTGTACATAGGGTGGCTGTGTGGAGGCTCATGCAGTACTTAGGGAGGCTGTGTGGGTGCTCATTCTGTATATAGGAGGGCTATGTGGGGGCTCATGCTGTATATAGGGAGGCTGTGTGGGTGATCATTCAGTGTATATAGAGAGTCTGTGTGGACTCTCATGCTGCATGCAGGGAGGCTGTGAGGGGGCTCATGCTCCTTATAGTGTGATATGTGGGGGCTCATGCTGTATATAGGAGGGTTTGTGGGACTTATGCTGTATATTGGAGGCTGTGTGGGGCACATGCTGTATATAGGGAGGCTACATGGGCACGCATGCTGTACACAGGGGGGCTGTGTTGGGGCTTATGCTGTATAGGAAGGCTGTGTGGGGACTCATGCTCTATATAGGGGGCTATGTTGGGGCTCATGCTGTATATAGTAGGACTTTTGGTTTGTGGGGCTTATCCTGTATATTGTACATTTCATCGCAGCCGACGTAATATCAGACTATAAGACGCACCACCATTTTATGAAAAAAAAAATCCTATTCTCCTCACCAGAATTTTTGGGTATGTTTTATGGTCTGCAAAATACACTAACTTGTAGACCATTTTTAGTTCTATAACTTCTCTTTGAAGGGAATCTGTCACCTTTTTTTTGACTATCAGCTGCCGGCATTGACATCAGGGCTTATCTACAGCGTTTATCTACAAGCTTGATAAAGACGGGTCACCGTTGAAACGTTGCCACCTGAGGATCAGTAAAGTATCCACTTTTTTTCACATTTAATTTGGAGTGCTGCCTATTATAGTATTTTTTTTACTATATATATATATATACACATATACATATCTTGAAGAATAATGCCTTGGAAAACTATGTGTAAATTACATAAAAAATTGCTCTGTAAAAGCTCATGTGAAAATGGCACTGCATTCGGATGTAAATTGTATGCTAGGTATTAAAAATCGGATTGTGCGCACGTGAAAAATGCTTGACACTTGCATTACACCTGTCCCACTTTTCAGGAACACAATCGGACCCATTTTAAAAACGCTAGTGGGACCCTGGCCTTAAATGAGTTGTCAGGTCTGACTATATTGATGATCTTTCCATGTGATTTGAGCTGCAGTGCAGTACCCCGCAGACACTGCTACACACTGAATAGGGCTGCACTCTGCAGCGCCATCCCATGTATTTCTATCTGCCGCTTACGGAGCTGTTTTTAGCCGATTGGTGTGTGGTTTGGGAATCAGACCTCCACCGATCTCATATTAATGACCCATCCTGGGAGTAGGTCATCAATGTGCTATGACCGGACAACCGCTTTAAAATTACATTAAAAAAATTGTACACTAAAACTACTAAAATTTTAGCATCAAGTGGACCTGGGGTGGGCAACGGTGGAACAATTCTAAGCATTAAATATCTCACAAATCCATAAATGTTCTAAGCAGAGTTTATTTGGCATGCATTCCTTGAACTGTGTACGTACATCAAGAACAGAGGAGACAACACTGTACAGATTTGCTGTGTGAGTACTTACACAGAGTGGATGTGAACTGCCCATATCATTGGGCTGCATCGCTGAGCTTCCTATTACTATCGCCAGGATTCCGTATCTGCTTGATAGAAAGCTCTTGTCATCCCAGAAGCGCTCCCTTTAGTCACCGGCCATCCTGGATCCGCTATCTTTAGAGCCCTTTGATTAGATATCCGCTCAGCTTTCATGATTGGAAATCTCCATACCATCACCTGCCGCCTCTGCAGCTTCGCACCGTCTATCATTTCATCACAGTAACTCCACATTCTGCGCCAACACTAGGCATACGGTACACACGCATCGTGCTTTTCCAAAGGCACACAAGCCCTTATTTCTTTATATACCAGAACACATAAGAACAACTCCAGTCCCACAACTGCTAATTCGTGTTGTTTCTGACTTTTCACAAAAAAACGAACAATGAAAATACTAAAAAAAACACTATGGGCACCTTGCAATTATTTCTAAAATTTAGTCATTTTCACTGTTTTTTTGTAGTTGTGGAGGAAATCCATCACCAGGTTATTAATAATCTGAGAGTAGCACGATGTAGGGGCAGAGACACTGATTCCACTAATGTATCACTTGTAGGGCTGCTTGTTGAAGTTTTGGTAAAATCACGATTTCATCTGCTCTCTACCTTCTTTCTCTGCACGCTGAGCTCTGTATCACCACTTCCCACACCAGACTGACAGCGTTCAGAATACACTGTGCGTAGGCAGAAAGTTGCCAGTTAATGGTGGGTTACTAGCAGGTTTACTAGTATTCCAGTGACAATCTTCTGCTGATAAAATTGTGATTTTATCAAACCTACACTAAGCAGCCAAGTATGTGACACATCACTGGAATCAGTTTCTGTCAATGTAACTGGTCGGCGGCCATTTTCTTATAAAAGAAATGATTACCTCTATAGACAAAACTAATGTGAAATGTTAATTGATTGTGTTTAGGAATTTATTAATAATGACATTTTCTTTATTTGACCAGAAAACCCCTTCAAACTGAAGCTCCCAAAAACATCACGGTTTTGTTCATGACCTAAGAAGAAAGTGTTCGATCTCTCTGAGGCCTTAATTACTAAACTACTGGATGTGAAAGCCGCCGTTATTCACAACATGGCATGTGATCACTTATCCACAATAGAGGGGTGATACTTTGCTGATTGCTGACGATCATTTGCAAGTACCCCCACAGTTTTGACAATGGGACTCTGAAATGGCCCATTAGAAAGAATGTGCATAAATGCCGACAATCCATTCATTGTCTAAGGCAGGGTTCCCCAACTCCAGTCCTCAAGGCCCACCAACAGATCATGTTTTCAGGATTTCCTTAGTATTGCTCAGGTGATAATTGCATCACCTGTACAATACAAGGGAAATCCTGAAATCATGATCTGCTGGTGGGCCTTGAGGACTGGAGTTGGGGAACCCTGGTCTAAGGGGCTGCCTGATATAGCTGAGTACAATGCTTAACTATTTAAGGGGATTGTCCAGTCTAAGAATAAAATTGTGCAGATGCAAGCAAGAATAAATGTGATGTTATCCTCACAGTTTGGAATCCTCTCCAGTCACAGCGCCCGGAAATCTCCACTCTTTACCTCCTCCTTCTCATTCATTATATTCTCAACCCATCAGGTGTGAGTTCAGCAGCCGGAGCAGCAGCCCAACTTCAGATTCATAACCAACCCCTCTGGGACTTGTGCCGCTCACAACTCAGGGACTAATCTTTCAGTCTACTCTATGTCACGGTTCCACCCCTCAGTGTGTCTGGGATACAGCTATTGACAGCTCAACCTTTCAATCTGGTACAGGGATGTGCTGAGCTGTCAGTGTGTTGATTGACAACTCAACTATCCAATCTGAGACTGGGAGGTGCTGGCGAGTGATTGTCATGCTACTTAACTGAGCTGTTTCTCCCAGACCTCTGTCAGACATACATTAAGCTAAGTGTGGTTTGTTTCCTCTGTGCCTTGAGTTCTATATTTTGATCTTTCATTGCCTGACCTTGGATCTTGTTCTGACCACCCTTCTGCTCTGCTCCACTATCCGGCTGGTGTTCTGACCTCAGAAGATTACAGCACTATGCTTTTGTCTCTTCCTTCTCTTCTATGTACCCTCCTGGCTTCTAACCTTGGACTCCTTGACTATCCTGACTCTCACTGCTGGGCCACACTCTCAGCTTCAGCCACCAATATCACAGAGAGCGCTCCCTTTTCCTCTCTTTACTCTATGGTAGTGTATGCGGATTTCACACTTCCCATCATGTGCTAACTAGGCACCTGCTCTTCTCCCAATCAGCTTCTATTGAGAGAAACCAGATGAGATTAGTTGGCACAGACAAATCCTTTAGGGCAGAGCCATAGACAATAAGTGACGCCATTGTGCACATGCTTGGCCACTGCTCTATTCTACAGAGCAGTGTTCCCCAACTCCAGTCCTCAAGATTCCAAAACATATTTTCAGGATTTCATTAGTATTGCCCAAGTGATGGAATTATTGCCTGTGCAGGTACTGCAATTATCACCTGGGCCATACTAAGGAAATCCTGAAAACATGAACCGTTGGTGGCTCTTGAGGACTGGAGTTGGAGAACACTGCTATAGGGACATTTCAAAGCCACGTTCTCACGATCAGAGGGGCCTCAACCGCCACTTCTGGATCCCTCTCATTTTTTTGTTGATTTTCCTTCAGTAGAGACATTCAATGCATCAATGTGACCATTAGCCTAATCGGTGTCAGGCCACTGGCATTATTGCTGAGGCTACAGCGATCTTGTGGATGGACAGCACCTCATCACAAGAGAAAAGTCAACAAAGAAAAGGACCACTGGAGGGTCACTGGATATATTTGGTGAGAAATCTTTATTTTTTTCAAATTGGATCACATTTTTCCTATTAACTTAAATTCTTCAAATCCCCGACAACCTGTCAAAGGGACTCGAATGACTTCAAGCCAAGTGGAGGCGCTCGGCGCTTCACGGCAGTACAATTATTTACATACACCTTCCCACCTGCTTGTTTTCCATCTATCTCTGCTTTTCTCTGGGTCTATGAAGCCAGAGCTGTCAATCAAAGAAGAGAGGGTGGAAATAGAGGAACAACAAGCAGGTGGGAAAGTGTATACAAATGAATGGCCCCGCCATGATGCACCGAGCGCCTCTACTTGGCTTGAAGTCATTCTGTGCTGACAGAATCCCTATAATGTATCGAGATGGAAGATCTGATCATTCAGAGATCTGTCAGTGAAAACAATATTTTTTTCATAAATACACCCAAATAGATGGTACAAAAGACACTTTATTATATCTTGTGCTATAAGGATATTAATCCTGGATTTTACATTCTTGACTTCCAAGCACCTCTGTATACTGTATATCAATGCTCATTGACAAACTATGCATAGCTGCAGAAAAAGACGACATGGACCGCATATTGAAAACATATTCATCGATCTATTGCAGTTAAGATATTTACGAAAATGAACACGAGGTTCTTAGTTTAACATTTTGATCAGACTGCATGTATCCCACTGCTACATCACGGCGAACCTCTCAGTGGGTCCCTGACCTGAACGGTGCGGCACCATGTGCCGACCACAGCTGAAGGATAAGCGCACCACCAAATGGAGCCACCTGGCGCCCCAAAGCACACCTGCTGAAAGGTACAGCCCCCATGACTTCAGATCAGAGCATCACAGCTACAATGGCCACCACGTAGCACAAAGTGAAAGGAGTGAATGTATGCTTCGCCGCAATAGATCAATGTATAAGTCTGGGATGTGCACTCCATGTTTTATTTTACTACAGTTATATAATTGACAAATTATAATAAATCCAATAAAATATATATTCTGTTCCGTTATCTTGGGATAATGGGACCATCTCTGATTGCCACAATTAATCAACACAATGTTGTCAAATAAAGCCACAATTTCCTGAAATACATTGAGTACAATGACCTCACACTCGTGCAGACACCAAACATTTTACTTTTATTCACAGATGGTATCATTTGTTTTGAGATATCACATTCACCCCATCAAGACTATTGGCTGAGCCAATATGGTACTCGTGTTGGAATAATAATCATTTCTCACTATACCGTTCCTCTAGGAGGACTGTATCCAGATACCTGGTCAAATTTCATACAAAAATATTATATACAATGAGGAAAAGCGTAAAAACATTAGAAAATAAGTTAAAAACCTTGCAGAGCTAGTGTCATAAAAAGTTAATTGAATTTTCACAAAATATAATTCTGTAAATTTGATACATTCCAAACATTGGCAATTTTACAAAAAAATAAAGATCTTTTCTTGGACGTGTCAGTAGCATAAAAAGGAGAGATGTAGTCTCAGTGTACGATCCAGAAAATCTCCGCAAATATTTCTGCTCAGTAGGAGTGCATAAATTCATGTTCCCTTGCACACATCATCTAGTGTTCATTCGAAACTGATGGATAACAATGCTTTCTATAAAGAGAAAAAGAAATAGGTTTTTCAGCGCTTAGGAAATCACAGTTAATAGCGACTCCACCTTCATCAAGTTCCAAGCATTTTCTTAAGGTGTAAAGGTGATGTCTGATGCATGCTTGTGCTTCATATTTTCTTACGGAGTAACTAAACTTTCTATATACATATACAAAACTTTGCAAAGTTAAGACTTTTTATAATATAATTTATTTACCTCATTTTGCTTTGTTCCGTCACAAACACCATGCTGAATGTGTGTTTTTAATATCCTTGTTCATGCTCCTTTTCAAGTTGCTTTGAACTGTTGCTGTAGCAAGAATACTCCAACACTATTTACACTCTCCCTATGTAACAATGGTGTAGAGGAACAAAAAGGGTCACACAGGGAGAGTGTTAA
Source organism: Dendrobates tinctorius (assembly GCF_039654945.1). Lineage (NCBI taxonomy): Eukaryota > Metazoa > Chordata > Amphibia > Anura > Dendrobatidae > Dendrobates > Dendrobates tinctorius. Next base: position 5,196,607 of record NW_027361692.1, on the reverse strand, counting down.
TAGTGAGTATAGATTCTTGCTAGAGAAGCAGTTCAAAGCAGCTTCTAAAGGAGCATGAACTTGGTAGTTAGATAACACAACACTTTTAACATTGTGTTTAGGAGAGAAAGAAACAAAATATAGTAAGAGAGTATATTGCAAAGATTAATAACTTTGCAAACAATCGATAATCATTACAATCAGTTATTTACCGTAATTAAAAAAATGTAATTATTTAATTCTGCCCACTTCAATGTTGAATGACCTTGTCCAAATCAGAAATTGCTAGGTACAATAAATGAAGCTTTCCAAATATAGTCAAGTTTGACGTGTACTACCAACATACAGTATCTTCTAGACCAGGGTTCCCCAACTCCAGTCCCCAAGGCCCACCAACAGATCATGTTTTCAGGATTTCCTTTGTATTGCACAGGAGAAGCAATTATCACCTGAGCAATACTAAGGAAATCCTGAAAACATGATCTGTTGGTGGGCCTTGGGGACTGGAGTTGGGGAACCCTGTTCTAGAGGGACTAGTTCTTTTTCAATCCAGCAAAAAGACGGATGTGGCCAACTTAGTAATATTTGTATTAAATATATTATCATATGTCTGGGAAATTAGAATTAGAAGTTTGCCATCATGATAAACAAGTATTTCACAAATTGTACATGCTTCTAGTCTTGAAAACTGGAAGGTTAGTGTCAAAATGGGATTCCTTGAACCCACAAAAATGGAAATTATTCTAGTAGATGACCATCAATTCATAAAGAACATGTATAGGAACACTTATAATTGCATCAATCAAGTCAAATAGTTTTTGTGAATCGACTTATTCAAGCATAGCGGCAAGTCATTTCCGGTCAGTTACAAACTGACCGACTTTTGGAGCTTATTAATGTCATAGCCCAGGTATACTAGAGGACCTTAACATGTTCTGGTGGGCCAGGCTGACCTTGGCTAGAGAGACATTGTTCACATGTTCTTTTGTGTTGGACGAGGCCAGAAATACATATGGGCACTAATAGTTCCCTTATTTTGATAAAAAGGGAAGGCTACATCTTGTCAAAGATATGGATTATTTCTGGTCAATAGATGTAGTCAACAGCTTTCAGCATCTATTAGATACAAAAATATACCAAGTATGGCCAACTACCTAGAATTCCTGCTTACCAAAAATGGTTAAACACTGGTGTATATAATAATTTAAGCTATTTTGCATTAAGTTGTAGGAAAGGATAGAAATTCAGGGTGACAGGCAGTGTCACAAAATATCTCGATGTTACATAGAAAACGCTCATAATCAGGAATGTTAGTCTCCTGTAGAAAAATAGCCATTACAATAGAAATGACAATAGGAACAATTTACATAATAGTTGTTTAGTACAGTGGGGGAAAAAAAGTATTTAGTCACCCACCTGGCTTAAGCAGGGTGACATGTCTGGCACTGCAGGATGTGAGTCCCTGGCGGCATAGTGTGTTACTGATGGTAGCCTTTGTTATGGTGCTCCCAGCTCTATGCAGGTCATTCACTAGGTCCCCCTGTGTGGTTCTGGGATTTTTGCTCACCATTCTTGTGATCATTTTGACCCCACCGGATGAGATCTTGTGTGGAGTCCCAGATCGAGGGAGATTATCAGTGGTTTTGTATGTCTTCCATTTTCTTATTATTGCTCCCACAGTTGATTTCATCACACCAAGCTGCTTGCCTATTGCAGATTCAGTCTTCCCAGCCTGGTGCAGGGCTACAATTTTGTTTCTGGTGTCCTTCAACAGCTCTTTGGTCTTCGCCATAGTGGAGTTTGGAGTGTGACTGTTTGAGGTTGTGGACAGATGTCTTTTATACTGATAACAAGTTCAATCTGGTGCCAATACTACAGGTAATGAGTGGAGGTCAGAGGAGCCTCTTAAAGTAGAAGTTACAGGTCTGTGAGATCTAGAAATCTTGCATGTTTTTAGGTGACGGAATGCTTATTTTCCACCATAATTTGAAAAAATAATTCTTGCCAAATCAGACAAGGTGATTTTCTGGATTTGTTTTTCTTATTTTGACTCTCATAGTTGTGGTCTACCTATGATGTCAATTAGAGGCCTCTCATCTTTTTAAGTGGGAGAACTTGCACAATTGGTGGCTGACTAAATACTTTTTTCCCCACTGTATATGGAAAAACATTAGTTACAGAGTTAGAGTCATTCCGAAAAATGAGTTCATATATTAGTATTTTCCATGGTGCTGTATTGTAAGTGTACTGAGGAGCGTAAAGTAGCATTTAAGACATGTATAAGATTTCAATCCAATGAGACATGGACATGGATGGTGGTTCAGGGTACCAATAAGCCACTTTGCCTTGGTCAAGGTATAATGCCTTTAATAACTAAGAGGGGCAAAATACAAGAGGTTGACTATATATTCGTGGTCAGGGCACTCGTGATGGGCAAGGGTCTTTTAATTGAGTTGCGTTACATTGGGCACCTGAGCCCCAACAGCCACAATCAAAATGACTAGAATGAAGATTCTGTAATAGAATACACATGCAATACACCACATTTACTCATGGAAGTCAGAGGATATTGGAGATGCTAGAACTTTTATGTAATTAAGGCTGAGTGAAAGAGCATGAGCAAGGCAAGTCAAGAATGGTTTTACGCTAGGACCCTTTTATATGAACAGCAAACAAACAAGATGTGGCCCATTTATGTGTATCATACAGTAAAAGCATAATGACAAGAAAGTAAGTGAAAGTTCACTTCTGTCCAACAATTTATCATTCCAGTAGTAAATCAAATGGGGCCATATGGAAAAGTGCGCCTAACATCACACTCCTGAAGACCAGAGCTTGGCTTCCTGTAGTGCCACAGACACCGGGTCCTAGCAGCAGGACACCCTGGGATCAGTTTATCTTAATGGAACACTTACAACTAAATGATTTTTAAAAGCCTTTAAATGTCGTCTTTATTGCTACCCAGGTAACATATTACACTATAATAAAAGGGTGCTCCATAGAACACAATTATGTCATGGTACAACACTTGTTCCTACATGAGTGAGGAGTCACAATACGGACAGGACTCTTGGATTAGAGCATGCACTCCATTTCTATACCGGTCTCTAGGGCCGGGGTCCCCAACCTGTGGCTCGTGGGCCCGTGATGTGTGGCTCACGGCTGTCTGAGAGCTTGGTGCATTAGCATTGGATCTAGTAACCAGCTATGAAGAGCAGGTCTCCAGGTGGTGACTTTTGTGAGTAACCCCACACAGAATACGGATGAGCATATATGGATCTCGGGAGTGGAGAGAAAATTAGGTATGGTACCTTGGAGACAGGCTAATACTGCCAATTAGAGTGGTGCTTGTAGACGGATGAGAAAACGCGCCTCGGTGTGACTTCTATGGAAAAGCATGGGCAGTCATTATACAGCTAAGGGTTCATTCACACCACCATATTTATCGGACAAGTACTACCCGATTTTTTTTTTTAGGATAGCATTTGGACCAATGTTATTTAATGGGTCAGTGCTGATTACCAATTTTTTTTCACTGGACAAATATGTCTGTGAAAAAAAATAACAGCATTCTGCTATTTCAATCCGAAATCGGAAACCTCTCACCCATTAAAGTCTATGGGTGCGTGGAAAACATGGGATTGTAGTTGGATGACATCTGAGTACGCTCTGATTGCCGCAGGCTCACACAATGCAGAAGATGGAGAAATTTGGTTCTCCATCTTGTCCTCACCTGTGCTACGATTCTCTCATCTTACCCTAAGCTGACACTGATCAAACACAGATGAGACTTTTGATTGGAGTGCCATTACCATAATCACTAGAGGGGAGAATCTACGCTCGTGTGACCCTGCCCTAACGGAAGCTCTAGTATCACTACCGTCAAAGCTGGTATGGGGGAGGGGAGCTGGATGTCACTACTTAGTGGGTCTTGGATGTGGCTTGCAAACCTATCTCAGAGCCGAATGTGGCTCTCAGGGTAAGAAAGGCTGCGGACTCCTGCTCCAGGGCTTCATTTCACTATGTGTCACCTTATTTAAATCTTATAAATGTCCCATTTTCTCAGTATAGCTGTCACACAATAACTGACCCAGTTCTCATGATTGCTTGCCAAATCCAGCAAAAAATACAGTTTGCATTACTTGATGTACATAAAAACATAATTCACAAGTCTATTACAAATCAGAAAAGACAGAATACAACGAGTACATTTAACATGCAAACATGTTTTAATGACTTAGTAGTAGATGTACAAGTCACATCAGACAATGTATTACAGAACTGCAGATGTTTCCATAGAAGTGCTGGAGATACTCCTCCGTACATCAGGAGATGGCAGTATTTTCACATGATTTCGGGCAGCAAACTGTGAGGCTATACAGATAATACATCCATGCTTATCGCGTGGAAAACTGTATACAGCAGTCAATGTAATCATTCCCCATGGGCAAAGTCATATACATCTTCACGCCATCATCACTGGCATGCATCTCACTTCTTGCATCAGTAACATTATGTACAGTAATATTTTACACTGTAAAACATTGGAATGCAAGAATAAATATTTTCCAATAAATTTGATTTTTTTTTTTGGAAAGTTGCTGCTTTCCATAAATCAAATACATACGATCTAATAATACTTGTCAATTGCATATACTAGAATGGTGCTCTACCTTTTCCGGTCTGGGCCTACAGAAAAGCAGCGTGCTAATTAAAGTTTATATCAACCAATCAGCTGCCGCTATGGGATTGTTGTAGACAATGTTTTACAGTACATCCATATTCAGAATTAATTTTTGAGACACATGGTTATCTTTCTCAATTTCTGTTACGTGTAGCCATCTCTTGAGAAAGTCTACAGCTCATCGGTCTGCCAGTCATTCGAACAGCAGCGATGAAAAAGAAGTAATAGAATTAGTATGAAACCATCAACTTCGATAAACAGGGAACTGCTTTTAATGGTAGCAGAAACACCTGCACGTACCCCCGAGGCTTAGCCTCAGCCCTTCCCCCCTCCGAGAGGGGCAGAGCTGCCGGCTGGCGATTTCTTCAATTCTATTTTCATAGACTGACTCTCGCCACGTGGCTCAAATTTTGACAGATTTCCTGCTCCTGGCACTGCCATTATTGGCTTTACTGCTTTCATACCTTTTGACATGGGAATGCGGGTAGGGATGTGGCGTTGGGTTGACCCATCCTGTGGTGTCTAAAAAATTAGAGAAATATATTAATCGAGAGGTATATTATACAATGAAAATATAACAATTACAACAAACAATTTTAATCTTTTTTTATATTTTCTGATTTTACATTGTTCTATTCTAATTTTTGAAGATCTTTAGGCGTACAGCCAGATTGGCATTGCTTAATCTGCTTAAATTAGAGGTTTGCTTTTCAGCACCCCTAAGGACCATTAGAAACAAGAGACTGTATGGGAGTGTTCAGCTAGCATGCTCTGTAACCTTTCAAGGGTCATTGCAGGGGACGGGGACGAGGGGACATGAGTAGAGATGAGCGAACCCGAACTTAAAAGTTCAGGATTTGTAGAGGACAGTTAGTGTTCGGTGGTAAACTCCAAATACGGACTTCTCCCGGAAGTCCGTCTTAATGTTCAGAGTTCCAGGTGATGTCCGAGATAATGAGATTTTTTTCTAGAAAAGTTTGGATCACCATTGCTTTCAGTGGGGTTCTGGTTCGAGTTCTGGTAGCCAAACCCATCTTTGGAATAAAGTTCAGGTTGGGTACCAGAAACTGAACTTCTACGGGTCTGCTCATCCTTAGAGGTGAGCTGTAACTATTATTCATTGCAAACTGTGGGATCCATTGTTATTAAATAATCACAATAAGATAACAGTGAGACGACTACTGAAAAGTGATCGGACAAGTCCAAGGCTCGGTGGCCAGAGAGAGAACAGCAACTATCAATGAAAGTGATATAGAAAATTAAAAGAAAGTACACCAACAATTCTTTAAAGTATGTTTAAAAACTTAATATGCAAATTGCCTCTTCAGAAAGAAAGAGGACTTTTACTCTACAGCGCCACCTATTGGTAGTAGCGATCCTACAAGTCACAATCAACCCTTTAACGAGTCTTGTAGTATGACTTAGGATACAAGCCAAATCAGAATCTCAATTTGCAGACACGGTGTTTCGAGCTGTTGGCTCTCGTCAGTGCAAAGTATGAGATCTGATTTGGCAAGGTGAGAGGCTCTGGACTAGGGTCTAAGAAGTAAGGTTTCTCCTTGCGGAGAGTGACATGCAGCCACAGCTGGCATGTCACTCTCCGCAAGGAGAAACCTTACTTCTTAGACCCTAGTTTAAAAACTTAATTTATTCAATAAGTCAATAGCAAATTACTAATTTACTTAATAAAATGTGATATGCGATCTCCAGAGGCCAGCTGGGACATTCCACTTTTCATTTTTTTATTTATTTAGCAAGTTTCATTCATAGGCCATTTACAATCCAAACACAAACAGATGCAAACAGGATCTATACTTTTTGCAGCTTACAATTTCAAACTCTAGCTCAACGTCATAGATTATATGTTAGAGAGATGTACAGCACTCCTGATAGAGAGATGAGGTGACCAAGTGGGGTTCCTACCCGTAATTAAGGCAAATGAGAAACGTGACACTCAAAGGTTGCAGTGAATGAAACAAAATTGATTGGTAATCCTATTGTTAACTCCTTCCCAGAAAACGCGCGTTTTTTGCGCATTTTTGCCGTGATTTTTTGCCGCAATTTTTTCCGCGTGTCCCCAGACACATAGAAAATAGCCAGAAATGCAGAATTTACCCCAAAATTAATGAGCATGCTGCGTTTTTTACCGCAAAGCTTTTTTTTCGCGGCAAAAAACGCATCAATATGCACAAAAAGTGCAAAATGCATTAAAATGAATGGGAAGCTTCTTTTAAGCGTTTTTTGAGCTGATTTTTTGGTAAATTCGCAGGAAAAACGTGGAAAAAAAACGCTGTGTGTGAACACAGCCTTAAACATCGGACCTTCATCAGAACTGATTGCCATAGGCTGTGAACTTATATACCGTGATGTGCAGCGCTACAGAGACTGCGACATGCGTTGCTATGGAATGGACCGCATGAATGCAGGTGGCGGCTGATGGGAATATTCATCAGCCAGCGCCCGTGCTGTAAATAAATTTAAATTAAAAAACGGCATGGGTACCCCTGTATGTTTGATAACCAGCCAGGCAAAACTCACAGCTGGGGGCTGCAGCCGTTAGCTTCAGCTAGGCTGGTTATCAAGAATAGAGGAGTCCCCACTCTGATTTTTTTAATTATTTAAATGAATAATTAAAAAAAATGGTGTGAGTTCCCCCAATTTTTGACAACCAGCCGAGCTAAAGTAGATAGCTGAGGGCTGGTATTCTGAGAGTTAAGGGGCCATGGATATTCCCCCCCTCAGCCTAAAAATAGCAGCCCACAGCAGCCCAGAAAAGGAGCATCTATTAGATGGGCCAATTCTGGTGCTTTGCCCAGCTCTTCCCACTTGCCCTGTAGTCGTGGCAAGTGGGGTTCATATTTGTGGGGTTGATATCTCACCTTTGCATTGTCCGTTGACATCATTCCCGTGGATTAGTAATGAAGAGGCATCTATAAGACACCTATCCATTACTACTACTATAATTGTATTGTAAATGCAGCAAGAATAAAGTCCTTTATTTGAAGGAAAACAAAACACACTTTTTCATTTTTACCGAAAAATACCAAACACAGCCTGGATGGTCACATCTTGGCTCCATCCAGGTTGAAAACTATTTATCCCCCAGATATAGATTACGGCGTGTGACAGAATGATGGATAGGTGAGGGATATTATTGTTTTTTATTTTTGTATTAATACAGGCATAGGTGCAATGGGTGTTAGGTGAGTATAACTGTGTTTGCTATTTTTAAATTAAAATGGAAAAGTGTGTTTTGTTTTATTTCAAATAAAGGACTTTATTTTGGCTGTTTATTTACGATATAATTATAGGATTAGTAATGGATAGGCGTCTTATAGATGCCTATCCATTACTAACCTGTGAGCTTGATGTCACCAGACAACACAAAGGTGACATAAACCCCACAAATATGAACCCCACTTGCCACCGCTGCAGGGCAAGTTGGAAGAGCCAGCAAAGTGCCAGAATTGTGCCATCTATTAGATGCGCCTTTTCCAGGCAGCTGTGGGCTGCTATATTTAGGCTGGAGGTGCCAATATCCATAGCCCCTTACGAGCCTGAGAATACCAACCTTCAGCTGTCTGCTTTAGCAAGGCTGGTTGTCAGCCAACCCCAAACCATTTTTTTTAAATTATTTAAATAATTAAAAAAAGTCGGAGTGGGGAACCCTCTATTCTTGCTGACGCTGACAGCTTAGGGTTTATCAAAAATACAGGGGAACCCATGCTAGTTTTTTTATTAAGTATTTATTTACAGTGCAGGTGCCGGCTGATGAATATTCCCATTAGTCGCAACTGCTCTCGCTGTTATTTGCGGCAGCAGGCATCGGCTGATGGAAGCAGTAGTCCCATCACCCGACACCAGTGACTGGAGGTAAACTTTATACCTCAGTTCACAGCTGCACTCTCACGCTGTCTTTTGACAGCGTGGGAACTGCGGCTGTCTGACCGGCGGTGATGTTTTTACCGCCGATTAGAAGCGATGTTTGCCATGCTGTCATGCACATGGATGTGGGCCCACCATTCAAGTGAATGGGGTTCGGATCACGGTACTGTTCTGGTACTCGAACCAGAACTTTTTGTACCTATTTGGCCAAACCCGCCGGACCCAAACATCTAGGTGTCTGCCCATCTATAATCATGATGAAGAGGTTTGGAAACCTTGAAACGCGTTGACAAACGGCATTCATGTCTCACGTTCATGTAAGATTTGTATTTTTGGAACCTTGGTCAGCGCAGACTTTGAGTCACCATATTTCTCATTAATGGCAACCTATCTCCCTGGTGTCCTGCTGCAGCCTTTACATGCTTCTATAGGTGTTGTGACTGTCACAACCCTATCAGGTGAGCATACCTATAATATCTTTTACCACTTGGCTATCAGATAAGACCCTATTTGTGCTTTTTGTCTCCAGCTTTACCGTTTGCTTTTACATTATATTAATAGTCACATTGGTTTACTGGATTTCAGATCCTTTTGGGAGCGTACTGGCATATGTGTACAAGATGACGGTAGATTGGGTGCAGCGATACACTTCTCATTACGCCCACACATAAAAAGCACACTTTGTATAAAAAAAGGACATGAAGGACATAGTTCATTGCGTTTTAGGCGGGGGTTGGTTATAAAATCAATTTCCATTCTATTGTTCCTGCACCTCTACTGTTTGTTGTACAGCATATGTTCATATGACAATAATAATTAACTATTTGAGGGAATTGTCTCACACAGACAACCCTTCTTAAATAAAATTCAGCATGGGAATCACCTACTGACTGATCAGCTTATTACTGTCGAGTGATATTGTAATGTTGGATCAGTGGTCTGACGTGATGGAAAGGCCTATGAGGAGCTGTGGGAAGGGGTCACATGTTGGAGCGGAACGCAGCTTGGATTGGAAGTTTAGCTTAGTGAGGCCTGGTGTGATGGAATAGATGCTGCGTTAGCAGATGGTCCTGAACTGATAGAGTTGTGCTGTGAAGGAGTAGGCCTGCAAAAGTTTAGTTTGGGCTGCTCCTTGACTAGTAATGACTGAAGTGTATCATCATCTCTGGTGGCTAACTCTGCAAGACTACAGAGAGCTAATGGAACAAATAATCTAGTTGGGAACCAGTGTGGATGAGGGCTGTGAGCGCAAACCATGGGTAGACAGTAGTCAGGTACTGAAGATGGGAATCATTGTAAGGATCTGATAAGTGGTCTGAATGTGTATGAGATAGAGCTCTTGGCATTATAAACCTTAAAGGGGTTGTCTGTTCCAAAATAACAAGTCTGCAGTCACTATTTGCAATATGCATCCTCACGGACACTTTTATGGAGCGAGGCCGTGCCCACTAGTTGTGTACTGGCCAGGAGTATGCATATTGCCTACATCACCACTGTTCCCAGCTCAGAAACCAGAGAGTCCGCGCAGCGCACAGTACATGCGCTGGGGGGATTCATAAGTCTGCAGTGACACAGAATGGACTGGACAACCCCTTTAAAGAACAGGAATCATTGGTAAAATGACAGTGATCACTAATAGTGAAGAAACCCTCCAGACCAAAGCGTGAGTTTTGAGTATGTGTGAATTTTGTGCCTCTGAATGTCGTTTTTATTCATGTTTTTGTGTTCACACTATTCAAGAATAATTCCTCATGTAAGTGCTAATATCATTACACACTTTGAGCCTATTCAGGTAACAATAAACATAATACATTTTTTACATTTTGATGAATTGGTTGACTCTAGATAATTGATTTGTCCTTTTTTACCTAGCAAAAAAGATGATTAATTAACTGTGTTGTTGTATGACCTGGCCTTCATCGTCCCCTAACCTAAATCCAATACTGATATTTTGGGTGCTGTTGAACTAACAATTGTGGAAAACTGTACAGCCTGATATCTACCTAATGAATATGGTTGAGATAATGCTATGTGTGTACTAGACAATCAATCGCAGGTTCAAGTCCCATACGGGGACTAAAGGCCCCGTCTCACTAAGCGATCTCGGTAGCGAGATCGCTGCTGAGTCACAACTTTTGTGACGTAACAGCGATCTCACCAGCGAGATCGCTATGTGTGACAGCAATCAGCGAGCGGCCCCCCTGCCGGTATCGCTGATCGCTGGAAGAAACCTCTGGACATTTCTTTGGTCGCTGGTCTCCCGCTGGCCAGCACGCATCGCTGTGTGTGACAGGCGGGAGACCAGCAATCAGGTGTAAAAAATAATAAAAAAAATATAGTTATTCTCACCTTCCGACGTCCCGTTCAGCCATCCTGCCTCTCTCCACGCTCCGGTTCCAGTGATCCTTTGCACGAATGACCGCGAGACTTCGCGCTCCCGCGAGACCGTGACATCTCGCGGTCATTCTCGCAAAGGATCACTGGGACCGGAGCGTGGACAGAGGCAGGATGGCTGAACGGGACGTTGGAAGGGGAGAATAACTATATTTTTTATTTTGATTCTATCTTTTACAGCGATGGCAAGCGATGCCGGGCGCTCAGCATCACTGTGCAGATCGCTGGTGAAGCTGTCTGTGTGACAGCTCACCAGCGATCACATAGCGACTTACCAGCGATCCTGACACATTGATATCGGTGTCGGGATCGCTGGTAAGTCGCTTAGTGTGACGGGGCCTTTAGAAATACAGTAAAAAAAATTTTTAAATAAGCAAGAAATAAAAAAACTAATCATTTAAATCACCATTTATCCCATTCAAAATAAAAATATAAAAAAATACTCATACTTGATATCACTTACTCCATATAAGTCTGATATATCAAAATATAAAATTAATTAACCCGATCGATAAAAATACCGTAAATAGAAAAAAAGTAAAATGACAAAGTTGCATTTTTGTGCTCGCCGCAATGCTGCAAAAAAAATTAAATAAGCAATTAAATGTTGTATCTATCCCAAAATGATATTAATAATGAAGTCTGTTTGCCCTCTAAAAAAACACTTTCTCCTGTTTACCAGTACATAGTGAGGAAAAAAGAATGGTGTCATTCAAAGGTACAGGTGGACCACAAAAAAACAGCCCTCATACTGCTATGTGGATGGAAAAATGAAAAAATGATGGCTCTTGGCAGAAGGGGAGGAAAAAATGAAAACTGTCCGTGGTGGGAAGGAGTTAAAAGGGTTGTCCCGTTCAAATCGATAAGTGTGCAGTCATTCTTTGTGACTGCAGACTTATGAATCCTCCTGGCACAAGCACTGTGCACTGCGGCGATTGGCTGGTTTCTGAGCCGGAACTGAAGGGTATGTATGTGTTATATGTAGTCCCGTAAAGAGCTAATCCAGTGTGTATGGAGTGAGGCCAAGCCCACTAGACGGGCTCCTGCCCTGGTATGTATAATGCATACATACCCTCCGGTCTCAACTCAGAAACTGGCGGATCCCGCAGCACATAGTGGGCGCACTGTGGGAATTCATAAGTCTGCAGTCACACAGAGTGACTGCAGACTTATCGATTTGGCCAGACAACCATTTTAAATTGAAAAAATCCTATTATCTTACCCCTAAAAAAACACACCAAGTTCCACTTGCTGTCTCTCTTCTTTCTAACTTGTTACCGATTGCCTGTTGTCAGGTGTAATCCATCTCCGGCATCAGACACTCAGAGATGAATTACAGGAAGTGGGGGCAGGTATTTGTCTCTTTACTCCTGCTCTCCTGTCTGTCAGTTAAAGAAGACCACCCATGAACTTCACTAAATCTGTGCATATGTGTATGTAGTGTAGTATGTGTGTGTGAATATACTCACTTGCCACATTCTTCAGTATCCAGTGCTGTTCTGCTCCTCTTCTCACCGACATCACTGCTCTTCAGACTCTCCAGACCACACTGCGCTCTATGTGACCTGGAAGTGGCTTTTACATCAGAATAAAGCTCCATAAGCTTACATTGTAAGAGAGACTTCTGGGTCACATATAGAGAACAGAGTGATCCAAATAGTCTGAGGAGTTATGTCACTGAAAAGAGGAGCAGAACGGCGCTGGACACCGGAGAAGGCAGCGGTAGGTGAGTATATTAAAATACACACAAACTACGCTACATACAAATATACACAGATTTAGTCAAATAAGTTCAGAGGAGTGCTTCCTTAATGCGAGCATAGCAGAAGTTCCCAGCACTCAAGTCTTCAATACTTATTTTCGCAAACTAGCATGTCTAACATAGCAAGTACAAGTGTAAACAGCAGCGTTGGGATGTTCTGCAGCTTGCTCCAAGCCTTTTTCAACTACCAATGCGGTTTACACTTACATTTGCCATGCTGAAACAGAGATATTCCTGTTTGATCAAATAAAAAAATTTTGAAGAAAGTAATGCGAGTAACAGAACTTTATGCTGTACTGTGTGGAGGATCGCCTACTTATCCACATTCACCACTGAGTCTTGCAGAGCACCAACTGATTTATTAAATTGTCAAACTGGCAGGCAAACCACTGGCTAGTGACCGATGCAATTCTTGCTGGGAAGTGAGGGACAGAAAATTTCTGCACCAATATGACTGGTAGAAAGCATATAAAGGGACCATCCACTCATATGCAGTGAGTAGAAAGTTACGGAGCATGGGAATTTGGTCATTTCCTAGGCATATTAGATATGTATTTGCACCATAAGCACGGAAGCGGCAAAAGGAAGCAAGAGCATGGTTTTCTACAGGTGCTTGATATTCTATGAGTCTAATAATGTAATTGCGTTTACTTGTGTACTCACCACTGATTGTGTTGCACGTGTAGAGGATGTAGAGGACGGAGTTATGGTTATTGAACTGGTCACTTTATTTGTTGCAGGTCTGGTTGATATATTAGTCTTTGGAGCTCTAAGTACGGTACCAGTCGTTACTTCCTTATTTTCTGCACCAACATTTAAAGGTCTAACAGTTATGACTGGTGTACCTTCGGAGGAGCTGCCAGGGTTTCTCTTAAATTGAGAACCTAAATGAATATGGATTTTATTATCTTCTGTTGTAATTATATTTGCATTAGAATTGAATTTTCTTATTGGTGTTGGCACAGTTTGTTTTTCAGGAGTAACTTTAAACACAGCACGTCCCATGGTCATTTCTTGTGCATCAGGTGACACAGATATCTCTGTAGGGGCAGCAGATGTTGATACAGTAACTATCTGGATTGGGGAGGTAGGCCTTTCTCCAAAGTTGCTTCTGCCAGTTTCTGAATTTTTTTCCCTTGAAAAAGTTGTTATTGTAACAGGAGACATAGACCTTTCTGGCGACACAGGGCTGTCTAAACCTTTTCCTTTCTGTGTCATGACACCTGGAGAAGGAATAATTGTAATCCGTGGTTTCTGAGTCCCTAAGGTTGGTATTACTGTTGTGCTTGAAAAGAAGTCCTCTGCAGGTGGACTTGTTATCTCTAAAGTAGCTGTGCTGTTTTCATGGTCTGGTGTTACTCTTATATGTAAAGGTTGACCCTGTTTTGGTGAAAGGAACACTTCATTAGGGCGTACTGGACTGGGACTTGGATTAACTGCTCTTTCTGGAGTGACTGGGGTCCCAGGAGAGCCATTTTCCCTTTTTTTCATCCAGGGAATCCATGATTTTCTTATATTTAATTCATTAGAGGCAGGTGGATACCTTTCCAAAACAGCCGACCTCTCTGTAGGTTTTTTAAGTCCAACCTGTCGTAAATTGCTCATAATGTGGTTTTCCTCTTGGAAAGATTTTCTGATAAATACAGCTGGCGTCTCTTCCTCAACCATCTCATTGCTTATTGCATCTGTCTGGACTGCTGTAGATGTTACAGGGACATCTACCATTCTTCTTCCATTCATGCTTGGTCTTATAGCTCGACTATATCGTTTTGAAAGCTCTAGCTCTTTTGTCAAATTCAGTACATCTTGCCCCATATTTTTATTTTTACTTTCTTCTTCTATGAACCTTTTTTGAAGAACTGAATAGTCAACTTGTAGTTGTGAAAGTTGATCTTCCTTGTTCATCATATCGTGAATCTTCTCCTTTAATGCTTGAACTTCTGCTCTCAAGTCTCTGTTTTTAGCCTCCTCTACTCTTATTCGATTTCGAAGTTCAGCCTCTTGACTAACAGCTTCTCCTTTCTCAATGGCTTTATTTTTTGCTATCTGACTTTTCAACTCCTCAAGCTGGAGAGACAAGAAATTTGCTCTGTCTTGCTCAGTTCTATATTTTCTTTCCAGTTGATCATATTCATCTTCTGTCTTCATCAAGTCTCCTTCTACTACTTCAAGTTGCTGTAGTCGATTCCTGAGTCTCTCTATTTCCAAAATTAACTCTTTTGTCCTGTTGTCTTCCTGATGTACAGATTCAAAACTTCTTTTAGCTCTACTTCGTGCTGCTTCTCTTTCTGTTGCCTCCATGCTTTCTACTGTTTTCATCAGCAGGTTTACTCTACAGCTTAATTCACAATTTTTCTCTTCCTCGCTTCTTAGCTTGTTTATTGACTCATCTCTTTCTTTTGTCAAATTGTAAACTTTTTCTTCCATCTCTGACTTCAATTTCAAAAGATTTTTACTTTCATCTATGAGTTTTTCTGTAACTTCCATAACTTTACCTTGCTCAGTCTTTAAACACTTGTTTAAATCATTCACCTTTCCTTCTTCTAATTTTATTTTTTCCATTATGATTTTTCTTTCATCAACAAGCATAACAGTGAAACTTTTTAACTTTGTTAAGTCATCTTTCAAACTGTGCTCAGTCTTTTCAAGTTTTCCTTCAACTGATTCTAGTTCTTTAATACGAGTTTTAACAAGTTCTACCTCCTTAATCAAATCCCTTGTTTGGGCTTTTTCTTTATCCAACTTGACATAAAGCTGAGAGCATTCTGACTTACTTTTCATGAAGGCTTCCTCTAATTTTTCTAATTCTGACATTCTTTTTTGCAGTTTCTCTACCTCCAACTTCAGTTCCTTACTGTGATGTTCTTCCTCATGGAGTTTCTTTTGCAGTTCTTTACATTGAGATTCTGTCTTTGTTATTTCTTCATCTTTCCCTTCCATTTCTAAAACCCGCTTTCTTAAATTTTCCACTTCTGCCATTAAGCTTGAGTTCCCACATTCTCCTTTGGCAATTTTTTCTCTAAGTTCTTTCAACTCATCATCAGCTTTTTGAAGGTTTCTATTTACATCTTCCAATTCTTCAATTTTACGATTGAGACCCACCAACTTAAGCCGTAGCTGACGGTTATTAGATTCTTGAGTAGCAAGTTTTGCAGTCATCTCTTCATGCTCTTGACAATATTTTAAGGTTTTGTGTTCAATGTCCAATTCCAGTTTAACAACCTTTTGGCTGTCTTCATTGGCTTTGGCACAAACTGATTTGATTTTTGACTCTACTTCTTGGAGTTCCTGAGTGAGGTCTTGTATCTTCTGACTTTGTTGCCCAAGTTGTTCAATATGCATTTGTCTCTCATCCACAAGCATCAGTGCAAATGACTTAAGCTTCACTAGTTCATCTCTAACTTTATTCAGTCGCTTGTTATATTCTTTGTCTTTCCGCACTTGATAAGCTTTCTCCTGTTCCAGTAACTTCTTTAACCTGTAAAACCCAAAAAATGTTTGTTTACAAAAAATATATATTTTTCACCATTTTGAATAGTAGAAATATTCAAATGCCACATGTAGGTATTATGTGACCACTGTATGCAGGCAATTGTCAATAGAATGGTATATGTTAGTGTTTAAGTTGAGTAGTAAGACTGAGATTTTAACAATGAATAGTATTTAACAAAATCCTTATTTCCCCTAAAACAATATTTCTTAATTCTATTAAAAATTTGCATTAAAACTTTGTAGAAGTTAAAACATGTTTGATACCCTATTTCTTATATGAAGGATTATTAAAAATAAAAAAATAATCAAATTAGGTGACTTCACAAAGGTTTATTCAGCTTCACTTAATTCTGGGGAGCTTCACATGATAGACATACAGTCATATGTTAAAGTTTGGGCACCCCTATTAATGTTAACCTTTTTTTCTTTATAACAATTTTGGTTTTTGCAACAGCTATTTCAGTTTCATATATCTAATAACTGATGGACTCAGTTATATTTCTGGATTCAAATGAGGTTTATTGTACTAACAGAAAATGTGCAATCTGCATTTAAACAAAATTTGATCGGTGCAAAAGTATGGGCACCTCAACATAAAAGTGACATTAATATTTCGTAGATCCTCCTTTTGCAAAAATAACAGCCTCTAGTCGCTTCCTGTAGCTATTAATGAGTTCCTGGATCCTGGATGAAGGTATTTGTGACCATTCCTGTTTACAAAACAATTCCAGTTCAGTTAAGTTTGATGGTCACCAAGCATGGACAGCCCGCTTCAAATCATCCCACAGATGTTCAATGATATTCAGGTCTGGGGACTGGGATGGCCATTCCAGAACATTGTAATTGTTCCTCTGCATGAATGCCTGAGTAGATTTGGAGCGGTGTTTTGGATCATTGTCTTGCTGAAATATCCATCCCCTGCGTAACTTCAACTTCGTCACTGATTCTTGCACATTATTGTCAAGAATCTGCTGATACTGAGTTGAATCCATGCGACCCTCAACTTTAACAAGATTCCCGGTGCCGGCATTGGCCACACAGCCCCAAAGCATGATGGAACCTCCACCAAATTTTACTGTGGGTAGCAAGTGTTTTTCTTGGAATGCTGTGTTTTTTAGCCTCCATGCATAACGCCTTTTTGTATGACCAAACAACTCAATCTTTGTTTCATCAGTCCACAGGACCTTCTTCCAAAATGTAACTGGCTTTTCCAAATGTGCTCTTGCATACCTCAGGCGACTCTGTTTGTGGCGTGCTTGCAGAAACGTCTTCTTTAGCATCACTCTCCCATACAGCTTCTCCTTGTGCAAAGTGCGCTGTATTGTTGACCGATGCACAGTGACACCATCTGCGGCAAGATGATGCTGCAGGTCTTTGGAGGTGGTCTGTGGATTGTCCTTGACTGTTCTCACCATTCTTCTTATCTGCCTTTCTGATATTTTTCTTGGCCTGCCACTTCTGGGCTTAAGAAGAACTGTACCTGTGTTCTTCCATTTCCTTACTATGTTCCTCACAGTGGAAACTGACAGGTTAAATCTCTGAGACAACTTTTTGTAGCCTTCCCCTGAAAAGCTATGTTGAATAATCTTTGTTTTCAGATCATTTGAGAGTTGTTTTGAGGAGCCCATGATGCCACTCTTCATAGGAGAATCAAATAGGAGAACTACTTGCAAGTGGCCACCTTAAATACCTTTTCTCATGATTTGATACACCTGGCTATGAAGTTCAAAGCTCAATGAGGTTACAAAACCAATTTAGTGCTCCAGGAAGTCAGTAAAAAGTAGTTAGGAGTGTTCACATCAAGAAAATGATAAGGGTGCCCATACTTTTGCACCGGTCAAATTTTGTTTAGATGCAGATTGCACATTTTCTGTTAGTACAATAAACCTCATTTGAATCCAGAAATATAACTGAGTCCATCAGTTATTAGATATATGAAACTGAAATAGCTGTTGCAAAAACCAAAATTGTTATAAAGAAAAAAGGTTAACATTAATAGGGGTGCCCAAACTTTAACATATGACTGTATATGAGCTAAAAGTTTTTTTTATTTCAGGGAGTCTGAACACTGAATCCACCACTAGTCCCAAGGCAATATTAAAACAAATGGCCTTAGGACTGGAGGGGTGGACCCATGCTTTACACCTTCTATATGAGCCAGAATTGAGATTCACTCTCAAAGCACAACTCCTATTCAGGCCTTCTGCAGATTTTCATTAGCTATCTCATACTAATACATATTGTAGAAAATATCTTTACATATTAATATGAATGTTGTAAAAAAAATATTACTCTTTGTGTTCCACGTCTGGTACGCTATTCTTACTAGTAAAAAAACAAGTTTGCTGACCCATGTAGAAAGATCTTGTTGATACAGGAACCATTACACCAGGGCAAACATGACCCCAGTCAGTATAAAAAAAATTGAGGGCAGATTTATCAGTCAAAATACACTAGAATTCTGCCTGAAATTGAGGCAGAGTTCTGGCGGACATGTTGTGTGCCACATTTATTGTTTAGACTTTTTTGTGTTGCAGTGGCTTCTTGCGGAAAGGCCAGGTATAAGATATTGGTGGAGAGAAAAAAAAGACAGTTATAAAAAAAAGCTGAAAGGCGTTATATAACTGGACAAATGTGTCTAAAGACATCATCCACCATGAACCACTGGGAGAAATTTGGTGCATTTCCAGACTGTCTAGTCTAAGTTTGCACTGTCTATATATTGACAGGGTTAGTAAATGTGTCCCATTACCTTGTAGGAATTCCTTAACTTAGGGCTCTAAATGCCTTTTCTACCTCCAAATAAATTAACGTTAATGCAATGTAACAATTAATGAGCATACATCCACAATGAATAAATCAATAAATCACCAATGCCAGCAATACATAAAGATTAATTATTAACCCCTTGGCCTTATAACTACCTATGACACAATTATACACTAGCTTCATCCGTCTAGGCTACAGTGTAATCTACAATTAGATTTGGTTTTATGTAATGCAGTTTCTACTAGAGTCCCCCTTCATCCCAACCGCTCCACCATCCTCCCGGCCTCCAGAAGGTCTTTATGTGATCACACTGCCAAACAGCTAGAAAGGACTCGGTGGACAAAAGAGCTCACTCATGTTCATGAGCAGCATGTCTGAAAGTGAACCAGATCTGGACTCTCCTTACCTTTGCAGATAGTTTGCCAGACATAGCTATTCTCCTCGGAAACCTTTACAAGACTTTCTCTGGTTTCTGCTTCTCTAGGGAATTTGCCAACACATTCCAAACATGTCATGAGGATAATAAAAGGTGACTGCTGTGCATGAAAAGCTGGGACCACCGACTGGTGATGTCATCCCTCCTTACATGCTTCATTATTGTGCACATTCTCTCCACTCATTGTGAGGGGTGGAGCACCAAAAAACCCCAAACACAAGGAAAACACAAACTTCTCTACAACACATTTCCGAGGGATTGACATGAAAAATAACGTCTCTGACACATACTGTCAGCCATGGGGAAACAATTCTACTCCGCAAAGAGAAATGCATTCTAGCATCTTGTAGTATGTAATGTCAGTGTAAGTGTAGGTGGACTATAACTTCTGTGCTGTATTACATGTATGATAAAGTGCAATACGTCATACTATGTTATACAAGTATTATATCTTCTTTATATATTGATATCAATATGTCATACTATGTTATACAAGTATATTATTATTATTTATTATTATAGCGCCATTTATTCCATGGCGCTTTACATGTGAGGAGGGGTATACATAATACATACAAGTACAGTAATCTTAAACAATACAAGTCACGACTGGTACAGGATGAGAGAGGACCCATATCTTCTTTATATATTGATATTTATTTCTAGAGCTATTTTATACCAGTTTGTGTTAGAATATATTACTGATGTATATGATTACTATATATTCCAATGCACTAGTATAATAAAATTGAAGATGGTAGATTGAAGTCTTTTGCTGACGGCATGGGAAACACCATTCATAGCTTTGTACATGTTATGGCAGGGATTTGTTATGCAAATCCTTGTGGGGGGCTTATTGCTGTCTGCAAAGTGGGGGAGGAGAAAGTGACAATAGAAGTCAGTATTGTGTCTCATTTGTGTAATGATGTGCGGCTAATATCCAGCACATACTTCATGCCCATCTAATCCGCATGTTGTGTTTGGATTCTAGGAAAACGTAACATATAATACATACTGTAGAGACGATTGTGCGGTAAGACAACGGCTAGCATCAATTCTTTGTTCCCCCTAGACTTCAAAAAGAGGGCTATCTTCCTGCAAGGCACCCAAGCTGCAGCAAGGGAGGCATCAGTCGCCTCCATCACACGTGCAGCCAATGGGAGGTTAGAGCTTATGCCTGCTGAAGCCTCATGATCCACATACAAAAGCCCTCTCCTGCAGTGGAAGGGTTAATGCCAAAACAAACTGCAGGTTCCATTCAGATGATGTAGTGGGAGCAGTTCTTGAAGAAGATTGACTAAAAGCAGTAAGAAAGCAATCACTTTAGAGTTTTGGTGGTCTGCCAACCAGGGACAATTAACTAGTTCATTAACCATGAAGAAAATTCCCATCCGTAAAAAAGCAAGTAAGTAATGCAAGTAATACTAATATTTGTTGTATTACATACGTGGCAAAATATTACTTGTAAGTTGTTACATATCCAGGAAGGTGGAGTAACTAAACATCTACATACAGAAGGATATTTTATCTTAACAATATTCAGCCTTGACTTGGTAACAGTTTTTACTAGACTCCATATCAGAATCTGAGGCAGCACACAGTTAAGTCGCTTCACGGCACTGTCTTTTCTCGGAAGTCTTAGATGAAATACCACATGACGTTATTTATAGCTAATCCCACCAGAGAGTAGAAGACTTGACAACTCTGAAATACATCCAGTTTTCTTTTAAGAGAAGTTTGGATCCCAACCAGAAATGGCAAATGTCACTTTAAATAAACCTAAGAACGCTCATTCTAAGACCTCATGGATTCTTACAGTTCTAAAGTATATGGTTTGTTATCTTGTTTTCCCCCGATGCCTGGAAACATCACCCTGTCGTATGTGACACTGTAGGGATGAAAAGCTGGTATTCTATATCAGGAGTAGGCTAAGATATTGGCTACTTTTAGTTTTCTTTGTAATATAAGACAGGCTAAGTAATTACTATCACCAATAAAATTGCAAAATTTTTGGACACAATTCATCAAAATTGGCGTGAAACATCACATACTTTATGCCCAACCTGAAGTTATATAGAAATTGTGCTCCAAATTTTTTTTGAGAAATGTGTAAAGCTCAGGTGGGATAAGGTTTCATCAAGTGCACCACAAAAGTGGTGTAAATTAAGACAAACAAGTCTCATAATACATTTGGTGCATCTTAGTTAGCACTTCCTTCAGTAACTCTAAATCAGGACCCAAGTTTTCCTTTAATTTGGTTGTACAACTTTATGTATTACAAAATTGTCTATTTTACTTCATATTAGATGGCTAGAAGTAGTTAAAGGAGTTGTCCACTACTAGGACAACCCTTTCTTGATCAAAATGTATGTCAGCCATAAAACAATAAAGCTTATACTCGCCTCCTGTGATGACTCTGTTCCCGGAGTGTCAGCATTCGCGGTCCCGGGGCTCTCACGCGGTATTGTGACACGTGACCCCGGCGCCCAAACAGTGCTGGTGTTACTGTCCACGCCTTTGGACAAATCGAACAAGAAAAGGATCTCCGGGCTGCAGCTGATCTCGGACTTCCTCTTCATACTCAATTTGACATGAGGCGGGGACAGTGAAGCCAGCGCTAATTGGGCGCCAGTGTCACGTGTCACACGGCAGCCTCGGGAGAATAAGTGCTGACACCACGAGCACAGTGCCAGCATGGGAGGTGAGTATAAGCTTTATCGGGGCCAAGCGAAGGATATGATAAGTTGTCAAATTAGTGGACAACTTCTTTAAAGACAATGTCTAAACAGGTGTAGTAAACAATGGAGAGACTGCTTTATCTATAGATGCTTTATACCATTTACACAAACTGTATACACACACATGAAAATATGAATATGTATTTGTACATTTTTAAGAAATACAATACACTACAGGCTGTCAGTTCTCATGTGCCAGATGAAATTCATGACATTACATTTACTACAAAATGTCACCATGACAGCACTATTATACGTAATTATAATATTTGGTGTCATCGTAACATGCTAAGCTTTCAGCATTCTTCAAATGGAATGTTGCTGTATTGTTTTAGCTTTGTAGCAGCTATTGGCCATTATCTTGATCATACTTTTTTAGCCACAACAGGAAATGTGTCAGCTGAGTGTTAAGAAATGGTGGTTGTAAGTAGAGATGGGCGAACCCGAACAGTAATGTTTGGGGTCTGTGCCGCACACATACTGTTCGGGCACAGACCCCAAACACTGACTTTACCAGGAAGTCCGTGTTACCGATCAGGTACAGCACCCCG
Source organism: Dendrobates tinctorius (assembly GCF_039654945.1). Lineage (NCBI taxonomy): Eukaryota > Metazoa > Chordata > Amphibia > Anura > Dendrobatidae > Dendrobates > Dendrobates tinctorius. The sequence continues at coordinate 5,173,917 of NW_027361692.1, read as the reverse complement.
GACACAGGGTGTTTCCCACACTGTCGTCTGCATGACAGCGTGAGAAACGACAGCGGCTCTGATCGGTGGTAAGATTAGTACCACCAGTCAGAGAGCTACGGTTCAGATGTCAGATGACAGCGTGAGCCCACAGCTGTGACCGGAGATTAATAGTTTACCTCCGGTCACTGGCATCGGCTGAGGGGACTACTCCATCAGTCTATGCCTGCTGCCGCTAATAACAGTGAAAGCAGCGGCTGATGGGAGTATTCATCAGCCGGCACCTACGCTACAAATAAATCATTTTAAAAAAATAGGCGTGGGTTCTCCTGTATTTTTGATTACCAACCAAGCAAAACTGACATCTGTGGGCTGCATGTCACAGCACAGCTCCCTGGGATACTTCCAAAGGTGAAGATGCCAGGGCCTCCGCCCTTGCCTTATCTCCTGAGTTAGCCCTCCATCTGTTTTCTTGCCCCACCAAGGGAAGAGGGGCGCTACTGTGCACCATAGTACGACAAACAAGGCAACACAAACAAGGGTTAACAGAAACCTCCAGGCATACAAAATATTGACTCACATATAACAGGAATGCATCGGGGTGTGAAGGTAGGGGAATAAATCAAACTAGAGAAGGATGAGGAATTACCACACATACAAACCAAGCAACCATCACTAATAATTCCTCCAACTCTCCGTCTCATACCAATTCCATTCCCTCCGTTAGCCATGCAGAAATAAAGTTAGCTCTGACAAGGATTTGTATCAGATCCCAGGTTATAAAGGGAAAAGGAGTGGCTAACCGTGCTCAGCTGTGAGCACAGCGATTTCCAAAATGGCCGATTAACCCCTGTTCTGCCAGAAGAAATAAGCACATTTAAAATGAAGGATAAGTGCTTCTTCTCAGCGACGGAGTAGGAGCAATCAGACACTGCAGTCTTCTGGCTCCATACTGTCGCGGTAACCCAGTGACACTGCAACCCTCAGCTGTTAGCTTTAACAAAGCTGGTTATCAAAAATAGCGGGGTCCCCATGCCATTTTTAAAAATTATTTAAATAAACTATTTTAAAATGGCGTGTGGTCCCCCCCATTTTGGACAACCTGTCAAGCTAAAGCAGACAGTTGGGGGCTGATATTCTCACGCTGGTTAGGGGCCATGGATATTGGCCCTCCCACCGTAAAAATAGCAGCCTGCAGTCGCACCAGAAAAGACACACTTTTACTTTTTATTTAAAAATAACAAACAGTTATACTCACCTAACACCCATTCCATTTACTTATTTAAATAATTGAAAAAAATAGCATGGGACCCCTCTATTCTTGATAACCAACCTTACTAATGCTGACAGCTGAGGGTTGCAGCCTGCAGCTGTCAGTTTTGCTATGCTGGTTATCAAAAACACAAGGGAACCCACACCATTTTTTTTCTCCCTATTATTAGCGGCAAAAGGCGTGGGCTGAGGTGTAGTAGTAGTAGTATCTCCGGTTACAGCTGCTAGCTCACACTGTCATCTGACAGCGAGGGAGCCACCACTGACAGGCGGTAACGATCTTACCACCGACCAGAGGCAGTGTTTGCTGTGCTGTCATGCACATGACAGCATCACAAACACTGGATGTCCGGGCCCTAGTTGTAAGTGCTACATTATGGGTGTAAAGATGGAAGATATTTGAATACATGCATATGTTTATATGTATTTACATAGAAATATATATGTATTGTGAGTGTAGAAGCAAAGAGGAGGACTAGGAGCAATAGGTGAAATTAAGTAAAAATATAAAGTTTATTAATCTATCTATCTATCTATCTATCTATAAAAGTTAATGTATGTATGTGTGTGTATCACCAACCAATCATGAAGCATCTTTCATTTCACCAAAGCTGTTTAAAAGAAGCTGAGCTGTGATTGGTTGCTATGAGCAACAGTTTTCCTTGCAACCAATCACTAAGCAAAGAAGCTGAGCTGTGATTGGTTGCTATGAGCAATAGTTTCCTCACTCCATGACAACACCTCAGCAGACACTGCCATGGTGGGAGAGATCTAATATCCCCGGGAACATAAGCTCCCAGCCATTGTCCCATAGAAAGGAGCAGAGAGCACATGACAAAAATGAATACCCCCTCCCTACCCATATCCCATCACACATCCTCCATCCCGTAGGCACATCATCCCTCTTAAGTGGATACCCGGTATGGAAGTTAGGATGTGGGAAATTAGGTGTAGTAGTCCGATGGCTCTGGTTGACAGGATGATGTGGGATATTAGGGGTAGTAGTCCGATGGCTAAAACGGAATGATGGGGGATATTAGGAGTAGTGGTCCGGTGGCTCTGGCTGACGGGATGATGCGGGATATTAGGGGTAGTAGTCTGGCGGCTGTGACGGGATGATGTGGGATATTACGGGTAGTAGTCCAGTGGCTCTGGCTGAAGGGATGATGTTGGATATTAGGGGTAGTAGTCAGATGGCTCTGGCTGACGGGATGATGTGGAATATTAGGGGTAGTAGTCTGGTGGCTCTGGCTGATGGGGTGATGTGGGATATTAAGGGTAGTAGTCCTGCGACTGTGACGGGATGATGTGGGATATTAGGGGTAGTAGTCTGGTGGCTCTGACGGGATGATGTAAAATATTATGGGTAGTAGTCCGGTGGCTCTGGCTAACAGGATGATGTGGGATATTAGGGGTAGTAGTCCGGTGGCTCTGACTGACGGGATGATGTGGCATATTAGGGGTAGTAGTCCGGTGGCTCTGGCTGACGGGATGATGTGGGATATTATGGGTAGTAGTCCGGTGGCTCTTGCTGAAGGGATCATGTGGGATATTAGGGGTAGTAGTCCAGTGGCTCTGGCTGACTGGATGATGTGGGATATTATAGTGAATGTGGCTATGCGGAGTGGGCGGGGCGCTACACTCAGCTTTATATATAGAGATATAATCATTATAATTTGTTATAACTAACCGTAGTTAGTTACTATGCCCGGGCTGGGCCAGGCTCTTCAGCTAGTGTATATATAAAAATGAATATGTATGTATGTGTGTATCGGCCATGCCCATTCCACATAGCCCCACCCAATCACTAAGCATCTTTCATTTCACCAGAGCTGTTTAAAAGAAGCTGAGCTGTGATTGGTTTCTATAAGCAACAGTTTCCCCACTCCACAACACCTCAGCAGACACTGACCGGGTGGGAGAAATCTAGCATCCCCAGGAACATAAGCTCTCAGTCATTGTCTGCCCCCCAGAAAGGAGCTGAGAGCACATGACAGAAATGAATTACCCCCTCCCTGCCCATATACCCATCACATATCCTCCTTCCCATAGTTCCATAGGCACATCTTCACTCTTAAAGGGATCTCCGGTATGGATGTTAGGGCAAATCCCTCAGCGCTCTGATTCTGACCCCAGGCCTCTCTTAAAGGGATCCCCGGTATGGAAGTTAGGACCGTTCAACTCACTGCTCTGGTTCTGACCCCAGGCTGACAGGATGATGTGGCATATTTGAGGTAGTAGTCTGGTGGCTCTGACGGGATGATGTGGGATATTAGTGGTAGTAGTCCGGTTGCTCTGGCTGACAGGATGATGTGAGATATTAGGGGAAGTAGTCTGGTGGCTCTGGCTGACGGAATGATGTGGGCTATTAGTGGTAGTAGTCTGGTGGCTCTGACGGGATGATGTGGGATATTAATGGTAGTAGTCTGGTGACTCTGACGGGATGATGTGGGATATTAATGGTAGTAGTCCGGTGGTTCTGACGGGATATGGGATATTAGGGGTAGTATTCCAGTAGCTCTGGTTGACAGGATGATATGGGATATTAGGGGTAGTAGTCTGCTGGCTCTGGCTGATGGAATGATGTGGGATATTAGTGGTAGTACTCCGGTGGCTCTGAAGGGATGATTTGGGATATTAATGGTAGTAGTCCAGTGGCTCTGACGGGATGATGTGGGATATTAGGGGTAGTAGTCCAGTGCCTCTGGCTGACGGGATGATGTGGAATATTAGGGATAGTAGTCCGGTGGCTCTGATGGAATGATGTGGGATATTAATGGTAGTAGTCTGGTGGCTCTGATGGGATGATGTGGGATATTAATGGTAGTAGTCCGGTGGCTCTGACGGGATGATGTGGAATATTAGGGGTAGTAGTCCAGTGGCTCTGGCTGATGGGATGATGTGGGATATTAGGGGTAGTAGTCCGGTGGCTCTGACGGGATGATGTGGGATATTAGTGGTCGTAGTTCGGTGGCTCTGACGGGATGATGTGGAATATTAAGGGTAGTAGTCTGGTGGCTCTGGATGACGGGATGATGTGGGATATTATAGTGAATGTGGCTATCCGGAGTGGGCGGGGCTATACACTCAGCTTTGTATATATATATATATATATATATATATATAGATATAATCATTATAATTTGATATAACTAACCGTAGTTAGGTAGTTAGCTACTATGCCCGGTCAACGCCGGGTTCTTCACCTAGTCATTGTATAAAGGTAAAAAAGGCACATAGCACATAATATAATAACAGTAACACCAAAATGCTACAGAAAGTCTAAAAAACTAAAAATCCTGGTACCTACGTTAAGTTGCCATTTAATCCTGCGTCCTCTTTCTCACATGAACTTCAAAAGATTTTAATCAGGGCTCTTGAAGTGAACATTATTACTAAGAAGTTGGTTGAGGGTTTGGTGATCAGGTCCCCCAGTGCCCCCACATTTTATCTGTTACCCAAAGTCCACAAGGATGCCCTCAACCCCCCGGGTCGCCCCATCGTGTCAGGGATTTGGGGGGTATGTGTGACTCTGTTTGTCAATTTACTGACTTTTACCTCAATCCCTGGGTAGAGACATTACCTTCTTATGTCCGTGACACGACGGACGTCCTGGCATAGGTTGATGGCATCCTTGTGGATACCAACAGTCTTCTCGTTACTGCTGACGTGGAGACTTTATACATCTGCATCAATCATTCCCAAGGTCTAGATGCTGTTTGTCTCTTCTTGGGGGCCTCCGACCTGAACAGCCCTTTGTGTGAGCTGATCCTCGAGCTGATAGGCTTTGTCCTTACCCACAACTTTTTTGTCTTCATGAATACTTTCTAGCTACAGAAGCGCGGCACAGCCATGGGCGCGGTCTGTGCGCCCTCGTATGCTAATCTCTTCCTGGGCGCCTGGGAGAGATATCTTTTAATCACTTTTCTCTTACTTTTAATCATGAGTGGGTGAACATGCGTGCTATTTTGATAAAACACTGGCCTGTCTTGGGGACTGAGCCCTTCTTGGGGTCCTTCCTGGGTGGTTCCCCCCTTATGACCTCTAGAAGATCAAAAAATCTGAATGACATACTGGTTAGGAGCCATTATTTTCCTGCTCCAAGTAATCCTTTTGGGACAAGTGACCCGCTTTTGGGCTCCTTTCCATGTGGGCACTGTCTTGCCTGCGCGAATATCCTGCGCTGCTCCACATTCTGCTCTTCTGATGGATCCAAGGAATTCAACATACGACTGTGTATATCCTGTAGCAGCACAAATGTGATCTATTATGCCACGTTTGCCTGCCACAGGATATACGTTGGCCTTACCAGAGAGCTTAGGGTTCGGGTGTGGGAGCATGTGCAGGACATTGGTGCGGCCAAGACTGTGTCCGACCTTTCTGATTTGAAAACGATCCCCCTTCACTTTAAGTTGCACCATGATTGTGATGCAAAATTACTCAAGGTGAGGGGGATCGATGCTCCAGGGTGGTGATAACAAGAAATTACTTGCACAAATTGAGACGAGGTGGATTGTAACTCTGGACACCGTGACACCTACGGGCCTGAATGCGTCCTTTAGTTTTTCCCCTTTTTTGTAATGTTTCTTTATTTGTCACTTGCGGTCCCTGACTCTCTTGTTCCCATTGCCTTGTACCCTAATTCTCCGGATTTATGTTTTTAATTTTTCCTGTTTTTTCATGTTTTTAAGTGACTTGTCTTTAATTATGTTTTTTTCATTGCAACGTCCTTCATCCGTAACCCCTTCTATTAACATCAGGATAACAGTACGCTATCATCCTAACATGTATGGACCACATCTTTACATTTTTGAATGGACCATTATTTGTGCAGCATTTTGTGTGACATATGTAACTTTATAGGCATTGTATATGATCAGTGTTATCCTTTTATTACTTGTTACTATTAGCGGGATATTGTTACCCCATTGCATTTTTTACATTTAGGCTGTGTTCACACACAGCGTTTTTTAGCAGTATTGTTAGCGGTTTTGCCAATAAAACCGCTAAAAATAAGCTTCCCATTAATTTCTATGCATTTTGCACTTTTTGTGCATATTGATGCATTTTTTTACCGCGAAAAAAACGCATTGCGGTAAAAAACGCAGCATGCTCATTAATTTTGCGGATTTTTCCGCGTTTCTGGCTAGTTCAATGCGTTTTGAAAACGCGCTGGAAAAAAAAACATCAAAACCGCAATGAAAACGCGCAGAAAAAGCGAAGACAAAAAAGGCGTGGTTTCTGGGAAGGGAGTCAGGTTTTTGAGCAGAAATTTTCTGCTACGTGTACACTTAGCCTTACTCTTATATTATACATTGCCTGCCAGTTTGTCCCATTATGCTAGCAACCAGATTTTTGTTGTGTCCGTGCGCATCGAGCTGTTGCCTGCTGTGTCCTGCATGTGGGCGAGCGTCTTTACAGGGAATCTGTCACCCTATTTTTCGCCTATCAGCTGCCGACACCGCCATCAAGGGCTTATCTACAGCATTCTGTAATGCTGTAGATAAGCCCCCGATGTAACCTGAAAGATAAGAAAAAGAAGTTAGATTATACTCACCGGGGGGGGCGGTCCGGTCTTGGTCCGATGGGTGTTGCGGTCTGGCGCCTCCCTTCTTCTAACGATGACATCTTCTTCTTTGCCTGTCGTGGCTCCTGTGCAGGTGCACTGCTCTGCCCTGTTGAGGGCAGAGCAGAATACTGCATTGCGCAGGCGCCGGGAGAGGTTTGGCGCCTGCGCACTGCAGGACTCTGCTCTGCCCTCAACAGGGCAGAGCAGTGCACCTGCACAGGAGCCATGGCAGGCAGCAAAGAAGAGGATGTCACCGTTAGAAGATAAGAGGTGCTGGATGGGACAGCTAATGTTTTTTGGCTACCATTTTTGGGGTAGAAATGATGTATTATTAACCTCATATTGCATTTTATTGCAGTGTTGTGGTATCCGAAAAAATAGTAATTCTGGCTTTTCAGTTTTTGTTTTTATTACCCTATGTCGTTTGCAAAATTTGCAGTAAAAATTCTTAGGGTTTTTGCCCAGATTTTCACAAAATTAAAGCAAAAAAGTTGCAATTTCAACACCAAATATAACACTGAAAGATGCAGAGGCTTTGAAAATCATTGTGCACTCCCGAGGACCCAGGAACGCATCATGGGAAGTATGGAAAATGAAGTAATGCAAGTATAAACCTGGATGGCTTCCAGGCACTAGCCACATCACTTGTAATTTGGAGAAATGCAAGTTGCTGAGCAGAAGCACTGGGTGGCAGAGCAGTGTAAGCAAGCCTATGGCTGCAGAGAAATACCTTGAAAGTTGGACGAAATGAGACCAAATTAGACCTCATTCAGACATTTGTATGTTTCTTGTACCGAGAAAACTGACTGATTTTCATTAGTGTTTTGGATCAGATTTCCATCAGGTTTTGATGGGGGTGTCAGTTATTACCATCAGTTTCTCCAGTTTTTGTTTTAGGGCACAGACACACACCCGTATTTCTTGTGTGAGGATCACATCGCATTGCACGGACTAGCCCAGCACCTCTCCTGACCTGAGCGTGACAGCGGGATGTATTTCTAGGCAGTTGTCATGCTCAGGTCAGGAGAGCAGACGGTCAGTCTGAGAATTGCAATGTGATTCACACCCGAGAAATACGTCTGTGTGCATGCTCCCTTGTCCAAAAAAAACTGATGGGAGGTTTCTCAAGTGTCTTCTATCAGTCAGTAAAAACAAACAGCAAACAGATACCACACAGATGGCATCAGAGCACTGATTCTTGTCACTGATGACCCATAGTAGTCTACAGGCATGATTTTTACAGGGGTTAAGTCCCTGATTAGTTTACATTTAGTTTTCTTTGAGACAACTTCCACTATAATATCAAACACTGACTTTCAGAAAAACTAACTCCACTAGGTGGCACTATCTAGCTTGTTTTCTTTCAATCTGAAAAGGAGCTCATTTGCATACTAAGCCTTTTTTAAGCATTAGGTGCGTCAGTGTTAATGAAGGGCTCCCTGGAATACGATGTGCTGAAATCAATAAAGGGAAACTGTCACCAGAAAAAATGCTACTAACCTGCAGAGCTGTGACTGAACCAGAGTAAGTGCCACCACTGTCACTGAAACCGTGCCCAAAGCCCTGACTGACACTGGCTCTGCATTGGGGCCTGATGTCAGTCAGTGCCTGGAGCGCAGTTACAGCAGCCGCCCTGTATACTCAGATCAATCAAAAAAGAAAAATAGGAAGCTTTTATGCAATAAAATCACAGAAATGTTATTATAATATACAACAGATGCAAAAAAACTGTCATTAAGAAGTACAGGAACCAGAATATATCTTATCAATATAATAGATTCCAAAAATATATCCTAAAAAAGATTTATAGCCATTCAGTGGTCAAAAAGGTGAATGCTTAAACGTGCATATGGAGTAAAAAGTACAACTTCCAAAGACCACATGAGGATGTAGGTTCAGATTAATAGAATTAAATCTAAAATAAAGAGGATATAGTTCATATGAAGTGCATTAGAGTAAAGAGGAAATCACAATATACATCCCATATTGTGGAAAACCAGCTAAATCCCTGTTCCCAAAGGCAATTGTGCCCTCAAAAAATTGCTCAAATGAATAAATGCTAAGGGTTCAACAGAGTACCAAAATAGAGATCAAGCAATATATGGAATAAAGTGCATAGAATCACAGGGAGAAAACTTTTGTTGCTGGGAGTTAAGCATTGTACCTTTAAATGGCCGTGGTACCCCTGACGCGCGTTTCGTGTTCTGCTTTTTTCCAAGGGAGTGTGACTAAATGAGCACCAGCGCTGAGGGGGGAACAAAGGTAATTTTCTCCCTGCAATGTTGATATCCAAATATCTGCAGTTAAATAGCATTTTTCTGGTGACAGGTTTCCTTTAAAAAGCACACACCACTAAATAAATTCAGAGATGTGCCTCAGTTCACCTTACTAGAAATGTTACTTCAGTCACTTTTGAAGAATTTGATGGGGCAGGTTTAGCCGTGCCTTATCACGACAAGCTGCTTCCCAGCACCGACCTTTTTTGCCACTCTGCTTCAAGCTGGCATGATGACATAAAAAAATCGCAGCATTTTTTCACAGCTCAATTGTTGGCAGCGGATTATTCAGAATACTCTTCAAGCGTGTGACAACAGAGCTTCTTTATTCAGGAACAATATATGAATAGCTTAATAGATCAGGAATAAATCATTTGTGTGTTTATATCTGTGTAGCATCTACAGCAGGCTGCTTCTTTCACACACAGACACAGGAAAACAGAAAGTATAGTCACATGCTCTCCCTGTGTGAGCCTCTGGGAGTTTTTTTTTGTTCTAACTTTATAAACAGCATGCAAATCTAGCAACTAAACACTCATAGACAGGAATTGAGTTGTTGCACCAAACACATTCCAACACTCCCACTCAACAACTACTTAATCTATTAGTCCCAGTGCGGTTCTGAAGTCCACAAACTTGGCTCTTGATAATGGCTTTATCATACCATTGGCTATCATCTTGTCAGGCTTGCAGTAAACAAACTTGAGTACACCACGTTCCACTAAGTCAAGTAAGTGGTGATGTTTTACATCAATGTTCTTAGGGTGGTTTCACATTAGCGTTTCAGGCAGCAGCATTGGCCTGCGCACGGCCGCCACTAAGCCCCGCCCCTGCCACGCTTCCTCCGGTAGCCCCGCCTATGGGCGCATGACGCTGCATGCGACCTGCGTCCCCTATCTTTACCACTGGGGACGCAGGCCGTGCGCAGGCATGCATTTGGCGGCGCATGCGTCCTTTTGACGGTGCGCCAAGCGCACCAAATTGCAGCAGGTTGCGTTTGGCGCTGGTCGGCACACTGTCAAAAGGACGCATGCACCGCCAAACACACCTGCGCACATGCAGTGTCATGCGCACATGCAGTGTCATGCGCCCATAGGCGGAGCTACCGGAGGAGGCGTGGTAGGGGGCGGGGCTTAGCGGCGGCTGTGCGCAGGTCGACACTGCTGCCTGAAACGGTAATGTGAAACCACCCTTAGTCCTTGCACTAATCTTCCCACTGCTGGCAAGTTTAATGCATCCTTGGTTGTCCTCAAAGATACAGTTGTGGACAAAAGTATTGACACCCCTGCAATTCTGTCAGATAATACTCAGTTTCTTCCTGAAAATGATTGCAAACACAAATTCTTTGGTATTATTATCTTCATTTAATTTGTCTTAAATGAAAAAACACAAAAGAGAATGAAGCAAAAAGCAAAACATTGATCATTTCACACAAAACTCCAAAAATGGGCCAGACAAAAGTATTGGCACCCTCAGCCTAATACTTGGTAGCACAACCTTTAGCCAAAATAACTGCGACCAACCGCTTCCGGTAGCCATCAATGAGTTTCTTACAATGCTCTGCTGGAATTTTAGACCATTCTTCATTGGCAAACTGCTCCAAGTCCCTGATATTTGAAGGGTGCCTTCTCCAAACTGCCATTTTTAGATCTCTCCACAGGTGTTCTATGGGATTCAGGTCTGGACTCATTGCTAGCCACCTTAGAAGTCTCCAGTGCTTTCTCTCAAACCATTTTCTAGTGCCTTTTTGAAGTGTGTTTTGGGTCATTGTCCTGCTGGAAGACCCATGACCTCAGAGGGAGACCCAGCTTTCTCACACTGGGCCCTACATTATGCTGCAAAATTTGTTGGTAGTCTTGTGACTTCATAATGCCATGCACACGGTCAAGCAGTCCAGTGCCAGAGGCAGCAAAGCAACCCCAAAACATCAGGGAACCTCCGCCATGTTTGACTGTAGGGACCGTGTTCTTTTCTTTGAATGCCTCTTTTTTTCTCCTGTAAATTCTATGTTGATGCCTTTGCCCAAAAAGCTCTACTTTTGTCTCAACTGACCAGAGAACATTCTTCCAAAACGTTTTAGGCTTTTTCAGGTAAGTTTTGGCAAACTCCAGCCTGGCTTTTTTATGTCTCGGGGTAAGAAGTGGCGTCTTCCTGGGTCTCCTACCATACAGTCCCTTTTCATTCAGACGCCGACGGATAGTACGGGTTGACACTGTTGTACCTTCGGACTGCAGGGCAGCTTCAACTTGTTTGGATGTTAGTCGAGGTTCTTTATCCAACATCCGCACAATCTTGCGTTGAAATCTCTTGTCAATTTTTCTTTTCCGTCCACATCTAGGGAGGTTAGCCACAGTGCCATGGGCTTTAAACTTCTTGATGACACTGCGCACGGTAGACACAGGAACATTCTGGTCTTTGGAGATGGACTTTGTAGCCTTGAGATTGCTCATGCTTCCTCACAATTTGGTTTCTCAAGTCCTCAGACAGTTCTTTAGTCTTCTTTCTTTTCTCTATGCGCAATGTGGTACACACAAGGACACAGAGGTTGAGTCAACTTTAATCCATGTCAACTGGCTGCAAGTGTGATTTAGTTATTGCCAACACCTGTTAGGTGTCACAGGTAAGTTACAGGTGTTGTTAATTACACAAATTAGAGAAGCATCACATGATTTTTCGAACAGTGCCAATAGTTTTGTCCACCCTCTTTTTTATGTTTGGTGTGGAATTATATCCAATTTGGCTTTAGGACAATTCTTTTTGTGTTTTTTCATTTAAGACAAATTAAATGAAGATAATAATACCAAAGAATTTGTGTTTGCAATCATTTTCAGGAAGAAACTGAGTATTATCTGACAGAATTGCAGGGGTGTCAATACTTTTGGCCACAACTCAACTGTTGGTTGAGCTAGTGGCTTGCCGAAATCTTCCAAAAGTTGTTTCAACCAAATTACTTCTTCACTGTAGAAGATAATGTGACTTGCATTGGTTTTCTGCTGGATCAAGAAATTGAATTTTCTACTTGACCAAGTAACCACTTGTTGATTTCCGATCACTTGAATCTCCAGCCCATCTGTATCCACATAATCTCTGAGAGTGAGATCTCCTGATGCAGATATCTTAAGATTTAGCCTTTGAGTTTCTTTAAGATATTGAAGAGTTCTCTTAATTACATGCCAGTCTCTTTGGCATGGCTTGCTTACACGTCGGCAGAGAATTCCGACTGTGGCTGTGATTCAGGAAGAGTTCTGACCATATAAGAAAGGCGTCTAGCTGGGATACCTTTGTTTGGCCTTTCTGATCTCCTGACTTGAGGTTGACTTTGTTCTTCCTTGTCTTCCTTGGTGGCTTCAGAGCTTATCCACGCTTCAGTGTTTTCCATTTCGGCATATGGGTTTGGTGATTGAGATTCTTGTTCTTGCTTCTTGGGTTGAATAACTGGTGTAACTTCATGGAATTTGAGCGATACAGAGTATTCATCAATCACTACATTTCTGCTGATTGTTACTGTATTGGTCTCTTGGTGCAGGATTCTGTATCCCTTTTGAGTTTTGCTATAGCTCACCAGGACTCCGTGCTTTGCATGTGATTACCACTTGGATCGTTTTTCTGTGGGAATATACACAAACATTGTGCTTCCAAATATCCTGAGGTGCTTCAGGTTAGGTTTCTCACAGTTCCATAGCTCATATGGAGTTTTATCTGTGGCTTTACCTGGCACTCTGTTTTGAAGATAGCAAGCTGTCATGATGGCTTCTCCCCAATATGTTGTAGGTAGATTTGCGTCAAACAACATACTTCTTCCACTTTCACAAAGAGTACGGTTCTTTCTCTCTGCAATGCCATTTTGTTCTGGGTTGTATGGAATGGTAGTCTGGAACACGATTCCACTCTTTTTCAAAATGGTTTGCACCTTACCATTTGTATATTCATTTCCATTATCTGCACGCAGGGCTTTTGGCATTCTTCCAAATTTGTGAAACACTACAGCAAGATATTCTTCAAGTTTCTGTGGAACTTCATCCTTACTGTGAAGCAGGTAGGCGACTGGATATCTGGAGTAGTCATAAGTAAATGTGAGAAAATATCTCTTCTTGCTTGGAGTTTGAACACTCATTGGACAACATACATCTGTATGTATCTGATCCAGTGGCTGTGCAGATCTAGTGGTGCTTATTTTAGGAAAGAATTTTCTAGACATTTTCCCTTTAAGACAGCTAGTGCACTTCATCATTTGACTACACTGGTTGAGTTCAATACCATTTGCAAGTTGAGCTAGCTTCCTTACTGCTTCTGGGTCTCTGTGCCCAAGACGTCTTTGCCATACATGGATACAGTCAGTGTCAGACAGGGGTGCAAAGGGCCCACTAATAACCAACTCTTAAGGGCCCATTTTTCAACTACTTAATCATAAATTTATATAACAATGAAATGGATTGGTAAATGAGTAAGATGCTGCCTTTGTACTTAGTGATTCAAGTATATTGTGCCAAGTGATGCTCACATAAGAGGGTGGTGGCCCACTCTTGCACAGGGGCCCACAGGAGGATTCTCCTGTTCTCCTGTGGGCCAGTCCAAGCCTGGATACAGTTCTTATGCAGATCTTGTCTAGCACTGTATACTCTTTCTTTGCATTTTAGCTGATAAAGTTCATCTTGGATTTTTCCTTCTGCGAGAGTGTGACCCTTCTTTGAGATGATGCAGCTGTTATCTCTACAAGTAACTACATTCCCCTTTTGTGTGAGCTTCTTTACTGACAGAAGATTACTTTCAAGGCTGGGAATATAGAGAACATCCTTTATTGGAATCTTTCTGATTTGTGCTGAAGAAACTAGACAGAGGAGGTAGCCGTCTTCTACTCCTGAAGTCATATAGAGACCATTATCTAAGATGACCTTTTCTGACTTGCTTTCATTAAGGTCAGTGATGAAATCCTTATTTGTCATATGGCTGCTTGCACCAGAACCTATGCACCATATATGCTTTGCAGATGGGCTTGTACTGGCATTAAATGCAGCTTCAGAACATGCAGAATCTTCCTTTACAGCTGTTTTAACCCTTTAATGACTGTTCTGCTTTTTAAGCTGACTCATTCTTGCTTTCCAAATTCTGCAGTCTGCTTTAAGATGGCCGGGCTTTTTACAGAGAAAACATTCACGAGTTTCTCTTAGATTGCTCTTATAGTTAGGGAAATCCTGTCTTTTATGCTGTTTCTGCTCTGGATTCATTACTGCTACTTACAAGCTGTTTTTCTCTTGAATTCATCCACAAGTTTGCCTTTAACATACTCTAGTGTCAGCTCATCATCTGGCCGTGCATCTAGTGCAGTCGCAAGTATGTCAAATTTTCTGGAAGACCACTTAATAGAAGTGTAACAACATCAAAATCTTTAATTTCTTCTCCAATTCCCTTGAGATGCTCCACAATCTCTACGGTGTTTCTTATATAGTCCTGCATATTCTGTCCATCACTTAACTTAGACTGATACAGCTTTCTCATGAGATAAAGCTTATTGCTGAGATTTGATCTTCCATGATCTTTCTGTAACTCATCCCACATCTCCTTTGCAGTTGCACACTTGCATATATACACAATCTGATTATCATCTACACTGAGGGAGATCGTGCTTTGTGCTTTCTGTTCCGTCTCTAGCCAATCATCTGGTATTGGATGAAGCACTTGTTTCTGAGTATATTTCCATGTAACTTCCCTTATGAGCAGCATCTTAAACTTGAATTTCCAGGACTGATAGTTCTGGTTAGTGAGGTTTTTCACTGAGAACTTGACAGTAGAGTTGATTGACTTTGGTCGGATCGGGTTTCATGAAACAAAATTTGTTTCAGATGAAACTGGTCCGACTAGGGCAAAAAAAGTCAGAGTTTTGTCCGGAACCCGACCCCAATGCAAGTCAATGGGGAATAAAAGTCGGCATTGAGTGGATGAATGTCATCTGCTCAATGCCGACTTTTATTCCCCATTGACTTGCATTGGGGTCGGGTTTCGGACGAAACTCCGACTTTTTTTGCCCTAGTCGGACCAGTTTCCTCTGAAACAAATTTTGTTTCATGAAACCCGATCCAACCAAAGTCGCTCAACTCTACTTGACAGGATTGCTGCTAGTGGATATCTTCTTTGTTGCTCTGTGCTGCTTTTGCTCTGGGCTTCTGTTGCTGTGTTACTCTGGGGCTCTTTGTCACTCTGGGTCCATAACCTGTTGGCAGTGGATTATTCAGGATACTTTCCAAGCGTGTGACAACAGAGCTTCTTTATTCAGGAACAATATTTGATAAGCTTAATAGATTAGGAATAAATCATTTGTGTGTCTCTCTGTGCAGCATCTACAGCAGGCTGCTTCTTCTCTCATACACAGATACAGGAAAACAAACAGAAAATAGTCACATGCTCTCCCTGTGGAGAGGCCAATTGGACAATATTTTGAGGTAATGTATGTACTGGACAAAAAGAACACAACTATTACATTTTATATTTAATCCAGAAAGATAGGCAGTGTTTATAAAAAATATACAAAAGATTGTACAAAAGGGACAAAACTATACAGGATATGCAATTACATAAAATAAAATGGATTGACAGAGAAAGTTACTAAACACTGGTCACAGAGAGTTACACCCACTTACCTGCCCTTGATGACTTAAAACAGGGCTGGTCATGGGATGTGGCTTCAGTTTTCAGAAAATTGAGATTCACTACATTTACGATATCTTTGCTCTTCAAGGTCGCAGGTGCTAAACATTGCCATCAATTTTTTTCGTGATTTTACAGTTGCATAGACCCGTAATATGATAGGTGTAGCCTCATCTACCAGACTATTATTCAATTGAGAGATTCTGGACATTGCCCAGTGATGTGAAACCATGCTTTGAGTTTGCCACTTCATCACGTTTCCTAAAATATTACTTTTCTATTAGATTGACACAGTTCATACAAACCTCCCTTCTAAATTTCTAGTAAGCAGACAACGAACACAGATCCTTTTCTTTCTCCCAAGTCTTATCTCGGTCATAAATCTGCTTCTCCACATCCCTGATGCACATCCTCATATCTGTTAGACATTAGGAGTTTCCTTAATTAGCTAATTCCAAAAGATGGGGTCAGCTGCTTAGAGTGTCCCGTGGAGACAGCTTGTAGATTGCAAGCTCTTTCTCTCAATCTGTCACCAGGTCTTTGCTATTCTGTCTGAGAGCAGCATAATGTAGAGGCAGAGGCTGATTCCAGTGATGTATCACTTACTGAGCTGATGGTTTTCAGGGGTTGGCATAGATCCTTTAGTTCCAGAGAAGGGAAAATAATACTTAAGCATACCAAGACATTTTGGCCAATTGTATGCTTTCATCTTTATGGGAACAGTGTGCCGAAGGTATTGTGCCCCAGTGCACAAAGCAAGGTACATAAAGACATAATTGAGTGACTATGGTGTAGAAGAATTTGACTGGGCCTCACAGAGCTCTGACCTCAACTCTATAGAAAGGATGAACTAGAATGTAGATTGTGAGCCAGTTCCTATCATCCAACATCAATGTCTGACCTTACATATGCTATTCTGAATTAATGAGCAAAAAACTCCCTTGGACATGCTCTAAACTCTTGTAGAAAGCCTTACCAGAGAAAAGGAGTCTAGTTTAGGTGTAAAAGGGAGGACCAACCTCATACTAACGCTTATAGATTAATATAAAGCACATAAAAGCTGCTATTGGTATAAAAAAAGACATTCAAAACTGGAGCAAGTTCAAAGAAGAGCTACCAGGATGGTGAGCGGACTGCAAAGTATGTCCTACGAGGAACGGTTAAAGGATTTGAGAATGTTTAGCTTGCAGAAAATAAGACTAAGAGGAGACTTTATAGCTGTCTACAAATACCTGAAGGGATGTCACAGTGTTGAGGGATCATCATTATTCTTATTTTTACATGGATACTCAAGAAGCAATGGAATGAAACTAAAAGGGGAGAAGATACAGAAAAGATATTAGAAAAACCTTTTTGACACTGAGGGTGATCAATGAGTGGAACAGGCTGCCACAAGAGGTGGTGAGTTCTCCTCCAATGGAAGTCTTCAGATGATGGGCAGACATCTGGTTTAGTGAATCCTGCATTGAGCAGGGTTGGACACGCTGGCCCTGAAGGTCCCTTCCATCTTTAACATTCTATGAGTCTATAGTCTATGCTATATGTTCCAATATATTTTTCTTTGAAGTGAAAGTGAGATTCTGAAATTTATTTTTAGAAGGTATCTTGTGTCTTAGGCTCTATTTAGGGCTCAAAAGTATGAGTTTGTGATAGAAAAAAATATATAATATATCATCAAAGGGTTAAGCGTATGCACATCTGAACTCATATAGTATATCACTTTTTCTCTGGCTGTTTTACATAGGTAGCTTAAAGGAAGCGAATTGCTGTAATGTTTCTACATTTAGAAGCTGTGGTAGAGTCCTAACTCGGTTTTGTTCTATTTCTTTATCCGAAAAGAAGCTTGATCGGCTCAACTAACAAACCCAGATCAAGCCCTAAGCCTGCGTACATCGATTACACAATTTTGCTTTAAAGTAACTGTATTCTTTATTGCTTGCAGATCGGTTTCCTTTGCAGGTGATGTAGTTTCAAGATTACATCACTGGAAGAGCAGCCAGAAGTATCTGAGAGCCAGGATGACTCAAGACAGAAGAATGTTTGATCACAGCGGCCAATGTGCTCAGAGGAGGTCAGCGGAGACAGCAGAAGAAGATCAGAGAAAATTAGCCATCCAAAAAACATGATTGATCAGGTAAAAGGTCCAATCCATGCTGCTGTCCACGACCACTTCCAGTATAAGGTTAGCCAAGTATCCTGAGCAGTATTCAGCCCAGGGCTGAAAATGCTTTTGTTTTGGAACTTTTCTGTAATTATTGGCATATAAGATTAAAAAGAACACTAGAAAATATGCCATATTATAAAATACACAGAATAGAAACAAGGGTCTGTTGGTTTTATGGACGCCATCAGACACTGCTGCTCTGGAGCTATCGACAATTGAGTGATAGTTTCCTAAAAGTCTTCTACAACCTCTCCTGGAGCTTCATCTGAAGTTTGACAATGAGATCTTGTCCAACCATCCAGCTTATCAGCGTTACAAAAAGTCCAAAAAACTTGCAGAAAATCCACCCATTCAGCTACATATTATGAGCCAATGTATCCATGAACCCAGATAAACCAGGTGTCCAAGTACAGTCGGACCCCGCACATGTCCCCAGACCCCACACGTTTCTCTGTCCAGGAACCTGAATATCAGGCCCATGCTTCCTATGTATGGCTAGATTCTAAGTCACATCTAGGTATAAACTGAACATATTAAAATATTAAGCATCAAGTTCTCTTCTAACAGCAGATATCCTGGGGTTTATGTATGATCCTCAGAGGAGTGAGTTGTACATCATACTCAAAGAATGCTAGAAAAGAGGCCATATGGTTTATGGCTCCCTATAGTTCCCTTTCTGTTCTCAAATGAAATAACCTTACATTTTACAAACCAGTGGGGATAGGCTGGAATAAAGGTCTATGCTCCATAATTAACATTTCAAAGCCGAACGTTTTCTTTCTAGTTAAATTAATAACTGGGCGTTTCTGGCTGGGAGCGATGATTTCATACAGTACTCTAAAAGCTGCAGAGCAGGCGCCAATGATTTTCCTGATATGCTTCAGCTTAAAAGGAAATTGCCACAAGGTTTTTACCACCTTATCTGAGAGCAGTATGATGTAGAGGCAGAGACCCTGATTCTAGCAAAGTGTCACTTTCTTGGCCGCTTGCTGTAATTTTGACAGAATGCCAGTTTTATCATCAGGATATTATCACTAGAGGACTAGTTAACCTTCTGCCATGTAGTCCTCCATATTCATGAGCTCTATGTAACCTAGCTCCTCCACTGATTAGCCGTTTTCTCTTTACACTGTGCATAGACAGAAAACTGCCAATCAGTGGAGGAGCTATACAGAGCTCAGTATTCAGAGAAATGGTAGATCTTCAGCAGATGAAATTGTGATTTTATCAGAACTGCAGCAAGCAACTCAGTAAGTGACAAATTGCTGGAATCAGGGTCTTTGCTCCTACATCATGCTGCTCTCAGATGGGCTAGCACAAACCTGGTGACAGATTAATGTTAAAACAACTAGAGTATTTTACAATTGGAATAAATATTTTACTTCATTCAAAATATTCACACTTAAAGAGAATTTGTCAGCAGGTTTTTGCTATGTAATTTGATGACAGCATGAGTCAGGGGCTGAGACACAGAAGGTCTGTATGGAGGAGTGGGCCAAAATCCCTGTTGCAGTGTGTGCAAACACTAAGTTCTGTTTTTCAGTTTTATCAAATACTTATTTCATGCGATTACATGCAAATTAATTATGTACATATCATACAATGTGATTTTCTGGATTTTTTTTTTAAAGATTCTGTCTCTCACAGTTGAAGTGTACCTATGATAAAAATCACAGACCTCTCCATTCTTTGTAGGTGGGAAAACTTGTAAAATCGTCAGTGTATCAAATACTTATTTCCCCACTGTATTTCTTGGAGATAAGTCCATCAGCAGCAGGCACACTGAGGAAATATTTCATTTCCTTCGCTTCATTTTTGCAATGAGCATACGCCCCTGCTGATGAAGTCATTCCCAGACTCATTCATACTCACTCTTACTACCTAATGCCCAGATTTTTTTAACATGGCCATGTATGGAACACTAATCCCAAGCTGCATAATGACATGCTGGCGTTTTAGTGGACCCTAAATTACATGAACGTTTCCTTTTAATTAAATATTTCTAAAAAAAATAAAATCTTCCAATGTCAACAAATAAGACCATGGTAAACTTTAGAAATTGAAAAACAATTACAATTACTCATAACAATAGAAGAGCTTTCGATCGGTGGGGGTCCGGATCCTGAGACCCTCATTGATCCCTCAGAACACAATGCAGAAGCACTCAGCCTGCACAGCTTTCAGGCTCTGTAGAACGTCAAACGAATATTATGCACTGGGTCTGTAAGATCAAGAGCTGTCTGTTCTGCCTCTCAACACTCCACACCCGTCCCCCATGTTCTGTTAGTGAATATGGGCAGGGGTTATCTACCAAACAAAACAGAGAGCAAAAAGGAAAAAATGTAAACTGGCACACCCTAATAAGGGGACTGTGCCACACACCCATAAACATGCACAAATTACCAAAGAAGAAAAAGAGGGAGTAAAGGAGGCACTAGTACCCCAAAAATGTCACAGGCAGAAACTTGAAAGGTTCAAATGAAAAAGTTTGTTATAAACAAAGGGAACAAGCAGGGGCGTCACTACTGAGGTCGCAGCTGCGATGGGGCCCCGGAGTGCTTAGGGGCCCGCCCAGTCCAGCAAAGAATCAGCCAGCTTCATGTGGGACCTGGGCTTCCATCACGTCCTGCGCCCCCTCCTCCAGTATGGACTCGGTTATTCCTTCCCCTGAGCTCTGCACTCCACCCCCCACTGTCTCAGGTGATGGAGGATGAGACCTGCTGCCATCACTCTCAGTGACCAGTCACATGGAGCTCCGTGACTACAAAGTGCAGGGGGAAGGCGCGCATTCAGGAGCGCATGATGGCTGTTCTGTGTGCACAGGACCTGTGATGAGGTCATAGGAGGGGAGGAGTCAGGGGTCACATGATCAGGGGCCTCAGTGTATGCAGGACTCTGCTGTGCTGGCCGTCATGGTGCTGGATGAGGGTAAGTTTATGTGTGGGGTCAGGAGGGATTTACAGTGTGGATGTAGCAGAGCCGCGTGTGTAAGAAGTGTACGGAGCAGAGCCGCGAGTGTACGAGGTGTGCGGAGCTGCGTGTGTACGAGATGTACGGAGTGGAGATGTGCGTGTATTTTGGCATGGAGGGGCCCAATTTGAAAGTTCGCACCGGGGCCCATAACTTTGTAGTTACGCCACTGGGAACAAGCCAATATAAAAACACTAAAATAGACAAAAACTTCCCAGGTCTCCACAATAAATATATGTGGATATCCAGCCTTCATTCTAACAAATAAATGTAAAACACACAATTTACAAAATATAGGGGTAGAGTGGTAAATATTGAAGAATATATGAAATAAGAGTAAAAACCCTTAATAGTGACAATAGTAATCCAAAATATCACATAAAGAATAATAAAGGTAAGTATATACAGTAAGACAATGATACCGGCACCAGATCAGGAAAGGTATGTGATCTAATGGTGCTATCCTATAAAGGATATGGTAAGGATGGAAAGGGTATGTGTGGGGCTCATACCTTTCCCATCCTTACCATACCCTTTTTGGGATAGCACAATTAGATCACACGCCTTTTCTGATCTGGTATCTGTATAATTGTCTTATATACTTACCTTTAATATTATTGTTCTGTATGTGATATTTTGGTTTACATATATTTATTGTGGAGACCTCGGAAGGTTTTGTTTTGTTAAATGTTTATATAGAGGATTTTTCACTTTGTATATGATAAAAGTTTTTAATTTTAACTATTCAGGTTTTAGCCTGTGACATTTTTGGGGTACTAGTACCTACTATACTTCCTCTTGTTCTTCTTTGGTAATTTGGACAGGGGTTATCCCCTACTACAATCCCTTTCATAATTATCACTATAATTACTAGACAAGAGAGCCTAGCTATTCATCTATGTTAGGCTAGTCTCGAGTTGAGAAATCCTTAGTAACAAATGAAGCCGTCGGCTTCTCAAACTCTTCTATATCTCCATTCTTTTTTTTTCTTACAAAAAAGCTCAAGTGTTGTCCTATTACATGGTGACCATGAAAATTATCTGCTATTTCCAAGTGGATTTTGGTCAGCATTCTATACCTAAATCATTAAACAAAAAAATAATTTTGGGGCTTATTTTAGGCGATGTACACAAGGAATTGAAGGTTTTGAACCAAATATGGAAGTTTTCCCTATCTGCAGGGATCCGACTGCTGGGACCACCATCGATCCTAAGACTGGAGCTCTGCAGGACCCTGCCTAAGTAGAGCGGAGATTGAGCATGTGCACCTCCATTCATTCTCTATGAGCGTTTAGAAGGTAGCTCAATACAATACTCAAGTAAGTGTCTCTACAGAGGACTTCTTTATTGTCAGTAACACCTTATTGCTAAACCTTGACTTGACTTGTCTGCTGATACAATATGTCTTCAGAAACAGGTATAACATGTACAACACATGCCCTGCCTTTGAGTTATCTTACAAGGCTAATTGCATTTCAAAAGTTGGCTCTCATCTGTGTTTGCAGATTATTAAATTTCAAAGAATTAATAACATCTTATTATTGTAATAAGATTAAGGTCTCAATTAAAATTGAACTTTTAGTTCTGAAGCTGGCCTTTATCAAGCAAACGTAATCTGACAAGCTTCACAATGGCAAAACTTGACAACCATACCATGCACATAGAAGATAAATTCACTTGTTCATTGTTTTCAGAATTGAGCCATAAAGGGGTATTCCAAGCAGTGATATTTATGGTATATAGGCACAAGCATAGAAAAGCCAACAACACTGCAGTAGTGAGAGTCGTGCTTGAGAAAAGTATAGTAGTCCTATAATACTGTAGTTAAGACCTCAACATTGAAGAAGACAATAGACTCCTCAGATCTGGCACAAAAGGAAAGGCAAGAGGTGGTTTCCATCAACAGGTGGTCCTTATCAAAAACATGACCGTGTTACCGATGCACCAACCTCTTAACATCCGGTAGTAATCCAGGCAGATCTCCTTGATAAAGACCACCTGTTGGTCAAAACATTGGATGGTATCCGTCTTTCCTTTTGTGCCAGATCTAAACAAAATATATTTGCACCAAGATTTATGGCATATACACACGATGCGCCATTTTTGTCTGGCACCTTCACCAATTTGGAGAACTGGGAGCCTGATTCACAATGTCCGCTTTCCGCATATAATTCAAAGGAGAGTTGGCCGTTTTTACGCTTAGTACTACAAATTAAAATCTGTGAGAGTTCTGAAAAAAGACCAAGCACACAGAGTAGAATGGGAGAATGGTATGTAGTGACAGAGCTGAAACCCCATGATATGTTAGGTCAGACGTGTACAAATCACAGCGCAGTATCTTGTGGGGTACCCACCTTTCACGTTCTTGCTCCAACAAGTTGGTAAAGTCATCACTCTTATTCATGTAGTCTGTATGCTTCCGCTTCTCATTTTCTAGCTCATACACAGTCCTACGATGGCACTTCTCTGCTAGCAATAACTGCTCTAGCATGCGCCTGTATGTTTCTTTCTGTTTTTCTTCAAGTCGGTCCAGCTGAGCAAATAAAAAAAAAGTTAATTGTAATGTACAATGTAAAAAAAACATATGCGCATAGTGACTTGGTAACACCCAACTCAGATGTAATATAAACGTATTTAGCACTTTTATGGCACGTGGACATGTTGAGCATTTGGTGAGTTTTTTGGTTGAGCAAAGGCCCTTTTACATTTAGCGATCCGACCAGCGATCCGACCAGCGATCCGACCCGGTCAGGATCGCTGGTGCATCGCTAAATGATCGCTAGTGAGCTTTCATACAGAAAGATCTCACAGCGATGCAGCAGCGACGCAGCGCACGATACTCACCTTTCACACACAGCGATCCAGACGTCCTCCCGCTCGCGTCCAGCGTCGCTCGTCTCACACAGCAGGAAGCCCAGCAGGAAGCAGACGACGAGAAATGGAGCCGCCTGATCTTGCGTGATCAGCGATGGACAGCGGGGGAGCCGGTCGGAGGTAAGTATCACACATAGCGATATTGCTAGCAATATCGCTATAAAGTCACAAAATTAGTGACGTGCTAGCGATATTGCTAGCGATATTGCTATGTGTAAAACCCCCTTAAGCCAAAACCCAGAGTGGGAGATAAATCCAGAAGTGGTGACGTATTTCTATTATACTTTTCCTCTGATTGTTCCTCTCCTGGTTTTGGCTTAGAAATACTGAGGTAAAAAAACTCACCAAATACTGAACTTGTGAACGTGTTTTCGTTTCAATGTTTGGTGATTCAAATACTTGCAACACATTGATTATGACTAGAGTTGGTGCAAATTGAATTGTAAGACTAAATCCATGGGCCACATCAGTAATCTGTGACCACTGGATGGGAGCCCTTAGAACTGCATCTTCCGTCCCGGCATTCCTGACTCCTCTTTTGATTAGCCGGCCTGGCGCAAAGACATTGTTACAGCGTGATGCATATGTGACGTTGCACTAGGCCAGCTAATCAAAAGAAGAACCATGGATGCCAGGACATAAAAGGCAGATCTCAGGGCTCCCTTCTGGCTACCACAGATCACTGACGTGGCTGTGAATTGACCCAACCCTACTTTACTAATTAAATAGACAATAAAGTGCCAATCAAATGAACTTAAAAATTGACCACATTTCTATTTAGAGCTACTGTAGACATTTTTCTAAGGTATACACAGCATTATTAAGCATTAATCAGCTCCTGACTTGAATTTTGGAAAAACATTTTAGGCACATCTACTAGCTCCAAATAATTAATGGCTTTTGTTCCAAGTGGAAGATCCCCAGTTATTGAATATTTGCACATGATACATATTCCATTATTGCATACGAGCTATTAGCCTTAATATTTATGCGCCCTTTAATTAAATAAATTTTTTCATATAGAATTAGATATTTTATGTACAGCTGTACATAGAATAAAATTCATAGTAAAATCTTCTCAATATGTTTATAGAAAAAGAAATGGCTTGGCGCTTCTTGCCCAGTACATAGCTACAGCAGGTGCTCCACGCTACTACAATTGCAATGTACGGTATATATGTGATATACATGGCCCTGCATAGGGGTTCTAGTTAGTTACCGGGGAAGCTTCTGTAAACCCTATAGGTACTGAATTTAAATATTATATATTATAGAAGCCCTTATAGCCAGTGATTATACATGATATAGATTATACAACCACATAGCTACTGAATATAAAAAACTTCAACACCGATATGATAAAGATAATCAAATGATGAAAACTTTGAAATAACATTTTCAAAACATCTAAAGTATGAGCTCTACGCTCATAACTACACGCACTTACAGCTATCAATGAGGCTCTTAATGGTTGTCTGAAGAATGTTCTGCCGCGCTGAATGCACTTGGGCACACAAATTATGAAGGCACTTTGTAGAGATGGCCATACAACCCCTTTCGGGAATGATCCATTCTGTACTGCAAATGAAATTAGATGTTGCATACCACGCCTAAGGTGTCAGTATTTACACAAACCATCAGAAGGGGTTTGCACAACAATGGGCTATGAGTAGGACATCCAACTACAAGTGCGCAGTTGACCACACACCACTGTTCTCAAAGGATTTCATGGTACACAACAAGATGGCAATGGAGGTCTACCCTCGTCATTGGTGAGTCCCATATTTGTTTTGGATGCAATGATAGCAAGAGATTGGTCTGAAGACCATATGGACAACACCAAGAAGAGCCATTCACAAAGGAACTGGACCCCTCTAGTCTTCATCCCAGGTACACTAACAGCTCAACATTATATTAATTTAGCCATGGACTCAGTGATACGGGCTTTTCTTCAAAGTGTCCAAAAAGACATTTCGAAACATGACAATGCTAAGCTGAATGTTGCTTATTTTAATGTGAGAAGCTGCACACCCTAAATGTACAACCATGGCCTACAGCATCTCTGGAGTCGTCTCACATTGAGCACCTCTGGGACATCATCTCGGCAACTGCAAAGGGAGCTGCCAAAAGTGGATCTTGATGATTTATGCTCCTATGTGCATTGAACTGTGCAGAACATTCCTCAGCCATAAATAACTTCATTGATAGCATACCAAGGCATTCACACTTGTATTGAAAACATTTTGAAGTTTTGAAAATTTTGTCTCCTTACTTACATTTACTGTATACAGTAAATACACTAAATTCATTTTTTTCTTCTTACTTACATTTAGTATTTATGTATGTATATACATATGGCTGCAGCTGTCACACATCACTATGTCCCATGCACAGTTTATGATTGAGCACACTGACATTTTATGAGGAGTGAAGGGTGACGTGATAGGATTAGTATAGTGTGTGTATTAATAATACTCTGACACTATTAAGTAGAGGCTTTGAAGTTGCCAAAAAGTACATGTAGCTTTTACAGCAGCGTATCAGTTTCTTAAAGGTAAATGGACCCTTATAACTAAGGCACTATCTATCTATCATCTATCTATCATCTATCACCTATCATCTATCTATAAAATTCAGATCTATCTATATACAGTACATTTACATATATGAATTTTAATTGAAAAAGAGCAACATTTATAGCAAACATACATAGATTTTAATATTTAAACGCCATAGATATACTCAATTTAGCTTTATTATTTAAAATGAATACCAATAGATAGATAAATAGTAGATGGATATATAGCTAAATAACAGATAACCCATGTAAATGAATATTTATAGTATTAAATACTGTATCCCGCTATAAGAGCCTAGAATATGTGTTGTACCTCGGCCATTGGCTTCTCATAGACATCTTCTCCTATGGACTTTTCCTTGGCAAGTATAGCATCTCTGTGCAGCACCCTCAGCACATCCTCAGGAGCTGAAAATCCATAATGTGCTTCCAAAACTTTGGGCTTAGTTCTCTCTGTCTTTAGCATATGGATAACATCCTCCCTAGCCTGTGGGAATGAAACATGATAGGATTAGAGGAGCTGCAGTTTATATAACACACGCTTACTTCATACCTGATGTACTGACATTAGTTGCGAGAGCTAAAGCCATCGGTTAGTACAACGAGAACGTCCTCACTAATACACTTCTCTTTGCCAAAAACAGACTGCGGCGGTCATATTGCATGACATGTTGCTAGGAAGCTTCGCTGTGTACTGTCCACACAGCGTCTTCCTCCCAGTGCATAACCAGTCACATTTCCAATGTGTTTACGGTCAATTATTTATTTTTGACTATTACATTAATTCAAGGCCTTAATTTTACGTGACCTATACCCTCCAGTGATGGCAGTTTGTTACCCAAATCTCACTAAGTTTATAGAACATATGGAAGACAGATGCCCAGCGTTATTTGTACACTGCATGTCTGTACTATTCGGGATCTACATGTAGAATGATGGAAAGTATCATGTATCCATCACGTAGCCATTATAAGAAAAATAAGCAGGGTTGGATGGGTGGCCATGGAGGCTATGTCTGTGTGCCATGGTAATTGGTAATGTGTTTAAATGTAAGTGGTGTGCTATGCAACATATTTCATATATAGTGTAAAGCAGGCAATCTACAGCCCACCTTGTATGTGTTTTCCATTTTAGTGAAAATGTCTAAAAATATTTTTTTTTCTGTACCCAGTTTGCTTGGTGCCTACATACAGTAAAATGTGATTTCCATGTAGTTCACTTCAGCATGAAGCTCTAATTGCTTACGTTCTAATTCAGAAGGGACAGTGTTGTGAGTTCATTTTCCCCTTCACCACTCAGGCCCGATGAACTCCCTCTGCTGGTTAAGAAAGGTAGTGAGCCTGATTATCAAACATCTGAGACTAATGATGATGACTGGCTGAGTGGAGTTACTGACTGGATATAAGGCCGGCGACTCCCTTCTGCCCTACGGGTGATTTCTCTGTGGGATCCTGGGATACCAGTCTGAATTCCTGCTCTTCTAAAGCTAAGTTTTCTGCTTTGCTTTTTGCATTTGTGCTTTGACTTCGTTTTGCTGGATTTCTGCCATTCCCTGCTGGGGTGAGCTGAATTCCTTTAGCTTTGTCTTCAGAAAATACCTGAGTGCTGATTTAGTTTTTGAAGCCTAGCTGCTTCAGGGCCTTTTTCCATATCAGCCTGTTGGCTTGTGTCTTTCATAGGGTTTTTGCATATTGCAGACAGCAACCGTCCTTTCCTTTCCTGTTTAGTTAGTTTGGGCCCCATTGTTTGCTCAGCCTATCTTTCTATCTGTGTGAGTGTTTTTTCATCTTGCTTCACCGTCATTATATGTTGGGGGCTGTCTTTTACTTTGGGGTCTGCTCTGGGGCAGTTTAGATTTCCTTTTCTGTCTTTAGGCTATTTAGTTCTCCGGCTGTGATCGAGGGGTCTAGGGCACCGTAGGAACCCCCCACAGCTACTGCTAGTTGTGTTGATAGGTTCAGGGGTCTGCAATCTGATAGTTGCCAACTTCTCCGGTTTTCTGGACGTAGCTTCTATTTTTGTGTCTGCCTCCTACGGTGACTCGTTCATAACAGAATCACCCGCCATACCGCAGATCCTAGGGTACTCAATAGCAGGAAAGAATTGTAAAAAAAAAAAGTGTGTATATTTTTCCCTCTATATCTCTGAGGCCGTAGGGGGAATTTTTTTTTCTCTCAATGGAGATAAAGCAATTGTCTGATCGCGTGGAGCAGCTCGCTGCGGAAGTGCGGGGAATTTCCGCCTACCTTGCTCATTCACATGCTGCTGAACCAAAGATTCCCACACCTGATGTATTTTTTGGGGATCGGTCTAAATTTTTGAATTTCAAAAATAATTGTAAATTATTTTTTGCCTTGAAGCCTAATTCGTCAGGGAGCTCCGCGCAGCAGGTTAAAATTGTCATCTCTTTGCTGCGTGGCGATCCCCAGGATTGGGCGTTTTCTTTGAAACCTGATGATCCTATTCTGACTAATGTGAACACATTTTTTTAAGCCTTGGGGTTGTTGTATGACGAACCTAATGCCATTGATCAGGCTGAAAAGACCCTGCTGGCATTGAACCAGGGTCAAGATTCTGCAGAATCGTACTGTCAAAAATTCCGAAAGTGGGCGGTACTTACTACCTGGAATGATAATGCCCTGGCTGCTCTCTTTCGGAAGGGTTTGTCAGAAGCCGTAAAAGATACTATGGTGGGATTTCCTGTTCCCTCTGGTCTTGACAATTCTATGTCATTAGCCATTCAGATTGATCGGCGTTTGCGCGAACGCAAAACTGCACGAGAAGTGTTGCCACTTGTTGAACAAATGTCTGAACCTATGCAATGTGATAGAGTTTTGTCCAGAGAGCAGCGTCAGGAGTTCAGAAGGAGTAATAAGTTGTGTTTTTTCTGTGGAGATGCCTCGCATATTATTTCTGTCTGTCCTAAACGAGAGAAACGCTTTGCACACACGTTTTCTGTTGGTGGTGTTCAACCTAAGTTTCTTCTGGCTATTACTCTGATCTGCTCCCTGTCCACATTTTCCGCCAAGGCTTTTGTGGATTCGGGAGCAGCTCTAAACCTAATGGACTTGGATTTTGCTAAACGTTGTGGATTTCCGATGACACCTCTGCAGACGCCTATCCCTTTGAGGGGGATTGATGCTACTCCTTTGGCAAAAAATAAACCTCAGTTTTGGACCCAGGTGGTAATGCGGGTCGCCCCAGACCATCAAGAAAATTGCAGATTTTTGGTGTTGCATAATCTGCATGATACCATTGTTCTGGGGTTTCCCTGGTTGCAAATTCATAATCCAGTTTTGGATTGGAAATCTGTGTCTGTGGTGAGTTGGGGTTGTCGGTGTGCCTTTAGTGAGGCTCCGGTGTTTTCCATCTCACCTCAGTCGCATGATGTTCCTGATTATTTGGCGGACTTTTATGATGTATTTAGTGAGAATGAGTCTGCGTCTCTGCCTCCTCATAGGAGTTATGACTGTGCAATTGAACTGAGCCTGGGGTGTAAATTCCCCAAGGGTCGGCTCTTCAATTTATCTGTACCCGAGCACGAGGCTATGCGATCCTATATTAAGGAGGCGTTGGAGAAGGGTCATATTAGACCATCCTCGTCACCCTTAGGTGCCGGTATTTTTTTTGTAGCCAAAAAGGATGGATCATGAAGACCTTGTATTGATTATCGTGCCCTCAACAAAATTACTGTTAAATATCAGTATCCGTTACCCCTGATTTCGGATCTATTCTCTAGAGTTAAAAGTGCTTGCTGGTTTACCAAGCTTGACCTCGGGGGGGCGTATAATCTTATTCGCATTAAGCATGGGAATGAATGGAAGACGGCGTTTAATACTCCAGAGAGACATTTTGAGTACCTGGTGATGCCTTTTGGGCTCAATAATGCCCCTTCTGTCTTCCAGTGCTTCATGAACGATATTTTCCGAGATTTTGTCGATAAATTTTTGATTATCTATCTGGATGATATTTTGATCTTCTCCAAGGATTGGGATTCTCATGTGGAACATATTCGGACTGTGTTCCGGATCTTGAGGGAGAATTCCCTGTATGTTAAAGGATCTAAATGCCTTTTTGGAGTACAGAGGATTTATTTTTTGGGATTTGTTTTGTCTCCGTCAACTATTGAAATGACCCGGCCAAGGTACAGGCTATTTACGATTGGGTTCAGCCCACTTCTTTGAAGGCCCTTCAGAAGTTTTTGGGTTTTGCTAATTTTTATCGGAAATTTATAGCAAAATTTTCTAGTATTGCCAAGCCATTGACTGATTTGATTAAGAAGGGTGCTGATGTGTTAAATTGGTCTCCAGAGGCTGTTTCTTCCTTTCAGGAGTTGAAGTGAAGATTCACCTCCGCCCCGGTTTTGCGGCAACCTGATGTCTCACTTCCGTTCCAGGTAGAGGTGGATGCTTCTGAGATTGGTGCAGGAGCTGTTTTGTCCCAAAAGGATCCTGTAACATCTAAAATGAATCCCTGTGCATTCTTTTCCCGAAAGTTCTCTCCATCTGAACGTAACTATGTTGTGGGGAATCGGGAACTGTTGGCCATGAAATGGGCATTTGAGGAGTGGAGACATTGGTTGGAGGGAGCTAAGCATCAAGTCGTGGTCCTCACTGACCACAAGAATTTGATTTACCTAGAATCGTCTAAGCGCTTGAACCCTAGACAGGCTAGGTGGGCCTTGTTTTTTACACGTTTTGATTTTGTGGTTTCTTTTCTTCCTGGAACTAAGAATGTCAAGGCAGACACCCTCTCTAATAGCTTCTTTGCTGATTCTCCTGTGGTGACCAAGCCTGCTACCATCTTAGGCGAAGGGGTAGTTCTTTCTGCCATCTCGCCTGAATTGAGACGTGCTCTGGAAGAGTTCCAGGAGGACAAACCTGAACATTGTCCCAGTGGAAAGTTGTATGTTCCTGACCAGTGGAAGAAGAGAGTGATGTCTGAAGTTCATTGCTCTGCTTTGGCTGGTCATCCAGGTATTTTTGGTACTAGAGATCTGGTGAGTCGGTCTTTTTGGTGGCCCTCCTTGTCTCGTGATGTCAGGAATTTTGTGCAGTCCTGTGGGACTTGCTCCCGGTCTAAATCATGTTCTCGCTCTAGTGGGTTGTTGATGCCTTTGCCTGTCCCCAAGAGGCCATGGACCCATATTTCAATGGATTTTATCTCTGATATGCCTGTCTCTCAGAGAATGACTGTTATTTGGGTGATTTGTGATAGATTCTCTAAGATGGTCCATCTTGTACCACTCCCTAAGTTGCCATCTTCCTCTGAGTTGGTGCTATTGTTTTTGCAACAGGTGGTTCGCTTGCACGGGATTCCTGAGAACATTGTATCTGACAGAGGAGTTCAGTTTGTGTCTAGATTTTGGAGAACTTTCTGTTCCAAGCTGGGAATTCAGTTGTCCTTCTCCTCTGCTTTTCACCCTCAGACCAATGGGCAGACAGAGAGAACAAACCAGACCTTGGAGTCATATTTGAGATGTTTTATTTCCGCTGATCAGGATGATTGGGTTTCATTTTTGCCCTTGGCCGAATTTGCTTTAAATAATAGAGCTAGTTCTGCCACTTTGATGTCACCTTTTTTTTGCAACTTTGGGTTTCATCCTCGATTTTCTTCAGGGCAGGTGGAGCCCTCTGCCTGCCCAGGTGTTGACACTGTGGTGGAGAGAATGCACCAGATCTGGGACCAAGTGGTGGATAAGTTATCCCTCTCCCAGGAAAAGGCCCAGCGGTTTTCCAACCGACATAGGACCATGGGTCCCCAGTTTAAGGTTGGTGATATGGTTTGGTTGTCATCAAAAAATATCGCTATGAAGGTGGCTTCTCCTAAGTTTAAACCTAGATTTTTTGGACCTTACAAGATTTTGGAGATTATTAATCCGGTCTTTTTTCGTTTGGCTCTTCCTGTCACATTTAAAATCCATAATGTGTTCCATAAGTCTTTGTTGAAGAGGTTTGTTGAGCCTGTTCCGGGGGTGGCACCTCTAGACCCTGTATTGTTGGAAGGTAACATGGAATATGAGGTAAAGAAAATACTGGATTCCCGTCTGGCTAGACGGAGACTCCAGTATTTGGTTAAGTGGAAGGGTTATGGTCAGGAGGATAATTCCTGGGTCTCTGCCTCTGATATTCATGCCAAAAGATTGGTGCGTGCCTTTCATCGGGCTCACCCTGATCGCCCTGGTGGCTTGGTTGAGGGTTCGGTGACCCCTCCTCAAGGGGGAGGTACTGTTGTGAGTTCATTTTCCCCTTCACCACTCAGGCCCGATGAACTCCCTCTGCTGGTTAAGAAAGGTAGTGAGCCTGATTATCAAACATCTGAGACTAATGATGATGACTGGCTGAGTGGAGTTACTGACTGGATATAAGGCCGGCAACTCCCTTCTGCCCTACGGGTGATTTCTCTGTGGGATCCTGGGATACCAGTCTGAATTCCTGCTCTTCTAAAGCTAAGTTTTCTGCTTTGCTTTTTGCATTTGTGCTTTGACTTCGTTTTGCTGGATTTCTGCCATTCCCTGCTGGGGTGAGCTGAAGTCCTTTAGCTTTGTCTTCAGAAAATACCTGAGTGCTGATTTAGTTTTTGAAGCCTAGCTGCTTCAGGGCCTTTTTCCATATCAGCCTGTTGGCTTGTGTCTTTCATAGGGTTTTTGCAGATTGCAGACAGCAACCGTCCTTTCCTTTCCTGTTTAGTTAGTTTGGGCCCCATTGTTTGCTCAGCCTATCTTTCTATCTGTGTGAGTGTTTTTTCATCTTGCTTCACCGTCATTATATGTTGGGGGCTGCCTTTTACTTTGGGGTCTGCTCCGGGGCAGTTTAGATTTCCTTTTCTGTCTTTAGGCTATTTAGTTCTTCGGCTGTGATCGAGGGGTCTAGGGCACCGTAGGAACCCCCCACAGCTACTGCTAGTTGTGTTGATAGGTTCAGGGGTCTGCAATCTGATAGTTGCCAACTTCTCCGGTTTTCTGGACGTAGCTTCTATTTTTGTGTCTGCCTCCTACGGTGACTCGTTCATAACAGGACAGGGTGTGTCACTAGTTTAGGAGGCTGCACTAACTTTTCAGCAAACTCTCCACCCCCAACTCCTTACCCTTCCTACTTCCTGCTTTCTCATCATTCTGCAGGCTCTACCTTTCTTTTGCCTTTGTTGCATCATCTGCAAAATAGCTACAATAAAGTTTACTATGCCCTTTTTATTCTACACTTTCATCCAAGTTGAACTCTCTGTTCTGTGTGTAGGTGATTGTCACTTCTCACAGCTCAATTTTCCACTCTGCCTATGATTACTGGCTATGACAGATCTGCATACACACACAGCTCTGCTACATACACAGTTTAGCTACAACAGATGCACACACGCAGCTTAGCTACATCAGACACACAAACTCAGCTCAGCCACACATGCTCAGCTACAACAGACACACATACACTCAGTTCAGCTACAACAGACACACATACACCTACTCAGCTACAACTGACATGCACACAGCTCAACTACAATAGATGCACACACACTCAGCTCAGCTAAAAAAGAAACAATACACACGCAACTCAGCTTGGATTGGAGAACACATACTGTATTCTGTTGATGGGGCAGGGCTGCAAGCTTGAGAAAGCCAGAAACCCATGTAACTGTTTGGGGTGATAGAATCCTAGCCAGAATAAAACGGGAGTACTGGTCACATGAGAGCACTCTAGTGGATCGAGAAGGAGACAGTAACACAAGTGTATGCAAAGTTGAATAGGGGGACAGAAGCGGAAAAATGAAGAGGACTCTGAAAATTGACAACCCTATAAGTACATTCAAGCGTATTATACAAACTGTAACTATTGTTTTTTGTTGATTTGTGTTATTATTATTACTATTATTCTTACTATTATACAATGCATCTGAGAATGTATGGTTATACTACTATTAATAATAATAAGGTACATCCACTGTTTCTGTGGGGTCAAGAATATTTTTTCCACTGCAAACTGAAATAAGCTTTGTGTTTTCAATCTCTAGACCTAAAATTTATTATTTTCTCATTATTTTTATTTTCCCTATTTTGTGCATCATTGCTTGCTACTTTCATTTTTTTTTTTTGGGGGGGGTAAGAAAATCATCTTGGGGGGAATTAATAATAATATTTCCTAGAGCTTCAAACTAAAGTTGTGCCGTAAAGCGCACACTTTGCAGTTTTTTGCAATACAGAGCAGATGTATTTCAATGGCTATTTCTGTATATATTTTCCATCTAAGATGCTTGTCACGTGCACACTTTTCAGCAAGTAATGTGGAAGTAAATGCAAGGGGTTAAGCTGTCTCGACTCCACTCAATCCTGCACTCACCTTCATCCTAAGGTTGCAAACTGAGCATAAATCAAACCCCAACACAGTGCACACTCCCCAAATACACAACACGCTTCCACCACTCACCAAGCACATGGGGTGATGAGTCCCCAAAATTCATACTGATGTCTAAGTCAAAAGGCCAAACACTCTAGAGAGAGAGCCTATGGATTCCAGATTTAGAGAATAAAGGCTCTAACCTTATTAAAGTTTCAGGCTTTAACATAAAACGTGCAGTGTTGAATGTCAGGCTTATGCTAATATCACATATTCCCATACAGTGCTTGGCTACTGATTGTCAGGAACACCGCATGGCACTTGCTCACTGAGCCGCAACCTGCACCGAACGCAATGTGCTGCATTTTTATGCGGTCGCCGCATCGTCAAAATGACGCATGCGGAGGCATCCGCATACATTGGCATGGCCTGCAAATCTAATGCTCAAGATAGAGTACGCAGGCTGCATGCCGACGGAGGAGGAGCTGACTGGAGGAGGTGCGGCTGTGGGTGGAGCTTCAGGGAGGAAGTCCGCATCTCTCCGCAGCTCTTACATATGCTAGTGTGAAACTAGCCTAAGTCAGGAGATGGCACAGTACAGGAGGGGCAAGACAAGGACGTGGTCAGTCACAAAGCAGAGTCTGGAAACCTGAGATAGCAGCACAGTACAGGCAGGAGAAATGGAACAGAAGGTCAGGGACAGGCAATGGTCATAACAGAGAGGCAAAACAAGTAGAGTCAGGCAGCAATATCAGAAACAGGAACCAGCCAGGTCATACATGAGCAAACCTACACAGGCAGACAGTATCCACAGATACACAGGGGTCAGGAAATAAGCAGAGGTCAAAAGTATCACTGACAATGGACAGAGCCCAAATGAGGCTATTTAAAGCCCTCCCAGAACCAGAGAGAGGCCAAAAGCATTAACCCCTGCAGTACTAAACCAAAATTCACAAACAGACCATGACACTGCAGTCAGATTATTGTTCCGATTTTGATAATTCTTTGTTATTATGTAAATATGTGTTTTGGAAATTATAATTTGATAATACAGTTGTGGCCAAAAGTATTGACACCCCTGCCATTCTGTCAGATAATACTCAGTTTCTTCCTGAAAATGATTGCAAACACAAATTCTTTGGTATTATTATCTTCATTTAATTTGTCTTAAATGAAAAAACACAAAAGAGAATGAAGCAAAAAGCAAAACATTGATCATTTCACACAAAACTCCAAAAATGGGCCAGACAAAAGTATTGGAACCCTCAGCCTAATACTTGGTTGCACAACCTTTAGCCAAAATAACTGCGACCAACCGCTTCCGGTAACCATCAATGAGTTTCTTACAATGCTCTGCTGGAATTTTAGACCATTCTTCTTTGGCAAACAGCTCCAGGTCCCTGATATTTGAAGGGTGCCTTCTCCAAACTGCCATTTTTAGATCTCTCCACAGGTGTTCTATGGGATTCAGGTCTGGAGTCATTGCTAGCCACCTTAGAAGTCTCCAGTGCTATCTCTCAAACCATTTTCTAGTGCTTTTTGAAGTGTGTTTTGGGTCATTGCCCTGCTGGAAGACCCATGACCTCTGAGGTAGACCCAGCTTTCTCACACTGGGACCTACAGTATGCTGCAAAATTTGTTGGTAGTCTTCAGACTTCATAATGCCATGCACACGGTCAAGCGGCCCAGTGCCAGAGGCAGCAAAGCAACCCCAAAACATCAGGGAACCTCCGCCATGTTTGACCGTAGGGACCGTGTTCTTTTCTTTGAATGCCTCTTTTTTCTCCTGTAAACTCTATGTTGATGCCTTTGCCCAAAAAGCTCTACTTTTGTCTCATCTGACCAGAGAACATTCTTCCAAAACGTTTTAGGCTTTTTCAAGTAAGTTTTGGCAAACTCCAGCCTGGCTTTTTATGTCTCGGGCTAAGAAGTGGGGTCTTCCTGGGTCTCCTACCATACAGTCCCTTTTCATTCAGATGCCGACGGATAGTACGGGTTGACACTGTTGTACCCTCGGACTGCAGGGCAGCTTGAACTTGTTTGAATGTTAGTCGGGGTTCTTTATCCAACATCCGCACAATCTTGCGTTGAAATCTCTTGTCAATTTTTCTTTTCCGTCCACATCTAGGGAGGTTAGCCACAGTGCCATGGCTTTAAACTTCTTGATGACACTGCGCATGGTAGACACAGGAACATTCAGGTCTTTGGAGATGGACTTGTAGCCTTGAGATTGATCATGCTTCCTCACAATTTGGTTTCTCAAATCCTCAGACAGTTCTTTGGTCTTCTTTCTTTTCTCCATGCTCAATGTGGTACACACAAGGACACAGGACAGAGGTTGAGTCAACTTTAGTCCATGTCAACTGGCTGCAAGTGTGATTTAGTTATTGCCAACACCTGTTAGGTGCCACAGGTAAGTTACAGGTGCTGTTAATTACACAAATTAGAAGAGCATCACATGATTTTTCGAACAGTGCCAATACTTTTGTCCACCCTCTTTTTTATGTTTGGTGTGGAATTATATCCAATTTGGCTTTAGGACAATTCTTTTTGTGTTTTTTCATTTAAGACAAATTAAATGAAGATAATAATACCAAAGAATTTGTGTTTGCAATCATTTTCAGGAAGAAACTGAGTATTATCTGACAGAATTGCAGGGGTGTCAATACTTTTGGCCACAACTGTAGTTAAGATAATAGTTTCCTCCTTCTCTGTATGTTTACATGTAGGCCCTGATTCATTAAAGCTCCCCATAGGCATTAGACGTAGGCTAGTTTCACATTTGCGTCTTTGTGCACAGCGCATCGTGCGCAAGTAGAAACGCATGCAAAAACGCATCATGCGTTTTTGGAAGCTTGCGTTTTTTATGCGCATTCGTTCTCTAGGTGTTCTACATATGTTTACTCGTAAAACACATGCATACGCAAATGCAGGCGTACGCATGTCCATGCACACGCCTACATTCCCATAGACTGTAATGCGTTGTTTTGACGCATTCCGTGCGCAAGCGTACGCATGCGGTTTTTTTACGCCTTTGGATGGACCCAAAAATGTAACATGTTGCATTGGGCGCATCTAGACGCACACCTTGAAAAAACGCCATGTTAAACATAGGTACGCATGACGCATGCACACGGATGCACACGATGCGCTGCGCACAAAAACGCTAATGTGAAACCAGCCTAAGACTGGCGGAACTCACCGACAACGACCGGCAATCTAATATGTATGACCTGACAAACTACAGTGATGGTGAAACGCGCGTCAAGGTTCTTGTGCGCCACCCTCGAGGTTCTTGTGTGCCACTGGTTCACTAAGCCTCAAGGTACATGCATTATTTAGTGTTTGTAATTTCATGTAATTTCACATACAGTCTATGTCCTGGACTTAAGTTCGATCTTGGAACCTACTAATTACACTTACATTCTCATAGAACTTGTTCTTATATTAAGCTGTTACGCATGGCTATTATCCATCTAGCTTGCAATTCTTATACCTTATTTAGCCAGTGTTTTTTACATCAGGTCTATTTAAGTGTTGTTTATATGATTTATATATTTGATTATCACAAAAGGTAAAAGGTAGGGAGGGTTTCTTCCCTTTTCCAACAGGGATTCTAGGTCCAATTATGGACCAGTATTACCATCATGTTGTCCTGATGTGTGTTTTTAGTCTGACGACTTCTCCCAAACGCTATGTATTTATTAATAATCTTTAACGATTCAATTGTTATATATTTGTTTGCCCCAATTTGTTTTCTTTTTCCTTTATTGAGTATATTGTTTATATTTTTGTCTTTGTGGCAATTGGAAAATTCCTATTGGTTTCATATATTGTCAGTTTATGGGATTTTTTTTTTAATAGTGGAAATGCCATAGTATCCAAACCTGCTTTTTTATGACAAAAGGAAGAACAAAACTCTATAAGATAAGTGAACTAAACCGAAGACCAGTTATTAGAGATGAGTGCAGGAGCCTGGTCCAGCAGCCACATCAGTAGTCTGGAGCCACATGGACAGGAGCGCTATGAACCTCCCTTCTACCTGTCAGAATTGCAGTTACTTCTTCTGATTTGTAGTCTCATCAGAAGTGCTGGGAGGTAGGTGGAAGTTCGCAGGACTCTCGTCCAACGACCACACACTACTAGCATGGCTGCTGGACTAGGGTCCTGCAAATTGGTTCAATAATCTCTAATAAATGGCGTTGGGCTTATTTCACTGATCTTATAAAGTTTTGTTGTTTTTTTTGTCTCCAAAAACAGGAAAGGATATGAGTTTACTTTCGTAGAAGAATAGTTTCATCTATATTTTTCCTTCTTCAGAATTCACTCCCATTTTGGCTGAATTAAAAAGATCAGGATCAATTTCGGGACAATTTAAAGATATACAGTAGGACTGATGTGAAATTATTTTTTTTATAAAAATATTAATATTTTGGCAGCTTTAGCAGGTAACATAATATATGAAGAAATAGAGAATATTAACCCATAACTACAGGATACTTGGCATGCAATGTACTTGGTTATATGTGTTAAATAACAGTATGTCCTGTCTTTCCGCATTTGGCTTTTTTAGAAATGGGCTGTATTAAGAGATTACACATCTGCAGTAAAAAAAAAAAAAAAGCTACCCAGAGGACTAATTACCAAACCTGCAATGAACTTTACAGATTTCTCATACATCATGTCATGAAGTTCCTTACTTAGGTGGAAGGGAATCGACATTCATTATACTACATGAAATCCCGCTTCGTGTCAGACATATAAACATACAGGAAAACGTTCATTCATCTGTGTAAAGTTAGAGTTTCTGCAGAGCGCGTCATGGGAAGTTTCTTGCCAAGCACCAGACTGCAGATAATTAATGATGTAATTGAAAGCTCCCATGGCCAGCTCGCCTCAGAAATCTAGTGACGTTATTGATGAAGAGTACAAGCAATGAGAGCAGAACAAAGATACGTGGGTCGGAAATAATAGTCAGATGTCTACCGAATATTTGATTTAGCGTTAAGCTTTCATCAGAGAGTTCCTGGTCCTCCGAACATTTTAGGTAAATAAAACGTACATGCCAATTTAGATCCGTCACTATGTAAAACATTTACTTGTACTGATCTGAACTTTTATGTAAAATGTTAATATAAAGCTTGGTGGCTCAGTGGTCAAAGCTGTGTCCTTGCAGTAATGGCATCTTGGATTCAAATATACATATGGAATGATGCAAAAAATACAAAACACTACAGATTTGATTCATCAAGGTGTTTTCAACAAAATTCTGATGTAAAACACCTTGAAATGTCACAACATTTTTTGTGCAGAGGAAAAATGGTAGTGAAGAAAACAGATAAGTGCAAGAGAGAGAAAGAGTGAAATAGGTGGTGTTGCGGCTTACTAGTAAGTGTATTATCTTACTCCAGTGCTGGAATCACAGCTGCACTGTACAGTATTTCATGATGCTACTTCTAAGAATATGCCACAGAGAGATAGAGAATCAAGATTAGTGTTCAGAAAACCTATGGACATTCGGGTCCAGCAGGTTTGCCTGAACTTTTTAAAAAAGCTTGATTGGGGTACCAGAACAGTACCCGAACTCAAACCCGAACTTCATTCAGATGAATGGGGGGCCTGAACATCAGTTGTTTGCCACACTGTAATCTGCATGACAGCGCAGAAAACACTGCCTCTGATCGGTAGTAAGATTATTACTGGTCAGAGTGCTGCAGTTCAAACACTGTCAGATGACAGCGCAAGCCAGCAGCTGTGACTGATGGTAAAAAGTTAACTGCTGGTCACAGAGGTGTTAGCTGATGGGACTACTATTCCCATCAGCGTAAGACAGCTGTAGCTAAATATAGTGAGAGCAGGGGCCGCTGATGAGATTATTCAGCCTGCACCTGCGCTATAAATAAATACATTTTTTTTAAAAATGACGCGAGGTCTGTTCTATTTTTTGATAAGCAGCATGGCAAAACTGAAAGCTGCGGGCTGCAACCCTCAGCTGTCAGCTTTATCATAGCTGGTTATCGAGAATGGAGTGGTCCTTATTTTTGACAACCAGCCAAGATAAAGCAGACAGCTGGGGCTAGTATTCTCAGACTGGTAAGGGGCCATGGATATTAGCTCCACCAGCCAAAAAATAACAGCCCGCAGCCACCCTAGAAAAGCTGCATTTGTTAGATGCGTTAATTCTAGTGCTTTGCCCAGTTCTTGCCACTTGCCCTGTCAGTGTAACCCGGATGAAGGGGAGAGCGGACACTAATGTGTTGAACCCCGGTGAACTTACTTTCAGCACCGCTTACTGAACAACAGAAGAAGATCTTTTGGTCTGATTTTTTTCATTTTACATCACATAGAAGATCATGTGTATGAGTGACATTGACAAGGAGAAGAGATGGAATCATGATGCACTATGAGAATAAGGTAAGATGGCTGTGGCAGTGTGATGCTCATGGCAAAGTTCTCCTGGGTGACCTTGGGTCGTCACATCTATGTGGATATTACTTTGACACGTTTCACCTCTCTAAACATTAACACAAGCCAAGTCACTCCTTTTATGGCAACAATATTACCTAAAGGCAGTGGTCGCCTTACGCACTGCCTTTTGGTAATATTGTTGGCATTAAAGGAGTTGTTTTAACAAAGGACATAATTCAAGCTATTGACTAGGCCTTCTATTTCCTCAGATCACAATATGATTGAGCAAGTGTGGGATTTGCAGGAAAACTAAGTCTGATCCATGGAAGACCCAGCTCACTACTTATAGACTTACTAGATCAGTTACCAAGGTCTTAGTGCCAGATACAACAGGACAACTTGAGAAGTCTTGTGGTGACAATAGCTCCACAGGTCAGAGCTGTTTTGTAGGCATGAGGCTGGTAGTTTTAATGTCATGACTGATTGGTTTATATCCCAAGTATTGTTATAAGAAAGCTGTGCTTTACACTCTTCACATCAGTAGCAGATGATAATTCTTTTCCACTGGGAAAGTCAATAATAAGGCAATTATTTATAGTGTGAGAGGAAAAACATGGGATGGGGGATACATCTGGGTCTCATTGATGCACAGCAATTTTGTTGAAATGACGATTTCCCATTAACCCCTTACTAACTTTTCATGTACTGGTACATCTAAAGTCAGGTTCCTGTCTTTAATGCAGGCTCAAGAGCTGAGCCTACATCTTTCCCATCAGCTGATGGCTGTATTATTTAAGGGGTTGTCCGGTCTAAATTGATAGGTCTACAATCACTTGTGTGCAGTGAGGATACGCTGGTTTCTGAGTTGGGACCAGTGGGTACATATGCATTATAAATACTCCCGGCCAGAGTCAACTAGTGGGCGCAGCTGCATCCACCGGACGTTCGCGTCACTTCGCATGCTGCGACTCTGACAAAACTGCAAACGGCAGTGAAACGCAAGTCGACATGTATTAGTGCATCACATTCCTATTGTGGTTAAAGGTGAATAATACAATTATAGTAAGGTATATGCTGCACATGTATATTATAACATTTCAGTAAGCTTTGCTGACTATTAAATTGTGTCTATAATGTGTATATATTGCACCTTTGCATCTACAGTTGTGTGAAAAAATGCCGGCCTCCTTCATGATTTCCTATTCTTTTGCATGTTTGTCACACTTAAATGTTTCAGATCACTAAACAAATTTGAATATTAGACAAAGATAACACGAGTAAACACAAAATGCAGCTTTTAAATGAAGGTCTTTATTATTAAGAGAATAAGAAATCCAAACGTTTAGGGACCCGTGTGAAAAAGTGATTGCCCCTAAACCTAATAACTGGTTGGGCCACTTTTAGTAGCAACAACTGCAGTCAAGTGTTTGCGACAATTATCAATTAATGTTTTACAATGCTCTGGAGATATCTTGGCCCACTCATCTTTACAGAATTGTTGAAATTCAGCTACAATAGAGGGTTTTTGAGCATAAACTGCCTTTTTAAGGTCATGC
This sequence comes from Dendrobates tinctorius, assembly GCF_039654945.1. Lineage (NCBI taxonomy): Eukaryota > Metazoa > Chordata > Amphibia > Anura > Dendrobatidae > Dendrobates > Dendrobates tinctorius. Next base: position 5,131,303 of record NW_027361692.1, on the reverse strand, counting down.
CACAGCATTTCAGTTGGATTAAGGTCAAGACTTTAACTAGGCCACTCCAAAGTCTTAATTTTGTTTTTTCGTATGCCATTCAGAGATGAACTTGCTGGTGTGTTTTGACCATTGTTCTGCTGCATATCACAAGTGTGCAGCAGGCCAAACATTCTCCTTCAGGATTTTTTGGTAGACAGCATTTGCCACAGAAACTCTTCCAGGTCCTGAAGGAACAAAACAGCCCCAGACCATCACACTACCACAACCATATTTTACTGTTGGTATGGTCTTTCCTTTATAAAACACTGTGTTACTCCTACGCCAGATGTAATGGGACATATACCTTCCAAAAAGTTCAACTTTTGTCTGAGCAGTCCACAGAGCATTTTCCCAAAGTCTTGGGGATCATCAAGATGTTTTCTGGCAAAACTGAGATAAGCTTTTAAGTTCTTATTGCTCAGCAGTGATTTTCGTCTTGGAGCTCTGCCATACAGGATATTTTTGCCCAGTTTCTTTACAATGGTGGAGTCTTGTGCACTGACCTTAACTGAGGCAAGTGAGGCATGCAGTTCTTTGGATGTTATTGTAGGGTCTTTTGTGACCTCTTTGATGAGTCGTTGCTGAGGTCTTAGGGCAGTTGTCGTCTGCCAGCCACTCCTAGGAAGATTCACCACTGTTCCTTGTTTTTGCCATTTGTGGATTATGGCTCTCACTGCGGTTCGCTGGAGTCCCAAAGCTTCAAAAATGTCTTTATAACCATTTACAGACTGATAGGTCTCGATTTGTTTCTCATTTGTTCCAGATTTTCTTTTGAATTGCGGTATGATGTCTAGTTTTTGAAGATCATTTGGTCTACTTCACTTTATCAGTCAGGCAGATCCTAGTTAAGTGATTTTTTGATTGAGAACAGGTGCGGCAGTAATCAGGCTTGGGTGTGGGGAGGCAATCACTATTTCACACACGGCCCTGTAAACCTGAAGATTTGAATTTCTTTTTCCCATAATAAAAACCTTCATTTAAAACTGCATTTTTATTTTACTTGTGTTATCTTTGTCATAATATTTAAATATGTTTGGTGATCTGAAACATTTAAGTGTGACAAACATGCAAAAGAATAAGAAATCAGGAAGGGGGCAAATACTTTTTCACACAATTGTATATTTATTACCTTCACCATAGGTCTATCTTATACTCAGTAAATCTCTGCAGCATATATGCTACTATTTTTCCATCATAGCTCCATGTTTATATTCAGCGTTTTATATACAGTTGTGGCCAAAAGTATTGACACCCCTGCAATTCTGTCAGATAATACTCAGTTTCTTCCTGAAAATGATTGCAAACACAAATTCTTTGGTATTATTATCTTCATTTAATTTGTCTTAAATGAAAAAAGCACAAAAGAGAATGAAGCAAAAAGCAAAACATTGATCATTTCACACAAAACTCCAAAAATGGGCCAGACAAAAGTATTGGCACCCTCAGCCTAATACTTGGTTGCACAACCTTTAACCAAAATAACTGCGACCAACCGCTTCCGGTAACCATCAATGAGTTTCTTACAATGCTCTGCTGGAATTTTAGACCATTCTTCTTTGTCAAACTGCTCCAGGTCCCTGATATTTGAAGGGTGCCTTCTCCAAACTGCCATTTTTAGATCTCTCCACAGGTGTTCTATGGGATTCAGGTCTGGACTCATTGCTAGCCACCTTAGAAGTCTCCAGTGCTTTCTCTCAAACCATTTTCTAGTGCCTTTTTGAAGTGTGTTTTGGGTCATTGTCCTGCTGGAAGACCCATGACCTCAGAGGGAGACCCAGCTTTCTCACACTGGGACCTACATTATGCTGCAAAATTTGTTGGTAGTCTTCAGACTTCATAACCTCCGCCTTGTTTGACTGTAGGGACTGTGTTCTTTTCTTTGAATGCCTCTATTTTCTCCTGTAAACTCTATGTTGATGCCTTTGCCCAAAAAGCTCTACTTTTGTCTCATCTGACCAGAGAACATTCTTTCAAAACTTTTTAGGCTTTTTCAGGTAAGTTTTGGCTTTTTTATGTCTCGGGGTAAGAAGTGGGGTCTTCCTGGGTCTCCTACCATACAGTCCCTTTTCATTCAGACGCCGACGGATAGTACGGGTTGACACTGTTGTACCCTTGGACTGCAGGGCAGCTTGAACTTGTTTGGATGTTAGTCGAGGTTCTTTATCCAACATCCGCACAATCTTGCGTTGAAATCTCTTGTCATTTTTTCTTTTCCGTCCACATCTAGGGTGGTTAGTCACAGTGCCATGGGCTTTAAACTTCTTGATGACACTGCGCACGGTAGACACAGGAACATTCAGGTCTTTGGAGATGGACTTGTAGCCTTGAGATTGCTCATGCTTTCTCACAATTTGATTTCTCAAGTCCTCAGACAGTTCTTTGGGCTTCTTTCTTTTCTCCATGCTCAATGTGGCACACACAATGACACAGGACAGACGTTGAGTCAACTTTAATCCATGTAAACTGGCTGCAAGTGTGATTTAGTCATTGCCAACACCTGTTAGGTGCCACAGGTAAGTTACAGGTGCTGTTAATTACACAAATTAGAGAAGCATCACATGATTTTTCGAACAGTGCTAATACTTTTGTCCACTCTCTTTTTTATATTTGGTGTGGAACTATATCCAATTTGGCTTTAGGACAATTCTTTTTGTGTTTTTTCATTTAAGACAAATTAAATGAAGATAATAATACCAAAGAATTTGTGTTTGCAATCATTTTCAGGAAGAAACTGAGTATTATCTGACAGAATTGCAGGGGTGTCAATACTTTTGGCCACAACTGTACATTTAGCCACCTTACTGATAGTAATCCATTAATGGTGAATACTTAACCTATCAGCTGGCTATTTTTACTTACGGTATATACAACATAGCTGTTTATTATATTTTTTGCGGAATCTTTGCTATATACGTGTAGCAGTTTTTTATGTACAATAATTTGGACAAGTTTTGAACTTTTCATATATGGTATAGCGGTTCATTATACTGACACTTAAGATGCTGCCACTTATTGTATGGTCATTCTCTAATCTGTACCTGACATTCTATCATTTTTTTTAAATTTAATTCATGTTGGGCTTTTTATGTCTTCAGTTTCTCTATTATATTTCCATTTTTTGGAAATATTTTTTGTATTATACAGTGGGGAAAAAAAGTAATTAGTCAGTCAGCAATAGTGCAAGTTCCACCACTTAAAAAGATGAGAGGCGTCTGTAATTTACATCATAGGTAGACCTCAACTATGGGAGACAAACTGAGAAAAAAAAATCCAGAAAATCACATTGTCTGTTTTTTTTTCATTTTATTTGCATATTATGGTGGAAATAAGTATTTGGTCAGAAACAAAATTTCATCTCAATACTTTGTGATATATCCTTTGTTGGCAATGACAGAGGTCAAACGTTTTCTGTAAGTCTTCACAAGGTTGCCACACACTGTTGTTGGTATGTTGGCCCATTCCTCCATGCAGATCTCCTCTAGAGCAGTGATGTTTTTGGCTTTTCGCTTGGCAACACGCACTTTCAACTCCCTCCAAAGGTTTTCTATAGGGTTGAGATCTGGAGACTGGCTAGGCCACTCCAGGACCTTGAAATGCTTCTTACGAAGACACTCCTTCGTTGCCCTGGCGGTGTGCTTTGGATCATTGTCATGTTGAAAGACCCAGCCACGTTTCATCTTCAATGCCCTTGCTGATGGAAGGAGGTTTGCACTCAAAATCTCACGATACATGGCCCCATTCATTCTTTCATGTACCCGGATCAGTCGTCCTGGCCCCTTTGCAGAGAAACAGCCCCAAAGCATGATGTTTCCACCACCATGCTTTACAGTAGGTATGGTGATTGATGGATGCAACTCAGTATTCTTTTTCCTCCAAACACGACAAGTTGTGTTTCTACCAAACAGTTCCAGTTTGGTTTCATCAGACCATAGGACATTCTCCCAAAACTCCTCTGGATCATCCAAATGCTCTCTAGCAAACTTCAGACGGGCCCGGACATGTACAGGCTTAAGCAGTGGGACACGTCTGGCACTTCAGGATCTGAGTCCATGGTGGCGTAGTGTGTTACTTATGGTAGGCCTTGTTACATTGGTCCCAGCTCTCTGCAGTTCATTCACTAGGTCCCCCCTCGTGGTTCTGGGATTTTTGCTCACCGTTCTTGTGATCATTCTGACCCCACGGGGTGGGATTTTGCGTGGAGCACCAGATCGAGGGAGATTATCAGTGGTCTTGTATGTCTTCCATTTTCTAATTATTGCTCCCACAGTTGATTTCTTCACTCCAAGCTGGTTGGCTATTGCAGATTCAGTCTTCCCAGCCTGGTGCAGGGCTACAATTTTGTTTCTGGTGTCCTTTGACAGCTCTTTGGTCTTCACCATAGTGGAGTTTGGAGTCAGACTGTTTGAGGGTGTGCACAGGTGTCTTTTTATACTGATAACAAGTTTAAACATGTGCCATTACTACAGGTAATGAGTGGAGGAAAGAGGAGACTCTTAAATAAGAAGTTACAGGTCTGTGAGAGCCAGAAATCTTGATTGCTTGTTTCTGACCAAATACTTATTTTCCACCATAATATGCAAATAAAATGAAAAAAAAACAGACAATGTGATTTTCTGGATTTTTTTTTCTCAGTTTGTCTCCCATAGTTGAGGTCTACCTATGATGTAAATTACAGACGCCTCTCATCTTTTTAAGTGGTGGAACTTGCACTATTGCTGACTGACTAAATACTTTTTTTCCCCACTGTATATTGCTATTTTCTTTATGTACGTTACTAATTATTGTGAATTAATTTCAATAAATAAATTGTTTGATGTATGATCACATACTCCGTATAAGTCGCTGTAGGCTATAAGTGTATGGAGCGAGGCCATGTCCACAAGACATGGCCAGAAGTACGTATAACGCATACATACAGTGGGGAAAAAAAGTATTTAGTCAGTCAGCAATAGTGCAAGTTCCACCACTTAAAAAGATGAGAGGCGTCTGTAATTTACATCATAGGTAGACCTCAACTATGGGAGACAAACTGAGAAAAAAAAATCCAGAAAATCACATTGTCTGTTTTTTTTTCATTTTATTTGCATATTATGGTGGAAAATAAGTATTTGGTCAGAAACAAAATTTCATCTCAATACTTTGTGATATATCCTTTGTTGGCAATGACAGAGGTCAAACGTTTTCTGTAAGTCTTCACACGGTTGCCACACACTGTTGTTGGTATGTTGGCCCATTCCTCCATGCAGATCTCCTCTAGAGCAGTGATGTTTTTGGCTTTTCGCTTGGCAACACGGACTTTCAACTCCCTCCAAAGGTTTTCTATAGGGTTGAGATCTGGAGACTGGCTAGGCCACTCCAGGACCTTGAAATGCTTCTTACGAAGCCACTCCTTCGTTGCCCTGGCGGTGTGCTTTGGATCATTGTCATGTTGAAAGACCCAGCCACGTTTCATCTTCAATGCCCTTGCTGATGGAAGGAGGTTTGCACTCAAAATCTCACGATACATGGCCCCATTCATTCTTTCATGTACCCGGATCAGTCGTCCTGGCCCCTTTGCAGAGAAACAGCCTCAAAGCATGATGTTTCCACCACCATGCTTTACAGTAGGTATGGTGTTTGATGGATGCAACTCAGTATTCTTTTTCCTCCAAACACGACAAGTTGTGTTTCTACCAAACAGTTCCAGTTTGGTTTCATCAGACCATAGGACATTCTCCCAAAACTCCTCTGGATCATCCAAATGCTCTCTAGCAAACTTCAGACGGGCCCGGACATGTACAGGCTTAAGCAGTGGGACACGTCTGGCACTGCAGGATCTGAGTCCATGGTGGCATAGTGTGTTACTTATGGTAGGCCTTGTTACATTGGTCCCAGCTCTCTGCAGTTCATTCACTAGGTCCCCCCGCATGGTTCTGGGATTTTTGCTCACCGTTCTTGTGATCATTCTGACCCCGCGGGGTGGGATTTTGCTTGGAGCACCAGATCGAGGGAGATTATCAGTGGTCTTGTATGTCTTCCATTTTCTAATTATTGCTCCCACAGTTGATTTCTTCACTCCAAGCTGGTTGGCTATTGCAGATTCAGTCTTCCCAGCCTGGTGCAGGGCTACAATTTTGTTTCTGGTGTCCTTTGACAGCTCTTTGGTCTTCACCATAGTGGAGTTTGGAGTCAGACTGTTTGAGGGTGTGCACAGGTGTCTTTTTATACTGATAACAAGTTTAAACAGGTGCCATTACTACAGGTAATGAGTGGAGGAAAGAGGAGACTCTTAAAGAAGAAGTTACAGGTCTGTGAGAGCCAGAAATCTTGATTGCTTGTTTCTGACCAAATACTTATTTTCCACCATAATATGCAAATAAAATGAAAAAAAAACAGACAATGTGATTTTCTGGATTTTTTTTTCTCAGTTTGTCTCCCATAGTTGAGGTCTACCTATGATGTAAATTACAGACGCCTCTCATCTTTTTAAGTGGTGGAACTTGCACTATTGCTGACTGACTAAATACTTTTTTCCCCACTGTATGTGGTCATAATTGTTGGTACCCCTCGTTTAATGACAGAAAAACCCACAATAGTCACAGAAATAACTTGAATCTGACAAAAGTACCGTAATTATAGATAAATAATCTATGAAAATGAACAAATGAAAATCAAACATTGCATTTCAACCAAGCTTCCACAGAATTAAAAAAAAATAAAACTCATATAATAGGCCTGGACAGAAATGATGGTACCCCTGAAAAAAATGTGACAAAAGGGACATGTTAAATCAAGGTGTGACTGTCCACTAATTAGCATCACAGGTGTCTACAATTTTGGAATCATTGAGTGGGCCTGTATAGAGGGCTATAGATACTCACTGAGCTGTTTGGTGACATGGTGTGTATCACACTCAACATGGAGCAAATGAAGCAATGGAAAGAGTTGTCTCAGGAGATTAGAAAGAAAATTATAGACAAATATGTTAAAGGTAAAAGTTAGAAGACCATCTCCAAGCAGCTTGATGTTCCTGTGACTACAGTTGCACATATTATTCAGAAATTTAAGTTCCATAGGACTGTAGCCAACCTCCCTGGACGTGGCCACAGGAGGAAAATTGATAAGAAATCAAAGATGGATAATACGAATGGTAACAAAAGAGCCCAGAAAAACTTCTAAACAGATTAAAGGTGAACCTCATGCTCAAGGAACATCAGTGTCAGATCACACCATCCATCGTTGTATGAGCCAAAGTGGACTTCATGGGAGACGATCAAGGAGGACACCATTGTTGAAAAAAAATCATAAAAAAGCCTGACTGGAATTTGCCAAACTACATGTTGGCAAGCCACATAGCTTCTGGGAAAATGACCTATGGACAGATGAGACAAAAATTGAACTTTTTGGCAAGGCACATCAACTCTATGTTCACAGACAGAAAAATGAAGCATATCAAGAAAAGAACACTATCCCTACTGTGAAACATGGAGGAGGCTCTGTTGTGTTCTGGGGATGTTTTGCTACATCTGGCACAGGGTGTCTAGAATCTCTGCAGGGTACAATGAAATCTCAAGACTATCAAGGGATTCTAGAGGGAAATGTGCTGCCCAGTGTCAGAAAGCTTGGTCTCAGTCGCAGGTCATGGGTCTTGCAACAGGATAATGACCCAAAACACACAGCTAAAAACACCCAAGAATGGCTAAGAGGAAAACATTGGACTATTCTGAAGTGGCCTACTATGAGCCCTGACCTTAATCCTATTGAGCATCTTTGGAAAGAGCTGAAACATGCCATCTGGAAAAGGCAACCTTCAAAAACACGAGACATCTGGAGCAGTTTGCTCTTGAGGAGTGGGCCAAAATACCTGTTGAGAGGTGCAGAAGTCTCATTGACAGGAATTGTTTGATTGCAGTGATTTCCTCAAAAGATTGTGCAGCAAAATATTAAGTTAAGGGTATCATCATTTCAGTCCAGGCCTATTTCATGAGTTTTATTTTTTTTTAATTCTGTGGAAGCAAAAGCATTGTCTGACTTTCATTTGATCATTTTCATAAATTTGAGATTTATTATTACTTTTGTCAGATTCAAGTTATTTCTGTCACCATTATGGGTTTTTCTGTCATTAAACGAGGGGTACCAACAATTTTGACTACGTGTGTATGTACCCGCTAATCTTGGCTAAGAAAGCGGCGACTCCTTGCAGCGAACAGTGCGTGCACTTGGGGGATTCATAAGTTTGCACACAAAGTGACTACAGACTTATTAATTTTGACCATACAAGCCCTTTAAGCCTCTATCAGCCACAGGTTGAGCTAAGCTAGTACTGAACTCGTGACTGGTACACTGCCTCAGAAAATAACTTAATTCAAAGGTAATTGAGGAGGCTCCGGTCCACCCTTGCGTGGCCAAGAGTGTTTGGTGCACCGTTACGCCGCCTCAGTTGCATATTGGGGCCATCCCCAGCTTCTGATTGACAGCCCTAGCTTATCAGATCAAGCACTGTCTTAATGCTGCCGGCATTGTTTGCGCCCAAGAACGTTCTTTCTCCTTTTCACCTCCTGTCTTCTGACACCGCTCGCTACACTAATAAACCCAGAAGTGTATGCACACTTATTTCAGCCATGCCTGAATTTCTTCTCAATTGTGCGAGGGGAGTACGCGGCTGCCTCTGGCACATTGGGCTCTGTCATGGTGCTCAACATTTCGCTGGAATAACATAGTGCGGCAGGCAGATCTAGTTTTTCATCAATTTTTGTGGAATCTGCAACAGAGGCCCCTAACGTAAATGTGAACATAACCTAACCTCGCTGATCACATGAATTATAAAAAAGCATTTCATTTACTCATAATAAAACCTGCTAAATAAGAATCTTCTGTAATACAAAACATATTTTGGATTTTAAGGGAAAGTTGTCATGCTGAATAAGCTGCTCTATAATACATCAAGAGGAGTTGGGCAGATTGATATGTACTGTAGTTTGGGGGAAACATTCAGTATAAGGCCTCATTCAGATGTCCATTTACGTGTTCTATCCTTTGTTTTCATTGATTAAACACATAATAATTGTAGTCTACGGGGTCGTTCAAGTGTCCGTGTTTTCTGCGGATCGTATGGTTGTGGAATAAATCACACAGACATGTCCATTTTTGCTAGCATCATCAATGAATAAATGGGTCCATGAGAATCATTTACAGCAGATATCAGTGTTAAATCCATGTTCTGTACAAGGTTAACAATGCAAGGGATAGGAAAAGCATTATAGTTGATTTATGTATTTATATATCTGTTTAAACAAACATTAATGGTAAAAACTGACACTCAGATCCAAAACACTGGTGAGACTTATAATATTTCTTTACATATGTGAACAAACATGGAAATCAGAATGAGGCCGAACTTGAGTTGAATTATGTCCTGTCTCATCAGTTTTGAAAACAATCGCTTCCATATACTGATCAGTTATGTATCACTCTGTATCAATAGCTTGCTACTTATAAAAGTCCCAGCTACCAGTAGGAGGTGCTGAGAATCCAACCAGTACTAAGCCATAGCCTTCCGAATATTAAATCAAAATGTGCGATATACTGTTGTATTAAACAGACATGAGAACACAATAAAACGCCTGTGCGCTGCATTTCGAGCTTTATAGACTGTCTTATAATCTTTCCCATACTTCACACCATGTAATATAATCCAAATACTGCACACAGGAAAAACAAAAAATATGTTGGGTTAGATCAAAGCAAATAAACGTCTAAATAACTCAGATCAAAATCTGCTACAGAGACATTACAGCACCAGTCTATTTATATAGGGAGACAGAAAGAACACATTCAGCTCACATTTCTAGGAATCTGAAGTGTTTACTGACTACTAGGATTATCCTGATCAATCTCATCACCAGACCTACAAATAACTGAATGTGACCACAGAAAACTCCACAACCTCGTGCTGCCATCTCCAAACATTGAGGATAGTGCCATTAATTACCTATTACAGACTGGTGAATTTTTATCCCCGATGAGGAACTTTTATCCACACTGCAAAATGAAGCAGCAGGTCAAACACCCAACAGATATTTCATTCATTTTCTACTATGCTGTCGGTAAAAGCATCAAGAATGCAGCGTTCGGCAGCCCTACCTATAGAAAATGAATGAAATGGCTGATGTGCAGCTGACCTGCTGCTTCATTTTGCAGTATGGATAAAAGCTCCTCATCGAGGACACAAATTTCCCAATCTGCAATAGATAACTAATGTAATGGCAGTCCAGCATGCCCACTGCCTCTCCATTCTAACGGGAGTCAATGAATGTAGTAATCAGCGCAGGTCACAGTGGTTGGACCCACACAGATCAACAAGTTATATCATTAATCCCTTTGATCGGTGGACATGACGTGAGTGCTTCTCATGGATGGATAAAGAAATAAATTACAAAACTTCTCCCATACTTTGCAAAGCTAAAGATGGACAGCACACGGATGGCACATGGATGCCACCTGTGTGCTATACGTGTTTTTCATAGACCCATAGACTTATAATGGTCCTTATCTTCTGGGCTGCTGGAAAAAAACGAACATATCTCCGTGTGAAAAACACCAGACATGTGAATGGCACCATAGATTATAATGGGTACGTGTTGTATTTGTGAAAAAAACATACGTGCAACATGGACGTCTGAATGAGGCCTAAGACAGTCCAAATTGTAACATTTTTTGAGGTGTCCAGTTTTAAATAGAATCAACCACTATTTGCGACAACTAAGGTTTTTTTTTAAATATCATATGAAATACAATGCCTGGATTCATCAAAGTATTTACACTTTAAGCACTTTAAAAAGCTGCAAAAGTTTTTGCACAATGTTGAGTAAGAATTTTGCAACTCTTGACATTTTCATACCACTTTCGTCCAGCACAGCAAAAGTGGGCCAAACTGGGAAAGAGTTAAGGCGGGACAGGGTTACGGCAATGCCAGCCATAAAAATCATCAAACGTCCCTGACTAAAGCAAAATTTCGGGTGGGGTGCATGGAGGCGCACCCCACTGATAAGCTTCACCTCTTTCATTAAGTGCTGTGCACCTCCTAATGAATTAGGCGGTGTGTTATTCCTACACGCCTATCATTAAGACTGACGTATGAAACACAAGTCTTATTGAATCAGGGCCCAATTCTTAAAGGAGTTGTACACTATTTATACAATCCCTTCTCATTCCACATGTTTGACCCCGCTAAAATAAAAAATCTTATACTCATCTCCGTTTCAGGGGTGTCGGCGCTCACGTTCCTGGAGCTCACGTATGGTTGTTGTGACAGGCTGCACCCAATCAGTGCTGGCATCACTGTCGCCGCCTTTGGACGTTTAAGTAATTAACCGGAAATGAGTGGTCAGCCGCAGCTCTCACTTCCTGTTAATTATCTGTAGGCGGGGACATTGACGCCAGCACTCATTAGCTGTCAGGCTCAAGTTTTATAACAACCTCACGTGAGCCCTGGGAGCATGAGTTTGGACACCGCTGGAATGGTGCCGGCACTGGAGGGGAGTATAAGCTTTTTTATTTTAGCGGTGTCAAACATGGGGAATGAGAACCCCTTTTATAAAATCAGCCTCAGAATATTGTGAGATTGAATGGTTAAACACAAAGTAATTTTAATAGTGGGTACTGAAAAAAGGCCAAAATAACCTCTTCTGCCAACACATTGTTTTTCATAAGGATAGTTTCATGCTTAGTGACAGCCATAACATTTTTATTTTTCCATTGATATAGCTGTATGACGACTTGTTTTTTTGCAGGATGAGCTGTAGTTTTTAAGGACACTGTTCATCTCATTATACAGTGTACATCAAAATGAAAAATAAAAATCCAGGTTTGGTGGATCGTTGACAAAAACACAATGTTTCTCCGTATATTATGATTGAACCTTCACTGTTGAAGCATATCAAATAAGGAGCTGGCTCTGTTTGCTGCTGACAAGCAGACATGTTAATGCATGACATCTTGCATGCATTGTGCGGGCTTAGCTTCTGAGCCTGCTTCACATATGTCCAAGCGGGAAATATATGTTGCTTTTTTCACCTCCTTGGGCCCGTTAATAAGGGATTGTTCTGTAATGGACAGCCCTCGTAATGGAAAATTACATTTAGCCACTTTACATTACTCTCAGAATTATTCCTGTAACACTTTAGTCACTTTTAGTTAAGAACATCATACAACCATACGCTTTTAAGCCAGTTTTACACTTCTTACATTCACTGTTTGAGTACAAACTACAATGTCCGGACCAGTCATGAATCTCCTGACTCAAACTCAACAACTTGATGAGGCATTTGAGTTTGGGTCGGGTCTTCACATCAATCATGATTGTAGGAAGTGGAAAACCATCCTTACAAAGTCTACGCAATTAAAATTATGGGTACAATTAAAACTGTAGCTACATGGTGACATATAATGCACACGAGACATAGTAAAATTGTGGGATTAGCGTGACCACCACACAACCTTAATGGAGGGAGTCAAGGTTGAGGCAAAAACTTTCACCCAGTCTTGTATAGCATGAAATGCCCCATGTCTACCAGTACCCATGACACATCACAACTTACATTGTTATACCTATGACAACAATACAAATTGTACACAACACTTCCATCTTAGCATGGAGAACCAATATGAATGTCCAGTCCTGTATTTACATCACAAGAGCCCATACACACAGATTGTCTGACAATGTAGGCTCATTTCATCAAGTAGACCACACAATAACGGAGTTCTCTTGGTATAATCCCTACATGTTAGACGGGTCCCTTGTCCCTTATAATAAATCTAGTCCTATAAAAAGTTGTACAGGCATTATATCATCCAGCAGTTCTCCTGCACAGTGACGATAGCAGCCACTCGTTGTGCCGGGAACTGCAAAACAGCTCCATTCAGATGATTGTGTCTACGCTCGAATCGCTACTTAATGGTTAGATGGGTTTGTTATTGTGCAAAAAAAGTAGTGAAACAGCCCCATTTAACAGATCCATGTGTGTCCCAGGGGGTAGGATTCACATTGATTAGTAAGCAGGCCTATTATAGCAAAGGACATAGCAATTATACCACCATACCTGCAGTTCTCCTTCCATAACACTTAGCAGCTTCACAAGATCCTCCTTGGATGGATCTTGCATTTTCCTGTTTTTTCTGTCACATAGTCCAGAGGGTTTGGCATATCTTTTAACAGTCGCAGAGACCTGTACATCTCCTTCACTATTTCTGTGGATTTTATTCTTGTTTTTGCCATCATTGCTGAGGTTCTCATCTTCTATTGCATCCCCATTGCTGTAGCTGAAGAACTGCCCAGCTGTTGAGCTTTCTCCACCTTGGTTTCGAGATCTCATTCCTCCCTAAAAGCCAAGATGAAGCAGAATAAATCAATTTATCAATTAAAAAAAATAAAATTGAAATAAAGCCAAGAATTTAACTTTTTATTATAATATTACCCTTCCTAAAGTTATTGTAAATGTAACTAGTCGTGTTTCCTGATTCGTACTATCTAATATATAGGTATAGAAAAAAAAGTCAAATGCAATGTCCTACACCAGCTGTGCTATGGAAAACACAATCCCCTATGTTTCCTGACTGGGAAGTCATTTGCTTAGTTTAGCTGCATCATCAGCAGAGAATAAGTTGGCTGACAACCAAGTTGCTGTCTTACTGGACTTACATGGCTACATGGCCTATATGTAAATCTGGTAATTAGGAAAGTGCATAGTATTTCCATTTTAGGAACAGGAGATTTATCTTTGTTTAACCATTTGCTCATAT